>NC_082685.1:15097039-15809539 GCF_949987515.2 Delphinus delphis
AAGAGCAGGGGGGGGCGTGCTGGGACGTGCAGGGGCTGCCCAGAAACTTGCCAGGGAGGGGATCAGAGCCCTCAGATGCTGCCACAGCACCCACTACCATGTGTTCCAGGCGGGCATCTGTGGTGCTGGTGACAGACCAGGCAATGTCAGGGTGGCAGAAAACGATAAGGAAGATGATGGGGCCCAGTCAGATCATAAGCCCCTGGGGGCAGGTGGCCACCAGCTGAGTTAAGTCCCTCAAGCCCTGCTCCATTGGGGGGGACCTGCAGGCAAGGCAAGGGCCATCACTCTCCAGAAGGACCCTCTGCAGTGGACAGTGTGTGGGATTCTGCACAGATGGAGGGAATCGCTGCTTGCTCTCGCTCCTTCACTCTGGGGGAGGGTCCTGGAGCCTCTTCAAGTCCCAATGATGTATCCCAGGGCACAGGGAGAAGACACGCTCTCTGCCCACAGGGAGGATGACTTTAGCTCGAGAAAATGGAGTTTTCTCATCTTGGGAGTGGTTCCAGCCCCAGGGGCGGCCACAGGAGGAGATCCACATGGAAAAGGTTTGTGGGTAGCCAGGTAACCTCAGGACTTGTTCCTGTGTTTTGGTCCCACATCCTTTCATGTTCTGGCCCATCCGCATAGCCTTCGGTTCTCTACATGGTAAAGGGTCTACGGTCCTGGACCTTCCAGCCCTGGCAGACCCCAAGGGACACACGTGAACTCTGCCTATCAATCAGGACAGTCCTTCTCACCTATGAGCCCCTTCTGTTGGCGAGGCTCTGTGCATAGTGCAACCTGTCTACCTATCTATCTATCTATCTATCATCTATCTATCTAGTACATCCTGTCTATCTATCCATTTCTCATAGTACTATATCCTATCTATCTATCTATCTATCTAGTACATCCTGTCTAGACATTTCTCATAGTATTACATCCGAGCCATCCATCTATCTCTCCTGAACCCATGGACACTCCCATAAGTCATGTCAATTACAAATGAAACTGAGGCCATATCCCCCAAAAGGGGAAGAAGGGAGGGTTGGTTTCTGGTGAGGCATCCCTTCCCGTCCTTCAGGACACCCCATCCAAGCCCCGGGGTGTTCCAGGTAGGTGAACATAAGTCTTTTTCACCTTTGTACCCTGCTCCCTCCTCCCTGAGGACCCTGAGGCACTTGATGAGATCAGTCCAAAGAGGGAGAGGGACTCAGCCAGGGTCACACAGGAAGAGAGACTGTAGGAGAGAGGAGCGATTGAGACCAACCTCTACAGTCAAGCCCTTGGAGGGAGAATCAGAACTGTGGGAACTTTGTAATGTTCCCGCTGCCTCCAGGGCTCTCTGAGAACATCCCAAGACCCATAATCTCAGGCAAACTTTACGATGAGCTTGGGACATACCGTTCTGTGACAAGCTGGTCTGGGGGAGGAGGGGAGAGGAGCTGGACACAAGCTGGTCTGGGGGAGGAGGGGAGAGGAGCTGGACGCTCCTGCCTTTGGCCTTGGATAACAAAGGGAAGTGACGGCGAGTTACCCAGGCCTCCACCACAACATTATCAAACATTTGCTAAATGCCTTCTGTATGTCAGCCCCTGGGCTGGGCCACTGTAGATATCGTGTCTGTCCCCAGAACTGCCATCTAGTGGGAGAGATGGATAATAAACAAATAATTGAACAATTATCTATTTAAGCATGAGCAGGGCTAAGCCATAGGTCAGGGTCTGGGGGCGGTGGGGGTCAAGGGAGGCTTAGAGAAGGTAATTATACTTGAGTCGAAAATGGATAAGGAGGAATCCACTGGGTAACCGCAGGAAGGAAAGTGCTTCCAGGCAAAAGAGAAACACAAGCAAAAGCCCTGCGGTGGGAAGGGCTTGGTTCATTGAGGAGATAAAGCAGAAGTTCAGAGTGACCATGACATGCACAAGGCTGAGGAGGACAGCCGGGATGAGCCAGAAAACATTTAGTCTTTATCTTCAGAGCAATAAGGAGTCAGTGAACAGTTTTCAGCCAAAAAGTGGCATGATCTAAACTGAATTTCAGAAATATCTCTCCAGGGCTAAAGGGAGAGTGGATAAGAGGGTACAACAGCGGCAATGAAGAGACCAGAGAGTAGGCTGGGAGAGGCTTCCTGGAGAAAGATGATGGTGGATGGAGCCATGGGTGACAGAAGATGCAGAGAGGTGACATCGAGGAGAGATTTGGGGGGCAGCACATTAGGACCAGATGCATGGGTGAGAGGAACAGGCAGGCTCAGGGGCCACAAAGTATGGGATGTGGGCAACTGGAAGGATGGACTAGACTGAGGGCAGGGGCAGGGTTGGGGAGGGAGACATGAGTTCAGATTCTGACCAAGGAATGAAGTGTTTATAAGACCCCCCACATGAGGAGAGGAGGAAGGAGCTGGATGCATAACCTTGGGCTCAGGAGAGAAGTGAACTTGGAATTCACTTATGGAGGGAACTGATGGTCCACTTAGGAGTTGGAGCTCTGGGTAAGGAGATGGCCTCAGGATAGAGAGAAGAAGGAGAAGGGGTTAGGATGCTGGGGCTTTCCCCACATGCAAAGGTGGAGCAAAGGAGCAGCCGAGAGGAAAAGGAGGTTCCAGGAGGAAAGGGTGGTCCACAAGCTCAGAGAGCTGCTGGGAGGTGGATGAGATGGGGCCCAACGGAGTCCATGGGATTTGGAGACCTAGAAGCCACAGCCATCATGCAGGAGCATGATGGAGGTGGGGACCAGACTGGAGCAGGTAGAGCAAGCAGAGAAAGGGAGGCAATGAGCAAAAGCATCTCTGTGCACGAGGAGACAGCAGCTCAAGCAGACCAGAGGTTTTGTGCAGAATGAAGTCCGTTGGAAATAGGCAGGTGGGGATGTACATGTCACCCCTCTGACCTGTTTTGTGACCTTCTCTCGTATCACCGCGGATAAGAGATCAGAGGACATGAAGGGTTGAGCTCACACAAGGCAAAGCTTTTCCAAAGAGCCATGAAGGAAAGCCCAAGTGGCAAGAGACTTCAGCCCATGTGCAAAGGATGAGAAACTAAGCTAGATGTATCCAAGGAAGTAGGATGGAAAGGAAGCCATTAAACTGGGGTGTAGAGGGGACTGGACATCCTGGCAGGGTCTAGGACAGGAGAGGAGGGAAAAAAAGAAGATGGAAGGAAGAGGGGTTGTGGTCAGAGAATGTAGCCCTCAGATCAATGGCTTTGGAGGTGGTGCCTTTATGGGTGATGACAAAATCTTAAGTGTGATTGTGGATTGTGGCAAAAAGGAGGCTGGTGCAGCACAGAGGAAGGGCCTCTGGGGCTGAGGTTAAGAAAGTGGGCCAGAAGCCTCCGCCCAGGAATTTTGGCCATTAAGGCAGAGTGGTTCCTTCTGAAAGGGGGAGTGGTTCACCTTTATCCAAATTGGGCAGTGGGGCTCACTGATATGTCTTGGGCGTGGAAGGCAAGATAAAAAAAGGAAGGTTCCTGAGGAAGGGGAGGAGGAGAGACTGCCCACACGTCTCCTCCAACCCAGCTGTGCCACCACGCGGGGAAGATGGGGTGGAGGTCTTAGTTAATTCTTGTGGGGAAGCAGAAGCCCACAGAGGAGCAGACACTGGCCTGAGGCCAACAGAGATGTGCCAGGCAGGGAACAGACCTCAGACAGTGGCCCTGAGGAGGCCTCAAGATGAGCAGCGGGGACTGTGAGGCCACCAAGGGACCCAGCTCTCTGCAGTCCACCCAGAGATCCTCTCAGATGTGCACTAATGTGGGGAAGACAGGCGGGAACATGACCCCAAACAGGCTTGGGGTGAGGAAAGGTAAGAACAAGAAAAGCATTGGGCATAGAGTGAACAGAGAGGACAGGATTGGACCCAGTGGGGGAGTGAGGCAAGAGGTCTCCCTCACTTCTCTACCATCCTAGACCCCAGCCCAATCCCAGACCCCCAGGTCCCTGAGCCCCATTCCTGAACCCTCAGGAAATCCATCCACCCTGATCCCCCAGACCGTCCTGCTATCCACACTCACCAGGCCCAGGTGACCCCAAAACCAGTTCCCTTTTGGGGGCTGCGGGAAACATTGGAGGCGGCGAAAATTGCTGTAGCAGGTGTAGGTCAAGGCCAGGTTGCAGGCCAGGAGCCTGGAGGCCCAGACCAGCAGCAGGAGTAGCCATGGGGAGGCTGCCAAGGACCCGAGTCCCAGCCAGGACAGGCTCAGCTGCAGCATCCTGTAGGGCAGACTCGGTGGAGGGTGAGCTCCTGAAGGTGAGGAAAGGGGCGCTGATGGTGAGCTGTGAGGCAGAGACACATAGAGGGACAGGAAAAAGGGAGTGAGGGGCAGGGATGGTGAGTGCTGGGGACAGGGCAAGAAGGGCTCAGAGAAGGCAGACAAGGTCTGGGAGAGGGGAGGGAGACCCAGAGGGGGAGGGAGGGGAGGGGGAGGGGGAGAGGGAGAGAAGAGCAAGAAAGAAAAAAAGGAAGAAAGAAAGAAAGGAGGAAAGAAAGAAAGGAAGGAAGAGACGCATGAAGAAATGCCCAAACTGAATCAGTGGTGAATCAATGGAAGGTTGTCAGGGGCTCCAATTACGAGGAAACCATCATCCCTGGGGCCGGCTCTCTCCCGGGAGCCACCCTGTCTAGGGCAGCATACACTTCCTGCCCCAGGCCAGAATCCTCAGCCCCGCCAACACTAGCCTGGCACCTTCTGTCAGAGCAGCTTGTCCATCACAACTTCTTCTGCCCTCCTCCTGGGAGGCCTTTTCCCTGGTCCGACCTCTGAACTGAGGGAGGCTGGGCTTGGCCGAGTCAGCCAATCCCTGCACGCCTGGCTGCCTCCTCCTCGCCTGGCGTCTGCCCAAGACTTAAAACCCGAGGCTGCAGGCCAGAGAGGAACCAGCTCAGGGTCACATGGCGCAGACACTGCGCTCTCAGGACTCGGCACCTCCCACATGGGTTTGTTGGGGGATGGGCAAAGATGACCCTGCGCCCCCAAGTTTACAGCCAGCCCTGCCCTTCCAAGGCCAGGGTGCGACAAGTAAAATCATGAATGTTCAGGTGGCAGGTGAGCAGGGCCTTGCCCAGTCTTGTCCCCAAACATCTCCAGGGCTCCTCTCCATGCGTGGGCCGGGAAGACGTCATGCACCATCTCTCAGCACAGAATTGGGAAGCTCAGAGGCGTGAAGCTTCTGCCCTCCAGAGCACACAGCCTGGAAGGTGTTCAAGTCCTTCCTCCAAGCAGCCCAGGGCCTAGGTCGAGACATGACTGCTGAAGCAGGAAGAGAGAAACCAGCCTGGCTGGGGGTTACCTGCATCAGATTCAGGGGATAAAGGGTCCAATCGGAAGAGGGCACCTGGAGGCACGAGGGGTAAGGCTACAAGGGGCCGAGAGAGAGAACAGGGTCCATACAGGGGAGGGCAGAGCTGGGAGATCCTGAGTGGGCATCCTCACTGTGACTGTGGGCTGTGCCGACCCTCTCCGGGCTCAGCCTTCCCACCTCGGAAATGGGAACAAGGACAAAAGGGAACACATCACATCCAGATCGTGCTCCCAAATTTCCCTGTAAAGTGGCCTCAGCCCCCATGAGGTCTCCTCGTGGTCAGGCTCCAAGATGAGGGTGAGTTTGAAGGATGGAGCTGCTGAATGAGAGGATTCGGACAGTCTTCCTGCAACAAATACAATGTTGGGGAAAATGCCTAAATTTCCCCCCACCACCCCCACCCCCACCCCCACCCCACATTCCCTCCAGCAAGTTTGGGTGCGCTGCCCGAGATTCTTTCCCTCCTCTGCTGAGTTGGATCCACCTGCTGACAGGTCCATCCAGAGAAGAGCCAGGGGCGGGGCTAGGTAGGTGAGAGGCAGCAGGGCTAGCCAGATAGAGGTCGGGAGAAGCAGAGGGAAAGAAGAAGAAACAGAGGTCCAGAGAGGTGCAATAACTCCCTCCAGCCACACGGAGAAGTAATTCAACAAGACAGCACTAGTGAAAGTGAATCCTGGCATAGGATGGGTGCTCATTACGTGTTTAGGGAAGAAAGGGACCTTTATAGCCATGAACGCTAAGAACCAGCCCCTCAAAATGTGGTCCTCAGACCAGCAGCATTGGCTTTACCAGCAGCATCTAGGAGATGCAGAACTGGGGGCTCCAACCCGCAAAGGGGTTGGCTGCAATTTTCTGCCCTTGTCCCCAATAAGAGGAGGAGCTTATTTCTCTTCTCCTTGAATCTCGACTGGCCTGTTACTGCTTAACTAACATTGTGTGGTCAGGCGGTGCCATGCTAGTTATGGGCCTCGAGGAGGACCTGGTGGCTTAAGTTTACATTTGCTCTTCAAACACTCCCCCTTAGAACCCAGTCGCCATGCGATAAGGAAGCCCAAGCCCCATGAAAAAGCTCTGACCAACAGCCCCAGCTGATCTCTCAGCCAACAGCTAGTGTCAATTGCCACCCACGTGAGGGAGCCACCTGGATGGTCCAGCACAGCTGAGCCTCCAGATGACCACAGCCCTGGGTGACATCACATGGTACAAAAGAACCATCCATCTGAGCTCAGTCGACATGCAGAATCATAAGAAAAAATAGTCACTGTTTTAAGTCACTGAGTTTTGGGGTCTGTTCATTACAAAGTGACAGATCATTGCCGCAGGATTATACCTACCGAATCAGAATTTATGTTTTAACCAGATCCCAGAGATTCCTGTGCTTGTTAAAGTTTGAGAGTCACTGCTTTAAGAGACCTGAGTCAGGCTCTGCAAGGTATCTTAGGAAAATTTACCCTGTCTGTTCCCTCAGTCTTTTCATTTGTAAAATGAGGAGAAAAATCTGTACTTGCCAGGTCTCTGTGGCTATGTGTTTATTGAGCATCTACTATGTTCCAGGCACAATTCTAGATGCTAGAATGAAGCAGTAAGCACAGCAGACATCCTCTCTGTCAAGGGGCTCCTCTAAGGGGGAGAAGGGCAATGATCAGATAAATGATCAAGAATGTACCAGACAGTGATAGGGACATGAGGGCTTCCAGGAGGAGGTGACCTTTGAGAGGGACCCAACTGAAGAGGGAGAGTGGACTGTGTGGTTGAAAGGGCCCCATGGTCACAGGGTGAAGTGCCCAGAAGTAGACACAAGCAAGCCTGTCCTTGTTCTTTCAACACCCACACTGTGTCTGCAGTTGCTGAGTCCTTGGGAGAAACAGCTAAGGTGACAAAATTTGGTCCAACATTCAATCCAGAAGCAGGTGTTGAAGATTCCTTCATCATGGCCAAGAACTCAAAACCCAGCAGGCCTCTGGGGCCACCGGAGGGCAGGATCCATCACCCGGGTCTCCCAGCTTTCTGGATCAGATGGTAGAAGGGTAAAGGGAGACAGCATGGGGGGCGGGAAGCCTCAGGTGGGGACACTCTGTTCTGTGCCTGAGGAGGCTGGACTGTCCCCAATGGTTTCTCATCAAACAAGGAACATCTCAAATGCCAAATCACACAAGCCTGGCTTATGGAATGTCCCCCAGCCAGTGTTGGAAGGAGGGAAGCCTCTCACCCCCTGCCCCTTCTCCAGGGGTTGTTCTACCCGCCATCCACAGCCAGGCAGTGGGCAAAGCTGTGCCAGCCTGGCGGGGGCAGTCACTGTGAGTCACCAGACTTGGGCACAGCCCACCACCCCTCTGAACCTCACTCTTCACATCCATAAAATGGGCTGATAAAACCTCACATCGGGGCTTCCCTGGCGGTCCAGTGATTAAGAGTCCATACTCCCACTGCAGGGGGCACAGGTTCAATCCCTGGTTGGGGAACTAAGATCCTGCATGCCATGCAACATGGCCAAAAGAATAAATAAATAACCTCACAGAGAGTTGCAAGAGTCTTACCAGACACAGGCAGAGAGAGTAGGGGAAAGTACCTTTCAAAATGGTATGTGAGTAGAGGTTCAATTATAAACAAAACTTGTAAACGTGTATGCGTGCACATGTTTGTATATGCATTGAAAAAATCCAGTAGAATCCACACAACACAGTGGAATTGGAGGAAGTAGAATTGGAGTCTCTAATGCATTTTTCATCCACACTGAGCTGCTATAACTTCTATCACTAAAGCACAATTTTAAAAAGAAATAAGGATTTGGCACGGTGAGGGGCACATAGCTGGCACACAAAACAGATGAGCAGTTCTTATTTGGTGTCACCGTAAAGACACACCTCCCAGGAGTCAGCCTGGAGTCTCTCTGGAAGAAGCATGCAGGCTGCCTGATGGCTGGAGTTTCACCTTTCCTTCCTCGGCTGTTGGGAAGGAACAAGTTCTGGATTCAGCAGAACTGAGTTCAAATCCAAGTGCTGCCACTCACTAGCTATGTGACCTTGGGCAAGTCAATTGCCCTCTCTAAGCCTCATGTCCTCCTCTGTAAATGGAGAAGTGGATTTATACCACCCAGGTAGTTCATTCCTCAGCAACAAAACTGTGCTTGACCAACTACTCTGTACCAGGCACACTGCTAGAACTCAGGACATGGGATAAACAAGATAGACAAGGTCTCTGGATTGTTGTGCTCATGTCTGATGAGGGAAGCCAAAAGGAAATAAGACCAAGTCAGATGGTGGTAGTAATGAAGGAAATTAACAGAGTGAGACATGCTAGAAAGTGACCAAGGAGGCTGCTCTGGACGGGGCAATCTGGGAGGCCCTCCCTGAGGAGGTTACCTTTGAGCAGAAACCTGAATGACAGGGAAAAGTGGGTCATCAATAAAGACTGTCCCCTGAAGCCATGCCAGGACTGTAAAGACCCAGCACAGAGTGGGGCACACATGTTCGTTCTTAAACACGTTCATTCTTACTTCTGTCCTTAAATGTGCTGAGATAATCAGGGCTGGTGGGGGCAGCAGGAACCAGCCATACTGGAGACCCATAGTGGCTGATGAAATCTGACCCAACTCTCAGCCCCAAAGCAGGTTTGAGATCAACAACAGACAGGCCCCTGAGGCCACATTGAAGGCAGGAACAGCTGGCAGAGTTGCCAGATTCCTGGCCCAGGTGGCAGATCAAACAAACTGGTTTGGGAGCCAGAAAGCCTGGAGGAAACTTAGGAAAAGTACAGAGGACACACACAGCTAGGAAAAACCACTAGGGTGTATTATTGTAGGCAATGTAATCATTAATAGTCTCCTTCCTCCCCTTCCTCCTCCTCATCTTCATACTCCTCTGCCCCCCTCTGTTTATTGGGTGATGATTGTTCACAAAAACTAGCCTGACCACCAAGGACCACCCCAAGCCACAGTAGGGAGGCTTGGAGAACGGACCATTGGGAAGTATACTGCTATAAAAAAAAGACCATTTAGGGCTTCCCTGGTGGCACAGTGGTTGAGAGTCCGCCTGCCGATGCAGGGGACACGGGTTCGTGCCCTGGTCCGGGAAGATCCCACATGCCGCGGAGCGGCTGGGCCCGTGAGCCATGGCCGCTGAGCCTGCGCGTCCGGAGCCCGTGTTCCGCAACGGGAGAGGCCACAACAGTGAGAAAAAAGACCATTTGTCCCCCTCTCCTCCCCAAGTGGTAGATTAAAGATAGCAGCAAACTGTTTGCTGCCCCTCTCCTTAAGAGATTGTGATGATTATTTTTTTTGTTTGTCAACTAGGCTAGACTATAGTACCCAGTTATTTAGTTAAACACTTACCTAGGTGTTGCTGAGAAAGTGTTTTGTAGATATAGTTAACATCTACAGTCAGTTGATTTTAAGTAAAGGAGTAAATTATACTCCTTTACTTAAATGTAAATTGGCCTAATGCAATCAGTTTGAAGGCCTTAAGAGCAAAAATTGAGGTCTCCCAGAGAAGAAATTCTGCCTCAAGACTGCAGCATGAACTCCTGCCTGAGTTTCAAGCTGTCCTACAGATTTCAGACTTGACAGCCCTCCCAGAATTGCATGAGCCAATCCTTAAAATAAATATCTGTATTATATATCTTAAGATAAATATATAAATCTCAAGACATAAATTTACAGATAAGATTTATATCATAGAGAAATCTTAAGATAAATATATATGTATAAACAGAGGATGGATAGATGATAGATGTAAATAGATATAGATAGATAGATAGATGATAGATGCTGTTCATTCTGTTTCTCTGAAGAAGCCAGACTGATACAGAGGTAAAGTCTAATTCCCCTCTCCTTGAACCTGATCTGTCCTCAGTGACTTTGGGGACTTGGGAGTCTAGATCATAAGAAGCCTTGCAGCTTCCTTCAAGTCCTCTTGGAATACACCCTCTTGGACCCAGCTGCCATGTTAAGAGGAAACCCAAGCCACCCCACTGGAGAGGCACTACGCTGAGAGGAACTGAGGCCCCCAGCCAATAGCCATTACCAAATTGCTATCTTGGAAGTGGATCTTCAGCTGCTCCAGTGGAGCCCTATCCAAATTATAAGTTTGTAAGCAAACTAAAGTTGGTCATTTTAAACTACTAAACTTTCTGGGAGTTCATTATACAATAAAAGTTCACAAACAGATATATTTCCCAATATATTTGGAGTACTCAAAAAATAGTTATGTGTGCATAATGTTTGTACATACATTGAAAATGCTCGTATACACAATTTTTTAAAACTAAAAAGACATCACACCAAACTGCTGGGCTGGGGGTTGGGGAGCAGAAGCCGAGTGGAACTTTTTCCCAGGTAATATTTGGAGAGAGAGAGAGAGAGAGAGGAGATAAATAATAAAGTGCTTACAACAACATTCCCTGACACAAGGTCAGCACCACGCCTGGTGTTTGCCATTATTTCTCTTATTTTATGACAGAATGAGGACATGGGCACCAGGCATGAGCTTCGGGTCCCTCTGGTGCACACATCAGGGACCTTACTGGCTGTTTACAGGCCCCACCCCGTTCATTCCCACAGCCCTTAGCAAGGAGAAGGCTCCCAGGAGGGGAGAAAGCACTGGGTTTGGGGTCAGAAAGCCCAGTCAAAGCCCACCTTTGCCCACTCTCCAGCTGTGTGACCTTGGGCAAGCAACTAGCCCTCTCTGAGCCTCATCTCCTTCTTGGTAAAAAGGGCATAAGACTAGGTCTATAGGAATTAGAGAAGTGAACCCATGTATGTGTCTTAGTTTGTGTTCCCTGGAAGTAAACTCTGATGCAAGGATTCGAGTGATAATACTTTATTTGGAGGTGTCCCTGAGAAAAGAAATCAACTGTAAATTGTTTCCTTGGGAGGTGATTCCAGGAAATGCTAGTAAGATAGTGGGGAAATGAGACAGAAAAGGGAAGGCAGCAGGTAAAAGGTGTTTTATCAAGGAAGTTCCCACCGTGGGCACTTGGGGCTCAGTCCCTCTGGGAGATAGCAGAGAACATGCACCCACCAGTCCTCCATCAGGGCTGCTTCCAAGGGCATTATTTCTCCAGAATGTCCTGCCTGCTGCAAGCAGAAGGGAGGGAGGTTTGGACAGCAGCTCCTGCAATGAACACAGCCTGATGTGGACAGTGACAGTCATTTGGTGAGTGAGAGTCTCCTCTCCTCTCTTCCCAACACACCCATCCACACACAGCCACACACACATGCACACACTGATGCATGCACACACAATCTCACACACAGCACACATGTACTCACACAATCACACACATTTTGACTCTTACATACACACACTCACATACTTGCACACACATGCATGCTCACATATTCACCCAAATGCGCCCCAACATACCAAGTCACACAAGACTGCGCGTGCACACACGCTCACACACACACGCCGAACTAGTGGAGACCAGATGCCTTAGAGCCTGTAGTTCCCGGGCCCTCCTCCCTTCCTCCCTGTCTCTTTCATTCACCATCACAGCCTTTAGCGGAAAGTCGATCTACATTACAAGCATGATGATCCTGTAAAATCCACATGACAGGGGAGAACGGAGGTGCAGAGAGGAGCAGTCACGTGCCGAGCCCACGGCTAATAAGGTGCAGAGCCGGGGTTTGAACCCACATGTGTCGCCTCCCAAGGCAAAGTTATTTTTGCTGGTGTCTGATGGAGTTGCAAGGGAAGGTGGGGTGGGGAGAGGCCGGTACAATGTTTAGGGAATGATGCGCGCTTGGAGACCCTGAGTCCGGACGAAGATGTGGAAGAGGCAGCATCGGCAAGAGCCGGGTGACTCCTGTAAGGCCAGGGATCGCACGTTTCCCACTCAGTCCGCGAGCAGCTTCGGACAGGGGATTCCGGCCGACGATCCCACCACGCGCCACCTGGGGGCGCCCCAGGATCGGCATCCTAGGTTTGCCTTATCTCCTCCACGCCCCCCCAACCCTACCCCATCCCTGCGGACACCCTCTTCTGGGCAAAGAGGGGCTAGGGACCCAGCCAGGACGAGGAGCCCGAGAGATGGGGTAGGAAAGAACTCAGGGCCCCCTCTGAGGTCCCAAGGATATCGCTGTAGGACCTTAGGTGAGTCATTTCACTGTGGGGAACTCAGTTTCCCCCTCTGTTAAATGAGATAGTGACAGTACCCATTTCATGATAAGAGTTCCCTTGAGAATTAAATGAGAATATCTGGGAAGGGCACACAGGAAGCATTCAATCGATTCATATCTCATTATTAACTCTGGATACCCCTGGAGCTTGGTCCTTAAACCCCTCCTCTGTACACACACACACACACACACACACACACACACACACACACACACACACACACACCCCAGATGATCTCACCCAGTCCTGAGGCTTTTAAAATAACATGTAAACACTGAGCCTCCCCAGATGTACATCACCAGCCCTGAACTCTCTCCCAAGTTCAGGACCCATCTATCCACCCGCCAGCCTGACATCTCCAGCTCCTCCTGGCTCAAACTAACAGGCTGATCTCACCCCCACCTCACTCCCCCCACCCACCAAAAAAAAAAAAACACCACTTACTCCATTTGGGATTCTCCATCTCAACTGATAGTGTTTCCATCTTTCCAGGTGCTCAGACCCAAACATGGGGTCCTCCCATCCTCCCAAACCCCACATTCCAACCATCTGCAGACCTGCCAGCACTACCTTCATGAAACAATCATTTCTCATCATAATCCAACCACCCCTTTGCACCTCTACAGCTCCCAGCTTGGGTAGAGGCACCATCATCTCACATCACCCCCCCACCAATCTGATCTCCCTCATCCCATCCTTGCCACAGTCTCTATTCAATGTAGCAACCCAAGACTGTAAGACAAATCTTGTCCCTCCTTTGCTCAGAACCCTCCATGGCTCCCCACTTCTGTCACAATAAAACTCAAAATCCTTTCAATGACCTCCAAGGCTGTGTGAACTTATTTATTTGCTTATTTATCACTTGTCATCTGTTTCCCCCTCTAGAATGTCAAGGACGCAAGGATTCAAACACTGCCTGGCTCACAGCAGATGCTCAAAAAATACTTGATGAATTAATATGATTATTATATGATTATTGTCATTGGCCCACCTTCTATAGCACCATATCAGGCACTACTCCCCCAGTCAAAGACTTGGCAATCACCCTTACCTCCTCTCTCCCCTCAGCCCTCACAGCTAGATAGTCACCCCTCCTCTCCCCACAAACTCAGCCTCTCTCTTCCCTGAGTTTCCAGCCCCCTGTACACCCTTTCCCAGCCACCTCCCTGACAGCCCAGATCTGACCATAACCTCCCCTGCCCCTGCTCACACACACTCTATAGCTCCCTATTACCCTCTGCATAAAGCCTGAACTGTGATGCGGCCCACAGTTCTTGTGCTGTTGGGCCCTGCGCACCATTCCTCCACTCTGCCCCCACTCCCCAGATCCAGCCACCCTGGCCCCTTGTGAGTTCCACAAGCATACCACACTCTCTCCCACCTCAGGACATTTGCAGATGCTGTTCCTGCTGCCTGGAATGCTCTTTTCTCTCTTGTCACCACTCAACTTTTACTCCAACTTCAGCATCAGAGTAGTTTTCCTTGAGCCACCCTCCACCCCCATTATGCTTGTGCAGCACCAAGGCCTCTCTTGTCACAGGTCGCAAATAATTTTACCCATGGAATTATTTGTCCAACATATGCCCCCCCCCAACCTCCTGAGGGCAGAAATTTGCCTGGTGTTGTGCTCCTGGCCCAGTGCCAGCAGACACTTACTATGCAGTATGTTGAAATAAATGAATGCACAAACTGTCCCCAAAAGTCTGAGTTTATGTCCGAAGACAAATGGCTTCCCAGCCTCCTAGCCCACAGCTTCCCAACTGTCCAGGACCCCTCATTTCCTTGCTGGAATCCAGGTGTAAGGATCTGACCTGGCTAGGGGATGGATGATGGGGGATGTCTGCATCCCTTGCTTTTATTCTGCAAAAATCAGGACACTCAGCAAAGGGCCTTTGAGCAAGGGAGGAAGGAAGGAGCTTGAAAGGGAGAGTCTGGGTTTACAAATCAACAACAAACAGCGTGGGCCCTGGGATGCAACCCAATTCCTGAGGAGTTCATCCACATGAGCTGGGGGCCTCAAGAAGGTGATGTTCGGTTCAAGGTTCTGATCTCAGGCTCCAGTTCTCAAATCCTCAGTTTAAAAGCCAGCCGGGATCTGAAGTAGACTGGGCTTGTATCCCGGAGGCCTTAGGTGTCAGGTCTTAGGTCCTTGGAAGGCTCAATGGGCGGAGCCTGAAGGCCTGAATCCGAAGGATGCTGGGGCGGGGCCTAAACCCGAGGGGAGTGGCCAATCCTGGTCCTTGAAACAAGAGGGCAGAAACTGGCATTCAGCGGTCGGGACCTGGACCTCAGGGGGCGGGATCAGACCCTCCAGGGGCGGAGCCTTGCCTTAAGTGGGTGTGACCTGCGCCACCAGGCTGCTTAATGAGCCTGGACTTCGACGGGCGTGGTCTATGCCCTCAGGATCTTGAGGGCGGGGCCTGGGCCCTCGGGGGCGGAACCTGGGCCTCTCTGGGCGGGGCTTGGGCCCCCGGGGATCCTCAGGGGCGCGCCGACCCGCAGGCCCGCGGAGGCAGCGGCTCCACCTTGAGCCAGATGCCATCTTCTGTGCGCAGAATGAGCTCGGGCTTCCGCCGCACCTTGCGCGTTCGGTCCACGCTCAGGCGGAAGCGCAGCAGCGTCAGCGCCACGGCCACGCGCATCTCAGCCATGGCGAAGCTCTGTCCGATGCAGTTCCTGAAGGACAGGGAACAGGGAGCTCAGGCCCAGCCTCTGTGTGTGCGCGGTCCCTGGGATGTGGTAAATGACCTCCCCCTCTGAACCTCAACTTCCAGACAAAGGCATCATAGAGCCATTAGGAGCATGTGAGCCCAGAACTCAGGGCCTGGCATACAGTAGATAGTTGGTACCCATGGATGATACAGCAGAGTCTGATTTGGGGGCTTCCTGGTGTATTGAGGGCACAAAAAGGGTACCGGATTGGCGGGGACACCCGAGTGGACGTGGTTTCTGCTCCTGATGGGTGCATCCCTGATCTTCCACTGACCTCGATGTTCCTCCTACGCTTCACCTGGACTGGGGAAAATATAAGTTACCTGGGTCCTGCAGAGAAGGGCATGTAAGCCAGCGGGGAGCGCTGCTGTGGGTTGTCCGGGTCAAAGCGATAGGGGTTGTACACCTAGGCAAGAGCAGACTGGGGGTGAGCCTGAGGGCTGGTTCAGCCATCCCAACCTGGTTCCCGCCCTCAGCCTCTGGGGACCAGACCAGCAGGACAGACAGAACCTCATTACAAGCCAGCCCCACCTGTCTCCTTCCCATTCCCACCACAGGGCCTTCGCACTTGCTGTTTCCTTCATGTGGAACACACTTTTCCCTGCTCCTCACTTTTCAGTGTGAATGTTTTCAGTTTCAGCTCAAACATCTCTTCTTTGGTAAGGCCTTTCCTCACCGTGTGAGCTAAAGTTCTCTCCCCCACCCCCCGACCCACTCCAGTTTTGTTTCCTTTGCGCATTTATCAATATCCAAAATGATCTTGTTTATCAGCTTATTTTATTCCTCTGCACTTCACTGTGAGCTCCGTGAGAGCAAAGACAGTATCTTCCTCTGGCCTCAGTGCCCAGCACTGGGTCTGACACACGGGAGATGCTCCATAAAGATTTGCTGATGTAATGAATTAAGAGTGAATGGGTGAATAAATGGGAGGAGGGCTCAAGCCCTACACCCAGCCCTGCCATCTGGCTCCCTGGGGAGGAGGGGAAGGGAGGGGAGGCCTTGTTGACCAAGGACTGCCCCTTCTGAGAAGAAAGAAGCTGAGAGAAGAGAGGGTTGGGGCAGGAGCTCACCTTGGAGTCAGGCCACACTGTAGGGTTATGGTGGGTCCCATAGATGCTGACTAGGCAGATGATTCCTGTGGGGAGGGGTGGGGTCATTGGGTCAGTGGAACCGAGGGAAACCAGGACCTCCTCTGGAGACCTACGCCTCCCTGGCTCTCCCTGGAGCCATGCTATTCCCACAAGCCATCTGCCACCCTTTCCTTCCCATCCTTTCCTTAAACATTCTGCTGCCCCATCCACTCCCCCTGCTTCTCCATAAGAGGTTCCCATCACCATCTTTCTAGCTGCCATCCTGGCCACACAGGGATCTTTCTCACTCATATATCTGACATTGCTCCTCCTCAGCTCAAATACCTCCCATGGCTCCCTACTGCCCTGAGGATCAAGTTCAAGTGCCTCAACCTGGCATTCAAGGCCTTTCACTGTCTGCACCCTGAGGCTCTGCTCCATAAACATGCTCTCATTTCCAACCCGCAAGCCTCACCTCTCACGTTATCTCTTCCAGGCAGCCCTCCCTGCATTCCCTCCCAGATACACCTATCTCCCTGCATTCCACCCCCAGATACAGCCATCGCTCCTTATTTGGGGCTGCTCCAGCCTCTGTCCCTCCCCTTAGCCCATTCCTCACCCCATGTGTCTGGGAATGTCTGTGCCCTGATGTATCTTCCCCAGTCTGGGTGGTACTCAAAGCTTGGGCCTGGGGATGAGGCTTCTCTAGATGCCCAGCACCACCCAGGACAGGGCCTGGTCTCCAGGGAGTATCTGGCAATGGAATGAAATCAACCCTTCCCTACCTGCACCCTCACAGGACCCACCCTGCCACACCCACTCCTTCCTTTCTGCTTGGACTCACCAACCTCTATCTCCCCAGCACACACAACTGAGTCTCCCCCATCACCCCAGAAGCAACAGGCTATAAACTGCCTACAAGGACCGTGCACCTGGGGCAGGCATGGCCAGGACCCCATAGGCAACAGAGCAGGCAGGCAGCAGGGAGCACATAGAGGGCACCTTTGGGGATGATGCGCCCATCTGGGAGCTTAATGTCCTCCGTGCAGCGGCGGGAGATCAGGGTCACAGGTGGGAACTGGCGGAGGCTCTCCTTGATGCACAGGGTGGTGAAGGATAGCTGGGTTAGGTCATCCCTGGGGAATGTGGAACAGTGGGTAACTAGGGTCCAGGCCATGGTGCCACTCCCTTCCCCAGACACATATACACACACATGTGCACAGGCAATTAGGAGCAGCTGCAGGAAACCAGTCCAGGATCTCAGACTTGCCCCAACTTCAGGCATTTGCAGTTGTGCCCTGCACACACCTCTAACCCTCAGCAAGTAAAATATCTGACCCCTGACCAATCACAGCAGCACTAGCCGGACGTCTGTGAGCCCAGCATTAACCCTTTAACTGATGAATTATGTGGAGGTCAGGGGGCATCCCTGGGGAGGTGCCAGGACAGCCAGGGGGACCTGGGGTAGCAGCGATTTACCAGCCTGTATAGATCAATTTCAGTATTTATAAACCCATACATCCTCTTCTTACAGTACATTAGTTTTTTTTTCCTTTGGAATTCAGGGCAAAAAAAACTGGATTAATTATAACCCTTGGTTAATGATCTAGATTGTTTTCTTTACACTAACAGGTTATCTTTCATAGAAACTCTCTGTTGCTACCATAAAGGGCAAATGGCATGCCTGGCATAAAGGTATCCATAAATATAAACACCACTGGGAAAACAGAAGACAGGTGTTAAATTCTGGCTAGATACCACCTCCTGCCCAATTCTCAGAAACTGAGGTACCTTCTCCCTTTGTTAAAAAGGCAGATTAGCAAGGATTAGCAAGGTGTTAAAGACACAATGGTACCAACTGAAAGTGTCTCCCTGAGGTCATAATCCAAATGGCTGACAATGAACCAAAAGGAACTTTCTCACTGTTCAATGCTGTGTTTTCTTTGCATCACCCAGAATCAGCTCCACACAGCACACATCTGAAGTAAATCGGATTATTATTCCTGATTCTTACACTTCCCCCCACATTGGAATTTTACACTATGCCCTTTGCCATGTGATTCTGAGTATCTTCTGCTCGGATGGCTGGAGCATATGTCCCACCCCATTCATGGTGGGATTGGCCCGATGACTTGCTTTTTTTTTTTTGCGGTATGCGGGCCTCTCACTGTTGTGGCCTCTCCCGTTGCGGAGCACAGGCTCCGGACGCAAAGGCTCAGCGGCCATGGCTCACGGGCCCAGCCGCTCTGCGGCATGTGGTATCCTCCCGGACCGGGGCACGAACCCGTGTCCCCTGCATCAGCAGGCAGACTCTCAACCACTGCGCCACCAGGGAAGCTTTAGCTAATGGAATGTTACAATGCAAGCAGAGATTTTAAGTTGTGTGGTTCTTTGTGCTTCTGGAGTCTGTCTTGAGGATAACATGCCCAGTGTGGCTGCTGGTCCATGAAAAATGAGGAGGCGTGGAAAAAACCTGAACCCAAACCTAAGCTTGGAAGCATCTCCACTCAACTCAGTGCAGCCCCGAGTAACAAGAGTAATATGCAGACAAGAGCAAGAAATATGTGCAGACAAGAGCAATAAATAAATGCTTGCTGCAAACCACTGAACTTAGGGGGCTGTTTGTTAGGCAGCATTATTGCAACCATTGCTGACTAAGACACTCTTAACTCCTGCATTATGAGATAGGCATACGCGTGACTTGTCATCCCCAATTTACAGTTGAAGAAGTTGAAATTCAAGAAGCTTAAGTGACTTGTCTGAGGTTAGACAGTCAGTAAGTGGTAGAGCAGAGAGATTTATACTCAAGGCTTTGAACTCAACCTGCCCCCACTACCCCCATGACCCCAGACTAACCACTCCAGTTCCTCCAGCTCCCGACCTTTCATGACTTCCTGGATCTCTTCCCGGCACTTCTCCTGGTACTCTGGGTACTTGGCCAAGTTGAACAGCACCCACGAGAGCCCGCTGGATGTCGTGTCATGACCTGCAGGCAGGTAAGGAGCTTAAATGGATGCTGCCCAAAGATAGAGGAGATGCTGTATTCAGACAATGGGGCCCCTTCCCATCCTTCCCCAGCCACACCCCATGTCCTCACCTTCAAACATGAAGGTGTCTGCCTCAGCTCGGATGTCCTCATCTGACAGTTCCTTCCCATCTTCATCCTGGAATGGGCAGCAGACTCTGCTCAGCTCACTTCATCCCACCCGCCACATCCTAGGAGTTCTTCCAAAGTCAAGACACCCCCTTCTTTATCTTAAGCCAAGCTGCAGGGGAAAGGATTCCAGGCAGATAGATGTATGCAACTTGTCTAAGAAAGATGGAAAGAGAGCCAAAGATAAGAGGAAGAAGGGACTTTGTATTTCTTCAGCAGCTCCTAGCGCCAAGCATCCTGCCAGATGCCTGACAACCATCTTGTGATCAGGTCTTACGATCGTCATGCTGTAAATGAGGAAACTGAGGCTCAGAGGGAAGACTTAGATGACTAAGGTCAAACATCCACGAAGCAGCAGAGCTATTATCGAACCGGAATCCAGGACTGTCTGAATCCAGAACCCAGGTGCTGCTCAGAAACTCCACAGAAGCACCACAAATAGGTGACCACCTATCTCTGCCAGTGTCACATTTCTTCAAGGTCTTGTATTGCATCTTTGTATTGTGAACTGAATTCTGTCCCTCCCCAGCCCCACCCCAGAACCCTTAAGTTGAAATCCTAACCCCCAGTACCTCAGAATGTGACCTAATTTGGAGATAAGCCTTTTGCAGAGGTGATTAAGTTACAATGAGGTCATTAGGGTGGGCTCTAATCCAATATGACTGGTGTCCTTATAAGAAGAGGAGATGAAGACACAGACATGCACAGAGGGAAGACAATGTGAAAACACAGGTGAAGACAGCCAGCTACAAGCCAAGGAGAGAGGCCTCAGAAGAAACCAACACTGAGAAAATTTATTTCTGTCATTTAAGCCACCCAGTGTGTGGCGCTTTTTTACGGCAACGCTAACGAACGAAGACAGTCTTACGTGTTTTGCATCTGCCTGCATTCTAAATCCATGTAAGTTTGGATGTTTATCATTTTGCACAATTGCTGCAGCTCATGAGGAGGCTGTCCTGGGCAGAGCTCCACCCTCCAGGGTCCAGCCTCACCCTGGCCAGGAGCAGCACATCTATGAAGTCCAAGGTCTTGCCCTGCTTGGCCTTAAGCCAGGCCTCAGCCCCCAGCTGGTGTAGCGCCCGCCGCCGCTCCTGGATGACCTCCGTGGTGAAGTGATGCACGGTGTCACAGGCCTGCCGGAAACGCCGTCCGTCTGCTGTACGGTAATAGATGAAGTCAATGTGGTGATGCAGGCGATACTGACGCCGGACCACCAGTGCGCTCAGCTCAATGATGGCCGAGATGTAATCAGTCATCTTCCTGACAGGGAGAAGAAAGGCCATGAGCAAAGCCCCGTACCCTAAGACAAGCTTCCTCTCCCAAAGGGCAGGTTACAAAGAGAGGCCCTGAATTCACTTTATTTCCTTATTTCTTTGTATACTTGATGCTCTGCCATCTGGGGCCTCACTGACTGGAGAGATACCACCCCTCCCAGGACTAGCCATTTCTTAGAGATAGCAAATGACTCACCCAGGAGCATGCCTTTCTTTTGCAAACCAGCCAATCCAGAGTCCATACTCCAAACATTATTGGGTGGAGCCACTATCCCCCTGCCTTAATCACCCCAGGGCCAGGCACTGGATAACTTGGGGGCACCCCTGTGCCCCAGAGCCTGCTGAAATTATTCAAACTAGCCAATCTTAAGCCTACATACCCTGCCTTTCTCAATGTTTCCCGTAGAACACCCCCAAAAATGTTTTGGCCATGCTTTCTTCTGGGGCTTCCCCATGTGGCTCTGTGTGGTGTGGCATGCCCCCTCATCTTGGGAGCAGTAAGTAACACACTGTCTTTTCCATGGCAATTTTTCTTGATCTGTTTCTAGGTACATTTTTAAAACAGGCCCAAAGAGGGATGAGGACTTCTAAATAGAGGTAGCATCACTAAAATTAAATGGCTACAATCCACAGAGCGGGAGAAAATATTTGCCAATCATATACCTGATGAGAAGCTTGCATCTAAAATATATAAAGCACTCTTAAAACTCAATAATAAAAAAGACAAATAACCCAATTTTAAAATGGGGAAAGAATATAATAGACATTTCTCCAAAGAAGACATACAACTGGGCAACAAGCATATGAAAAGATGCTTAAAAGCATTGGCCATTAGGGAAATGCAAAAAAAAACTACAGTGAGATACCGCTTTACCCCAACTGGATGGCTATAATCAAAAAGACAGATAATAGCAAGTGTTGATGAGGGTGTGGAGAAACTGGAGCCCTCACATACTGCTGGAAGGAATGTAAAATGGTGCAACCAGCTTATGGAAAAAGTCTGGCAGTTCCAAAAGAGGTTAAGCATAGAATTATCGTATAACCCAGTAATTCTACTCTTAGGTATATACTCAAGAGAATTTAAAACGTTCACACAAAACCTTGTACACAAATGTTTATAGCAGCATTGCTCATAATAGCCAAAAAATGGAAACAACCTTAATGTCTATAAACAGGTGACTGGATAAGCAAAACGTGGTATGACGTGGTAAATGGAATATTATTCAGCAATTTTTAAAACGAATTATTGATAATTCAACTACAGCATGGTTGAATCTGAAAACAATATGTTGACTGAAAGAAACCAGAAACAGAAGTCTGTGTAATTCCATCTATATGAAATTTCCATAAAAGACAAATCTATAGAGACAGAAGGAAGATTAGTTATTGCCTAGATCTGGAAGGGAAGTGGGAAGTGGGAGACGAGTGCTAAAATGTACAGGGTTTCTTTTGGGTGAAAATATTCTAAAATTGATTATGGTGATGGTTGCACAACTCTGTGAATATACTAGAAACCATTGGTTGTATACTTTAAATGGGTGAATTGTATGGTATGTCAATTACATCTCAGTAAAGTTCTTATTAAAAAAAAAAAGAAAGAAAAACTAAATTGCAGGGGGCAGGATTGCAAAGAGCTGTCCTTAGTTCTGAAGCATGCTTGTTGTTTTCATGCACTAATCACCAACTGGCATTTTCTTGTTTATTTGTTCATGGTTACTGCCTGTCTTCCCACTAAAATGTAAGTTCCAGGTGAGCAAGACCTCATCTGTTTTGTTGACCACTGTATTCTACTCTAGAGCTGGCACACAGTAGGCACTCGATAAATATTTCTTGGATCAATTAACGAATTAATTACTAAGGCCATCTCCACCTTACCCAACGGAAACAATACCACTAGAAGGCCCTGAGTAACAAAGTCAGCAGCTTGTTATTAAGGACCTACTATGTGCTACAAACTTGACAGGCATTATGTCCCTTATTCCTTATATCCCCACTTAGACTGTAAGCTCCAAGGAATTGGGCTTAGTGCTTACCACCATATCCCCAGTGGCTAGCATAGTGCCAGGCACATAGTAGGTACACAACAAATATTTGATGAATGAATGAATGAACCAGAGCTATGGTTATTTCATTCATTCAACAAATATTCACTCGACATCCATCATGTGCCAGGGCAGTGCTATATCATTTTATGCTTTAAACGCCTCTCAGAAGGTCAGGGATTGTCATCCCTATTTCACAAAGAAACTGAGGCTCAGAAAGTGTGGGGAGGATCTTTCCAAAGACCACGTACCTTCTGTGGAGGAATGAGTGAAACTAGCGTCTACCGAGCACCTACTGTATGCCAAGCTATTGACTCACATTATCCCCTATAATTCTCATGCGATGACTGTGGGGATGGGATGGAGATGTGCAATTGGGGGATGAGGAAACAGGCTCAGAGAGGTGATGTCAGTTTCCCGGAACCACACAGCCTGTCAGTGACGGAGCACCAGCCGCGCAGGAGTGCCTAACAGCTAAGAGTTTCCTTTTTCCTCTCATCACCTCGCCCCTGGAGCAACTGACTCTATGTTCCCCAGGGAGGCCACACTCACTCCTGGCAGTTGCTGCTGTAGCTGAAGACACATTTCTGAAGAGTGTCCAGGGTCATGAGGCTGACATGCTCAAACATGTCAAGGGAGACTTCTGAGCCCTCTGCCAAGCGCTGCCATTTAGCCTGGAAGAGAAAGACACGTGGCAAATGGGTACGGAGACCACAGACCTTCAGCCGGGCTGACAATGACCCAGCGGCAAGTTCACTACAAGACTACTTTATAGATAAAGGAAGTGAGGGTTCCTGGCATCATGTGGTTTGCCCGTGAGCTGGAGTCTGGACCAGCCTCACTTCCAGGATACCCTCTTCCCAAGAAACCTTGGGACTCACATGCATGATATCGGCGCACTGGTTGAAGATCTTCATGTAGGGCTTCAGTATGTCAAAGTGGAAGGCAGGTGTCAGCAGGCGGCGGTGCCGACTCCACTTGTCCCCTTTGCTGAGCAACAGCCCATCTCCTGGACCCAGAAGACCAAGGTTAAGGACCTCACCAACAAACCCCACACCCTGCCCCCTCTTTCCTGAAGCCCCAGCTCCAGGCTACCCAGTGTCAAGCTCACCCAGCCAAGGTTTCAGAAAGCCATAGAAAAGGTCATCCTTGGGGGCAACGGCAGCTGTGGAGAGAGAAGAGGTGATGATGTCTCAAAACAGAGTTCTGACCCTTGACCTCTGCTTATGACCTCCTTGGGCCTCCACCTTGGGCTCTCACCTCCCACGTCACTCCTCCAGTCCAATCCTCCACACCTGCCCCAAAGAGAGCCTTATAACATGTTGATCTGAACATGAGCCTTCCCTGCTCAAACACCTCCCATGGCTCCCTAAAACCTTTGGAAAAAAGGTCAAGCTCAGGCTAGCACTGAGGGCCCTGCCCTACCTTGCTGCTGTATGCCTCTCCCATCTCATCCTTCAGCATACACCAAATAACCACACACGTTGTCTCTCACTTCCAAACTTTTGCCCAGGCTGTGCTTTCTCTCCAGTATGGCTTTCTTCACCTGATTCTTCTCCTAATCCACCCCCTCTTTTCTGCCAACTCAGGCCATCTGAATTAAACCTCCTGTGCTCCCAGCCTCCAGCCTCGCCCTTTCCAGTCTGTCCTGTACCTTAGACCCAGGGGGATCTTACTTGACTCTAGATCTGACCATGTCCTTTTCTGCCCACACCCCCATCAGCCTCAAGCACAGCTGCTCAGCCCATTTACAAAGCCTTGAATGACGTATCCCAGTCCAGACCATTCTCAGAACACCTCTCTCCTCCACCACAGCCACCCCTTCCCGCACACACCCAACTTGCTAACATCATAGAACTTTTCTCAGGTCCTTGAAAAGCTGTGTTCCCTCTCTCTTCTGAGTCTTTCCACCAGGCGTCCTCTCTGCCTCCAACACTCTTTCCTCATTCTTCCAGTCTCTGCTTGGATGCCATTCCCTCTCCCACCAATCACTCTGGATTGTATCCATCCAGTTACAAGCCCTTTGAAGGGAGGGACCTTGTTGATCACTAACATCTTGGTGCTAAATAAATTTTTATTGTATGAATGAATTAACCAATCAAAGGATGAATGAATGAGAACTATCAATGGGTAGTTGGATGGATGGTTGGATGGTTGGATGGATGGATGAATGGATAGATGGATGGATGATGGGTGGGTGGGTGGGTGGATGGATGAGTGAATGCATTCCCTTTCTATGTGCTGAATAGATCTGGGACAGGATGGGCAGGGCCCAGGAAGGAAGTACCTGAAACTCAAGTAATGTCACTTTTACCTGAGATATGATTCAGCCACCTACACTCCCCAGGCATTGGCCAATTGTATGCACAATCATCTGTCCACTCGTTCTCCCATTCTACACACCTCTGCTGCCACCTTTCTGTGCCCAACCCATGCTGGGGCCCCAGAGATGGCTCAGCTCCACACCCTGCCTGGAGGAGCTCTGGGTGTAGTGGGAAAGGGAAGCAGAGACATGCCATGTAATTAGTAAGAAGGTAGAATGTGTGCCAGGAGCAGAGGGAGGCACAGAGAAAGGGCTACTAGAAGTCAAGGCAGACTTCCAGGAAGAGGCAGCTTTGGAGGAGGAGGTGGGAGTCTAGTCACGCCTCTCCTCTCTGGGCTCTGGACTCCACGTTAGGCCCTTCAGGGGTCTTTCTGACACACAAACTTGTCCAATGGCTATCCTGCTCAAACACCTCCCATGGCTCCCTAACACCCCCAAGATAAAACACAAGCTCCTTCACTTTGTACATAGGTGCTCTGAGTCCAGCTCCTGTCTCATTTCCTACTTCTCCCCACAGGTCATCTTCACTCCAGACACCCCAAGTCACCTGAATTCCCCTGGTATTTTCACACATCTGCACTTTTGCACTTAGGACCCTCTACCTGGGACCTCTCATCAGGCAAACTCCTATGCATCCTTCAAAGCCCAGTTTCACTGATGCCTCCTCCAGGAAACCTTCTCCAAACCTTCTCTTCAGCCAAACCCTTGCTCTGTCATCCTCAGGTCCCTCCTCTAATCCAACCCTCAGCACTCAATGCCAGGAGAGCCTGTGTCCAGGCTGCCTCTCCCATCACTTTCCCCTCCAGTAACAAGGAGATGGTAACATCCACCCTGAAGAAGATCATATAAGAAAAGCCCCCACAAGTGCCCAGCAGGAAGCTTCATATTACTGTGATTGAGAGCTTGACCTCTGGGCTGGCCAGGTCTGGGTTCAAATCCCAGCCTTAACTGGTTGTGTAAACTTGGGCAAGAAAATCGAACAATCTTGCCTACCTCATGGCAACCCTACAAAAACTCAATGAACTAATGTGCTCCTGGCACACAGTAAGTGCTCATTAAATATTCATGCACATAAATGAATAACTAACCAACTGTTGGCTATTTTTACTACTGTGACTATAATTATTGCTCAGTTGTGTCAAGAACTTGTGAGATGAATAGCTGGGTCCCCAGCTCACAGCAGGACCCTAATAGGGAAAAATGAGTGCACAGACACCATGGAAAACAGTTTGGTGGTTCCTTGAAAAGTTAGACATAGAGTTCCCATGTGACCCCACAATTCTACAACTAGGTACCTACCCAAGAGAAATGAAAATATATGTCCAAAACTTGTACACACATGTTCATAGCACCATTATTCATCACAGCCAAAAGGTAGAAACAACCCAAATGTATGTCAGCAGATGAATGGATAAGCAAATGTGGTATATCCGTACATCCATACAATGAAATATTGCTCAGCCTTAAAAAAGAATGAGGTCCTGATCATTGCTACAATGAGGATGAACCTCAAAAACTATTCTGAGTGAAAGTCAGCTGCAAAGGACCACATTTTGTATCATTCCTTTCCTATGCTATACCCAGAAAAGGAAAATCCATGGGGACAGAAAGTATTTACCACTGGATGAAGAGAAGGGGGAATGGTAAGTGATAACTTAATGGCTACGAAGTGTTTTATGGGGCGATGAAAAGGTTTTGAAACTAGGGAGAGGTGACGGTTGCACAACACTGTGAACACACTAAACACCTTACACTTTAAAATAAGTAATTATATGGTATGTGATTTCCGCTCAATTTTTAAAATGAATATATGAAAACAAGCTACAATTAAATGCCTGTATATCCTGCCTTGTCTTCTATAAAGCATTCTCACCTACTTTCTCTGTATATCCCAAATGCCCCTTCAAAGATGAAGAAACAGAGGTTCTAGGAAGAGCCATGCCTTTCTCAGGGCCCATCAGCTACGTGGGTTTAAGCCTAGAGGAGCAAACCCCCGAGATGTGGTCCCAAGGAGGCCCCAATAGGGGATGGAATTTACAACTTAGGACCAGGTCTGTCCAATCTCAGGCAGACAGGCATGGAGGGGCCCGGACACCTTGGGGCCGGGAGGCCTGATGCCTCCTGACTCACACAGCCCCACCCTCTCCAAGCGGGAGTCTACCATCCAGCTCCTCCAGTGGAGGAGGCACTAGATATCCTGCCTGTCCTGAGAGAGGGCAGGGGAGAGGAGAAGAAGAGGCCTGAGCATCTACTAAATTGCCAAGCTTATGATGGGGGCTCTACTCCCTGGTCTGCTTGGAGTCTCATAACCATGCAGGGTGACACTCAGAAAACAGATGCTCTGAGCTGGTGGAGAGGGGAGGGAGGGGGAAAGAAAGAAAGAAAAAAGATATTAAAAAGGCAGAAGAGAGAAAACCTTTATCAGCACCAACTCACACTATATTACTGACTCTTCACAGCCACCCTATTTTACAGATCAGAAACTGAAGCCCTGAGAAGCTAGATGAATTGCTGGGTCACACAGCAAGTACATGCTCCAGCCTGGATTCAAGCCCAGCCCACCCAAGTCCTGGCCCAGGACTCTTTCCACAACTTGGTGCCCATCCCTTGGAAGAGTCACCCTTCCCAGCGTCCAGGTTTCCCTCTTTGTTCATTGGGGATGGTCATTCCCTTACAAATGCAATAATGCGGGACACTGAGTCATGAGGAGGGCAGAGCTGGGAAAGGGAAGGATGGCAGTTCCTTCCTCCTTCATAGCTCAGGGGGCAGCCTTGAAGGTGGTCTCCATACGTGTGTTTGCAGAGACCAAAGCTGAGGCCAGAGGTCCTAAAATTCTTGGAGCTCTTTATTTCCCATCCTTCCTCTCTCAAATGTCCCCTTATGCCTCTGGAGATGCCCAGGTACATGCGAGGCCCCCCTGAGGGCCCAGAGCCCCTCTCATGAGGAAGATAGTGCTAGGCACAGACACATTCAGCACTAAATGGTTAGGAGTGAGAATGGGAGAGTCTAGAGGAGAGACCTATGGTCTGTCTGGGGGAATCAAAGAAGGCTTCCTGGAGGAGAAGGTCATTAGAGCTGCATGTTGAAGCCTGAGCAAGAGCTTGCCAAGCACACTTGGGAATCCTGCACCTTGAAATAGGTGTGGATGGCAGAAGGGAGAAGCAATCCTTCTACCTCTCCCTCTCTGCCAGTCAGGGCCAGCCTGAAGGCTGCGATAGCCACAGTGGGAGTGTCAGAACCCAAATGATAGGAGTGCCATGGCTTAAAATTGAGCAACAACCATTTAACAAAAGCTTGGGCAAACAACTGCCTATCCGAACATGTCTGCTCTGACTCTGAGAGGTGAACATTCTCTAAAAGTTCCTGGGAATGTTATTGTCACGCCTTTTCCCATGCTGTTCCCATTATTTGTATTGCCATCGTGGCTTTGGTAAACTCCTATTCATCCTTCAAACGGCCCTTCTTCTGGATAGCCCACCTGCCTAGAAACCCAGGTAGGCTCTGGGAGTTGAGGGTTTACTCATCACTCAGAGGCCCAGCCCACCTACCTGAGGCGCCCACCAGGGGCTTGATGTAGTCAGGGTGCACCAGAACCACCAGTGGCAGGACAGGTCCTATCCACACCAGGATCACATGGTGCATGCTGTCCAGCACCTTCTTCTCATCTTGGAGGCCTGTCTCATTCGGGAGATACTGCAGAGGGTGGTAGAGAAGGGTAGTGAGAAGGTGTCCAGCCCTGGCTTCCCCCAGCCCTTCCCTCCCACCACTTCCCCGGCCCTCAAAACAAGCCAGGAAGAGCTGTATGACTGTGGGCAGTTGGCTGCACCTCACGGAGCCTCCATTCCCTCATCTGAAAACTGGGGGAAAAGTCAACTCCCCTTCTGAGGGTAGTTGAGAGGATTCATGGAATAGCAAAGTGGAAGAGCCCCAGCACAGGGCCTGACACACGGCGGGTGTTCAAGAAATAAAAGCAGTAAGAGTAAACACAATAATGATAACGGTTGGCACTTAATCTAGTACCTCTACGTTCGTAACAAAATATTACTAGTATTGTTCTCTTTAACACGTACACATGCTTGCAGTTGGGTGCTGCTGTGGGCAGTTTTCAGATATTCATGCATTCAACCCACACAAGAACCCTATGACGTAGTTGCTACTATTTTCCCCATTTTACTTTACTCCGAAGGGTCAAATGATTTGTCTTAAGATACAGGTGAGTAAAGCGACTGTCCTGGTTTGGGCTCCCCTAGAAGCAGGACCTGAGACAAGGGTTCTAGGGCAAGCAGTTTATTTGGGGGGTGATCCCCAGAAACACGGGTGGGGAGAGGAGAAGTGAGATAGAGAGGAAAGGCAGCCAGCAAAGAGTTGTCAAGGGAATTACTCCCATGGGCAACTGGGGCTCAGTCCCATTGGGGATCTCTGGGGGACATCCATCTCAGAGTCAACCCACCTGAAGGTGAGGGGGCTGGGGTGTTTTTATACCAACTCCCCTCATCCCATAATCACCGGCTGAGGTTGAAGTTCACGGTCCGCCCGTGCAGAGTGGGCTTCAGCTGCTAGAGAAAGCCTTAGAACACGGGTGCTAGCAACTAGAAGTCAGCCCACTGAAGCCAGACATGGGCCGAGAGGATGTGCGCAGACACTGGCATCACCTGCCATAGTGGTAAAGCCAGGATTTGAACACAGGCCCCCAAGTTCCAAAACGCCTGCTCTTAACCAACATGTTCTATGAGGCAGAGCACTTCAGGCTCAATGTCAGATGGATCTGAGCTCAAATCCACCCTCAGCGGCTGTGTGATCTTGGGCAAATCACCTAATCTCTCTGAGCCCCAAAGATCGAATCCATAATATAGGGCAGGTCCATCCCTATTTCATAGGCTATGAGAATTGGGAGAGCTCAGATATAAAGGAGCCTAACCCAGTGCCTGGCCAATGGTAGGGTCCAGCAATTGTAGAATGAATGAATGAATGAACAAATGACTCCTCTCTGGTTTCTGTGTCTCCTTCTTGATCAGGTTCAGCCCTGAGCCTGTCCACACCCAAGGGAGATCATGGTGTCATCCAGGTCTCATGGCCTGGGAGGCAGGATGGGCCCACGGGGTCAAGGCTGGACTTCAGAACTGGTGCTGGCCAACCTCCCATGGCACCAGAGCCTGGCCACTATTTCCAGGACCACCATCCATGCCAGAGGGCTTCCTGGAGTAAGGGCATTGGATGTGGGGCATGAAAAATGAGTAGAAGTTCATCTAACAGAGAAGGATATTCTGGGCAGAGGGCACAGTTTCGGCAAAGGCCATGGAGGTGGAAAGTCAGAGGCTTGTTCCAGGAGCAGAAAGTCATTCTATGGGACTAGAGGGAGATGGTAGAACAGGTGAGGAGGGTGGGGGTTGGAGTCTAAAGGGACTTGAACTCCAGCTGAGAAGCTGGGACTTTCTCAGGACAGCAATGGGGAGCCATGGAGGGTGTATAAGCAGGGGAGGGACATGGCTGGATTCAGGAATCCTTCTGGGACCAGGATGAGGGATGGACCGGAGGGGTAAGACTAAAGGCAGGAGCCCAGGGAGGAGGCTGGACCATGGAACAGCAGGAGAGGAGGAGGCCTGAGCAGCGGTTGGAGAATGGGAAAGAGGGAGGAGATTCAGGTACAGCCAAAACTTGGTGAGTGCTGGCTGCAGGAGGATAATAAAATGAATGTTTCTTGCACTATTGAGTGGAAATGTCTCCTGCTTCCTTCTTCTGAGACACTCACTCCAAGCAGTATCTAAAATGTGTCTAGAATCACTTGTTACTTCCAGTCTCCGCAGGACCTGAGAATTGAGCACATACATCCACCGCGGTGTAGCAGGCTCAGTGCCCAGCATGCCACAGACACGACTTCAGGAATCGTTGAAACAATCCCACGAGATCATTAGGAATGATTATAGTTCCACGTTGCAGATGAGTCATCTGTGGCACAGGGAGGTGAAATAGCTTGTCAGGGTCACACAGGCAGCACATGGTAGAAACTGGCAAGTCCACACTGGTGACCATTGCCCCAAAGTGCCTCTCCAAAGTCTTCCTCCAAGTTCAGCATGAGGAAGGTCTCCACAACTGTCCCTCGGTTTCATCTAGGCCTGGAAGGGGGATCAGCTGAGTCCAGCAGGGAAATAGGGGCTGGACTCTGGCCCCCAAAGCCTCAGCACCCTCAGGAGTCTGACTTTCTCTCTTCTGACCTCTGAAGCCCTTTTAGAAAAGTCCAGCCTTTCTCATCCAGAAGCTAGAGGGGCAAGGGTAGACAGCTAAGATCGGGGACGCTGGAACCAGACAGCCTGGGTTTAAACCCAGACGCTGCCACTTACAAGCTCTGTGACCTAAGGCCAGCTACTTAACCTCTCTGTGCCGTAGTATTCTCCGGAGAAAAATGGAGATAATCACAGGGCCTACCTTCTAAGGTTGTCAAGAGGACCAAAGGAGTTAATATTTATAAAGTGCCTGAAATAATACCTGGAATATATATGTGAAATAAGAAATGAAATGAAAGAAAAGCGTTGGAATCCTCACCTGGGACCACAGCATTAAAGAGAAAGAGAGAGTGTGTGAAACCACATTGTGGGGTAGGTGAAGCAACAAAATCTACAGGGGTGCCCCGCCTCCCGCTCTAGGATTTCACAAGCACTGGTACCTGTTGCTACAGCAATAGCCTGGAATTGTAGAGAGAGCTTTAGAGTCAGCTCTGCCTCATCCAAGCTGTGTGATCCTGGGTTCCTGCTTGCCCTCTCTGAACCTCAGTCTCACTCCGATCCTGTAAAATGGGTCTCTTCATGGCTCCAACTAGATTCTTGGGGGGATGAGGGAAGCCAGCAGGTCCGTCATCCTTACTGAACATCTGCACCTCCCCTGCCCTGCCCAGCCCACCTGCCCAGCCACACACACCATGCCCAGGTGGCCCAGCAGCCAGCTGCGCCGGGGCGGCTGGGGGAAGCAGCGCAGTCGGCAGCAGGTGATATAGAAGTGCCAGCAGAGCCTCAGGAACTGCAGCAGCAGACGGAAGAGGAAGAAGAGCAGGGAGAGAAGGAGCCCGGACAGGGCATACAAACGGAACGCCGTCTTCTCCAGTCCCAGGAGGTGCAGCAGGTGCTCTGTGATGGGCAGCATCCTGGGGGGACACACAGGGTGGGGGTCAGTGCAGGGGGGAACCACCCTCTGGCCACATGTGTGCCATACACATGATGACCTGTGGAGCCAAGCGTGATGTGCCTGGCACATAGTAGGCGCTCAGTCCATGTAAGTCCCAGACACCAAGGATGCTTCTTCCCAGAGCAGTGACCTCCAGCCAGCTGGCCCCGCCCATATGCCCTCAGCCTTGACTTCTCAGGGCATCCCTCCCAACGTCTCTGCCCGTGCACAGGTGGCCAGAGTATTAGAAAATTGAAACAAACTCCCCCTCCTCCTTCTTGCCAAAAGTAGCTCTCAATCAATGACTGATGAGTGTTGCTGGATAAATAACCCAGCTCCTTCTTTCCAGGGCAATGACCCTGAGGTGTGGGTTCTGCATGCACTGCCAGGGTTCCCCAGCAGGATTAAACTTCAGCTGCCCACAAGAGAAACCTTCTCTGTTAGCTGCCTCCTTTCCCCTGTCTTCCTTCTTTCTTCTTCTTCGTCTTCTTTTTCTCCTCCCCCTCCTCCCCCCTCCCCTCCCCCTCCCCCTCCCCTCCCCCTCCCTCTCTTCCCCTCCGCCCCTCCTCCCCCTCCTCCCCCTTCTCCCCCTCCTCCTCCCCCTTCTCCCCCTCCTCCTCCCCCTTCTCCCCCTCCTCCCCCTCCTCCTCCTCCTCCCCTCCTCCCCCTTCTCCTCCCCCTCCTCCTCTTCCTCCTCCTCCCCCTCCTCCTCCTCCTCCTCCCCCTCCTCCTCCTCCTCCTCTTCCTCCTCCTTCTTCTTCTCCTCCTCTTCCTTCTTTTTTTAATTGAGGTAAAACTCACATGATATAAAATGAAGCATTTTAAAGTGAGCAATTCAGTGGCATTAATACATTCACAATGCTGTGCAACCACCACTTCTATCTAGTTCCAAAACATTTCCATCACCCCAAAGGGAGAACCCGTCTCCATTTAGCAGTCCACTCCCCGCTCCCCCCGACCCCTGGAAACTGCTAATCTTTTTTCTGTCTCTATGGATTTGCCTATTCTGGACATTTCATATAAAGGGAGTCATACACAGCGACTTTTCGTGTCTTTTGTGGCTTCCTTCACTCAGAATGATGTTTTCAAGGTTCATCCACTTTGTAGCATGTATCAGTGCTTCATGTCTTATACTGCTGAGTAATAGTCCATTGTAAGAATTTATCACATTTTGTTTATCCATTCATCTATTGGACATTTGGGTTGTTTCCACCTTTTGACTACTATGAAATGTGCTGCTATGACCATGCATGTATATGTATTTGTTTGAGTCCCTGTTTTCAATTCTTTTAGGTTCACTGCCTTCTCCCTTATTCGTCTTTTCTGTGATCACTTCCCACATAAACTACTTGCACTCAAATCCTTGCCCTAGCGTCAGCTCCTGAAGGAACCAAAACAGAGTGGGTGTGTACCAATAATACTAATAACACAGTGACCAGGTGTAGAGCACTTACTACCTGCCATGCACCACCATCAGGGTGGTGCCTCATTTCATGGAATCTTAAAGCAATCCTTGAAGGCAGGTCCCGTCATTCTCTCCATTTTCAAGACAATTCAAGCTCAGTGCCTCCAACTCACGGGAGTTGGGAGCTGGCAGGGGTCCCCTGAACCCCCACCAAGGCCAACCTCAATCAATTTGAGGGCCCATGGATCTCAGACAACATCAAGGAGACTGCTGAAAATGCTGAGGTCCTGCTCTCATCAATCTTTTCCACTCAGTCCTATGAGCCAAGGGTTCCCTCTGTGCTCCCACCTCCTTGGACAACAGAGCTAAAGAAACCCTGCACTGCAGGTTCTCACCTGTGTCCTCAACACCCACCCACCCCTGCCAGGGGTGCCCCCTCCCAGGGCCTCCAAGCCACTGGCTCTTCCACCAGCCAAAGTCCAACCACATCATCCAGGCAGAGGTGAAGTTGCTATTGGTTGCTGTGTCCTGGGAAAGCAGGTGGATGGGTCATTACCAAATGTGGACGAACCCATTGGAATGGTCTGACTTACAAGGCAGATGACATGACGACTCACTAGGATGGCTACTATTAAAGAAAGAAAGTAAGAAAATAACAAGTGTTGGCAAGGATGTGGAGAAATTGGAAACCTATGCATTGCAGGAGTGAATGTAAAATGGTGCAGCCGTGCTGCAGAGAACAGTATGGTGGTTCCTCAAAAAATTAAACATAGAATTACCGTATGTTCTAGCAGTCCCACTTCTGGGTAGATCCCCAAAAGAAATGAAAGCAGGGGCTCAAACAGATATTTGTACACTCATGTTCATGGTGGAACTATTCGCAATAGCCAAAAAGTGAAAGCAACCCAAGCATCCATCAATGAAAAAATGGATAAACAAAATGTGGTCCATTCACACAGCGGAATATTATGCAGCCTTAAAAAGGAAGGAAATTGTAACACATGCTACAACACCGATGAAGCTTGATGACATTATGCTAAATGAAATAAGCCAGACACAAAAGGACAAATACTGTATGATTCCACTTATATGAGTTCCCTGGACTGGTCAGATTCATAGACACAGAAAGGAGGATGGTGGTTGCCAGGGTCTGGGGGAGGGGGAAATGGTGAGTTAATGTTAACAGATACAGGGTTTTAGCTGGGGATGATGGATGGTAGTGATGGTTGCACAACAATGTGAATGCCCTTAATACCACTGAACTATACACTTAAATGGTTAAAATGGTAAATGTTTTGTGTATTTTACCACAGTTAAAAATCTTTTTTAAAATACAGAAAGCCTGGTGTAGGCAATATGCCCTCTGGAGGGCTGGAGGGGGAGAGAGTAAGCAACCTTCCAAAATGAAACACAGAGAGCTCCAAGTCACGAGTCCCAGGCATATGCTCTGAACTAAGACCACTGATGTGCAATTGGGCTGCCTCTCCCATGGGCAGCTCTAGGTGACACACGCCACAGGAAGTAGCCATGGGTATTTATTTCTTTACCAATTTAGCGATGGATAATGATTTTCGCCAGCAATATCGGGGAAGCCAGCTAGCGGTTACTACGAAGAATTGTGACCTTCCTCTGGCTTCCACAGGCCAGGACTTCCACTAAGGGTTCTACATGCTTCTCTTCAGAATTCAGTTGGCAAATCACTTCTGAGCCCCTGCTATGTGTCTGACTCTGTTCTAGGCATGGGGATGTAATGATGGCAGGACAGACATGGTCCTGGCCCTTAGGGGTGGTGACCACCAACAGACATGCTAGGACACCACAGAAAGGCTACATGTTCTGAAGAAGGTAAAGTGGGGATGGGGGAGTGGCTGAATACTGCCCCCCCCCCATTGATATCCCATTCTAATCCCTAGAACCTGTGACCTTATATGGAAAAATTTTTGCAGGTGGGATTAAGGTAAGGATCTAGAGATGGGGAGATGATTCTGGATTGTCCAGGTGGGTCCTAACTGGAATCACAAGTGTCCCTCTAAGAGAGAGGCAGAGGGAGCCGAGGACCCGGGTTCAATCCCTGGTCAGGGAACTAAGATTCCGTAAGACACGTAGCGCAGCCAAAGAAAGAGAGTGAGAGAGAGGCAGAGGGAGATCCGGCACACAGAAGAGAAGGCCGTGTGAAGACAGAGGCAGGGATTGGGGTGATGCGGCCACAAGCCAAAGAACACCTGGAGCCCCCAGAAGCTGGAAGAGACAAGCAAGGATCCTCCCCTAGAGCTTTCAGAAGGAGTGTGGCCCTGCCGACACCTGGATTGCAGACTTCTGGCCTGCAAATCCAAGAGCTAATAAATTGTGTTGTTTTAAGCCATCCAGTTCCCAGAAATCTGTTACAGCAGCTACAGGGCACTAATACTCAGAGTAAGAGGATGGGGAGCAATTCTTTTAGATGAAGTGGTCCAGGGAGGCCTCTCTGGAGAGGGATATCTGGGCAGAGGCCTGAGTGAAGTGAGGAACCTATATGAAGGGGGTTTTCTTACTGAAATATGTACACACACACACACACACACACATACACCATAAGCAGCTGGGTTCTAATCCTAACTCCTCCACTGACTGCTTTTACTGTCACCCCCAGTTCCCCATATGGAACTGGGGGTAGCTGTGAGAGATGATCTCTGAGTCCACCATGGTATGACCTTTCCTGTGTGTGGTCTGGAGTCAACATATTCAGCCAACAGGTCACATGGGTCACATCTAACCCCTGGGCAAGCTGGCTGTGGTCTGGCTTCTACCCCATCCACTACAGATACCTTTCTAAAGGCCTGTCATTCCTCTGCTCTAACTCCCTCCAGGGCTCCCCACTCCCCCCAGCCTGGTATCCAAAGCCCTTTGGGAGGTGAACCCTGTCCATCCTCCACCTCAGCCACAAAGCTCCCCTTTCTCAGTCCGTTTTGGACCCCCCCTTTCTTCACCCAATTTGTAAATGTTGGTGTTCCTTAGAGCTTGGTCCTGGGTGGTCTCCTCTCCCTCTGTGCACACCTCCTGAGGATCTCACGCCCTCCCATGGCCTCCGTGACTCGTCTCTGAGGTGCCTCCCATGTCTCAGTGGCCCCCTTGATAGGTCCAGCCACCTCCTGGATATTCCCCCACGGGTATCAGATTCCCCTCACCCCCACCTCCTTCCTTCTTCCTCCATTCGATCTGTTGCCAGCTGCTGCCAGTTATCCAGCCTAAACATCTTTCACATCCATTCATTTCTCTCCATCCATCATCCCAATCGATGTCAATTCACCGCTGTGGTAGCCTCCTCCCATCGGTCCCGAGTTCCATGCTTGGCCCCCAGCAGTCCATTCTCCACACAGAAGTCAGAGGGCTCTTCCTAAAATTAAATCAGACATGACCTTCCCCTTCCTCCTATGGCCCCCCCATTACACTCTGAAAGCAATTCAGACTCCTTCCCATGGACCCCATTGCCCTGTGTGGCCTGCCCCTGCTGACACCTCCAACTCTGTCTCCCACCGCTCTCCCCCTCACTCACCCAACTCCGGCCACTCCAGCCACAGGCTAAGTTCATTCCTACCTCAGAGCCTCTACACTTGCTGTTCCCTCCACCCTGCATGCCCCTCCCCCAGCTCTGCCCGCACCAGCTTCCCCTTGTCCTCCAGGCCCAGCTCTGCCCTGACAGCCCATTTTGCACGGCAATCATCTACCTCCTTTCCTTTGCTCTCAAAAGAATTATTGAGTACCTGCTGTACGCAGTGACTTTCACAGTCATGCATGCCTTTCATCTTTCCAGTAACCCTCAGAGGAAGCTGGGGGACTTGGAGTCACAGCAAAAGCCCCCACCTCCACCCAGGAAAATCGCAGCTGATATTCTGACCAAAGAGATGTCTTCCTGAAGGATTGAAATGGGAAGGAATTGGAACAAGATAAAGTGTGAGCCCTGAAAAAGGGGTCCCTGCTCCAGGTGGGTGGGTGCATGGGAGGGCCAGAGAAAACCCTGTGCCCACCTCACCATCCCTCAGGACAGGTGCAGGCTGCAGTCTTTCCTGGGACAGACACCAGCTCTACTCCTAGCAGAAAAAACACATGCTGTGGGTCCCCAACTGGCTCTCCCCCTGGGAGCCACAGTCTTCTCATCCACAAAATGGGAATAAAAGAAAGAGGTCCATCTGATGTTCATGGGAGGAGCTCAACAAATGGGTGCATTGAGGAAGTCCTCTACTTTCCACAGCTGGGTTCCTCCTCCCCTCAAACAGAGCAGTTCTGTCCAAACCCCCAAAGAAAGTGCTACAAAAAGTTTTGAGGAGGTGCGGCCACTGTGGGAAACAATTTGATGGTCCCACAAAAAGTTAACTATAGAATCATTCCATGACCCAGAATTCCACTCCTAGGTGTATACCCAAAAGAATGGAAAACAGGGACTCCAACCGATACTTGTGTATAAATATTCATAGCGGCACTATTCACAATCACCAAAGGGTGAAAGCAGCCCAAATGTCCAACAACTGGTGATGGATAGATATCATATGGTGTATCTATACAGTGGAATATTATACAGCCATGAAAAGGAATGAAGCACTGACACAGGCTACAACACGGATGAACCTCAAAAACATCAAGCTGAGTGAAAGAAGCCAGACACAAAGGCCATGTATTGTATAATCCGGTTTATATAAAATATCCAGGATAGGTGGGAGACAGAAAGCAGATTCGTGGTTGCCAGGGGCTGGGGGGAACGGGAGTGGGGAGTGAGGAGGTCTCCCTTCTGGGTGATGGAAATGTTTTGAAAACAGATACATGTGGTGATTGCACAACATTGTGAATGTACTAAATGCCACAGAATTGTTCACTTTAAAATAGTTATTTTATGTTAGATGAATTTTGCCTCGATTTTTTTAAATGCAGAAAAAAAGGTTTTGAAGACCCATGAGAAATTTATCATGGTGGCTGCCTCTGAAAGGAGCCTGCAAAAACTGGGGGCAGGATTGGAAGGGAGGCTTACCTTTCTGTCTCCATCTTTGGGGACTTTTTGATTTTCTATACCCTGAGCACATATTGACCATTCAAAAGTGTTTTAACTATTAAAATTAATTAGTGCATTGTACAAGCCAAAGAATGAACTCTAATGTAAACTATGGACTCTAGTTAATAACAACGTTCTAGGGACTTCTCTGGTGACGCAGTGGTTAAGAATCCGCCTGCCAATGCAGGGGACACAGGTTTGATCCCTGGTCCAGGAAGATCCCACATGCCACGGAGCAGCTAAGCCCGTGAGCCAGAACTACTGAAGCCCAGCGCGCCCTAGAGCCCGCGCTCCGCAACAAGAGAAGCCAACACAATGAGAAGCCTGAGCACTGCAAGGAAGAGTAGCCCCCGCTCGCCACAACTAGAGAAAAGCCCACGCGCAGCAAGGAAGACCCAACGCAACCAATAAATAAATAAATAAGTGAAAGATGGGGGGGAAACCTAGCATGTTAAAAATAAAAATAATAATAATGTTCTATATTGGTTCATCAAGTATAACAACTGCACCACACTAATGAGAGATGTTAATAACAGTCGAGTTGAGGGGGTGTGTTGGAACCCCATACTTTCTGGGTAATTTTTCTGTAAACCTAAAACTGCTCTAAAAAGTAAAGTCTGAGGCTTCCCTGGTGGCGCAGTAGTTGAGAGTCCGCCTGCCGATGCAGGGGACACGGGTTCGTGCCCCGGTCCGGGAAAATCCCACATGCCGTGGAGCAGCTGGGCCCGTGAGCCACGGCCGCTGAGCCTGCGCGTCCGGAGCCTGTTCTCCGCGACCGGAGAGGCCACGGCAGTGAGAGGCCCGCGTACCGCAAAAAAAAAAAAAAAAAAAAGTAAAGTCTGTTAAGATTTAATTAGTTGATAGCACAGGGAACTATATTCAATATCCTGTGATAATGGAAAAGAATATAAAAAAGGAAGGAATATATATGTATAACTTAATCACTTTGCTGTACAGGAGAAATTAACACAACATTGTAAATCGACTATACGTCAATAAAAAATTAATTAGTTGAAATTAATGAAAAATGAATTAAGATGCTTCAATGGGGGGGCATGTTTGGGGATGCAGGCAGTTATTCTCTTTCTTGATCTGGGTGCTGGTGACATGCGTGGGTTCAGTTTGCAAAAACCCCAGTTCTAGAATGTGCACTTTCCTGTACGTATATTACACTTCAACTTAAAAAATTAAAAATAAAATGAAGAGGTGTTTGGGGATTGCATTATTCTTTAAAAATGCATTTTTGGATTCAAATCACAGCTCTGCCCCTCCCCAAGTAAGCAGCCTGGAGTGAGTCCAGTCCCCATCCTCAGCATCCCCATTTCCAATCTGTGAAATGGGTTAATAATAAAGGGACCTACTTCCTAAGTTTGTCTGGGACACTTCAGTGAGATGAGGCTTGGCACATAACATGCAAAATTTCCGCCATTATTCCTATTTCTATCACAATATTTATAAAAGTGAGACAAATTCAAAGCTGACACTCTCAGGATGCTGTGGGAGGCTGGCATGCCTGTTCCTCTCAGCACCAGCCCCCAATCTCATCCCAGAAGCCAGGCAAGGGCCGCAGCAGCCCCGCCCTGGCAGAGGTGGCCCCGCCCACCCCACTGGGGTGGGCATTATCTGAAGATGGAGGTGACAGTGACTGGCTCTGAGGCCGGCCCACACCCATGGAGGGCTGGTTTGTCAAGTTAGCCCAGCCACCAAACGGGGACTCGTCATACAAGGTGTGTGGACTCCTGAGAACGAATGCAGTAACGTGGAACCTGGCCCACCAGAAACCATATATCTGCCTCTTCTTGAGCCACAGGCACTGTACATACTACCTCCACTCCCCACATGGTGGCCTGACAGCCAGGCACCCAACACTGGCCCCACTGCCCTACATCCCAGCCCTGCTCTCCGTTCCCTCTAGCAGCCTGTAGTCAGACAGCCTGCCCCCTAAGCTGGCTCATGGTACCTTTTCGAACGCCTCTATGCCAGAGGGCTGTCCCATATTTTTCCAAAGTGCCAGACCCCAGACGTTATGAGCCGGGAGGGGGCCTACCCAAGTATCTGGGGTTCTGAGAGTTTCAGGGGCAGTTATGACGGCAGGGCCAGGTTGGCAGAACAGGATGTGGAGGGGTGAGTCTCACCACAGCTTTGGGCATACTTTAGGCATTTGCCTGCAGATTCTTTGGCCCAAAGGAGATCCTGGCAGAAAAAGAAGCTTAAAAATTACCAGTAAGGGCTTCCCTGGTGGCGCAGTGGTTGAGAGTCCGCCTGCCGATGCAAGGGACACGGGTTCGTGCTTCGGTCCGGGAAGATCCCACATGCCGCGGAGCGGCTGGGCCCGTGAGCCACGGCCACTGGGCCTGCGAGTCCGGAGCCTGTGCTCCGCAACGGGAGAGACCACAAGAGTGAGAGGCCCGCGTACCGCAAAAAAAAAAAAAAAACTACCAGTAATCTAGATCATTCCAGGGCTGCAATTGTCTCTGCCCATCATCTCCATCAAATGTGGCCATGCTTGGATGTGCACCTCAGAAAGGACTCCTTGGAGCTCTGCATCTTAGCTGTGTGACCTCAGGTGAGTGTCTGCACCTCTCGGAGCCTAAACTTCCTCATCCATAAGACAGGAACCCTATTACCAACTTCATGGGGCTGAGATGACAACTAAGCGTTTTTTAATGTGCTCAGCTCAGTGCTTCATCAAGGACAGTAAGTCCTTGATCAGAGGTACCTCTCACGGCTGTTGGTACTACCATCACATTCATTATTGTAACTCAGCCACCCAGGATTTCGAGAATCAGGCCCAAGTCTTTCCAGGGAGAAGAGATGGGGTCCCATACCATCTGGATGACTCTTGAATGTCTCCAGAGTCAACCAAACCCCTCTGCGGATACCAACCAAGGTCACGGCTGCACACTAGCCCAGAGCTAATGTTACTGCTCAGAAACCCAAGCTGGGCTATACAGAGAGGCCAGAGCCTTCGGAAAGTGCCCAGGATTTTGGGGTCAGCCGGGGCTGGTTTGTTCAAATCCCAGCTCCCCCATTGTCTCCCTCCCACCTCCAGCCTGAGACCTATCAGCTGGTGGGCCTCAGTTGCTTTGCATGGTCCCTGCTGGCTAGCCCCCCTCTGGTCCAAGGGGGAAGGGCCAGGCCCCTGGGACACCAGGGAGCATTCTTTCAAACAAACATCCAACGAACATCAGCTGGGACCAACTGCAGGACCTCACGCGACCCTCACGGCCAACTGTGGGGACCCAGGCAGGCATCCTCTTTTCATAGAGGGTCAGTTGGAGGCTCTGAGCCTGTGATGTGTGTGAGACTGTGAAGGCGGCGGCACCACAAGCCTAAGGTCCATCAGTGGGGCGCACTGCCTCCCCTTTAAGACAATGTGGAGTGGTGAAATCCCAGTGACCCCAGCCAGCCTTAAGCAGGCGTCACAGGGCTGGGCTTGGATCCGTCTAAGATGCCCTGATTCGGAGAGGTGTCTTCTTGAGGCCCTTCCCACCATGGACACCCAGAGAGAAGGATACACCCAGGACTCCGAGGCGCACATAGAAGAAACCTCACACAAATGCAGCGACGGTCGGGGGGACACACGCGCGCACACACACACACACAAACACACACACACGAGTCCCTCACAGGCAGTCCCGTCCTGGTTCCTGGGGATTCCCGGGGCCGGCAGTGCACCCGCCCGCCGCCGCGCGCAGACCCTCGTACCCGCGCTACCAGCCCCGGAGCTGGTGCACCTCGGGTTACCGCGCAGGGCTGAGGCCGCCCTCAGGTTACAGTCCGCCACCCCACGCGCGCTCACCCTGCGGGTCTCGGCCTCCCTCCCTCGAACCAGATCCGCCTGAACCGAAACCTCGGCTCTGACTTGCCGTCAGGCGGCCCAGCTCTTTAACCCAGACCAGCCGGCCACAAGGAGAGGCCCGCCCCTGTCACGCCCCCGATATCAACAGCCTCTGGGCGGGGACTGAGGTGCGGCCTCCAGAGATGGAGAAAACTAGATACAAGAGACATGGAGGCGTGGAGAGGGACAGAAAGGGAAAGACAACAGAGGATGAGTTGGAGAGTGACAGGTGGAGAGATGGAGAGAAAGACACAGAGACAGAGAAAGACACAGGCAAGGAGACAAAGACTTAAGATACCCAGAGGCCCCAACCATCAGAGTTCCTGCCACCCTGACTCCCTTTAGCGCCCAAATCCCCCTCTGGACCACTCTCTAGTACCCTCCTCCCACACCAGCACCCCTCAGGGCCTCCAGTTCAGGGCCTGCTCCCAAGCTGGGACAGGAGTCCCTAAGCCAGCATCCCTGGTGCCCCACGGGCCACAGGGCCTCCTCTGGGACGCCAGAAATCTGCAGACTCCACAGCCCTTGGGAGCCAGCCCTTCTGCTCCCTCTGGATCTTGGGTCCAACGCACCAGCCTGGAGCTCTGCAGCCAGCCTCTCCCTCCAGGAAGACCTCCAGCTTCAACAAGCACCACAGGGACTTCCCTGGTGGTCCAGTGGGTAAGACTCTGTGCTCACAATGCAGGGCGCCTGGGTTCGATCCCTGGTCGGGGAACTAGCTCCCCACATGCATGCCACAACTAAGAAGTCCACATGCCACAACTAAAGATCCCTCATGCAGCAACTAATATCCTGTGTACTACAGCTAAGACCCAGTGCAGCCTAAATAAATAAATAAATATTAAAAAAAAAAAAAAAAAGCAGGGCTTCCCTGGTGGTGCAGTGGTTGAGAGTCCGCCTGCCGATGCAGGAGACACGGGTTCGTGCCCCAGTCCAGGAAGGTCCCACATGCCGCAGAGCGGCTGGGCCCGTGAGTCATGGCCGCTGGGCCTGCGCGTCCAGAGCCTGTGCTCCGCAACAGAAGAGGCCACAGCAGTGAGAGGCTCGCATACTGCAAAAAAAAAAAAAAAATGCACCACAGACACTTTTTCTGCTCCTCCCACCCCACCCATCCCCTGCCAGCCACCTTGACCCCTCCAACTAGGAGGTTCTCCTTGGCCAGCCCATCTTCTCCAGATGTGCCCAGAGTCAGCCCTGCCCCCTAATGTGAGGCAGATACCATTCCCTGGCTGGTGAGTGGGCGGCTGATCTGGGCAAGTGGGCAGACAGGTTGGGAGGGCTCACAGCTGGCCCCCAGCTCCCCACCGTCTCCCCAGGACCAAGCAAACGACCTTGCACATACCAGATGCCCAAAAATATCCATCAAAGCGGAGGAAAAACACTGGAGAGCAGAGGCCCAAGCTTTTAGTGCAGGTCCATCTAGGAAAACTTAGGCACAGGATGCAGGCTTGAGGAGAGATATGACTGTCCAGGTTCAGGCAAGGGCCAGGTCAATTAGAGAAGCCTGAAGCTCTGAGAAGATAATACTCCCCTCTCAATGAGTTCCAGAGTTAGAACTGCCGTAAACCATAAAGAAGTTCAAGAGGGACTTCCCTGGTAGCACAGTGGTTAAGAAACGGCCTGCCAATGCAGGGGACACGAGTTCGATCCCTGGTCCAGGAAGATGCCACATGCTGCAGAGCAACTAAGCCCACAAGCCACAGCTACTGAGCCCGCGCACCACAGCTACTGAAGCCTGCACACCTAGAGCCTGTTCTCCACAACAGAAGAAGCCACCGCAGTGAGAAGCCCACGAACCACAACAAAGAGTAGCCCCTGCTCGCTGCAACTAGAGAGACCCCGTGCGCAGCAACAAAGACCCAACACAGCCAGTCTCCCTGACAGTGCCCCCTCCCAGGATCAGCTGGTGCTGAGCTGGGCAGTGATTGCCTCAGAATTAGTCTGTGCAACAATGGAGCACCCACTGTGCTCCAACCATTGTTTTAGGTGCTGGGAATATGGCAGAGAATAAAACAGACCAAATCCCTGTCCTCATGGAACTGAGATTCAAGTGGGGAAATAGATACAGATATTTCCATCAATGAAGGGATATAACAAAGGGTTTTGACATGAGGTAGAAGGGATTCTACTGTATGAGGTTGGGTATCAGGTCACTGGCTAAAACCTGAATAACAAGAATAAATGTTGAATCATGTTGTACATCTTGAATATACACAATTTTTATTTGTCAATTATACCTAAATAAAGCCAGAAAAGAATAAATTTTGAATGAATGAATGAATTTTTACAAGTCTGAACCTTACAGAAAATGCTCTGGCTGGTTCCCAGAGGCTGATACAAGTTATTTTAGCTATTAAGCCTGGTTATTAAGCTATTAAGCCTGGTTATTTTAGCTATTAAGCCTGGTTATTTTATTTCATTTCATTTCATTTTAGACCAGAGAAAGGTTTTTTGCAGGGCCAAGTAAGGAAAACCGGTGGCTTCTGCTACAAAAAACCCGAACTCAAGCCCAGTAATTGTATATGGCACGTGGAGGAACATTTTCTATTCATTTTCTGGTTTATGTAGTTATATTAAATGAGAGATTCGTTTGGATATGTAGAAGAAAAATATATATTTGGCCTGAACATCAAATCTGCAGTCTCATGGATATAATAATAGCATTATAAATTTTGCTTAAAATAATAAGGCTTAAAAGGAAGAGCCCCGAGAGAAAACTATTCATTAAGTAATAGAAAGGTAATAAGTACATAGGGCAAAAAGTGGTGACAGGTAATTGTGAATGGCTGAAATTTCAGAATCAAAAACGATCAGTCTGGATTAAGATAAAGACAGAGGAGGAGGCTGAAGATCTCTGAATTTGAGTTTTGGAAAAATACGAATTCCAGAAAACAAGAAGCAGAGGGCTCAAAACTTGAAGGAGGGAATTCTAGAACAAGTGTAAGATGCCCCGCTTTGCCCCAGCAGGTGGTAGACTTGGATGATTTCTTCATCCTTCATTTTCATGAAGTTCTCACTAGACGGTGAGGGTGGGAGGGGACAGTGTTTCAAGGTGAAGAAGAGGAGATACAAATAATTGAAACTTTGCTGCTTTGGAGGAGGCAGAAGGGAGGCCAAGAAAGGCAACATGAGGGATGTGACATCTGAGCTGGGACGGCAGGGAGAGGTTGGATTTCAACAGGTGCAGGAAAGGGAGTAGGGCTGAGCACAGAGAAACCAGAGGGTGTGGCTGGGCGGGTGGCTTTCTCTGGCCTCGGGATGTGAGAGACAAAGAGGCTGGAGGGGTGCAGGACCTTGAAGGCCAATCCCAGTGGCTGAGGGTTGACCTGGGGAGCAGTGGGGAGCCATGGACAGTGCTTGAGCGGGGAAGAAGCCCCCTGTTGGTTGACTTGTTTTTTGGCTTGTGGAATTTTACTTCCCCGACCAGGGATTGAACCCGGGCCCTCAGCAGTGAGAGCGCGGAGTCCTCACCACTGGACCACCAGGGAATTCCCGGTTGGCTGTTTTAAAGCACATTGGAGCTTATTTAGTTTTTAGGGTTGTGGAGGATGTCCACATGGGTGACTAGCTGGATGTGGGTTTCGAGAGAACTGAGGAGGAGAAGAGAGGGTGTCAGCCCAGCTTCTCTGCCTTTAGAGAGATGGAGAAAAGGAAGGAGGAGCAAGTTGAGGGGCCCGGGGATGGGGAAACACTTCCTGGCCACGCGACCTTGGGCAAGTCATGTGACCCCTGTAGGCCTCCATTCCTGATAGATAAAACGGGGGAGATGACCACAAGATGAGATGGTGTTTGCAGTGCGCTCAGCCCCATGCTTGGCGCAGAGCATGGGCTGGACAAACGACAGCACTTCAAGTTTGTGGTTTGATTTGGGCTATCCCAGCAGTTCTCGGCTGGGGCAGACTGTCCCTTCAGAGGACATTTGGCAATGTCTCAAGATACTTTTGATCGTCACACTGTGGAGTGAGAGATGCTACAGGGGTCTTTTGGGTGGAGGCCAGGAATGTTGCTCAACATCCTACAATGCACAGGACAGCCTCCACCACAGAGAATGATCCAGCCACAAATGTCAGTAGTGCCACAGTTGAGAAACTCTGGGTTACCTGGAGTCTAAAAGGCCTGTGGGCCATTCAGGGAGACACCCAGGAGGCAGCTAGGCCCATCAGAAGAAGTGCATCTGTGAGTCACCTGTACTGGGAAGACAGTGGATGCCAGCAGAGTGAGTCAGTGATGTTATTCCAGGAGTTGGACTGAGAAGAGGATGGGAAAGCAGAAGTGTTGATCACAACTGCACTTAGAAAGAGGACAGGCAGAGGCATGGGTCTGGAGGTGGAGATGGGTCACATCTGGGGGGCTGAGGAAGCATGGTAATAAGTTCCATCAGCTGTGCCAGAGGTCATGGAGCTCAGGCCGTAGCAAGAGACAGAACTGTGTGGTTACCAATTCACCAGAGTCTTTAGCCTGGCTCAATAGACTAAGGTCAGAGTGGGAGGGGAGGAAATGGAGGCAGTGGCCAGACCAGGGAGATGGTACCAAAAAGACATCTGGAAGTGGGTAAAGGTGGAGCATGGCATGGGTGCTGGGAAGGGCTTTTCCTGGGGCTCCAGAAGCTCACATAAGACTTTTTTTTTTTTAACATCTTTATTGGAGTATAGTTGCTTTACAATGGCATGCTAGCTTCTGCTGTATAACAAACTGAATCAGCTATACATGTACATATATCCCTATATCTCCTCCCACTTGCATGGGCGTGGAGAGGTACATCCTCCCTATCCCACCCCTCTAGGTGGTCACAAAGCACTGAGCTGATCTCCCTGTGCTATGCGGCTGCTTCCCACTAGCTATCTGTTTTACATTTGGTAGTGTATATATGTCCATGCCACTCTCTCAGTTCGTCTCAGCTTACCCTTCCCCCTCCCCGTGTCCTCAAGTCCATTCTCTACATCTGCGTCTCTATTCCTGACCTGCCTCTAGGTTCTTCAGAACCTTTTTTTTTTTTTGGATTCCATATATATGTGTTAGCATACGGTATTTGTTTTTCTCCTTCTGACTTACTTCACTCTGTATGACAGACTCTATGTCCATCCACCTCACTATAAATAACTCAATTTCATTTCTTTTTGTGGCTGAGTAATATTCCATTGTATATATGTGCCACATATTCTTTATCCATTCATCTGTCGATGGACACTTAGGTTGCTTCCATGTCCTGCCTACTGTAAATAGAGCTGCAATGAACAATGTGGTATATGACTCTTTTTGAATTATGGTTTTCTCAGGGTATATAGTGGGAGTGCTGGGTCGTATGGTAGTCCTATTTTTAGTTTTTTAAGGAACCTCCATACTCTTCTCCATGGTGGCTGTATCAATTTACATTCCAACCAACAGTGCAAGAGGGTTCCCTTTTCTCCACACCCTCTCCAGCATTTGTTGTTTGTAGATTTTCTGCTGATGGCCATTCTAACTGGTGTGAGGTGACACCTCACTGTAGTTTTGATTTGCATTTCTCTAATATTAGTAATGTTGAGCAGCTTTTCATGTGTTTCTTGGCCATCTGTACATCTTCTTTGGAGAAATGTCTGTTTAGATCTTCTGCCCATTTTTGGATTGAGTTGTTTGTTTTTTTGATATTGAACTGCATGAGCTGCTTGTATATTGTAGAGATGAATCCTTTGTCAGTTGCTTCATTTGCAAATATTTTCTCCCATTCTGAGGGTTGTCTTTTGGTCTTGTTTATGGTTTCCTTTGCTGTGCAAAAGCTTTGAAGTTTCATTAGGTCCCATTTGTTTATTTTTGTTTTTATTTCCATTTCTCTAGGAGGTGGGTCAAAAAGGATCTTGCTGTGATTTATGTCATAGAGTGTTCTGCCTATGTTTTCCTCTAGGAGTTTGATAGTGTCTGGCCTTACATTTAGGTCTTTAATCCATTCTGAGTTTATTTTTGTGTATGGTGTGAGGGAGTGTTCTAATCTCATTCTTTTACATGTAGCCGTCCAGTTTTCCCAGCACCACTTATTGAAGAGGCTGTCTTTTCTCCATTGTATATTCTTGCTTCCTTTATCAAAGATAAGGTGACCATATGTGCGTGGGTTTATCTCTGGGCTTTCTATCCTGTTCCATTGATCTATCTTTCTGTTTTTGTGCCAGTACCATACTGTCTTGATTACTGTAGCTTTATAGTATTGTCGGAAGTCCAGGAGCCTGATTCCTCCAGCTCCGTTTTTCTTTCTCAAGATTGCTTTGGCTATTCAGGGTCTTTTGGGTTTCCATACAAATTGTGAAATATTTTGTTGTAGTTCTGTGAAAAATGCTATTGGTAGTTTGATAGGGATTGCATTGAATCTGTAGATTGCTTTGGGTAGTATAGTCATTTTCACAATGTTGATTCTTCCAATCCAAGAACATTGTGTATCTCTCCATCTGTTCATATCATCTTTAATTTCTTTCATCAGTGTCAGTTTTCTGCATACAGGTCTTTCGTCTCCTTAGGTAGGTTTATTCCTAGGTATTTTATTCGTTTTGTTGCAATGGTAAATGGGAGTGTTTCCTTAATTTCTCTTTCAGATTTTTCGTCATTAGTGTGTAGGAATTCAAGAGATTTCTGTCATTAATTTTGTATCCTGCTACTTTACCAAATTCATTGATTAGCTCTAGTAGTTTTCTGGTAGCATCTTTAGGATTCTCTATGTATAGTATCATGTCATCTGCAAACAGTGACAGCTTTACTACTTCTTTTCCGGTTTGGATTCCTTTTATTTCTTTTTCTTCTCTGATTGCTGTGGTTAAAACTTCCAAAACTATGTTGAATAAGAGTGGTGAGAGTGGACAACCTTGTCTTGTTCCTGATCTTAGTGGAAATGGTTTCAGTTTTTCACCATTGAGGACAATGTTGGCTGTGGGTTAGTCATATATGGCCTTTATTATTTTGAGGAAAGTTCCCTCTATGCCTACTTTCTGGAGGGTTTTTATCACAAATGAGTGTTGAATTTTGTCAAAAGCTTTCTCTGCATCTATTGAGATGATCATATGGTTTTTCTCCTTCAATTTATTAATATGGTGTAGCACGTTGATTGATTTGCGTATATTGAAGAATCCTTGCATTCATGGAATAAATCCCACTTGATCATGGTGTAGGATCCTTTTAATGTGCTGTTGGATTCTGTTTGCTAGTATTTTGTGGAGGATTTTGCATCTATGTTCATCAGTGATATTGGCCTGTAGTTTTCTTTTTTTGTGACATCTTTGTCTGGTTTTGGTATCAGGGTGATGGTGGCCTCGTAGAATGAGTTTGGGAGGGTTCCTCCCTCTGCTATATTTTGGAAGAGTTTGAGAAGGATAGGTGTTAGCTCTTCTCTAAATTTTGATAGAATTCGCCTGTGAAGCCGTCTGGTACTCACAGCAGACTTTAAGGGGCAGAGATGAAAAGAAGAGAAATCCCCTCGTATACTCTTGATGAGGATGTAAAATGGTACAGCCACCATGGAAAAACAGTGTGGTGATTCCTTTTTTTTTTTTTTTTTTTTGTACAGCAGGTTCTCATTAGTTATCCATTTTTTACATATTAGTGTATATATGTCAATCCCAATGGTGGTTCCTTTTTTGAGGAATAGAATTACCATATGAACTCTCTAATTTCCACTCCTAAGTATATACCCAAAAAACCTGAAAACAGGGACTCAAACACATACATGAACACAGATGCTTATACCAGCATTATTCACAGTAGCCAGCCACTTGAGACCATTTTTTCCAAACCAACAAAGGCCATCTCTCCCAACTCAAAGCCTTTGCACTGCTGTTCCTTCTGCCTAGAATTCTGTTCCCTCTCAGGGGTGACTCATCTCCCACCTGGGCAGAATCTTAGTGACCTAGTTACTATGGAGAAGGCGAAATGAGCAGTAAAGAACAAGGTGTCCTTTCTGGCCTTTGTCTAGTGTGACCCAGCCCCCACCCTTCCTCTGCAAACACCTGTCTCCATTTCCCCATAGTTCCGGGAGGATTAATTTCCACCTCCCTGCATCAGGGCCCAGGGACACAGTATATGTGAAATAGAGGGTAAACGATACCACTGACATCCGCGGATACTTCATTCTACCTCCCTTAAGCCAATCAGACTCTCTCCTCCCACACCTTAGACAATTAAATGCTCTCCTATCCCTCAGCTGAACAAACTCCAATCTCCTGTTTCTCATCCAATTAGACTCCGCCCCCTTCCCCCCTCACTCCCAGCCCTCAGCCAGTCAGACTCTGCCCTCCCTCTCTTCAGCCAATCAGACACTCTCCTGCTTCTCAGACAACCAGACTCCACCTTCCTGCCCCTTGGCTAATTAAACTACTCACCTAATCCTCAACCAGTCAGACTCCCATATCCTACTTCTCAGCCAATTAGACTCTTCCTGTCTCTCCACCTAACCAATTACTTCCACCTTCCTGTCCCTCAGCTAATCTGGCTCAGCCCTCCCCTTCCCCACCTCAGCCTGTCAGAAACAACCTTCTTGTCCCTCAATCAATAAGAATGCCCCTTTAGGTGAAGCCCGCAGTAGGCCTGGCTCTGCCAGTTGCCAGCTCTGTGGACTGGAGTGCTCTTCTTAGCATCTCTGTGTCTCATTCTTCTCTACTGTAAAACGAGGGCAGTCGTCTCCTTCCCTGTTGGGGTGGTCCCGAGACTCCAACCTGAAAAGTGGATTCTCCCTTATATGTTGTATACATATGTGTTAGTATTTCTCCTCTCTCCCTCAAATCCCCAAAAGCTGTTGCCTCTACTAGAATACCCTTTCCTGCCAGACAAACTCCTATTCATCCTTCAAAACCCAGCTGCAGCAGCCCCTCCTCCAGGAGCCTTTCTGTGCTCCTCTCCCATGCTGTACTCAAGCTCCCACTGTGGACCCTCCCAGCTAGCCTGGGACTAGGTCTTTTGGGACCCCAGAATCTCCCAGCATGAGACTGGGCACAGACTATTGCTGCCATTTGAATAACTGCTGACCAACTGAGTCCATGAACAAATCAATTTTAATACTGATTATCTGGAGAGGAAACCCAGAATTGGACTTTGGGGGAAATCATTAAATGCCTTAATATCAAGTACCAAATCATGAATTCATTTTTTCAGTGGAGACTGAGAGCGACAGCTTTCACCAGATTTTGAAAAAAAAAGGGGATTAAGGACTTTGTTTTACAAATTGGAGCCCCACAGAGGGCCAGTGACTTGCCCAAGGTAACACTGACTGGTGGTGAAAACAGAGTCAGGATATTAATTCCTGTGACCCATCTGAGAGTTCTGGGACTTGGACACCCAGTGTGAAAAAAGCCTTCACACTCATCATCCAATTTAGGAGGAAAGAAAATTCATATTTATAATGAAGAGCCAAGTGGTCACTCAGTTGACAGATGTTTATTGAACACCTGAATGCTGTGTGCCAGGCACTGGTCTCAGCCCTGAGGATGCAGCACTGAGCAGGACAGGTCCCTGCCCTCCTGGAGTTTCCATCCAAGTGGGGAAGGCAGCAGTAATTAAACAAATGAATAAGATAATGTCTGGTAAGGATCTTAGTAAATAGGATGTTCTCGCAGGGAAGGACTGGGAACCTAGTTTAGATAAGGTGGTCAGAGCTAGGCCTCTAGGAGGAAGTTATGTTTGAATGATCCCTGAATGATAGGAAGATATGAAGAAGACTGTTCCAAGCAAAGTGAACAGCAAGTGAAAATGCCCTGGGACTGAGTGAGGGTGGCATCCTCACGGAGCAAGAGGCCAGTGGGCTGGAGCAGGAAACGCACTAGGAGAGATCAGAGGTGGGGGAAGAAGTCAATTGTGAAGATTCTAGTGTATGCAAGGCAGAAATGAGAGGGAAGCGGGGTGGGTGCCTCAAGGCAGAGGGACCTGCAGGAGCCAATGCCTAGAGGCAAGGAGGTGCCTGGTCCATGCCTGTTTGGGGCCCCAGGAGTCACCCTGCCTTCAGCTGTGCTGATATAAACTGTAGAGCAGGAAGGGAGTGAACAGTTTGCGGCAAAGTTGACCTCTGCCAGGGAATCTGTTGTTGTTCTTGACCGCAGGCCATCCTAGCCTGATTCAGCAAGATTCTGTGTTGTCAAAGGTCAGCTCCCCAAAGAACAAAGCAACACAGCAGCAAACGCCTCCCCACAAGAGGACCTGCCTTATGGACCTCACCTCACTAGCTTCCAAAGGGGTTAAACTTCAGGAAACCTCAAAAATGCTTGCAGGCTGGATCTAGCCACCAGTTGCTATGCGACTTTTGGCAAGTTACTTCACCCCTTTGAGCCTGAGTCGACCACTTTTTTGCGTGACTCATCTGTAAATCAAAGGCTTCATACATGCTCCATTGTCTGCCTACATTACCACACTCATTTCTCACATTAAGGTTGGGACTCAGATTATAAAGAGAGATGGAGGTTCAGAGTATAACTTGCCCAAGTTGGGAGTTAAACTAGATCTGTCAGATTCCAGGGATGGTGAGGCTATGGGGGTCCAAACCAAAGACCCTCCTTAGGAAGTGTCTGGCTCCCAGTGGCCACTAAGCAGATGGGAACTATTCTATGGTTATTAACCTCAGGATGGTGTGACACCACCTCTCCCAGCCTCAGTTTCCTTGGCTGCAAAATGGGGACTTAGAATTCTCTCTTCACTGGCTTTGGGAGGCATTAGAGATATCAAATGTGTAAAAATAAATGGTGAGGTTTGGTGATTTCTCAAAAAGTTAAACGTAGAGTTACCCCATGACTCAGCAATTCCACTCCTAGATATAGACCCAAAAGAATTGAAAACTGTACTCAAACAAGTGCATGTGCAGGCATGTTCCTAACAGCACTATTCACAGTAGCCAAAAGTGGAAACAACCAAAATGCCCATCAAATGATGACTGGATAAACAAAATACCAAATATCTATAGATTAGAATATTATTCAGCCATAAAAAGGAATGAAGCCCTGACACACGCTACAACGTGGATGAAACTCAAAAAGCATTACGCTGAGTGAAAGAAGCCAGACACAAAAGGTCACATAATGTATGATTCCATTTATATAAGATGTCCAGAGTAGGTAATTCTTAGAGACAGGAAGCAGATTGGTGGTTGCCAGAGGCTGGGGAGGAGCGAGGAAGAGGAAACGGGGAGTGATTACTTAATCAGTATGAGGTTTCCGTCTGGGGTGATGAAAACGTTTTGGAACTAGATAGAGATGATACACAAGACTGTGAATGTACTAAATGCCACTGAATTGTTCACTTTGAAATGATTAATATTATGGTACATGAATTTCACCTCAATAATAAATAAATTAGATATAAATGGTGGGAAGCAGGTTGATGTGATTTCATATCACCCATACATTTGCTACAAGCATAAGATAGATACATTATTATTCCCATTTTAGAGATAGAAAAATCAAGGCACAGAGAGAGGAGGTGCTCCACCCAGGGAGTGGGGAAGTCTGAATTGGACCTGGGGTCTCTCTGACCTCAAGCAGTTTCCACTCCTCTGCCTGGGAGCCATGCAGGTGATAGATACCCACAGTGAGATCGTGACCCTGGAAGCACAGGTGACTCAGCAAGAAGGCAAACAGAAGAACACAGGATATTTGCTAACTTGACCTGGTTCTTTTCCTCTGGCCCAGGAGAACCAAGCCAGGGAGACCCAGAGCTAAGGGGCTGTCCTTTGTCCAGGCAGAAAACCTTTGTTATTGTCACCTCTCTGTTCCTAGTCCTGGGCTGAATGCCCCAAGAAGACTCATTCCTGGAGCCAGCACTCAAGGAGCTCCTAGTCTGGAGAGTATGGAGTTTGACATAGACACTCACAGACTCTTGGTGTCAGGGCTGAACCAGAGAAAGGACTCTGGAGCTGGGAAAGGCAAGAAGAGAAAGCCTGAGGAGAAGGGAAGGCTTCCTGGATACTGGGGATGGGTTTTGAAGTATGTATAGGAGTCCACTGGGTTGAATGAAAAAGTTTGTACTTTACACACTCACAGACTTTACTAGGGAAAATGCAAAGTGATATGAGCCCTGGAGAGGGGAAATTAGTAAATACCTGGCAAAATTATATAGGTATTTATCCACTTAGAGGAATATATCCCAATGGTTTTCTTGCAAAAATAAGAAAAGATGAATGAACAAGGTTATTCATAGCAGCACCATTTAAACTGTCAAAAGACTGGAAATGTCCATATGTCCAACAGTAGGGCATGGTCGAATAAACAAATTGTGGCACAGCCACATGATGGAGTACTATGTAGCTGTAAAAAGCAATGAGGAAGAGCTCCGTATATCAGTGTGGAAAGATCTCCAGGAAACAGTGTTAAATGGAAAAACAGCAAAATGGAATCTATCTATCTATCTATCTATATATACATATATATATACACATATATGTGTGTGTGTATATATATATATGTATATATATACATGGAGAGAGAGAGAGGGAGAGAGAGAGTAAACCATGAAAAAAATTGTAAATTGCTATCTGAGAGGAAGGGAAAGAACATGATGGAGGGTACTGGAATAGAAGCTAGATGTCTCTCTATATATCTTATTCTGTAGATTTGACTTTGGAACCATTTAAGTATTTACATAATTCTAAAATAATATTAGATTTAATAAATAATTTCCTCACTTCACACCCATTAAGATAGCTAATATAAAAAAAGAAAATAACAGGGCTTCCCTGGTGGCGCAGTGGTTGAGAGTCTACCTGCTGATGCAGGAGACACGGGTTCGTGCCCCGGTCTGGGAAGATCCCACATGCCGCGGAGCGGCTGGGCCCGTGAGCCATGGCCGCTGGGCCTGCGCATCCGGAGCCTGTGCTCCGCAACGGGAGAGGTCACAGCAGTGAGAAGCCCGCTTACGCAAAAAAAAAAAAGAAAATAACAAATGTTGGTGAGGATGTGGAGAACTTGGAACCCTGTGCACTGTTGGTAGAATGTAAAATGGTGCAGCCACTATGGAAAACAGTATGGGAGTTCCTCAAAAAAGTAAACATACAATTACCACATGACCCAGCAATTCCACTTCTAGGTGTATACTCAAAAGAAGTGAAAGCAGGAACTTAAATAGATATTTGTACACCCATGTTCATAGCAGAACTATTCACAATAGTCATAAGTGGAAACAACCCAAATGTCCATCAACAGATGAATGGATAAACCAAGTGCAACGTATCCATACAATGGAATATTATTCAGCCTTAAAATGGAAGGAAATGGTGGCACAGGCTACAACAGTGATGAACCTTAAAGACACTTTGCTAAGTGAAATAAGCCCGTCACAAAAGACAAATATTATATGATTCCACTTATATGAGGTTCCTAGAGCAGTCAAATTCATAGGGAAAGAAAATAGAATGGTGAGTGCCAAGGGCTGGGGGAAACTGGAATGGGGAGTTAGTGTTTAATGAGGACAGAATTTCAGTTGGGGAAGATGAAAAATTTCTGGAGATAGATGTGGTGGTGATGGTTGTACAACAATGTGAATGTACTTAATGTCACTGAACTGTACACTTAAAAATGGTTAAAACTGTAAAATCTATGTTATGTATATTAACCACAATTAAAAAAGGTAAAGTGGCATTACCTTATTTGAATGACCCAGTTAGTCTAAGTTGCATTTGTTATAGTACAATATTCAGAGATATTTTTAAATGGGGGTGGTGGAATAGTGAGGTGAATTTTTCAATAATAATAACAGTTATTATAATAATATAAATCCTGTTAGTTGAGATGTTTTCTAATCCCACATTTTTTTCTAGTCACATAATTATAATGCACAATCTTATCATGAGGTGTTGTTTTTATTGTTGTTACGGTTTTAAAAAAAATAAAAACTTTCTGTCCTCCAAAAGAAATTTCCTAAAAATCAAAAGCTTCAGGTTAGGGGCAAAACTACAAAATGAAACTATTTCAAGAGACAATTACGGGACAATAATTTGATGGTGCGTTCCCAATGGGATATACCCAAAAGACAAAAAAAAAAACCCAGAAAAAAAGTCTTAAATGGATTTTCAACAATCACATTGTTTAAGGTACTGTTGTTATGTTATTCTGAGATGATATGTGTGTATTGTGGGGGACTGGGGCCAGTAGGGAAGACTTGACTTGGACTAGTACCCCAGGTGCAGAAATAATAAATGACTGTGAGTCTGGACTCATCCAGGACATGGAGTCTGGCCGTAACAGATTATCCTGTGGGCTGACCCTCTGCTAGGGAGGCTGGGGCAGTCAGGTGGATGAGCAGAAATGACTCTACTTATTGAGTGCTTTCCACATGCTGGCATGGTCCTAAACATTTTGCATGTATCTCCTTGTTTAACTCTCACAAAAACCCTATGAGTTTGGTACTATTATCCCATTTCAGAGATGGACAGAATGAGGGCTCAAGACTAAGGCTCTTTCTCTAGCTAGTAAGAAACAGTGTGAGAATAGGAATCTGGGTGGGATGGCTCAGCAGGGGTCAGCAAACTTTATTTAAAGGCCACATGAATCCAAATGAAATGAAACCACTACCCAGAAAGGTATCTGCACCCCATGTTCACTGATGCATTATTTACAATAGCCAAGACAGGGAAACAACCTAAGTGCCTCTCAATGGATAAAGAAAAGGTGATATGGATAGATAGATAGATAGATAGATATAAATATAAATAAATATGCAATTCAGCCATTAAAAAATAAGCAAGTCCTAAAAAAAAAAAAAAAAATAAGCAAGTCCTGCCATTCGCAACAACCTGAATGGAAGTTGATGGCATTATGCTATGTAAAATAAGTCAGGCAGAGAAAGACAAATACTGTATGGTCTCGCTTACATGTGGAATTTAAAAAAGAAAAAAAAAATAAACATATAGAAACAGAGTAGAATGGTGGTTGCCAAGGGCTGGGGATGGGGGAAATGGGGAGATGTTGGTCAAAGGGTACAGACTTCTAGTTATAAGATAAATAAGTTCTGAGAACCTATCATACAGCATGGTGACTATAGTCAACAATTTTGTATACTTCAAAGTTGCTAAGGGAGTACACCTTAAAGTTCTCACCACAGACACACAAAAAATAAATATGTGAAGTAAGGCGATGGATGTGTTAACCACCCTTATTGTGGTAATCATTTTGCAATACATTCATATAACAAATCATCACGTTGCACACCTTAAACTTATACAATGTTATATGTCAATTATATCTCAATAAAGCTGGAGGTGGGGGATGCACAAAGTATTTTCAACTTTTCAGGACAAATGGTCTCCATCACAATGACTCAACTCTGCCATTAGAGCATGAAAATAATCATAGACAATATGTAAACAAATGGGAGAGGATGTGTTCCGATAAACTTTCATTTTACGTAAACAAATTGTGCTACATCCATTGAATGGAATATTATTCAGCCATATAAAGGAATGATTCATAATAAAATGCATTGATTCACGCTACAATATGAATGAAACTTGAAAACTTTATGCTCAATGAAAAGAAAGCCAGACACAGAAAGTCACATATTGTTTGATTCCATTTATATGAAATGACCAGAATAGGTAAATCCACAGAGACAGAAAGCAGACTGGCAATTGCCAGGGGCTGGTAGATGACAGAAAGTAACTGCTTAATGGGTACAAGGTTTTATTTTGGGGTGATGAAAATTTTGGAACTAGATTAGATATAGGTGATGGTTGTACAAAATTGTAAATGTACTAAATGCCACAGAATTGTACACTTTTAAATGGTTCACTTTATGTTAGGCGGATTTCACCTTGAAAAAAAAAACAAAAAACAAAAAAAATTGTTTACAAAACAGATAGTCAATCCATAGGCTGTGGTTTGCCCGGTCTTGCTTTAAAACATCTCTTCTATGTGGCACATATATACAATGGAATATTACTCAGCCATAAAAAAGAATGAAACTGGGCTTCCCTGGTGGCGTAGTGGTTGAGAGTCCGCCTGCCAATGCAGGGGACACGGATTCGTGCCCCGGTCCGGGAAGATCCCACATGTCACGGAGCAGCTGGGTCTGTGAGCCATGGCCGCTGAGCCTGCGCGTCTGGAGCCTGTGCTCCGCAACAGGAGAGGCCACAGCAGTGAGAGGCCTGCGTACTGCAAAAAAAAAAAAGAATGAAACTGAGTTATTTGTAGTGAGGTGGATGGACCTAGAATCTGTCATACAGAGTGAAATAAGTCAGAAAGAGAAAAACAAATACCGTATGCTAATGCATATATATGGAATTTTAAAAAGCGGTACTGGTGAACCTAGTGATAGGGCAGGAATAAAGACGCAGATGTAGAGAATGGACTTGAGGACACAGTGTGGGAAGGGGAAGCTGGGAGGAAGTGAGAGGGTAGCATTGACATATATACACTACCAAATGTAAAATAGTTAGCTAGTGGGAAGCTGCTGCATAGCACAGGGAGATCAGCTCGGTGCTTTGTGACCACCTAGAGGGGTGGGATAGGGAGGGTGGGAGGGAGGCTCAAGAGGGAGGGGATATGGGGATATATGTATACATATAGCTGATTCATTTCATTGTACAGCAGAAACTACCACAACATTGTAAAGCAATTATACTCCAATAAAGGTGTGAAAAAATTAAAAAGTAATAAAAACATCACTTTATGTTAGGTGAATTTCACCTTGAAAAAAAAACAAAAAATATTGTTTACAAAACAGATAGTCAATCCATAGGCTGTGGTTTGCCCAGTCTTGCTTTAAAACATCTCTTCAATGTGGCACATATATACAATGGAATATTACATCTCTTCACAAAACCCAGAGCTGAATTTTAAAATGTAGGCATATACAAAGCATGGAAACAACCTAAATGTCCATCGACAGATGAACTGATAAAGAAGAAGTGGTACATATATACAATGGGATACTACTCAGTCATAAAAAGGAATGAAATAATCCATTTGCAGCAACATGGATATGACTAGAGATTATCATACTAAGCGAAGTAAGTCAGAGAAAGACAAATACCATATGATATCACTTATATGTGGAATCTAAAATATGGGACAAATAACCTATCTACAAAACAGAAACAGACTCACAGACATAGGGAACAGACTTGTGGTTGCCAAGGGGGATGGGGGTGGGGGAGGGGAGGACTGGGAGTTTGGGATTAGCAAATGTAAACTGTTATATATAGGATGAATAAACAAGGTCCTACTGTATAGCACTGGGAACTATATTCAGTATCCTGTGATAAATCATAATGGAAAAGAATATTTTAAAAAAGAACGTCTCAGGACTTCCCTGGCGTTCCAGTGGTTAAGACTCCGCATTACCACTGCAGGGTGCACAGGTTCAATCCCTGGTCAGGGAAATAGGATCCCACATGCCATAAGGTGTGGTCAAAAAAAAAAAGAATGTCTCTATGTGTATAACTGAGTCACTTTGCTGTACAGCAGAGATTGGCACGACATTGTAAATCAACTATATTTCAATTTAAAAAATTAAATTTAAAAAAAATGTAGGCATATAAAATCTTATCTCAGAGACCTGCACACAAGTTTTTATTATTATTATCAGGGTCTTCATTATTATTATCATTACTGTTGCCAAAATGAATGTTATTAACTCTGATCTTGGCCCCAAGCCCAGCCCTGCCCCGCCCCAAGTTCCTTTTCCTCTGGCCTCTGGCCTCGATCCCAGGTTCACTTCAGATCCAAAGCCCAGGGTTCTGTCTCTCTGTGCCAATGCTACCTCCATTAGAGATGACCCCAGGCCCTGGGTACTCTTATGAGACCCCTGGTCTGTCTGCAGCCTGGAGGGGCCTTGGCATATCCTGGCAGTGGGCCTCATGAAGTGGGAGGGAAGCAGGGGTGGGGAATGACTCATAATGGGAATCCCAGCCTTTGTGCTGCCTCCCAGGCCCAGCCAAGACCAGGTGCGCTGGTGTGTGGGTGTCTGCATGTGTGTGTTTCAGAGCCTAACCTCAAATTGACCCCACATCCTCAATCAGGTCTATGGTGTACTCAACAGTCACTCCCTGCTACCCATCTGGTCCCTGACCTGTGGTGGGCATTTCTGGACATCCCAAGAGAATTCAACATCTCCTAGTCTGGGGGAGATGGAACCAGACAGAGAAACTCTAGACCTTGTATGGACAGGTCTGGGTCAAAGGTAGGAATCCCGGGCTAGGGAGCCAGAATGGGAGAAGTGGGGAGCCAGGGGTAATCAAGGAGCCTTCCTGAAGGAAGGGTCCTACCCAAGAAGGTCACAAATCCCAGATAGACCCTGAGGGAAATGTTGGCTGGCCATGACATGTCCCTGACTCCAATACAACCCAGCTCCTACCACAAACTTCAGGCTTTAAACGGGTATCAAGGCTGCCCATCTGGCTGGCCCAAGAATTACTGGGTGTGAAGTTGCTCTGTAGCCAGTCTGCAAACACTTGCCCAGCATGAAGAGGTATAATTACGCTGACCCTGACCTAGCCACAGGATAGTGAAAACATGCACTGGGCTTGGAGTCTTCCTCAGGTTCTAGCTATGTGACCTTGCACAAGTTACTTAACATCTCTGAGCTCACCCTCCTGCTGGGTAAAATGAGCATAAATTGGCAGTTAAATAAAATTGTAAGGGTCTCTCCACAGCCACAATCAGTGGGAGAATCAGAGGGACAAACCCAAGGTCCATGATGCCACATTCCCAGACCAAGCAGAAATTAGGTGAGGATCTCATGTGACGGTTACCCCGCAACATCCTGGGGGCTACCCCCTGGTGGATGTAGGGCCTGGATGAAGTTAAGGCAAGGGAGGCACAAAGACAGGATCAGAATTCCTGATTTTTCCTTTCACTTCTGGCTCCAAGATGTCCAAGCACAGCACTGCCCCTGACCCTGTCTTTATTAAAATGTTGATATTTTGTTCATCATGGATTTTTTTTGCATTTCTTTTAGTCTTTTAAAGCATTGTGCTAGAATATTATTTATCTTGATGCTGAGATTTTCGGCACCACCTTAAAGTTTACACCCTCACTCTCCTCACGCTAGTCCTGCACCGGATGGACACACAGCCCACATCTTCCACATGGTTCTATCAGGCAGAGCCCCTGACCCCAAATCCTCAGAAACTGGGACATGGAGGAGGAGATTTCCTCAGAATCTCCTGGGGAGCAGCCTCTATTCATCCTCCTCTCTTAGCATCTAACTCTGTGAGCCCCTACTGTGTGTCCAGCTTTGTGCTAGGCCATGCTGAGTGCCCAGAAAGAGGACACTCAATATCTAAGCAGGTCCCCTGGGGAATCCCAGGCCTGGCTTAGCCTGGGCACTCCCAGGCCCGCCCAAGGCCCGCCCTGTGCTGAGTGCCCAGCCTGGTGGGTCTCCTGGAAATTCCCCAGGCTAGTTTCGAGATGGGAGGCCAACAGTGAAGTAATTTACACGGCAGCCCCAGCCATGATGAGCCCATCCCACCCGATGCTGGATAAAGAGGAGGAGGGCTCTCTTCAGCAGGACTTGGCCACAGGCACCAGAGGAAGAGGGAGGACCCCTCACTGCCAACCCAGGTGAGCCCAGAAGTCCGCTCCGGGGACAAAGCCAGGGTCCCAAACACCCCAGCCCAATTCCTGCTCTCAGCTACCTCTGGTAGCTTGGGATCCGGAGCTGGAATGAGATGAGAGATGACATCTTCAGGTCCCCCTACGCTACTTCAACAAAAACAATCCTCGGCCCCTGCACTCATCCTCTGCCTGAGGCTAAAGTGCTGGCATCAAAGATAGCAGAGGCAGCGCCGAGTTCAGGCCTCTCCTTCTCTCCTCACCCTCATCACAGCCAGTCTTACCAGTCGGGCAGGCACCTGAGAGTCCCCTCTGGTGGCCAGAAGCAGCTACAGAACGATCACCATAGGAAGGGTGGATTGCTGCATTAGCCTCAGTTTACCACTCCTGGGGAATGGGCAGAGTTTGCTGGAATCTGAGCTACCTAGTTTCCAGGCCACTCCTGCAATGCGCTTGGCTTACTGACCATTGACCTCACCCTGGGAGGAACAGGATAGGATGGGGGAAGCCCCTGAGACCCATATGACGTTGAGCCAGGGCACTCTGTACCCATGCCACCACTGCCTCCCGCCCACAGCTCTGCAAGTGGCAGCCGTGTCATTCACCGCTGGACTTTGACAGTAGCCAAAGGCACTCTCAGTTCTCCATGCTTGTCTCCTTCCAGCTCTGCCAAAGTCTCCACTGAGGTAAACTGGATACTTCCCCTGGAAACTGGAAGCCCACAATGGTGGTCCAGGCTATCCTATGGATCCTGTACGGATTGCTGCTGCAGCCGGAGCCAGGCACAGGTAGGTCAAAAGGCAGAGGCCTGAGGCCAGGACTCTTATTTCAGCAGAAGTATACTGCTGCCCCTCTGTGTCCAGCCCTGTACAGGGTGAGGCTAGATCCAGGAGGCCCCAGTCTCAAGGAACCTCCAGTCTGGGAACACAGATGCTCCCAGCCCCATAGGATCAGGGCAAGGGCTGGGGGAAGAAACTGGGGCCAAAAGAGCAAAAATCAGGAAGGCTTCCTGCAGGAGGGGACATAGATCTAGGACAGGAAGAAGAATTTTACTTGGTGGTGAAGCAGGAAAGGACATTTTAGGCAGAAAGAAGAACAAAGCTAGAGAGGAATCACTGAGTGAACTGTCTGGAGAAGAACCTGAATTCCAGCAGTCAGCAGAGTGTAAGGATTAAGACTTCCTGTGTTCAAATCCTGCCTCTGCCACTTCCTAGCTATGTGATCTTAGGTAGATAATTTAACCTCTCCACGTTCATAGGGTCCTTGTGAAGATTAACTGGGTTGTTATATAAGTCACCTAGAATGGTGCCTGGCACATAGTAAAGGTTTAATTATTCAACAACCCACCCCAGCTCTGAGTCCCAGACTTCTAAGTTCCAAGTTCAGCCATAGACATTTCTCCCACAAGGCACAGGCCCACCCTCCCCTGGACATCCTTTGAGACACCTTTCCCTCTAAAATTCCCCAAACTCCAATCCATCATGAAAAACGGTCCATCTTTCCCTCAAAATATCTGGAGACTCTGCCCACTCTTGTCCATCACAGCGTCACCATCCTGGCTTCAGCCACCTTCATTGCTTACCTCCAAACTCTCTCCCCTTCTCTACTCTGGTCCCCCCAAAATCTATTCTCCACACAGCACTCAAAGGAGCAATCAGAATTCCAACCTGGCCATGTATCTCCCCTGCTCATGAACCTGCCATGGCTCCCCAGTGCTCGCTGATAGTCTAAGCTCCTTAACTTGTTGTCTGTGCCTCAGTTTCCTCACCTACACAAGGACAATGTCAGACATCATAAGATTGTCCAACGAAGGCAGGGGGCATTGAGAAGATGTAGAAACGGCAGGGGGAGGCTCAGTAACAGGTGGTGCTGGGCTGCTGGGCTAATACCATCCCTCCTCCTTCAGCGACCCTGCCCCTGCTCATGGACTCTGTCATCCAGGCACTGGCTGAGCTCGAGCAGAAGGCACCAGCCACCGAGGCTGGCCACACTGCCTCTTCATGGCTGCTGTCAGCCCAGGACTCTTGTGCCCACAACCCTCTCCAACACTTCTTGCTGGAGGAGCAGAGTCTCAAGACCACCATGCTGGATCCTCCTTCACTGAGCCCAGAGCTTCAAGGCCTGACCATGGAGGTGGCGAGACATGGTGTGTGGGACGGGAAGGAATGTGGGGTGGTGCTGGCACCCGATGGCTCAACCGTGGCTGTGGAGCCTCTTCTGGCAGGGCTGGAGGCAGGGCTGCAGGGGAACAGGGTCGTAAACCTGCCCTTAGACAGCACGGGCACCCCTCCGGACGCTGGCGTCACCTTTCCTGACTTTGGAGCCACGGTTCCTGATGTAAGAGCCACCTCCCCAGGACTCAGGGATACCTCTTCAGATGTCACCTGGGCAGATGTCGGAGCTGTGTCTCCAAACGTTAGAGCCACAGATCTAGATGTCCAAGTCACCTCTCCAGATGTCCAAGCCTCCTCAGCAGATACTAAAGCCAAGTTCCCAACCACTGTGGACAGCCTCCTAGTGGTCACCCTGGCCAGAGACCTGGGCCTGAACTTCCTCCAGGGCCCTCAGACCTGGAGCCATTCACTGGGAACTGAGGGTTGCTGGGACCAGCTCTCTCTTCCCCGGACCTTCACGCTCCTGGACCCTGAAGCATCAACCCTCACCACGGCCTTCCTCAATGGTGCCCTGGATGGGGCCCTCCTTGGAGACTACCTGAGCCGGTCCCCTGAGCCCCGGCCACCCCTCAGCCACCTGCTGAGCCAGTACTACGGAGCCGGGGTAGCAGGAGACCCAGGATTTCGCAGCAACTTCCGACGGCAGAACGGAGCTGCTCTGACTCCAACTCCCATTCTGACCCAGCAGGTATGGGGGGCCCTCATCCTGCTGCAGAGGCTGGAGCCAGCACACCCTCAACTTCAGGGTATGAGCCAAGAACAGCTGGCACAGGTGGCCACCCATGCTACCAAGGAGTTCACTGAGGCCTTCCTAGGTGAGAAGGGCCCCCACCCCCTGTAATGCTCCTTCTCATATATACAGACATTCTCAGTGCCCCACAGGTCAGGAGGATCTAGGACTGGGGGATTCCAGAGGGGGAAATAAGGGCTTTGGCTGGGAGGCCAACAGGACTAGGATGCTGTTAGATTTAGTTAAGTTAGATCCCAATGGGGGCCAGTGTGGTGTGAGACTGAACTGTCCCCAAATCTGGGAAGAGACTGAAGGGATGATCCTTATATGCGCTCTTAGTGTGGGAGGAGGCGGCAGGCAGAGAAACGCTTGCTTACTCCCGTGCTGGACTCTCTTCCTCTCAGGGTGTCCAGCCATCCACCCACGTTGCCGCTGGGTCGCAGCCCCGTACCAGGGCCGCCCGAAGCCACTGCAGCTGCCGCTCGGGTTCTTGTATGTACACCACACATACGTGCCCGCGTCACCCTGCACGGACTTTGAGCGCTGCGCCGCCGACATGCGCTCTATGCAGCGCTTCCACCAGTATACTCGCGGCTGGGACGACATAGGCTACAGGTGGGCGGCAACCTGCAAATCGCTGGCAGGGCGGACCAAGTGGTGGTGCAGTGTAGAGCCTGGGGGCACAGAGCCTGACTGAGGGGGGCGGGGTTTGGACCTGAGCCAAGCTGGCAAGGAGTTTAGGGTGGGTGGAGCCAGTGTGGAGAGGGGAGCGGCCTAGACTAGGATCCGGGCCTTAACATGGAGCAGAAATAGCTCAACAGTGGATTCCTGAGTTTGGGGTGGGAACTAGGAAAGGAGTCCGGACTTGGGAGAGGAGCAGGACCTGTGGTAGCGGCTGAGTCTGGGACGGGGCAGTGATGGGATATGACCTAAGACAGAAAAGGGCTCTGAATTGGGCAGGAGTTGGACTTGAGACAATGGGGAGGGAGCTGGGTAGAAAGAGATGAGGCCAATGTTGGGGGTAGATCCAGAGAAACGGGACGGTTTCTGGGGTGGCATTAGGTCGGGGAGTGGGACACGGCTGGACGGGGTAGAGTCAGCGCGACCGGGCGGGACTTGGGGTGGCGGCGGCCCTTGGCACAGGTGCGGAAACTGGGGTAGAGGGCCAGATGAGAGACGGGGCCTCACGCCAAGTGGTGCATGCTTCCTTCTCTCCTCGCAGTTTCGTGGTGGGCTCAGACGGCTACGTGTACGAGGGCCGCGGCTGGCACTGGGTGGGTGCGCACACACTCGGCCACAACTCCCGCGGCTTCGGCGTGGCCTTGATAGGCAACTACACTGCGGACCGGCCCGCAGAGGCCGCGCTGCGCGCGGTGCGCGACGAGCTCCCGCGCTGCGCTGTGCGCGCCGGCTTCCTGCGGCCAGACTACGCGCTGCTCGGCCACCGCCAGCTCGTGCGCACTGACTGCCCGGGCGACGGGCTCTTCAACCAGCTGCGCACCTGGCCGCACTTCGACAAGGTGAGTCCCCGACGCCTGCACTACCTCGGCCTGAGGCCCATCTGTCCACACAAGCTCAGCACGGCCCCTGATCCCTGCCTGCTTGCCTAAACTCAGCAGGCCCCTCACTCCTTCCTGTAACCCTGTGCCCACACAGCCTCAGTCAGGACCCTGAACCCCCTTGCAGCTCGTCTGTTCAGGCAATCTAGACTCAGACTCCAGTCATTCTGCTTGCAATATAGCCTACCCACTCTGCCACTCTGTCTGCACAACCTCATCCCAGCCACCCAAACTTGCCCTCATCCTTGCCCCCACCCAAAGCCCCGCCCCCACCCATCCACACAACACTGACCCAGACTGTGACCCTCTACAGAAAACCCTTTTACCTGCACAGCTTCTGTCCAGCCCCTAACCTAGTATTGCAATCCTCTGCTCAGACAATCTCAGAGTCTCAGAGAGACAATCCTGAGGATGCTTGCTAGCCCCAGCCTTCCTGACCCTTGACGACAACTCTTACGCTGGAGCAATCCAGGCCCAGTCAGCACAACCTCAGCCTGATGGCTGCACCCCAACCTCTGATCATGATCACAAAAACACCTCTATAACATCCCTGTGCTATCTAGCTGTACCTTCAAGCTACCACTCCGTTTCATTTGGCTGGCCTGCCGTTGGCATTGTACCTGCCCCCTCACTTTGGGCCCCTGTCCTCTTACCATCTAGGGTGCCACCATGAGGAAGGCAGACCCAGCCCCACGACCCCTCACCCACCCCACCGCCAAACCTCACACTCCCTTGTCTTTTTTAGAACGTGAAACCAAGAACTGCCAGGAGGGCCTCTAGGTGATCCAGTAGGGGGCCACCTCCAACGATCCTGCTAGCCACAGACCTCCAATAAAGAGACCATGGGAAGAAAGCCTGTGTCCATGCATCATCTGCGTTTGCACATTCTGTCTTAGTTTAGGGTTGCCCAGAAGCAGACCCTGGGACAAGAATCCTTGTCGATAAGTAGTCGTCTGAGCAGTGATCCCAGGACATGGCAGCTGGGGAATAAGGAAGCGACACAGGGAAGGGAAGGCAGCTGGGAAAGGGTGCTTTATCAGGCATGTGGGCATGGGAGGCACGTGGAGCTCAATCCCACCAGGGACCTTTGGGGGACAGTGTAGGTCACACACCGCAGAGTCATCCCACTCAAAGGGCAAGGCAGCTGGAGTACTGATCCTCCAACTTCCATAGTCATTGGCTGAGGGCTGCTCCCAGGGCAGTGTTAATGTGTTGGCACTCTGGGACTGCTTGTTGCACAGGCAGTGTGGACTCCACCTGCCAGAGAAAGTCCTCCAGCAAAAATGCAGGGAGTTGGGAGTGGGGCCCGTATGCAGTGAAGTGGTACAGGCTCAGAGATATGGTGGAACACAGGGAGACTCTACCTGTATGTGCAGTGAGTGGACTGAGTGTGGTAAGAATGAGGTGGGCATAGCTAAGGTATGTGCACCCGCAAGAACATGTCCAGCACCAGGAAAAGGATTTTTGACCCTCGCTGAAGACCCTCTTCCTCAGGACAGGTTATAGAATGTTCAAGGCCCAGTGCGAAATGAAAAATGCAGGCCCTGTCCAAAAAGTTAAATCAAGCGCAATGCAGAGCCCTTCTGAGCCCGGTGACTGCACAGGTCACATGCTCGTGAAGGCAGTCCTACCCATCCCACCCTGTGAATTCCGGTCACGCTTGCCTTTGCACAAGCCATCCCTTCTACCTGGCGTGTTCTTCCCATGACCAGCTCCTCCTCATGCTCAGCCCTCCTGGATTTTTCCAGCTCAAAGTGCATCACTTCTGCTCAGCCTCTACTCTGTCTATTTGCTTCCAAGTCTTCACCAGCTAGAAATGTCCTGCCTTCATGTTCAAGATTTGTCTCTCTTGCTGTACTGTGAGCTCCAGGAAGGCAGGAACCCAGTTTATTTTGTTCCTTGTAGCTTTTCCAGTACCCAGCACATAGTAGGCATTCAGGAAACATTTGCTGAATAAACAAAGTGTCCCATTATAAACCTTCTGAAACTGATGTTATCATCTTGTACAAATCAGGAAACCAAGGCTCTGAGAGAGGAAATGACTTGCCTGAGGTCACACAGTGAGAGAAGGACCAGCTGGCACTCAAACCCACTCTGGGGCCAGTGGGCCAGGATTCTACTGACTCTCAAGTTATCTCACTTATTACTCAGAACAGCATGTGGCCACCTCTTTTTTCAAGTAAATACTTATTGTGGTATCATAGAGATATAAGAAAGGGCACCAAAATGTGTGATTAATGAATTTTCACAACAGAACATACCCATGTCATCAACACCCAGCTCAAGAAATAGAACAGGTTAAATTTATATTATGTGAATTTCACCTCAATTTAAAAAAAAAAAAAACCCACCATGATCAGCTACCAGAAGCCTCCGTTGTGCTTCCCCACCTCCCCAGTCTCTGGCCCTTCCAAAGGAAACCAATATCCTGAATTGTTAAACAGAGTTTTGCCTGCTTTGGAACTCCATATAAATGGAAACACACAGCGTTTACTCTTCATTGTTTGGGTTTTTTTGCTCAACATTGTGATTCATCTGAGTTCGATCCTTCTTATTGATACATAATATCCCACTATGTAAAGAGACCACAATTTATTCATTCTACAGTACATGCACACTTGGGTTGTTTTCCGTTTGGCGCTATCATGAATAGCGCTGGTGGGCATGTCTATTGGGTGTATACCTAGCAGTGGAACTGCTGGGTCAGAGGAGAAGGGTGTGGTCAATGTTCATAGGTCACAACAGTTTTCCAGCTTGGATGAATCAGTCTACACTCTGACCAGCAGTGGATGAGAGTTCCAGCATTTAGTCAGCATGTGCCCGTTTTGCAGAGGAGGCCACTGAGTCTCAGAGAGGGGCATGTGCTGCCTCCTGGTCAGTGAGAGATTCTGAGTCCTGCTCTGTCACCTCCTCTCCTCTTGCATCCTGCCCTCACTGTGCCCTCCCAGCTTGGCTGTGGGGTGGGGTGGGACAGACAGGGTCACGTGGAGTTGCGTTCAGCGGGAGGAAGCCAGGCAGGGTGCAGACGGCTGCTGATTCTGGGGCTGCTCAGGAAATCAAGGTAAGAGAGGGAATGCATATGGCCCCCAAGGGGGTTCCCTGGGGGCAGAGCTGAGAGTAGGGAGGGGGCCAAGATGAAGACAACGTGTGGGCAGACACTGGGCAGAATTGTCACCCTATCATCCCCCAGGAGAATCTCTGCCATGGACCCACCTTCGCCGAGCCTGGCCTCCCAAACCCAGCCAGCAGCCCCATCGCCGCTAACCTCCTACCACTGGCACTCAGGAGGTTGTGGGGAGAAGGGGGCTGGAGGGTTCCACTGGGGCCGCCTTGCAGGATGGGGGAGGGCGCTGAGCCACCAGGAGCCCACAGTCAGCAGCCAGCCGGCCCCTCGCTCGCTGTTTCGTCGTGTCCTCTCTGCGTCCCACAAGGAGTCGCGCTCGAGCCGCCTCCGAATATCCAAGACCCTCTGGGGAAGGCATAAGAGCCCACCGCTGGAGTCAGAACCAGAGCCAGAGACCTCAGGTACACGGCTCCCCCACCCAGGCTGGGAGGCCCAGATGCTTGGGTTTTGTCTGCCTCCGGAGCATCAGCCTTACAGACACAGGAAGTTGTGGGGAGTGCAAAAGCCCGACAGGAAGTGGCTGGGGCCCGGCTGGCTGCCCTCTTCTCTCTCTCCCCCTTACCCAGGGCCTGGGCATGGTGGGAGTGGCTAGGGACCTGTGAGCTGGGGGTCCAGCCCTGGGAAGGGACAGGGAATAGACTGATGGTAGCACGGTCCAGATGCCAAATGGCTCTTGGCCCCAGTAGGTCTCTCCTCACATTCAATGGCCCAGGCTTATTCTCTCCTGCCTGGATACCCATCTCTGCTGCCTCCTGCTCTCCTGCCCTCCAGCCTCCATGTCTTAGTTTCTTCACTTCCTTGAGCCTCAGCTTCCCCATAAGTTAAATGGGAATCATGATTCCTACCTTGAAGGATATATTATTTCATTCGTTCATTCATTCATTCAGACAGAGGTCTGTGAGCATTTACTACGTTCTAGGCCTGCCCTGATTTAGACACTGAGGACACAGCAGTGAACAGAACAGACGAAACTGCCTGCCCTGTGGAGCTCATAGTGTAGTGGGCGTGACAGACAGCAAACAAACAAGAAAATGACAGATGGGGCTAAGTGTCACACAGAGGGATCTAGAAGAGTAAAGGATATCATGAGGACTGGAGCTCATGAATGTAACGCTGGTCTAGGACTCAGCACATTTTATGTGATCCGTTAACAAGTGGCGGTCATCATTTATTCCCCCGGTGGTAAAACAATGGGACAGACAGGTAACCTGGGCGGCCTGATCCAGCCCTCCTATCCCGGAAGCTCATCTGATTCTCATCATTCATATTCCCACTTTGCAGAGGCATCCCTTCAGCCCCCTCCACGGTATCAGGTATTGCCCACGCCATAGGATCCAGTGAGAGCTCTCTAACAAGCAGACCGGCTCCTCCCCTACTCAGACACCTCCCATGGCTCCTCATACCTCCAGGATAAAACCCCAGCTCTTCTAACTGACACCCAAAGCCCCGCACTAATCTCTTCCTGAACCTTCCCCTCCAGCCTCCAAGCCCTCCAATCCCTTCTCACCCCTCCCTTTATTTCCCTGGGCCAGGCCATGTGCCACCTCCCAGGCTTTGCTCAAGCCATTCATGCCACGATCTCCTCCATCTTTGTCAAAACCCAATCTGTTATTCAGGACCCATTGCAGGGGACTTCCCTGGTGGTCCAGTGGTTAAGACTCCACGCTTCCACTGCAGGGGGCTCAGGTTCTATCCCTAGCTGGGGAACTAAGATCCCACATGCCACGCAGCATGGCCAAAAAATTAGAGAGAAAAAAAAAAAAAGACCCATTGTAAACTTACTCTCTCTGGGAGGCCTTCCTACTGCACCTCTCCCAACCCTGCCCTTCTTCTGTTCCTTTCTCAAACTTTGAACACTTTTCCCCTTACACTTGTTATTTATGTAAGGAACCAAGGCTGCTGTCCTGTTTTTTAACCTCTTGGACTTGCCCACTGTCTTGCTTAAGAGAAGAATGCTTGTATGTACACGACCCTTGAGTATGGGCTCTGTTAGTGCCAGCCAGGCCTTGGAACAAAGGCTTAGTTTCCTTGAAGGAAACTATGAAAAGGAAAGAAGGAAAATTAGCAAGTAACGTTATTTCCATTTTCAGTGCATTTCTCGCAGTGAGATCAGACCACCACAAGGCTGAACCCTCTCGGAAGATCTGTTGCGACCTTTATCTTTGTTCTTTATTTATCATGCATTTAAAATGAGATGCAGAAGCATTTAACATACTATGTAAATATGGACCTCTTAAAATTAAACTTTCATTGGAAATGCTTTCAATTCAGCAACATCTTAGCTATTTGTTAGTTCTTTGTGTTGTCTTATCAAAGTTTAATTGATACAGTTCCATAGTTGTTGATGTGTTTGTGTGTGTGTTCGATTTGTGTAAAGATGGTACTAAGTCAATTAAAAAAGAGAGAGAGAAGAATGCTTGTATCCGAAGCCCAGCTCAGTGACTCACAAGCTGTGTGACCCTGGGCAAGTCACTCAATTTCTATGTGTTTTCAGTTTCCTCCTTGGTAAAATGGGTGTTTTAATAGCCCATCAAATGGCTTTTGGAGGATTAAATGAGAGGTGTGTGAAGCAGTAAACACAGTACGCGGGGCACATAGTCGGTGGGGCTGTGTCCACCACCCATCACCACCCATGGTTAGTGGGGACAAGGCCCGGAGAGGGGTGGAGGCTTGTCCAACACCTGACATGGCTGCTGGGTGGGTTGGGAAGAGGGGGCACTTAGGAGGCAACCCTTGATGAGCCTTGGTGAGTGGAGAGGTTGTTCTGAGGGAGAAGAAAGGACTCCCACGTCCCCAGCACCTCCTCCTCTACCCAGAGCCTGAGCCGGAGCTGGAGCCCCCTGCCCCACAGATCCCAGAGGCCCCCCCACCCGACGTGCCCATCTGGAACATCGGGGCCTTCACCCTATTTGATGGGAGGCTGGTGCTGCTTGGGGGTGAGGAGGAGGTAAGAGGGGACACCTGGGCAAGGGGAGGGAAGGAGAGGAAGGAAGAGAGACAGAACAGTGGTAACGGCGGGGGATGAGGGGGCATAACAGAAAGGCGTCTGCCTCTCCCTCTGTCTGTCTGCCTGCCTCTCCTTTCTGACCACCCACCCTTTTTGGGGGACAGCGTCCTTGCAGGCCCCGGGTGGGGAGCGCTAGTTCCGAGGGCAGCATCCAGGTGGCCTTGGGGAACCTCAGGGATCCAGGTAAGCTTGAGAGATGGGGGCTGGGGATTTGGGAGCCTCTCAGGGTGGGGCAGAATCCACGACGATCCCACCCCCCCACCTTCCACCCCTGACCACCCACAGATCGGATCTCTGGAAAGACCGAGCCAGAGGCCGCTGGCCCCAACGAGGTCCACAACATTCGGGTAAGTGGCGGGGTGGAGGGGAAAGCAAAGACTTTCCGACCTTCAGAGGTGAAAGGGGGACTCTTCCTGGGTGATCTTAGGCAGGTCACTGACCCTCTCAGGATCATAGTGTCCATATCTGTCAAATGGAGCCAGAAAGAGAAGCTCCTTCTTGGGGCTGTTTATGAAAAGTCCATAGGGAATGTAGGAAAGCATATGATTGGTGCTTTAGAAATGGGAGCTGTTGATTGCCTTTAATATTCCTGCTAATATAGCCTGAGGTTGTGATCCCTCGAGACCAACAGATCTTCCAGGACACCCTGGGGGGAAGGGAGCTGAGGAGGGAACACAGGGTTGTGCCCAGCTGACATCCCCCTCCCCACAGGGGCTGCTCAAGCGGCTGAAAGAGAAGAAAAAGGCCAAATCGGAGCTAGGAGCCAATGCTTCCCAGGATGGGTAAGGGTCTCTGAGGAGCTGGAGGGGCTGGGATCCAACATTGCCCCTCCCCCTCCTCCTGCCTATAATTCTGACTTTCACCAAATATCCCCTGTGGCCCTCTGTGTCCTGCCCCATGTTGGGCAATGCTGGGGCCACTGAAAGACCCTTAGCATTGAGCCAGCCCTCTGTTGAATGGTGGGGGCAGAGTCTGACACAATAACTAAAACTGCAGCTGAGTCAACACCTTGGTCTGGGAGTGTCAGGGAAGGGACACTTGAGCTGAGATCTGAAGGATAGATGGAAGTTAACTAGGCCGAAAGGGTCAGGAAAAGCATTCCAGGCAGAGGGAACAGCAAGTGCAAAGGTCAAGAGGATGGATGAAGTGACAAAAACAAGGCCAGTGTGACTGTGGAGTTCAGAGAGTGAATTAAGTGTCAAAAGGAGGATTCAAGTCCAATTTAGGTTCAAGTCCCTCCTGGCTTCCACTCTTCAGGCTGTAAGGGGTAGTTGGGGTGGGGGAGGGGTAGTGGGTAGGAATGACAGCTTGTTCATGTGCGCCTTCACCAGACCCCCCAGTGCTCTGGGCTCTCGGGAATCGCTGGCCAAGCTTTCGGAACTGGACCTGGGCGCCGAGCGGGACGTGCGGGTCTGGCCACTGCACCCCAGCCTCCTGGAGGAGCCCCACTGCTTCCAGGTACGTGCAGGCAACTCTCCGCCTCGCCTGACCCTTTGGCTGCACCCTTGGTCTCAACCGCACGCTGGATGCCCCTCCTCAACAGGTAACGTGGGCGGGAGGGAGCCGCTGCTTCTCCTGTCGCTCGGCTGCTGAGAGAGACCGCTGGATAGAGGACATCCGTCGCCACTTCCAGCCTAGTCAGGTCGGTAGTGCGCAAGGTCGGACCTGGAGACCCCTCCCACAGCCCGGGCCCCGCCCCTTCCACCCACCCCAAATCCCACTCGCCCCAAAACCTTGCCCCTTGGACACACCTGCCCCCCTACACTTTTGCAGCCACTCCGAGATCCTCCCCCCCAACTTGCATCTATTACCAGCCCTTGCACAGCTCGGATTGTATTCAATCCGAGCCCTATTTGCACCCCAGGCAGTCTCCAAGTCCCCACCCCGCGGCTACTCCTCCATGCCCTAGAGCCCTGATCTCTCCGGGAGAGCCCAGAAAAGCTAGAGGGTTTCCGCATAGCCGTCTTGGGCACCCCCGTGGCCTCACTGTCTTCCCCCAGGGGCCCAGCGACCCCCTGGGAGCACGGGCCCCGTTCTTCACCTCTGGTGTCCGATGTGGAGCACAGACGCCACGCCCCCGCCCCTACTCCGGTCCGCAGGACAACATTGAGCGGGAAGAGACGTGGCTGAGCGTGTGGGTGCACGAAGTGAAGGGGCTGCCCCGGGCGGCGGCGGGGGCGCCGGGAGTGCGCGCGGAGCTGTGGCTGGACGGCGCACTGCTGGCTCGCACAACTCCGAGGGCTGGCCCGGGCCAGCTCTTCTGGGCGGAACGCTTCCACTTTGAGGCGCTGCCGCCCGCGCGTCGCCTGTCGTTGCGGCTACGCGGAGCGGGCCCGGGGGACGCGGTGCTGGGCCGCGTGGCCTTGGCGCTGGAAGAGTTAGGCGTCCCCCGCGCGCCCGCCGCGGGCCTGGAGCGCTGGTTCCCGCTTCTCGGGGCGCCAGCGGGCGCGGCGCTGCGGGCACGAATCCGGGCGCGGCGCCTGCGCGTGCTGCCCTCTGAACGCTACAAGGAGCTGGCTGAGTTCCTCACTTTCCACTACGCGCGCCTCTGCGGGGCGCTCGAGCTCGCGCTGTCCGCTCAGGCCAAGGAAGAGCTGGCGGCTGCCATGGTGCGCGTGCTGCGGGCCACCGGCCGGGCTCAGGTGCGGCGCTGCGACGGGACGAACCCGGGTGCCCAGGGGCTGACCGATCGCGCGCTCCGGGGGGGAGTTGGTGGGGACAATACCAGAGTGGCACTTTCGAGGGGCTGGGCAGCTTGAGGGGCGGGGTCTGAGCTGAGCCTCTGCACTGCGAGGCCCAAGTTTGCGCTTGGAGGGGTGGAGGTTCCGGCCTGTTAAGAGCCCCAGCAGCGAGGGCTGGGCCTGGGCAGCAGCTATGAGGAGTGGGCCTGTGCCCCAGGGGTGAGGGACCCGCCAAGGGCAGGGATTCCCCCTGACTCAGTCTGCGCCCAACGCATCGTAACCCCACTATGCCCAGGCACTGGTGACAGACCTGGGCACCGCGGAGCTGGCACGCAGTGGAGGCCGTGAGGCTCTTCTGTTCCGGGAAAACACATTGGCCACCAAGGCCATCGATGAGTACATGAAGCTGGTAGCACAGGATTACCTCCAAAAGACACTGGGTAAGCAGAGTGGGGCAGGGGTCAGAGGCCTAGCTGAGCCGGCTAGGACACCCCAGGGGAGATCTGAGAATCCTTGAGTAACTTGGATTCTGGTAGTGGGTGGTGCCCTGGGGATGCTCAGATCCTAGAAGGAATCAGGGGTTCCCCAAGATTTTAGGTGCCTCCAGAGTAATTTGGAGATAGAATTGGAGGCTGGGTGCTGTGGGTTGTGGTGGTCATGGGCTGGCCCCTCTCTGGCTGTGCTGGACTGCAGGACAGGTCGTGCGGCGTCTCTGTGCCTCCACTGAGGACTGTGAGGTGAACCCCAGCAAGTGCCCGGCCTCAGAGCTGCCCCAGCACCAGATCAGACTGCGAAACAGCTGCAAGGAGGTCTTTGAGAGCATCATCCACTCTTACGAGTGAGAATCAGGGCCCCAGAACCCGAGCCTAACCCTGCCTCTTAGCCACTGTGCTAACCCTGACTCCCAATTAGGGTTTCCAGATAAAATACACGATGCCCAGTTAAATGTGATACCATATTTGGGACATGCTTACACTAAAAAAAGTGTTCATTTTTAAAATCTGAAATTCAGGTTTAACTGTTTATCCTAAAGTTTTATTTGCTAAATTTGGCAACCCATTCCCAATATCATGCTACCTAACCCCAAGTAACCTGGGACCAAATTCTTTGTCTTCTAAACTACAGGTGACCCCATACCCTAATTCCATGCCACCTGACCCTAAGTCCATGCCACCTGACCCCAATTAACATAGGATCTCACTCCTATGACCTCTGATTCCAGTAATGGCATACCCCCAATTCCATGATCCCTGACCTTAAGTAACACTGTGTCCCAAATCCCATGTAACTGGGATTCCTAGGATTCTAATTCCTTGACCTCTGACCCTAGGTTAACCTGTATGCCTAACCCCATGCCATCTAGGATATCGATCTCATGATTTCTGAACCTAGGTGACCCTGTAACCCCAATCCCATCCTATTTCATGTCATGTCTGGCACCCCAATTTCATGTCCAGTCATAGCTACATCCCAAGCTCATGGCCTCCATCCTCATGTGAACCTGTATCCCCAAATCTAAGATTACTGACTCCAGAAGTCACCACGATAACTACACCACAAACAAACCCTGACCCTAAATGGACCTATAACCCCAAGCATCATTATCCCCAATGTCTTCAATCCTGACCCAGAATGCCGGTGTCTCCTGACACCTGACCGTAGCACTTTGATCATCCATGAACTTTATGCCCATATCCTCCCACTCTGACCATTGTCTTTTCTGCCCCAGCTGGTTCCCAGCAGAGCTGGGCACTGTGTTCTCAGGCTGGCGAGAAGCATGCAAGGCACGTGGCTCTGAGGCACTGGGGTACCGACTAGTGTGTGCCTCTCTCTTCCTGCGGCTCCTGTGTCCTGCCATTCTTTCACCCAGCCTCTTTGGCCTAGCGCCAGAGCACCCGGCACCTGGCCCAGCCCGCACCCTCACGCTGATCGCCAAGGTCATCCAGAACCTCGCCAACCATGCTCCGTAAGTCCTGGGAGGCTGGGAGGCCATGCTGGGGCCGTGGGGGTAGCAGATGCCTGACCTGACCCACCCAGTTGGGCCTCGATCTAGGTTTGGTGAGAAGGAGGCCTACATGAGCTTCATGAATAGCTTCCTGGAGGATCATGGACCTGCCATGCAACGCTTCCTGGACCAGGTGGCCATGGTGGATGTGCACACAGCACCCAGTGGTTACCAGGGCAGCAGTGACCTGGCCCTCCAGCTGGCAGTCCTGCATGCCCAGCTTTGTACCATCTTTGCTGAACTTGACCAGGTGTGGCCTGAGCCCAAAGCCCAGAATATGAGGTAGGGAGGCAAGAGAGTAGGGAGCCTCTGGTCCTGGAGAGCTTGCTCAGCATCCTCCCTGCATTGCTTTACCAGGCAACCCGTGACAGCCTGGAACCACTGCCCACCATCCTGAGTGCCATCGAGGAGGGCCGACCTGTACCTGTGTCTGTGCCAATGCGTCTCGCACCACCTCCAGCCCAGGTCCATTCCAGGTAACCTACCTGCCTCAAGTCTGATCCAGTTCTGATGGGTAGGAGCAGGGGAAGGGCCAAAGGCATCACAGGGTCAAACTGTGGTCAGAGATGAAGATAGGATCATGTCAGGGGTCAGAGACAACAGGGTCATGTTGGGGTCAGTGTCAGAAGCAGTGTAGGATGGAGGTCAGAGGCTGGAGACAGGATCATCTCAGGGGTCAGGGAGAGGCTCACAGTACAGTCAGAGGGCGGGCACAGGGTCAGATTGGAATCTGAGGTGGGGATTAAGCATTGCAGAGATCAGGGAGAGGTCACGTCTGGGGTCAGAGAGAAAGTGACATTGTGGTCAGCAATGAGGGGCAGGTTTCAGTGAGAGGTTGTGGATAGGGTCAAATCAGGGGTCAGAGTGGGTCAGATGGATGTTGAGACACATCATCAAGGGTCAGGGACAGGTTCATATTGCAAACAGGTCGGGCCCAGGGTCAGATGGGGTCAAGGGTTATGGGCAGAGTCATTTTGGAGGTCAGAAGTCAGGGACTATGTTCTTTCAGGAGGCTGAGACAGGGTGAGTTTAAGGTCAGAGGCTGGGAACAAGACGGAGTCAGATTGGGAAGGAAGAGGGTACAGTTGTGAGCAGAGGCCAAGCTCAGGCAAACTGGAAGCAGAGGTTACAGAGAGGTTCAAGCCAAGGGTAACACTGTGTCAGAGTTCAGGGACAAGGCTAGAAAGAAATCAGAGGTTAGATTGACGTTGTGTCAAAGGTCATAGAAGGGAGAGTATTGTCAGAAGTCCAGGACAGGATCAGAAGTCAAAATGTGATCCCTTCAGCAATAGGGTCACATAGAAGTAAAAGATCAGGGGCGGGGTTATTTCTGGTCAGAGGTAGAGATGCAGTCCGCTCAGGAACCGGTGGAGCGTCTGAGCTCCCCCATCCCACCCCCAGCATCTCTGCAGGAGAGAAGCCTGGCTTTCTGGCCCCCCGAGACCTCCCCAAGCATACCCCTCTCATCTCCAAGAGCCAGTCCCTGCGCAGCGTTCACGGCGCAGGTAGTTGGGCCCGGCCACGGCCGGACGAGGAGCAGCCCCCGCGGCTGCCTCGGCCGGTGCAGCGCACGCAGAGCGTCCCGGCTGGCCGCCCCGCTCGCCACCGCCCGTCTGCAGGGCCGCGGCCGCGACCCAAAGGCTCCCTACGCACGGGACCCGTGCCCCGCGGCCGGCCCTGGACCGGAACCTCAGCATCGCTGCCTCGGAAGCCGTCGGTTCCCTGGCAGCGCCAGCTGGACCAGCCACGGGACAGAGACCAACCGCTGGGCACCCACCGACCCATGGGCAAGGTGAGGTACAGCCCAGGTCCGCCCGCACACAGAGTGGGGAGACAGGATTGGAAAAAGACTGAAAGATGGGCAGGTCTCGGTTCAAATACCGAGCTTGCTGTGCTGTGTGACCCAGGCATAACCCAACCCTCTCTGAGCCTCAGTTTCCTCTTCTGTACAATTAGGGCACCGTTCCCCAATAGGCAGGGCGGTGAGGAGGCAGAGCACAGGGTACAGGGAGGTCAGGGTCCTTGGGGAGAAGGGGCGGGACGATGGCTCAGGTTACAGCTGCTCCCTCCCCACAGATGACGGAGCTGCAGTGCGAGGTGGCCGCCCTGCGCCAGGATCAGAAGGCGCTGTCCGGCCTCGTGGAGTCACTCGGCACCCACATCCGGGCCTTGAGCGAGCAGCAGGAGCAGCTTCGGAGCCAGCTTCAGAACCTGGCTACCAGGCTCCAAGAAGGGTAAGCCCCGCCCTTCCCACTAGCTCCGCCCCCAGGTGGGCTTTCTATTAAAGAGATCGGCTCAGGCCCCGCCTCCCAGTCAGTCCCTCCCAAATCATGCCTGTCACGGCCACGCCCCCTCTGCAAGACCCGCCCCAACACACCTAAGACCCGCCTCTTGAGCTCCACCAGCCCCAAGTCCCTGGGAGGGCCTCTCGTCCAGTCCCTCAGTCAGCTTCTCCCACACAGATTGGGACAGACCCACTATCTCTTAGTCTGGGCATTCCCCCATCCCTCTCATGACCCAGCTCAGGACTAGCCAAGACCCGCCTCCAACGGTTGGTTGGTTTGTCCTTTCATCCCATTACGGTCCAGGCTCTAATTCAGCAGCCCCTTCTTCAGACTGATCTAGGCCCCATCCCCCAGCCTGGATAAACCCCGCCTCCATTCCAAGCTTCGCCCCCGAGCCCCTGACTCTCCTACCAAGAGCTGGAGGGATGTTCCTCAGCCTCTGACGCTTTCCCTTTGCCCCTGATCCCCACAGGACCGCGAAGTTGGATCCAGAGCGCGATCCTCCAACCAATGAGGACCACAGGCTGAAAAGTCTGGTGAGACCCCTGCCCGAGCCCTGGGGCCTATCTGGGCTGGGTAAGGGAACAAGAGTTGGGCGCAACCCTCCCCCGGCTCTGAGTCCACTGCCGCTGCCTCCCCAGGAGTGCCGCCTGGCCGAGATAGAGAGTACTCAGGCCCAGCTGAGGGAGACCATTCAGAGCCTGCAGCTTCTTCCCAGGACATCGGGGTCCCAGAGCCAGCCCCTGCCCCTCAAAGCACCCTGCATCAACGGAGACACCACTTGAGCTGCCCACTCGGCCCTACGTGTTCTGGGAGCAGAGAGAAAGCGGTCTTAGGGGCCTTTCCAACCCCTGCCTCAAACCCACGTGGCCTGCAGTATGGAGTGGAGCTGTAGGTGCCAACCAGTCTGGCACTATCAGGTTGCCCAGTAAAATCTTGATTTCAGTAAAAAATTGATGGGGTTTTTTTGCGCCTAAGTGTTGCCAATCAGAAAGCAACCCCCCCCCCCATTCAGCTCTCCCAAACTCTCCCCTAACTGGAGGTCTCAGGGGAGGGGGGTGATATAGGGAGAGTCTCACCAGCTGTGTGACCTTAGGCCCTCACTCTCTCAGAGCCTTGATTTCCTCATTTGTAAAATGGATCTAAAGTCCCTTACACAGTAGAAGACCCATAGTTTAAAGTGTTCAGTAAAAGGTATTTGTCATTGTTAGGGGCAGCACTTGCTTCTCAGTGAAGCCCAGATCCCACCTCTACTAATTCCCAGATCCCAGACGAGAGCATCTCCCTAGGACCCCAAATCCCACACCGGCTCCCTCATGCAGTGAGGGCGTGGGTCTGGGAGGCAAATGAAGGAAGGGGTGGGTAGGTGTGGAGATGGTTAAGCTCTGCGAGTGGTCACTGGGAAAATGAGTGGACATTTGAATAATGGGTGGGTGGATGGGTGAGGGATAGGGTGGGTAGGACAAAAGGCAGATGAATAGGTTAGCATTTGCTGGATGTTTGCCCTGGTAGGTGATTAGTTGAGTACGTGGTTAGCTGGGATGGGTATGTCTGCCTAGAAAAGGTCTGGATGGTAATAGGAAATAAACTTTTGAAATAATTAAGTGGTTATATGTATTGCATGTACACTTGTTGAGGTCTCCTGAGACTCTTGAGTTGAGCAGTGGGGAAACAATAATATACTAGATAGACAGGCTCCTGTTCTCACGGAACTTACCCTCTACTGGAGAAGACAAACAAACATGCAATTGATGGTTGGGTGAATGGGTGACTGGGTGACTGGGTGAAAGGATTATGTGTAGAGATGGGTGGATGCTTGCTTGGTTGTTTGGATAAGTATGTATTTACTTGGGTGGTGGATGGATGAGTATGTAGATGGGAGGTTAATGGTTGGTTTGAGTGGGTATTTGGATGGAGGGATGGATGGATTGACAGGTGGTTGGAGGAGTGGGTGGATAGGTGGTTGGTTAGTTGACTGGTTGGGTAGATGAGTGGTTGATCCACTGAATGTGTGGATGAATGGGTGGGGAGATGGATGGGTGGTTGGACATGTGGATGGGTGGTGGGTGGGCGAAGCAGCAGTCCTATTATGTGCGCATTATAGGGTAGTCCTAGTGACTGTGAACCTGGGGGTTGGGTGGAGAAGGGGGTCTTACACTGGGGACCTAGGGCAGCTCTAGGGGCATGGAGGTACTGAAGTTCACTGTGCATAATGAGGAAGTAGGGAATGAGCTTGTGGTTGGAACGTAGCTGATTGGGAGCAGGGGACTGAAGGCTAAGGATTCGCCATGTGGAGTCCTCAATAATGACCTATGAATGACCCACGGGGGAACTTCCCTGCCCCCTCCCCACTCTTCTGGTGCTATTAGCAGTCCTAGCATTGGAAGAACCAGTGGGGTGATGAAGTGCCATTGAGGGCAGGAGGACAAGAATGTTGTCATGGTAACAGAGCCTCTCCCTGGACTCTCAGGCCGCGCGGGCCCTTTAAGGGCCACCCGACTGGCCACTCCCAACATGGCGGCGCGGCTGCTAGCTGCCCCCCCACCGAGGTGGATTAGGCGGGGGTGGGGGGGGAGGGAGTGCCCTCGGACCTCCCCATCATGGCGGCGCGGCGGGGCTGTCGCACTGAGGTCACGGCGGCGCGCCGGGGGGGCGGGGCGGCGGGGGGAGCGATTTAAAGGGACAATGTCCCCCGAGCGGTGGAGGCGGCGGCGGCTGCGGAGGCCGCGACACCGGCACCGGGAGCGGCGAGGACCGTAGCGGCAGCGACGGCCGCACCAAAGAAGGGAGCTCCGAGCCCCGGCGCCCAGCCGGCGGCGCCGCCTCCCCGGTGAGGCCCGGCCCGGCCTGGGGAGCCCGCGGGCGGGGCGGAGCCGGCACGGGGAGGGGGAGGCCCGGGCCGGGCAGGGCCAGGCGGGACCCCCCGGGGCGGGGGGCGGGGGCGGGGCCTGCAGGGGCGGGGCCTTGTCGGGGGCGGGGCCGCACAGGTTGTGGGGAGGAGCGGGGGTCTTGGGGCAGGTGTCCCCCCTACCTCGGCGCGTCCCGCGGGGTCTCCCGCCCCGAGGTGCACGGGCGGAGGGCGCATCTCCCGGACCCTGGCGCCCCGAGGGGTGCGCTGGCGCGGCGCCGCCACCACCCCTGCGACCCCCGGGGGTGTCCAGGAGGGAGCCCTCCTCCCCACGCTGCCAAAGTGCTCCGAAGTTGCGGTCCCGCCCGTTCCCCGAGGGCAGTGCCCACCCGGTGGGCACCCGCAAGTGCTTCCTTGGGGCCTGGGCAGGGACCCCCCACCACAACGGCCAGTCCACGGACGGGCCCCCTGGGAGCCTCCAGGCCCCCGAGGGCAGCGCCTGCAGCCAGGCCTGGAGCCCCGGCCCCGCCCCGGTTGCCTGGGCTCGGCCTCCCACCATCTCCCTGGGGAGGGCGCCTCATTCCTGCCCTTCACTTTCCGCCGTTACCTTGAAGGTATTTATAGGTGGAGAAGACAGCCCCCACCCCCACAGCCTCCCCAGGGTCCTCATTTCTGGACCAGGAGCCCCATCCTTCCCTTTTGCCCTCAGACTAAAGAGATCTTGGGAGGGTGGGATGAAGGAACCCAGGCTGGGTATGCATGAGGGGTAATGTTGGGGTGAAGCGAGGGGGTTTAATGCTGGGGTCACTTGAGGCTGAGTGTGAGGGTGAAGGGGTTAATGCTGGAGAATCCTAAGGTTGTGTGTGGAAGGAGGATTGGAGTGTGGGAAAAGTGCAGGGGTAACTGATACAGGCAACAGAAGCAAGAAAAGTGCAGGGGTAATGATGGGGGGGGACCTGAGACAGTGTATAGGATCAGAGTGTAGAAGTGGCCGGGATTCGGGATTCGAGCTGAGGCATGCGCACAGGATATGCACGTGCATGGAAGTGAGGGCACAATTGGGGAAAGTGCAGCAGTGTATGAATGAAGGGAGCCATCTAGAAGTGATAGGATTAGTGCTGCAAGAAAACAAGGTGGCTGAGTGTGCATGTTGTAAAATGGGGTAAACTGAGGCAGTGCAGGATCTGTGTAAAGAGAGGAGTCATGGATGGGGAGACTGAGGCATGCTGAGGTTAGGGACCTTTGGGATACAATGTGTGAGGATAGGGCCTCAGTACCATGTACTTGCTCACCTGTGCTGGGAGGTAAACTGAGGCACTGAGCTGCAAGGGTGAGGACTAGGGCTTCAAGGAAGGAGAAACTGAGGTAGACTGCGTGCCTTTCCTACCTCCCCTAAGCACCTGTCTCTCTGCCCCCAGACCTACAATGCCTCACTGAGCCAGGCGGGCAGCTGAGTGGAGCCAAGCAGAGAGCATCTATGGATGGGCCACCGGCAGGCGGCCTGGCCGCCCCGGATCGTCCTCGAGGCCCCGAGAGACTGCCTGGCCCAGCGCCGAGGGAGGACATCGAAGGTGGGGCTGAGGTTGCTGAGGGGGAAGGTTGCATCTTCCAGTCCACCCATTACTTGCCTGTCACCAAGGAAGGCCCTCGAGACATTCTGGATGGCAGAGGTGGCATTTCCGGTAAGAGGGTGGGCCCTGTGGCCCTGGGGGAGCATCCAGCCAGGTCCCCGAGGCTCCGGGAGGGCCAAGTCAACCAGCCCGGCAGGGGCGGAGTTGGAATTCTGATTCTGCCTGGGTTCAGAGCCTCTGCATTATGCTTAGTTTCCCATTTTACAGTTGTGAAAACAGAGGTCCTGGGAGCTAATGACCTGACCAAGGCCCCCCAGTGGGTGACAAGGAGCTGGGACTTGACTCAGGTCTGCCTGGCTTCCTTCTCTGAGCGTACTAATTGGGTCCAGGTGCCCAGCTTAGCACCCCTAGCTCCCCTCCCTGAGCCCACTTGTTCCCTATGGGCATACCCCATTCCCATCAGTCTATCCCAGTTCCCTCTTGCTGCACTGTCTTGGTGAGTCCTGCTCCTGAGCCATTGGTCCCAAACAGCTTATGCCCTCTAGTGGTTAGGGAGAGACTGGGTAGTCAGGGATGACAGCCACCCCTTTATGCCTCGGTTTCCCAGCAAAAGGGAATCTCACACTGTCCCCACCTCAAGATTTGTTATTCCTTCATTGAATACTCAGCAACTACTATGTGCCAGGCTCTGTTCTAGGTGCTGGAGATACAGCTGTAAACAAAAGTGGCAAAAGTTTCTGCCCTCAGGGACCTGCCATTCTAGTAGGGGAGACAGACAACAAGCAACTGTAAAAATAACATACGGGCAGGTAGTGACAGGTGCTGTGAAGGTATTAAACAGAGTGCCAGGATCATGCCTGGGGAACCTGGGAAAGCCTCCCTGAAGGGGTAGAATTTGAGTGGAGCATGGAATGAATGGTGGGAAGGGCAAGCCAGGGAGAGGGAACAGCAGGTGCAAAGGCCCTGTGGTGAGGAGGAGCCTGGCATGTTCAAGGGCCAGGCAGGAGCCTGGTGTAGGTGAAGAGTGGTGAGTGCAGTACAGGCTGATGTACTACATGCCTCCCTTCATCTCCTTGGCCTGCTCTAAAGGCCTTGGTTTCCAGGAATCTCCAAGCACTCTGTCAGGGGTTTCCTACACACCAAGCCCTTTATGTGATCATCTCATGTCATTCTCAAAAAAACCCTTTGGGGTAGCCTCGGTTATTATTATCCCATGTTAGAGATGGAGAAACTCAGACCCCATCTGAGGTGTCAAGTAAGTTGCCCAAGGGCCCACAGCTAGGCAGTAACCTGACAGCCCTCGTCCTTAAAACCACCACCCTGTGTCAGGGCATCCTTGACCTGCCCCAGTTCACCTTGGCAATGCTCATGACACTCAGATATTTACAGAGCACCGCCTAAGGGTCACTGGTGCACAGCGACCAAGTGTACACACCATCCCCGCCCCCACTGGACCCTGCCATCTGGGGTCAGACAGACAGAGCAGCCACCAGGTGCTAGGACACAGTCACTGAGGTTGCAATGGGCGAAGCCCAAGCTGGGGGACACCCAGGAGTCCTGGATGAGGAACATTGAGTCAGACAAAGAGGCAGGAGACATCTAGGCAGGGGGCTCCACACATGCAATGGCGTGGAGGTGACTGGTGGTACCTGAAGGGGATGAGGGGGTGAGACCCCTGCTCAGAGAACCTTAGCAATCCCCTCCTCCAAACCATTAGTAACTCAGGCCCAAAGAGAGGCAGGACCGTGTCCCAGGTCATGCGGCTGGCCAAGACAGGCCCAGGACTTTGACTTTGTGGGAGCCCTGCGGAACAGGCTCTGGGTCCTGGGGCCCTCTCTGAGTCTGGTTCTGAGAAACTGGGCGCTCTGCTGTACCTGGCAGAGGTCCCAGGTCTGGAGAGAAGAAGGTAGGTAGGTGGGTAGGTATGTCCTCACTCCCCCTGGGGAATCATCCAGGGTCCAGTGCATGTGCCTGGGGAGGAGGGGAATGTGGCTGCTGAGGGGGGTGAGGTCCACCCTTACCGGTGTCCCTGAGCACATGGGTCATGGGGCAAGGGTGGCTTGACTTGGAGTAGGGTCGCGGCCTGGAAGCTGGAGGAGGGCCTGGGCGTCGGACACAGTGTCTCCCCCCGCTGCCCTCTCAGCCCGTTCCACCCCGCCTTCCCTGAAGCAGGCACCTGCCCTAGGAGTCTTGTGATGCCTATTAATAGGAACAGCCTCTGGGGCTGCTGTTCCATGCAGAAGCCTGGGCCCTCCCTCATGCCCACCTAGTCCTTGGAGCCCCTCAAGAGCACCCCTGGAGTGGCTACCTCCAAACTCCACCTAGACACGGATGAATCCCCTGCCTTCTCTGTCCTCCGTTATGGCTGTTGGCCTGGAGCTCCTACAGCCTCCCTGCAGCCCCTCACCCACAGTCAGGCCTCTCTGGTTGGCCTCCTGGGTGCACCCAAAGCTTGTGGGGCTGAGATGGTCCGCATGGATTGCTGAAGAGTCTGGCGCATGCCTGGCATTGGGACCAGGGGGCTAGGGGATGAACAACGCGTCATTTCTGCCCTCGTGGGGCCCCAGGCTGAGGAGGAAATCAGAGCATGGAGTGAGTGGGCCTGAGGCTCCCGGTCAAGCCTCCAGCTTCCAACCTGGGACATGTCTCAGCCAGCCCTGAACCCCGCCCCGGGCACACCCATCTCCCTTCCTTCCCTCCACCGCCGACTCTCTGGATCGAGCATTTACTCTGTGATCTTCCTTGGCATCGGTCACTGGCCCTTCGAGACTGGGGCCGTAGCTGTTCCCATTATATTGAGGAGGAAACAGGCTTGGAGCGGGAAAGGCATGCCCTTCAGGTTCCCTCTTGGGCTGGAACTGGATCTGTCTGACTCCAATGTCTAGATTCTTGGCCACTCTGCCAAGCTGCCTGGCTTGGGGTTCAAGCTGCTCACGGACACGCTCTTCATTTTCAGTCTCTCATTTTCAAAGCCCCTCGGGGACCCCAAATGGCAGGAGCCAATGAGGGCCCCTCGGCATGGCCACTGCCGGGGGCTGCATCCAAGGTGCCTTGTCTGGACCCCCACCGGCTGTGGAGGCCTCTGGATGAGCCCCCAGCCCCCAAGTGTCTCGGACACGGGGCCCTGCTGGGTCTGCTTCCTCCAAAGTTGCTGCCACTAAAAATAGGAGCTTCACTGGAGCCGCTCAAACAAAGAGGCCAATACGGCCCCCTGGCTCGTGGAATTCTTAGACAACGGCAATCGCAGAATCATCGAATCTGGGACACTCGGAATCTCAGGAGCTTGGGGTCCCAGAATCTCAGAATCAGGACACCCGGACCCTCAGACTTGCACCTCTAGCCTGTGCTGGGGCTCGTTGCCTGTGAAATGGTTGCCCTCTCCTGAGAACTCATGTCTGTGATTCTTGTGTTCTCAAGAGACCCATTTCTTGGGGTCTCACTCCCTTAGCTGGTCCAGGCCTTGATTTCCCAATCCTCCCACCCTCTGCAACGCTCCACCCACTCCATCCTCCCACCCTGACACCAGCCCTTTCATCCGAGCACACTCCGACCTGGCCCTGCTCCCCATCAGTCTACCCCAGAGCTTCTCAAATGGAGGCGATTCTGCCCCAAGGGACACTTTGGCAATGTCTGAGGACATTTTTGGTTGTCATGACTGCAGGGCCAAGGGTCAGGGCGGGGGGTGGCTACTGGCATCTGGGGGTGAGGCCAGGGATGCTACTGAACATCCTACAATACACAGCGTGCCCCCCACCACAGAGAATGATTTGGCCCCAAATGTGAGTAGCACCAAGGTTGAGAAACTGTTCTAGATGATGCAAATTTCTGTATCCCCATCACCACCTTCACCTTCCAGAGGCCACATGACAGTCACAACCCTTCTCTCAGACTCAGCAGAAAGACCCCTGGCAGTGTCACAACTTGCTGACCCCTACCCTCTACCCTCAACAGCTCTTAATTTTTTGGCCTCTGACAGTCAGCTCTCAATTTCCTGGGCAAATTGGACAGTAGGGGATTTGAAAAAGTACAAACCCCGGCACTAGCCCTCTTTCTGGACCATCCTCAAATTGAAGCTAATCCAGCAATCGCATCTGTTGGGCTCTGGATGGGGCACAAGTTCCCCCAGTGTGTTAACCTTGGCCCACGCAATTGGCCTGTGCCCCGATTGGCATGCTCGCCTGCGGCAGGCGGGTGCGGCAGGCAGAGGAGGCACAGGCCAGGATTCCTGTGGTCGCTCCAGGCATTGGCTCCACAGGCGGATAATGGAGAGTTGGCTCTATCTGTGTGAGGGTTCCTAGGAGGGCATGTGATTCTACCATGTAGGCCTGGAAGGGGTTCTGGGAGGCAGGAGGCAGGGACGGGCCCTCTGCAGCTCAGACTAGAGGGCTCCTCACTCTTCATCTGGCGAGTATTGGTTGAGCACCTGCCGTGTGCCGGGCACTGAGGTGCTGCAGTGAATGAGGCCCTGGGGTGGGGGTGGGGCAGCTTATGTGCTAGCAGGGGACACAGGCAATTTCAGAGAGTGCTAAGAAAAAAAAAAAAAACAGGTAATGAGAGAGAAAATCGTAGGGGCTCAGTTTAGCAGGTGGCCAGGGAAGGGCTCTCCAGGCAGAGGGAATAGCTGGTGCAAAGGCCCTGAGGTCAGAAAGAGTTAGGTGGGTTTGAGGCTTCACGAGGAGTCTGGGCAGAGTGAGTGAGGGGTAAGGAGGAGAGGGAGGTGAGGCTGGAAAGACCTGCAGAGGTCTGACCTCACAGGGCCTTGTAGGTGGTGGTCGGGAATCTGGCTTTTATTGTAGGTATGATGAGAAGCCAGGTGAGATTTTACCAGGGTGTGACTTAAACAAAAATCACCCTGGCTGCCAGATGGGGGCAAAGAGAGAAGGGTTGAAGGCAGCAAGCCCTGGTGGTCCCCTAGGAAAGCAAAGGGGACTCCTCCAAAGAAACCCCTTTCAAGGCTCAGGAGTACAGAGGCCAAAGGCCTCTCAGGGGAGAGGAGTGGGGAGCCGGTCGGGCCCTTCCGAGGTGCCCGGCAGGGCTTCCAGAGCTGGGGTGCTGTGAAGGGCCCCAGCCAGGGGGACCCCAGCCCCTCAGGGTCTCCCCTCTCTGTTGCAGACGGGCAGCCCCATCCTGGCCTCAGCGAAGCCCTCCCCCGTGCCACCTCCGCCACCCATCGGATCAGCAGCTGGTGAGTGCCACGCTGGCCCTGACCTCAGGGAGGGCAGGGGGGCAAGCAGGACATGCCTAGGCCTGAGAGAAGCCCCCAAGAGTGAGAAGGGGATAGGAGGGAATCTGGAGGCCAGGCAGGAGGAGGTGGCTCCCTGCAGGCAAGCCCCTGGGCATTTGTAGGGGGTGGAGGGAGGATTGGGATTAACACAGACAGTCAACTCTCATTATCCCTGCCAAGAGCAGGGCCAGTGGGCCAGGAGCCTGGAGGTTGGACCCTTGGAGTCCTGTCTCTGCCAGGTGATCCTTAGAATAATGTTCGGCTTCTCTGAGTCTCAGTTTCCTCATCGGTAAATGGAGTCCCTAAGATACATCTCACAACCTCACCTCGAGGACCCAAGGGACGTTGGGTAGGAGCAGGAATTGACAGCAATGCTGATGGCAGCAGCCTTTTATTAAATGGCTTGGGGGTGCTAATATGTAATAACATCCACATTGGGATTAATAATAGCTCTCAGTTATTTAGCGCTTGCTGCGTACTAGGCCCTCAGCGCAGGTTTACCCACTGAGTCTTTGCCATAACCCTGGGGGGAATGGTCCCATTAACATTGCATGTCACTGATGGGGCTTAGAGAGGTAACCCTGTGATTTCCGCTCAGCCTCTCAGTGGAACCTGTTTCCGCATCTGTTCCGTGGGTGTGATCCACAGCCCCTTGTGGAGGCAAGATCTTGAAAATGAGGGGGATTGATCAGGAACAGTCATAATAAGAACCCACAGTGGTCATGGGCTTACTGGGAATCAGGCAGCAGGCCAAGTGAAGCGTTTCCCAGCCTTGAGTTGTGTCATCCTCACCCTACACTTCATGGGGTCAAGGTCCCCATTTGAATAAGCACCTGCAGTGTGTTAGGTTTTCTTTGATTATGGGTATGAGAAGGTTCCCTTAGTCATTGCATAAGGGCACAGAAGCTCCTGGTTCTTGGGACTCATCCCCATTTTTAGGATTGGAAAACTGAGGCTCAGTGAGGTTGCCTTACCTCCCCTCTCCTCCAAAGGAGGTCAGGGTCACTGGGGCCACAGGCTGAGCAGGGACTTTGCACCTCTCCTGACTCTGCCCTTCTAGGAGGGGAGATGCAGGGAGGAAGGTAAATTTGCTTGAGTTGTTTATGCTGCAGAGTTTCACCAAATTTGCTGGAAAGATGAGGCTAAACAAACTAGATCACCCCGATTTGGGGAGGACCAAGACAAAAAAGCAGCCTGAAGCATAGGTCGGAGCCTTGGACCCTCCCAGGGGACGGATGAGAGTTGACTGTGCCACCAGACTTGGGGACACTACTTGTGATCCCCGCTGTGGTCTCTGCACACTCCCCCCCCCACCACATGCAGCGGGGCTGGGCTACGTACACAGGTGTTCCCTGGGAGCTAAATCCGGCGTTTGACCCAACGGCCCTGGAAGGGTCCACATGTACTCCCTCTACCTCCCGACCCGCACCCCAACACGCAAGCCCCTCTGAGGCAGCCCTCAGGCTGGGTCTCTGGAGCCTGTCTCAGACTGCCTGGGACCCCCTCCCTTGCCCAAGGAAGGGAAACTGAGGCCCACAGCTAACCTGTCCCCATTGGCACTTCCTTGCAGCTGCTGGGATGGAGGCAGCCTGGACTTCCAGCCGGGCTCCCCACCACCCCATCCCCTGGGCCACTTCCCTGGCCCCCCCGATGGCCGGGGGCCCTGGGAGCACCCCATGGTTCAGGAGGCCGGGGAGGGCATCCCATCTGAGCGGAGGTTCGAGGACTCGGTCATTATAAGAACCGTGAAGCCCCACGCTGAGCTCGAGGGCTCTAGAAGGTTCTTGTACCATCAGGGTGAATCAAAGCTCTTGGAGAAGGTCCCCCGGGGCCGCCCCAGGTTCGACTGGCTCCAAGACCCAGAAGAACAGGCCCCACTCCAGGATGCAGCGCTGCACCTGGACCTGCCGCCCCAGCTGCCACCCCTCACCTCCTTCCGGACGGTGCTCGTGCCGGTAGAAGATACCACTAAGACGTTGGATGTGCCAGTGGTGGGCACCGGAGAACACCTGGCAGACCTGGAGGGCCTGGCCCAGCCGTCCGAGTGGAGCCTGCCCAGGTCGGCCTCAGAGGTGGCCACACAGACCTGGACGGTGAACTCAGAGGCATCTGTGGAGCGGCTGCAGCCACTGCTCGCCCCCGTCCGGACGAGGCCCTATCTGTGTGAACTGCTGGAGGAAGTGGCCGAGGGGGTGGCCAGCCCAGACGAGGATGAGGACGACGAGCCAGCCGTGTTCCCGTGCATCGAGTGCAGCATCTACTTCAAGCAGAAGGAGCACCTTCTGGAGCACATGAGCCAGCACCGCCGAGCCCCGGGCCAAGAGCCCCCCGCCGAGTTGGCCCCCCTGGCCTGTGGCGAGTGTGGCTGGGCCTTCGCTGACCCTGGCGCCCTTGAGCAGCACCGGCAGCTGCACCAGGCCTCCCGGGAGAAGATTATCGAGGAGATCCAGAAGCTGAAGCAGGTCCCAGGCGACGAGGGCCGGGAGGCACGGCTGCAGTGCCCCAAGTGCGTCTTTGGCACCAATTCCTCCAAGGCCTTTGTGCAGCATGCCAAGCTGCACATGCGTGAGCCACAAGGCCAGGCTGCAAAGGAGCCCTTCGGGGGCGGCAGCAGGGCTGGCAGCCCAAGCCCCGATGCCACCTCCCTCACCTATCAACCCTACGGAGATTCCTTGGGCCTCAGTGCCTGCGTTTTCTGTGGCTTCCCCGCGCCCAGCGAGAGCCTGCTCAGGGAGCACGTGAGGCTTGTGCATGCCAACTGGGAGGAGGATGGTGAGGCTTTTGAGGAGGACCCTGCCAGCCGGCCCGGCACCAGCCAGGATGCTTATGCCCGATTCTCTGATGCCACTGACTACTTTGGCAAAGCTGAGCCGCTCTTGGCCCCCATGTGGCAGGGGAACCCTGCTGGATACGACCCCAGCCTGTCCTTTGGCCCTGGCTGCCAGCAGCTGGGCATGAGGGATTGCCCACTGTTAAAGCCACTCCCACATGGCTCGAGCCAGAGGCCTCAGGGAAGGCCAGCCTTTCCCTCGTCACTAGCATCTGCCCCCTACTCCTTACAGGCCAGTAGAAGCAAGAGTGCTGTCCACCCACAGGGGCTCTCAGCCCAACTGGGGGACCAGAGGCACCCTTGGAGCGAAGAGGACGAGGAGGAGGACATACTGCTGGCCTCGGAAATGGACTTTTCCCCCGAAAATGGGGTCTTTGCATCGTCAGCCACCCCCGGCCTCATCCCGCAGTCAGCCCTGGAGCTCAAGCGGACATTCCGAGAAGCCCTGCAGACAGCTGAAGCCTCAGGGGCACAGCAGCAGCAACTCTGTGGGATGGTGCCGGTCGTTCTGGTGGCGAAGCTCGGGCCGCAAGTCATGGCTGCGGCAGCCAGGGCCCCCCCGAGGCTGCAGCCTGAGGAGCTGGGGCTGGGGGGTGGCCACCCCCTGGACTTCCTGCTCCTGGACACACCACTGGGTGGCCCTCTGGGGCTGGACACATTCCTGGATGGGGACCCAGCAGAGGCACTGAAGCATGAGGAGCGGAAATGCCCCTACTGCCCAGATCGCTTCCACAATGGCATCGGCTTGGCCAACCACGTTCGGGGCCACCTGAACCGCGTGGGCGTCAGCTACAACGTGCGGCATTTCATCTCCGCCGAGGAGGTGAAGGCTATCGAGCGCAGGTTCTCCTTCCAGAAGAAGAAGAAAAAAGGTAGGGCAGCTTCACTCCGGCACCCACCTCCCTCCAACACCTGGGAGATGCACAGCTGGGCAGCTGAGTTCTGAACCAACCAACCCTCACTCTAAATCCTCCCGTAGTGCCAAGCAGGGTGAAGTCAGGGCCTCCCCTCTCAGAAGACCTGGGAGCTGAGGCAAAGGTCACCACATTGGAGGAGGTGCGGGGACACCCCAATGCCCTGGCCCTTCCAACAGCTGGAAGAAGGAGTATGGGCAGGGAAGTCAGCCCCAGGCACGGAATTTCATTGATTCCTTCATTCAACAAATATTTATTGAGTTAGGTCCCCTCTGTTCTGGGCACTTGGGAACACAACAGTGAACGGAACAGCAGTCCCTGCCCTCCTGGAGTGCACAGCCCAGTAACAGGAGTGGTGGGACCCTGGCTGACTTTAGAACCCCTTGGGCTGCCTGTGGTGTATGCAGATTCCCAGGCACCAAGGTTCTGATTTCAGGGGTCTGTCTCCAACACCAGTGCCCTGGGTGGTTCTGATGCTGGCAGACATGGAGCCTACGTGGGGAGGTGCTGGTATGGTGTTTGAGAGTGTGTGTGTATGGGCACTGTGGGGAAGGGGCAGGGGACAGACAGCCACAAAACCAGGCAGTTACAATGTTAAGTGACCAGGGCTGTGATGGGGGAAGCTCGGGGAACCAGGAGTTTGGGGAAGCCAAGAGAAGCTCCCTGACTCTGCCTGGGGGATCCAAGCAGACTCCCAGAGGAAGGTGTCCCATCCATTTGTCCATTTCTTCATTCAGCAAAGATGTAATTTATAACACTGGGGTGTATAGATAGGAGCTCTAGACGAAAGAGGGTATTAATCAAATACCCAAACTGACCCAAATGATTGCAAATCCACCCTGGAGAAGTATTTCTGAAGGTGGGGTCCCTGATGCTTTGAGCTATGCAAGGGGAGAAAATGGAAGGTCAAGAAGAGAAGACTTCTTGGAGTGAGCTATACAGGCAGGAGCATGAACAGCAAAGGACGAGGGAGGCATCCAGGGTGAGGAACGGCACTGTGTGATCCGCTGAGGATGAGCAGCCCCGGGAACGGGGAAAGCTGGGGCTGTCCCCACCCCCACCCCCAGCCAGGCAGTCCATGTCCTCTCTCTCTCTGCAGTGGCTAACTTCGACCCAAGCACCTTCAGCCTGATGCGCTGTGACTTCTGCGGGGCCGGCTTTGACACTCGTGCCGGCCTCTCCAGCCACGCCCGGGCCCACCTGCGTGACTTTGGTATCACCAACTGGGAGCTCACTGTCTCACCCATCAACATCCTGCAAGAGCTGCTGGCCACCTCAGCTGCTGAGCGGCCCCCCAGCCCCCTGTGTCGTGAACCTGGGGTGCCGCCTAGTGGCTTCCTGACCTCCCGCCGGCCCCGCTTACCTCTTACAGTGCCCTTCCCACCCACCTGGGCTGAGGACCCTGGGCCAGCCTACGGAGATGGTAAGGGGAGAAGGGGCAGGTAGGGCCAGAGCCCTGACCCTTCCCAGGGGCCCGGAGGGATGGAGGAGTGGGAGGGGGCAGCCACTCTGCTTTCCTGGAAGTGTTTCAAGTCACTTTACAAAGTAGGTCAACAACTGTCCTGCCACTTAGGGGTCATTGCTGTTTTACTCAGGGGCTGGGCCAGGGCTCCTTCTAGATCCAGTTCCTGCCTGCCCTGCCTGACAGTGATTTTAACATAGGCTTATTGAGCTCTTTACTAGGAGCCAGATCCTGTCCTAAGCACTTCACAAAAGTGGACTCATTTACATCCTCACAACAATCCTTCTTTTTTTTTTTTTTTTCTCACAACAATCCTTTAAAGGCAGGTGTTATTATCCCCATTTTACAGATTTGGAAACTGAGGCCCAGAGAGTTCAATTAACATGCCTGAGGTCATACAGCTGAAAGCATGTGGAGCTGGGATTTGAAAGCCCAGGAAGCGTAGGCTCCAGAATCCTTTCTGTTAATGATATCTTTTATCTAGCACGGCACTGTCTGGTGGAACTTTCTGAGATGATGGAAATCTCTCTAGACAACGGTACTGTTCTACAGGGTCACCAGTGGCCACATATGGCTTCTGAGCACTTGAAATGCAGCTAGTACAAGGTTAATGGTGATCCAGTTGGACAGTGCGGATCAGGAGTCTACATTCTAGATTTTCAATGGTGCCTACTGTGTCCCGCAGCATTGATAACCCCTCCCGTAAATGAGTGCTTGCTGTGTATCAGGGTTTCATCTCACACCTGAAAACAATTCTGTGGAGCTGAGGATTGTTGTGTTCCTGTTTTATGGATGAGGAAACTGGGGGTCCTCTGCTTTGCCACAGCCACAAAGCAGCAGAGCTAGACTTATGCACACCATGTTCGGTGGTCTCTCCAGTGTAGGATGGCTTGGGAAATCCAGAAGTAATATTTTGGTGAAGGAGCCTGGGGCTGGACACCGTGGAGGCAGTGGAAAGGTGAAGGACCCAGCCTTACAAAGCCTGACTTTGTGGGAGACTTTATTGAACCTCAAAGCAGAAAACTCAGCAGTGAAGAGACGGTGGGCTCTGAGGAATGGAGAAGGTGCCTGAACAAGGGAATTGTCCAGGGGCTGCCTGGGGCTGAGGCTTTCATCTCTGTTTCTCCTACCTGGAGTTTCCAGGGTCCTACCTAGTTCTGTACTCTGGGCTTTGCTGGACCCATCCACAAGCCTCCTTACCAGTGAAGGGCACTTGAGGGTCTGCAAAGGGAAGAGGGGGGCTATCAAAGCCCCCTCTCCTCTTTGGAGAAGGAGGAGATTTGATGGTGGATAGTGGACAGAGAGAGGATAGTTGTTGGTTGAGGTCACACTTCGGGGAGAGGCAGAGTGGGGATGTGACCTCAGGCTTCTTGCCTTTGTGAAGGCTATCCCCTAGGCATTCAGCTCACATACCTGGCTAGGTTTGTGGTGTTTCAGTGGTGGCTAGGAGGTGCAGCTTGCTCTGAAGATGGCTGGGGAGCACAGGAAGCAGTCTGTAGTCTCCAGCACTGCCCCCTTCTTTCTCTGTCACTCCAGCAGAGGCCTGAATGTCAAGCTTACGCCCTTTACCCGGCACCTGGGCCAGGCACCCCAAGAATGGCAGCCTGCATCCAGCAGCCAGGTTCAGCTCTGGCTAAGCTGTTTCCACCAGAAGACCAATGTACCAGCCCCTAGTTAGTGCTGAGGGAACTGGCCAAGTCAGTAAGACGTAGGAGTCAGCCTGGTACTGCACTGGCCCTGTACATGGGGGGAAGCTATGATCAGTCTTTCAGTGAACACGCTGGGGGTGAGGGCATTAAGGAGTGGTTGAGAAGATCCCGGAAACCTTGCCTGAGGAAAGATGTCCAGGATTAGGGCTCGGTCTGGGCACCGACCCTGCAAAGTGGCTATCCTTAGAAGCCTCTCCCATGCCTCCCTAAGCTGGCGGTAGGGAGCCGTGGCCAGTTTGGGGGCGGGGCAACGGTCAGATGCTGGCTCCACCCAGCTGTCAAATAACAGCTGGGGGCAATCCGTTTAGTTTTAGGGAGGGAGAAGCGGGTTGTGCTTGAAATGTGGTGCCGTTCTTGTGGGGAGTTCCGCAGGATTGCCGGACAGCGCCGTCGGGGGACAGTTGGACACCAGGATGGTGTCGGGGGGATCCTCCTAGTTGGGGATCAGGTGTCTTCCAGGATTCCCGAGCCAGAGGGGAGACTTGCAAGGAAGGGAATGGAACAGGGTCCCGGGGCAGGTCCTAGCTCCGCCCGTCGGGCTCTAGGAGCCTGGATGCTGTTCAGGCGGATGCGTGTGGCCGGAGGATTCCTATAGTAGTTTTAGGGATGTCCGGGGTGGGGAAAGAGTGTCCCGGTCCGCCGAGACCTGGGCTGGGGCAGCAGTTGGCAGCCGCTCGTAGCAATGCGTGCGTGTGTCCGCAAGCTCCCCTCCAGCCTGGCGGGGACAAGGGTTTCGTTCGCTGTGCTCGACGCTCGGCCGGCCGCCCTGGGCGCGCCCCTAGGGATGGGGCGGAGCGGAGCGGACTCCGCGGCGGCGGCGCTCGGCGCTCGGCTGCTCCCGCCTGGGGCGGCCGCTCCGCGTGCGCCGGAGCCAAGATGGCCGCCTCCACCGCCCAGTGCCGAGTGACAAAAGCGGAGAGCAAGGCGGCGGCGGGGCCGCGCGCGGGGGGCGCCCGGGAGCGCGCGCCCGCGGGGGCGCCCCCGCTGGGCCCCCAGAGCCCGGGCCCCGCGGCTCTCCCCGCGCCGCCGCCGCCGCCGCCGCCCCCACCCCCGCCGCCGCCGCTGCCGCCGCGGGACGGGCCCAAGGCCGAGCCGGAGCCGGGGCCCGGGCCCGCGCCCGCGCCGGGTAAGAGCCCGCGCCGGGGAGGGTGCGGGGAGGGCAGAGTTGGCGCCCCGCTCGCCCCCTGCCGCCGCCGCCGCCGCCGCCCCGACGCCCGCCATCCAGTCTCCGGGACTTCCCCTCCCCCCAGGCCCTCCAGTCGCGGGGACCCCGGGCCTCCCGTCGCGGCTCGCAGGGTCCCGGGCTTCAGAAACACTCTCTGCCGTCACTTCGCGGAACCCTCACCCCATCTGACAGATGCCCCCTGAACCCTTTGGAGCCTCTGGATCGTCTCTTAACACAGTCCCTGTACCTCCCGCGCGGAAACCCACTCCAAGTCACTTCAGCCTTGACAAGGGCCCTGCCCCATCTGACAGACGCGCCCACTCCACCCGGAGGCTTTGACAAAGTCCTCGGCGTCCCGTGCCCCGGTGCATCCCCCGACCACCTACGTCTCCTTGCCTCTGTAGGAGTCAAACTGAGTCAGGGACCTGCCTGCCTGCCCTCCTATTAACAACACTGAGCACCTTCAGGGTCCCGTCTGACACACAGTTCCTTCATTCTCAGCGCTCTCTCCATGCTCTGAATGCTAAACCCGGGACTCAGGAGGCTTCTCAAGTCCCTTTTTCTGCAAAATTAGACCCTGAAAACTCACCTTTGACTGTCTGTCCTCCTATACGCCTCACCCGGAGAAGCTTCCTGGCCTGATGGATGCCTCAGAGACTTCCTATAAAGTTCTGTGATTCCTATTCTCTCTGTCCCCAGTAAGGTCCTCTGCTGGTCCAGGATCCTAGTTCTTACCTTACCCCACCTAGGGCTTAGCTTGTGATAAGACCACCCCAGGATCCCCAGTTGTCTCTGCAACCCCAGCCCCAGCTGTCTTGTCTGGTGGAGATTCCCCACAAGTTCCCTGGAGCCTTCTTCATGTCCTGAGCTCCCTGCCTCTGCATTGCCTCTCTGGCCTCTGACCCTGGCCTTGTCTTACTGAATTCCCCTTCTGACTGCCACCTACCCGCCCCCAAGACTGATAGATGCTTCCCTCCACAGAGAGGAGCCCAGAGAGATCTCTCTGCCCAGAGAGATATTTTCTCTGAGATCTGCTAAGGTGGGAGTCTTGGCTCAGACTAGCACTGCGTCCCCTGACCTGTCCGTGTTCTGGTAGGTGGAAGCCATTCCTAGTCTCTGCTGTCAGTTGGCAGCCTTGACATCCCTGCGTCATATTGGTGCTCGGGGTTATGGACGGAGCCTCAGCTTTCATGGGGTGAGCTGCATTCCAAAGTGAGAGCAGGCACCAAAGATGAGGAAGAAGGCTCCCACCACCACCACCAATGTACCCCTGGCCCTCAGTCCTTACAGGGGTAGACAGCCCACACCTTGCCTGGGCTGAGCCTGTCTTCCCAACCTCACAGGCTTGGGTTCTGAGGAAAACGCAATGGTGGCCATGGACTTGGGCTCCCCCCTGCTCCCCAAGAAGAGCCTGCCTGTCCCTGGGCCCCTGGAGCAGGTGGCCAATCGGCTGAGCAGCAAAGTGGCTGCAGAGGTTCCTCATGGCAGTAAGCAGGAGCTGCCAGACCTTAAGGGTGAGTGGCGCAGGAGGCAAGGGTGCCGGCCAGGCTGGTCACACTCACAGGGAGCTCTTGGGCCTGGTAGTTAATGTGGGGCCCGGGAGTTAATGTGGGGCCCCAGGTTGGCCACAGCTTTCTCTCTGGCCTCTCATGGCACCAAGGAGACACCCAGCTATCTTCTCTCTTGAGCTTTTGCTGTCACAGGCATGCATGGCCTTGAGCCCTGGTCAAGGGAGGGGCATCCGGAGAAGCAGTGGGCATGTTCATCCAGAGCTCACACCCAGACCCAGTTCATTTGCTGACTTTGATTGCTGATAGCTATGTGATCTTCTGCATGAAACTGCCTTGTTTGTCCATTGATTCTCAGGTCATTATTGAGTAATGACAGGCACTGTGCTGGACCCTAGGGATGTGAGAGATGCAAAACAGACCTGGCTCTTGTCCTTGGGAGTCACTGAAGTTGGGGAGCAGGGAGGCAGAGAAGCAGATAGGCAGGGATAAGGGCTCTGCAAAAGAGGGTGCAGGCAGGGCACCACAGAGACCACGGCTGAGGCCTCCAGCCTAGCGTTTGGGGCATGAATTAAGCTGCAGATGGTGGCTAGGCCTTAGCTTTCGTCTGGCAGGTCAGCATCTGTGTGAAAACCTGCTGCCAGGGCACCCTGGTACGTTAGAGATCCGAAAGGCGTTCCACTGGCTGAACCACAGAAGCGCTCAGCTCCTGCTGTGTGCCTTTGGGCACAACGCTTCCCCTCTCTGAGACTCAGTTTCCTTATTTGCAAACTGAACAGGCTAATTCCTGCCTCATTAGGGTCATTTTAAGGGTGGGAGGTGTTGACAGAAGCAAAACACTTGCAAGAGCCTGGGTGAGTGGGGCCCCAAGGGGAGGAGAAGTGGGAGAACAGAGATTGTGCAGCCTCACAGCTAGCTCTCCTGGCCTCTATCTCACCTTCCAGCCCAGAGCCTGACCACCTGCGAGGTCTGTGGTGCCTGCTTTGAGACACGCAAGGGCCTGTCCAGCCACGCGCGCTCCCACCTGCGGCAGCTTGGGGTGGCTGAGTCGGAGAGCAGCGGTGCCCCCATCGACCTCCTCTACGAGCTCGTGAAGCAGAAGGGCCTGCCCGACACACCCCTTGGGCTGCCCCCGGGCCTGACTAAGAAGTCCAGCTCGCCGAAGGAAATGGTTGCTGGAGCCCCACGACCCGGCCTGCTCGCCCTGGCCAAGCCCCTCGATGCCCCTGCTGTCAACAAGGCCATCAAGTCACCTCCCGGCTTCTCGGCCAAGGGCCTGGCCCACCCGCCCAGCTCCCCACTGCTCAAGAAGGCATCACTGGCCCTGGCGGGCTCCCCTACCCCCAAGAATCCTGAGGACAAGAGCCCCCAGCTGTCCCTGAGCCCCCGGCCGGCCTCCCCAAAGGCACAGTGGCCCCAGTCTGAGGACGAGGGGCCCCTGAACCTCAGTGAGTGCGGGTCCTGGGAGCCGAGGGAGGTCCTGGCGCTGGGAGGGGCAGGGCCTCAGGTTGGGCTGCAGGGCTTAGGGTGGGGGCAATGGGGACTGCAGCGCCTGTGTCCTGAGTCGACTGGGCCAGTGTGTTAATCAAGGTGCTGCGTCTCCTGTTGGGCCAGCCATGCTGCATATTATCTGTCTCCCATTTCACTTCGATTTTCTAACCCCTGGAAGCCTGGCTGTGGCTACTGAGTCTGCCAGGGTCATCCTCACCACTTAGGGGCAGCTTTTGGCTTTCTCTGGGCCTGAGGGTTGGGGCAGTGAAGGTAACCAGGGCTCCCGTGGGGCACCTTGGGTCCTGCAGGTAGACAAGTGGTCCACCTGACAGGAGGTCCCATGGTTGGCCCTGCCTTCACATCCTCCTGCTCCTGGTGTCCTTTGCAGAGGTGCCTCTGTGCCCAGGGATGGAGCTGTGCCTCCTGGGCTGCCTGTGGGCATGGCAAAGAAACTCCCAGGCGTGAGCAGGTTTAACAAGGGCATCCCTTAGGAAGTTAGGCCTTCCCACACATTTGTGGTCATGAGAGTCTGGGGGTGAGCCTAGGGTCTGGCACCCTGCCCAACAGGGCACCCCAGTTGCACCTCACATTCCGATGAAGCTGCTTCCACTGTCTGCTGTGCTTCCAGGAGCAGCGTTCTGAGCAGGTGTGCCCTTGGCTGTATGATGCCCAGCAGCCTGTGGGCCCCTGCTTTGGACCCGCCCCACACCCTGCACAGCTCCATAGCTGAGGTCCCTGGGAAGAAGGCTTGGAAGCATCAGACTGTGCCATTGGAATTTGGCCACTGCCTCTGTACTGCACATCCTTACGCTCTCTACACTCACCTTGATGCCAGAGGGCTAGGCACAGAACAGGACTTTCTGCTTCCCAAAACCTCTTAAATCTGTGGCACGAGTCTTGGACCTCCAGCAGCCTGGGCAGCCGAGAATCACACCAGGCCCTCCCGCCTCAGTCCCCCAGGGCCGGCCAAGGTGGCGGCCGTGAACCCCCCTGTGTTTTGTCTCCGCAGCTTTAGATAGTGACGGGGGCAGAGAGCTGGACTGCCAGCTGTGCGGTGCCTGGTTTGAGACCCGCAAGGGCCTGTCCAGCCACGCCCGCGCCCACCTGCGCCACCTGGGCGTCAGCGACCCGGACGCCAAGGGATCCCCCATAGACGTGCTCCACGGGCTCATCAGGAGGGACGGCGTCCAGATCCGCCTCCCACCCGGGCGTGGCACCCTGGCCCTGCTGGGGCGGCCTCCTCCCGCCTCTGCGGCCCTCTCCTTGCTCCCCCCCCCACCGCCGGCCACGAAGGCCAAGCTGAAGGCCGAGGGTATGGCCAGCCCCTGGGGGAAGCAGGACCTCTCAGCCGCCGCAGCCGCTGGCATTTTCTGGGCCTCTGATGTGGAGCCGTCTCCTCTCAACCTCTGTAGGTTCTCGCTTCAGCCGCCCCCTCCTCCCTGCGGGCCCTGGAGCCCCTCCCAGGGTGGGGGTCACAGCCCCATCCCTACTCCCTCCCTGCTGGGGCAGGGAGTGGACAGGGGCCCTTAGCAGTGGACCGGTTCTGCCCAGAGATCTTGTCGGCAGTCGGCTGCTAGGCCTTCTCTCTTGGCCTTTGACCTCCATGACTGAGACTTTCCCTGAGAATGAAGGCCAAGGGTGGGGTGCTGCCTTTTGGTGTGGAAGGTGCCCATGGTTGCCCCTGGTCTGGATGGCAGGGCTACCACTTCCTGCCCCCATCCTCGTTAGGACCCGCAGAGCCGTCGAGTCTTGGTTCTGTCCTTTTCTGCCAGGACCAAGGGCCCATGCGCTCTCTAGAGCCTCCCTGTGCTCCTGCCGGGTGTCTGGCCCCCCCGCCCTGCTCCTCAGTTCCCTCACTTGCACTTGCCCTCCACCACCACCCCAGCCCCTGGACGTGCTGCTGTCCACGCCCAGCCGACCAGGAGACCCACAGGTGACTGTGCTAACAGTGCCCACGGTGCTAACTGCCCCTTTCTCCTGCTGCAGCTTCAGGCCCAGAGCCGGCACGTGACATCCGCTGCGAGTTCTGTGGCGAGTTCTTCGAGAACCGAAAGGGCCTGTCGAGCCATGCACGCTCGCACCTGCGGCAGATGGGCGTGACCGAGTGGTACGTCAACGGCTCACCCATCGACACGCTGCGGGAGATCCTCAAGAGACGGACCCAATCCCGGCCTGGTGGACACCCCAACCCGTCAGGGCCTAGCCCAAAAGCCCTGGCCAAGGTGGTGGGCAGCGGAGGTCCTGGCAGCTCACTGGAAGCCCGCAGCCCCGCGGACCTTCATCTCTCACCCCTGGCCAAGAAGTTGCCACCGCCACCAGGCAGCCCCCTGGGCCACTCACCGACTGCCTCTTCTCCTCCCACGGCCCGGAAGATGTTCCCAGGCCTCTCCTCACCCTCCCTGCCCAAGAAGCTGAAGCCTGAACAAATGCGGGTGGAGATCAAGCGGGAGATGCTGCCGGGGGCCCTTCATGGGGAGCCGCACCCATCCGAGGGTCCCTGGGTGGCACCTCGGGAAGACATGACCCCCTTGAACCTGTGTAAGTGTGACCCTGGGGCAGGACAGGGAGAACAGTCTTCCCCCACACTTCCCTCGGGGATACCCAGAACACCCAGGGTTGCAATGGAAGGGAAGTACACAGGTCCAAAGGACAAGGGGCTAGCTGTGTGTTCCTGCTATGCAGACCCCCAACTGAGCTGCTTCTTGATTATTCTTCATTCCTGTGAGGGCGGCAGAATTGTGTCATTAGGCAATGGCAAAAAGATTTTATCTCTGTACCATCTTTAATCCATTGGTAGTGGCTACCATCCAGATTCCTAGGGATCAATTGGTGATGGCTGCCATGGGCAAGAGTATATGAGTATTGGAAATGGGTGTCTTTCTCATATTCCTGGTCACTAAGTGCTTGACATTTGGAGTTCAAGTTAAGGTCTCGGCTGCTCCAGAGTCTAGCAGTATATGACCTTGGGCAGTTGCCTCTTTTGGAAGATGGAGATCAGCATGGTCCCAACTCTGTAACAGGGTTTTTTTAAGTGGTGTAAAGCACTTAGCTTTAACGCTTAAAGCTCTGTATGCAGTAGCTGTAACATCCCTATTATAACAAGCAAGTGCACTTCCCTCTCAAACTGTCACTTAGCTGCTGTGTGCCGAGCAGGTGAGGATGGCCCAGGCCTCTGCCTTAGTGCTCACATGCATTTCACGTCTGCTTTGTACCACGTGCTTTGAATTGCTCCCGCTTTAGGGTCCCACCGCCCCAGTAACACAGGGAGGTGGTTTCCATCTCCATTTTGCAGAGGAGGAAACTGAGACTCAGGGCAAGTGGCTTGCCCAGCATCGCACAGGGGGTCACAGCCAAGCTTGCGTCTGAGCCCAGGATCCAGGGAGTGCTTGTTCCTTGATGCTTCACAATGTCATAGGGAGTCATCATGAAGGCAGCTAGAATTTGAGGTTACAGAACAAGCAGAAGGGCTGGATGATGTACACAAGGGCCTCTGGAGGCAGATGAAGGAGCGGGTCATTCAGGTCTGGGGCTGCATGGATGGGACAGCAGGGCACTTAACACTGACCTTGAGCTTGGAGGCTTCCTGCCAACAGCCACCACCTCCTTCTCCTCCCCCTGCCCCGACCCCCTGCAGCGTCCCGGGCAGAGCCAGTACGTGACATCCGCTGTGAGTTCTGTGGCGAGTTCTTCGAGAACCGAAAGGGCCTGTCGAGCCATGCACGCTCGCACCTGCGGCAGATGGGTGTGACCGAGTGGTCTGTCAACGGCTCACCCATCGACACGCTGCGGGAGATCCTCAAGAAGAAATCCAAACCATGCCTCATCAAGAAGGAGCCGCCGGCCGGAGACCTGGCCCCTGCCTTGGCTGAGGACGGGCCCCTCACGGTGGCCCCTGGGCCCATGCAGGCCCCTTTGCCGCTGGCGCCAATGGCTGGCCGGCCAGGCAAACCAGGAGCTGGGCCAGCCCAGGTTCCCCGCGAGCTCAGCCTGGCACCCATCACTGGTGCCAAGCCTTCAGCCACCAGCTACCTGGGCTCAGTGGCAGCCAAGCGGCCCCTGCAGGAGGACCGCCTCCTCCCAGCAGAGGTTAAGGCCAAGACCTACATCCAGACTGAACTGCCCTTCAAGGCAAAGACCCTCCATGAGAAGACCTCCCACTCCTGTAAGCAGTGGTTGGCAGGGTCCTGGGAGGGCATCTGCCAGGGCCTGTAGGGCTGGGCAATGCCGTGCACACACTTATCCCCAGTGGGGGTCAAGGCCCCAGTGGGAGGCGGGACTGGCTCCCGACCTGGGCAGCGCCTTCTGGGTACCCTTGCTCCCTTTGGGCTGGGGCTCAGCAGCACCCCCTCTGCCTGCAGCCACTGAGGCCTGCTGCGAGCTGTGTGGCCTTTACTTCGAAAACCGCAAGGCCCTGGCCAGTCATGCACGGGCGCACCTGCGGCAGTTCGGCGTGACCGAGTGGTGTGTGAACGGCTCACCCATCGAGACACTGAGTGAGTGGATCAAGCACCGGCCCCAGAAGGTGGGCGCCTACCGCAGCTACATCCAGGGCGGCCGTCCCTTCACCAAGAAGTTTCGCAGTGCCGGCCATGGCCGCGATGGCGACAAGCGGCCGCCCCTGGGGCTGGCACCCGGGGGCCTGGCCGTGGTGGGCCGCAGTGCCGGGTGTGAGCCAGGGCTCGAGGCTGGCCGGGCAGCTGACAGTGGTGAGCGGCCTCTGGCAGCCAGCCCGCCAGGCACTATGAAGGCTGAGGAGCACCAACGGCAGAACATCAACAGTGAGTGCTGGTGGAGGAGGGTCATGTGCTGCCACCTACTGGGGTTCCCCTGGATGCCCCCTGGGTTCTCTGCTGTGCATCTGCCCTTAAGTCGCTTTCCCAGTTTGCCCTCCCGTTCAGTCATCCATCCTTCATCCCACCTGTCCCGAGGTCCAGGAGGTGTCCAGTCATCTGTTGTCCTGACTTAAAATTCCCCACAGCATTTGCCCCTTGCTCGCTGAAGGCAGGAACTTCCTCAGGGGACTTGCCCTCTGGCTCATCTCCTGTCCCTCTCCCCACCTTTCCCCGCCTCAGAATTTGAGCGCCGACAAGCCCGCCCTCCAGATTCCTCTGCGGCCCGGGGTGGTGAGGAGGCCAATGACCTGCACCAGAAGCTGGAGGAGGTGCGGCAGCCTCCGCCCCGGGTCCGGCCAGTCCCCTCCCTGGTGCCCCGGCCCCCCCAGACATCACTCGTCAAGTTCGTTGGCAACATCTACACCCTCAAGTGCAGGTATGCAGCCCGCAGGGGAGGGAGGGAGAGAGACTACCCGCCCGGGGCTTGGCCCTCCAGAGCCTCTGAACAGGACTTGGGCTGGTGGAGGCAGGAGATGTAGCCTCAAGGACTGCCCTGGGCTGTGGCTGGACCCAGGTTAAGGGCTCCTCACAGACAGCAGCACCACAGAGCATCAGGCTGAGACCTTGAGCTTTATAGTCAACAAGACCTGAGTTCAGTTGCCAGCTCTGACCCCAGCTTAGTGACCATGAGCAAGGATTTCCTGCTGCGTGCCTCAATATTTCCACCTATAAAACGGGGTTGATAACAGACCTACCTAATAGATTTGTTATGAGGGTTAAAAGAGTTGAGTATAAAGCATTCGAACTGTGCCTGGCGCATGGTAAGCACTTGGCAAGTATTTGCCGGATTAAGAAAAAAATAGGTCTCAGTTCATTCTTACCAAAGTCCATGTGTACATCAGAGGCCAGGAAACAGAGTCTGAGATGTGATGTGCCTGCCTCAGGCCACACAGGCCAAGTCAGAGGTAGGATTGGAACCTAAGTCTCGGAGCCATGAGCTTGGGTTCTGGGCCCCTATGCTGTGAGGCCTCCCTTGGGGCCGAGAGGATGAGGAGCTAGTGAGTTGGATGGGTAGGAGTTAGTGCCCAACCCCCTTTCCCTGGCTCCCATCATTCTCTCCTGGGGCCTGGTGGGGTCAGATCTGCTTCTCTATGTCCTCTCCCATTTCAGAGCACATGCTTCAGTCAGCTGGCAAAGGTGCTTGGGAAGCTGGATGGCCCATACCCAGTCCCTGAGCCAGCAGACTGCCCTGAGCATAGAGACAGGGGTCTCCAGGGGACCCTACCATGACCCCATGGTGGGTAGAGGTAGCTGTACATGGGAGAACATCTAGCTTCTGGGTCCCCCTTCTGTCAAATCCTGGGCTTACTTTGTTGACTCTGAGTAGCAGTAGGTGTGCCTGATGCTCAGGGTGTGGCCAGGGCTATGCTTCCACCTCTCCTCACTGCAGTGGCCACTTCTCCTTCTCTCTGTTCCCCCCCTACAGGTTCTGTGAAGTGGAATTCCAGGGGCCCCTCTCCATCCAGGAGGAGTGGGTGCGGCACTTACAGCGGCACATCCTGGAGATGAATTTCTCCAAAGCGGACCCTCCGCCCGAGGAGCCCCAGGCCCCACAGGCACAGACAGCGGCAGCAGAGGCGCCCTAACACAAAAGCATTCCAGATCCCCTCTCGTGCCACCTCTATCTCCTCTTCCTCCGCAGTCTCCTCCTCCCTCTCCTCCCTCTTTCTTTTCCGTTTCCAAAGGAGCAAGCCAAAACCTCAAACCGGCACCTTTCAGGAGCCGGGCACACTACATCCGGGGCACTGGAAGCCAGCTAGCCATGCTTCCCCCAGCCTGAGGACTCTGGGGCCACACACAGGGCATCTTCCTTCAGCCCACACCCACCTGCCCACCCAGTTCAGCAGGGGCAGCGGCCAGGTCTCTGGTGGCAGCCATTCTGTTCACAAGGGAGGAAGGCCAGCGTTCTCCCACGTCTAACAGCCAGGCAGGCTATGTTTGCCATCCGTGGCCACTTGCAAAGACCCCAAGGACCCCTGTCCTGGTTCCCTCTTGCCCCTATGAATATCCTCTCACACACACACACGCACGCACGCATGCACGCACGCACTCAACGTACCTCGTGAGACCCGGGAATCTGCCCCAGCCCTCCAGTTCCCGGGTCGAACGACAACCACATCATGCCACGGTGCTTGCTCAGGGGAAGCCACACTCCCTCTGTGGCCCGCTGCTGGGGCCTGGGAGCCCCCCCACTGAGCCCACAATGCCACGGAAATCCTTGTTGGCCACCCCCACAAGAGGGGCCTTCCCAGCTGGGAAGAGCTCAGAGCTGACAGCTGCCTCCTGCCATGTCAAGGCCCCCAGAGCCTTGGGGGCTCCAGGGCCTGGGAGGGGGTGGGGGTGGGACTCTCCTTCCCCACCCTCACTCCCCTCCCTCTTTTCACTGTTGCTTTCTATGTATAGCTCCCTAGACCTTTCCACTTTTTTAAAACCGCATTTTGTGTAGAGAATAAGGAACGTGGATCTTTTTATTTTGCAGTCCTGGGCCAGCTAGAAACCGGGAGCTGATTGACCTTTTAACTTTTTTCAGTGGCCACATTTTGGTTATCGATGTACCTAGAAGTATGTAAATTAGATTAAATTTCTCTTCTGGAAACACCCCAGGGCAGGCAGCCAGCGTGTGTTTTTCTGTCGAGTGGACAGGCTGGCATTGTCTGTCTGGCAGCCAGGGCTGGGATCGAGCCACCTCCGCCAAAAGCCCCTGGAAGCCCTGGGTTTTCCTGTTGGCCACCAAGCCCACCAGACCTTTCTGGGGATGAGCCCAAGTTCCCAGCTGTTGGCGCTCGATGGCATGGCTGGTGTGGATGCTCTGGCCAGCTGGTGAAGCGGCTCCTGTGAGCTGAGGAGAGGAACCAGGACTCTGGGCAGCTGGTCTGGGAAGGGAGCCAGGATTGAGAAGTGATTGAGGCCTGAAGGGCTCTCTGAGGGCAGGAGCTGTCCAGTGAGGGTGTGGGGGACTCGTTGGGGGAGGGTGAAGTGCACAGCTGCTGGGACTGGCCTGCCTTCAAGACATGTGACTTGTCTGGAGACACATACACCCTGAACCTGACTAACATGAGGGGAAAAAGAGAGCTGCTGGCTCCTTTTCGTTGTTATTTATTTTCTCGTTCTGCAAATGTTTATTGAACATTTCTGAGATTTTAAGAGATTTTGTTGGCTGCTCCTTCTTGTTTATTGCATGTGGTTTCTCAGCTCATCATTTTCGCTTAAACAGCCAAGGGCTAGAAAGTAGAAATGACCTCATGGGGCAGAGGCCTCCTCCACCCCCAACCCTACTATCCTGGGTCCCCCACCATGCCCCTGGCTGGGAAGGAGGGGCTAACAAGCTGTGATAGTATGCCCTCAAGAGTAGTCTTGGCCTGCACACTTGGCTTTTCTTTTCGTGTGAAATCAGGACACACATCTTGCCTGGTGGAAGAAGGCCTCTATTACTTAACGTCTAACCAACGCTGTGGGTGGGCATGTGTGAGACTTTGAAAGCCGGTAGGGCATCTCCTGGGATGAGAGCACCTCCTCTTTCAACTTTTTATAAATTAGTTTAAAAAACCCAGTAAGTTTTTAAAAGTGATGTAAGCTGGATGAAAAAAAAAGTTCAAACTATGCAAGAGCTAACAAAGTAATGTGGGAGGCCCTTCCCCACCCACAGTTGTGCCGTGATAGCTATGTCAGTCCTTGGAAGGGTTGAATACAATTGCCACAAAGGGAACTTTTCCTGACACTTGTGAGCACACCCCTTCTCGTAAGCAGTTTTACTGCCTCTCTAATGAAGTTGGCAAATGAGGGTAAAATATGGCTTTGGTACATGCTGTGAGGGAAGCTATGGGATCCAGGAGAGATGTCCTGGGGCCCTGCCTTAGTTTGGAGGGCAGGCAGGCATCCTTGAGGGTGACGCTGAAATTAGCCCCACAACTGGAGTGCACATTAGTCAGAGATTTATGTATTTCATATATGGAGTTTATCAGTGCATCGTGAACCTTCTCCCATGTGGCAGCAAATTCTGCATGAGGCCCATTTTTGGAGGAGTTGTTAAAACATTTTATCATGGAGAATTCTAACCACGCAAAAGTGGAATAGTAAAATGAACCGTCATCTACTCATCAGTTATAAACTCATGACCAATGTCTTCAGCTATAAGCCCTCCATGCCCTCCTCTTTCCTCCATCTGAATTACGGTGAAGCACATCCTGGTCATCAGATCAATTAATATATTAATGTTTCAGCATATTTCTCTGAAGGATATGGACTTTATTTTTTACTTTTTATTTATTTATTTTTTTTGCGGTTCGCGGGCCTCTCATGTTGTGGCCTCCCCCGTTGTGGAGCACAGGCTCCGGACGCGCAGGCTCAGCGGCCATGGCTCACGGGGCGCAGCCGCTCCGCGGCATGTGGGATCTTCCCGGACCGGGGCACGAACCCGTGTCCCCTGCATTGGCAGGCGGACTCTCAACCACTGCGCCACCAGGGAAGCCCGGATATGGACTTTAAAAAGTGCCATCGGAAAAAGAAAGTGCCATCGTTAAACTAAAGAAATGGGCAATTCCTTAATATCAAAAAGTGAGCAGCAGCATACTTTTTTTTTTTAACTTATTTTTTTGGCCATGTGGTGCGGCATGCAGGATCTTAGGATGCGGGAACTTAGTTCCCTGACCAGGGATCGAACCCGTGCTCTCTGCATTGGGAGCACGGAGTTGTAACCACTGGACCACCAGGGAAGTCCCAGTAGCAGTATAAGTAAAACAAGAAAAAATGTAAAAGTCGTACAACTTGAATTTTCACAAGCACGATTGAGTATGATTTTCAGTGTCTGTAGCTCTGTCAAGTCATCTCTTAGAAGTTATGAAATGTCTCTGACAGTGTATTCCACACATCCCAGTGAGGGTGCTGAGGAGAGAGCTGGAGCCTGGCTGGGCTACTTAATGCAGGATCTCTGAAGTCCAGAAGAAACCGAGAGGGGTTTAGAGGGGTAGTTCCAGCTTTGACACTTTAAGTGTCAAGGACCCTGAGCAAGTTCATGAATTCCAAGCCTCAGTTTTCTTATCTTTTAAGCGGGAGTTTTAAAAAATTTCCTCACAGATATGAGGGGGCATTTGAAATGATCATACAAATATAGTTATTAAGTATATAATATAAACATGCTATATACTTGTTATCATTATGAAACGGTGGATAACAAAATGTAACATTTCTTTAGAGCACCCGGCACCGGACTGAATTATTTGCATACATTATCTCACGTATTTGATCGTGTGCCCAGTATCTTGTTTGGCGCTTAGTTGTAATTTTCACTCCAACGTGGTTTTCCCGTATTCGTTTTCGAGCTCAAGGCCAGAGAAGTTAGGAAAGAGCATAGGTTGGCACAGCACCCCCATGGCAGATCCGGGATTGGAGGTGTGCCCTGCGCTGTTAGATCCGGCTCCCTCCTGCCGGCCTCCAGGGCACAGGCCCGTCTCCAGCCTGACTGCGCTTGGGCCTCAGGTCTTTCCGTAGTGCACAGCTCCGCCCCTTCGAACTCCACAGGATTCCACCTCCAGGCCGTCTCCTCTGAGCCAATCACCGTGGTCCCGGGATAACGGGAGGCGGGAATAGGGTGGGGCTCTCACGAAATTGGCACCACCTTCAGCCACTGGCATAAGGACATTTCGAGATGGACAGCGGGGCTATCCAATAGGCGTGAAGCAAGGTCCGGAGCGAGCCAATGCGGTCGGGAGGCGGGGCTCAGTTGTGTGTAGAAGGAGGCCGGGGGATTGTCGCCGCTTTCGCGGCCTCTGACGCGTGGAGCAGCTGCCTGAGTCTTCGGGTGCAGCATCGCTACTGCCATGAGCTACACAGGTGGGCCCGGCAGGGTGGTGTGGGGTCGGGTCCGGGAGGGGAGGGACAGGGATGTGCCAGAGCCGCGCCGGGCTCGTCCGTGCCTCCCCCGGGGCTTGGACACTGCCCTCTCTGCGGTCACAAAATGGCGCCGCAGGCCCGTCGCCTCAGTTTCGCGCCCCTCACGTCTAGGCGTCTTAGTTCTCTGTGTTGGCAACCTTGGATCCCGGCTCCCGGCCGCCAGAAGTCTTGGCTTCTGTCGTCTGTGTCCGTGGGCCTTGGCCTCGGCGCCTGAGATGTCTCTTCCGTTCGTGGCCCAGCCCCCTGGGTCCTCGACGCCTCAGGTCGCCCTTTCTCAGGCCTCGGCCCTTCAGGTCAGTCTGCTGACTCGGCTGCAGTCGCCATTGCCATACTGTTTCCCGCGCAGTTTCCGTGCAGATGCCGCAGCTGCCCGCATCATCCCCCGCTTTTATCTGCCTCAGGCTGGGAGAGGCGCCAGGCCCGGCGGGGGGATGAGTAAATCAATATATGAAGGCTTTGGGCCGAATGGGAATCTCGCGTCCTTAGGGACTGAGCCTGAGCCTTGTGGGGAATGGCTAGCTTCCGCGTTAACTCATTCCACACCTGTCAAATTCATCGTGTCGGGGTTACAAACATAGTATATATCGTGGGCTGGTCAGTACCTTGAGGGGGTCGCTGTATAACATGGGGTGGTTGGGGACCTCTGAAGAGGTGACATTTGAGCAGAGACCTGAATGGAATGAGGGAGTAAAGGATATCAGGGGGCCTTCGACATAAAGACGCAGTGGCAGGAGCTGCCTGACTTGTTAAAGATCAGCCAAGGCGATCAGTGGGACTTGAGCTAAGGGGAGAAGGGGGGATGATGAGATTAGAGAAGGGGCCATAGGATATGCTTGGGTGATTTCAGATCATCCCTGGATGAATTCAGAGGCTGCCTGGGTTTGCCTTGGGAATAGCTGATGAGGCTTCTCAGCCAAGAGCCTCCCTTGTAATGCGGGTATTACAGGCGTGAGCATGTGTGGTTGTTGGGCAACCAGCATTCTACTTGGAATGTTTTTAGGACTGAGAATGGAACCTGAGCCTCTGGGGCTGCTCTATAGGCTGCTTTATATTGGCCTAGACAAGAAGGTAGTGTTAGCCCTCCAGGTCAGGAGCTTGGCAAGAACTCCAGTTTTTAAAAAGCAACCATCCCTTAGCCCAGTGGTTCTCAACCGGGGGCAATTTTGCCCTCCAGGGGACACTGGCAATGTTTGGAGACATTTTTGGTTTTCACTTCTTGGGGTGGGAGTGCTACTAGTGCATCTAGTGGATAGAGACCAGGAATGCTGCTAAACATCCTACAGTACACAGGATGGCCCCACTGGAAAGAATTATCTGGCCCCAAACATCAGTAGTGCCGAGGTTGAGCAACCCTGCCCTAGCCTTTGTGTATCCTTCCTGGTTCAGGAGGAAAGTCAGTAGGGTTGTTGCTGACATATCTGGAATTGAGATGTGATCCTTTTCACCAAATCTTACTGAGAACTGGAAGACAGTTCTGTGGTTATCAGGGGCAGGATTGCTGAAGAAACCAGGGATAAATGGTGGGGGCCTGTGGGGTAGCTTAATAATGGACCATTTGTTTTTTTATAGACGAGGAAGCTGAGTTTAGAGAGGTCACAAATGGCCAATTCTGAATTTCAACTCCACATCTTATAGGCTGTAATTCTGGGTTTGAGTGGGCACTGAGGTAGCCAAGGTAATGAGGTAATGATTAGTTTTTCCTTGATTTTGATCAACTGAAGACCACAGTAGCTTTATAATGTGAGTCTTTCCCTTTTAAGAAGCAGACCACCGAAGTCAGAGGCATATAGGGACTTCCCTGTGGTCCAGTGATTAAGACTCCACGCTTGCACTGCAGGGGACACGGGTTCAATCCCTGGTTAGGGAACTAAGACCCTACATGCTGTTCGGTGCAGCCAAAAAATAAATAAAGTCAGAGGCATTTTATGTCACATTTCAGACAACTGTTTGCCTGTAAGGAGAACTTCTGGAGGCCTTGAAACAAATGTTACCATCATTAGTAAGCATAGAAGGTGATTAAAATAATTTATCTTTTTGATAACTTGTCCATTTTTTGAACCTAGTTTCTTTATGTGTACTTGAGAAAGAATGTTCCATCTCCAGCACTGAGGGGGGGAGATTGGAGCAGTGGAAAAACAGGACAAAAATTCAGAATCAGGTCTTCAAACAAAGGTCTGAAATGCTACTAATCTTTTTATAGGAACATTTATTATCTCACATATTTTCTGTGTGTTAGGAATGCACAGGTGGTTTAGCTGGATGGTTCTGGCTTGGGATTTCTCATGAGGTTACATTTTGGATGTTAGCTGGGACTGTAATCATCTGAAGGCTTGACTCAGGCTGAAGGTGACTCAAACTCATGTGGCCGACAGGTTGGTGCTGGCTGTTGGTTCCTATACCATCTGGACCTCTCCACAGGCTTACTAGAGGGCACTCACTCTGTGCTGGCTAATTTCCCCCAGAGTGAATGATCTAAGAGAGAGCAAGGTGGAAGTCTCAGAAGTCACACTCAGTCATTTTTGCAATACCTTTTTGGTTACACTGGCTATCTCTATTAGTTTGGGAAGAGACAACATAATGTCTGGAGGCAAGAATCATTGGAGGCCAACTTGGAGGCTGGTTATCACCGGATGGTAAAGGTTGGGGGCAACCTAACCCAGTTCCAATTGTCCTCTAATTTTTGTCACTTAATATCATTTCTTCAAAGAATCCCCTTCTAAAAAAAGAAGGAAAAGAATAAAACTGAGAAGCTTTGTGTATTTTTGAGCAAAAAAGACGTCAGAGAGGCTGGCCAAGAGGGAGGGGCTATGATACAGAGTTATAAATCCATGGTCTGACCTTTCACTTTATATGACCAAAAACTTGCTTATTTTATTTTTTCACTCAGAGCTTATTGTATTTTTTTTACTCGGAGTTTATCAAGCTGGTAAATTGAACTAAGAAGAGAACGATATCGCAGCCAGACAAGAATTTGTTCATAATTGGAGCATAACTGGCTAAGGAAGGTCCTGCCCTGGAGACAGTATTGTGGAAAAGAATATTAATGTGGGGAGGACAGGACTAGAGCAGTTTGCCGTTGAGCTCTGAAGGTTTGATGGATTGTCTTTCCTTTCTCCCCGGGGAGAATCAGGCCCCCTCTCCCCTGAATATACATAGATCTTTTGCTCCATGGCTTTCGTGTACTGGGTTCTAGTATGTATTTCTGTTAGCTTGTGGTAGGTTCCAGTTGCAGCTGCAGTACATACCAACCACATTACCTAAAGTCTGGAGCCATTTTGCCAGTGGCAGTATTGCTGAACAGACGAGTTTCCAGAAGCTAGTTGAGCAAACGGTGGAAAAGCCCCGTGTAAGGTACTTTTTACCCTGTGAGCCTTCCCCACAGGTCAACCATCTTTAGAATGCTTTCAGTGTTTCTTGTGTACAGTTATTGATTATCAAGGGTTAAGATTTAAGTATCTCAGGAAGGTCTTGGGTCCCTGGAGGGAATCTATTCCAGTGTGCCCTCTTTAATTAGGGAAGGTAAAAAATGTTGGATTTGTATACTTCTCTCACTGGCTCTCTCATTCCCCAATGCCCAGTCTCACTTCTCTCCTCTGGGAAGTAAAGATAAAGTGTGGGTCCACTGATCCTTATTTGAAACCCTTGGAGCTGGGTGTGTTTTGGAATTCTAGCTTGAGAGGACATTCCACAGCACCTGCACTGGGGTCTGGGGCAGCACCTTGTAATTAAATGAAGAAAGATAAAAAATATCCTCACAGGTCAGTTTTGCCCCAAAATGAGTGTTGACACCACATTTGAGGAGAACACTTGGTTTTCAGACCTTTTTGGAATTGCAGGGTTTGGTTTTGAGTCCTTTTTGGAATTGCAGGGTAAGGGTCTTGGCCCTGTTCCTTTTGTTGGCTGTGGTGAGGATGAAATGAAATAATGCAGATAAAGCTCTTAGCACCCTGCAGGGGAAACACTTGTTAAGTTGTTGGCTGTCATCTTTGTTGCTTCCGTCTTAAGAAATGAACATGATGTGTTGGTTTCTGCTGCACTGTGAAGTGAATCAGCCATGCGCATACACACATCCCCTCCCTCTTGGACCTCCCTTCCCCTCCCCACTCACTTTCTCCCAAACCATTTTGATTATGACTTACTGCCTTCAGCCTCTTCCTTGTCCAGTATTGCCTGCATACCCGCCTTTTGACCTGAAGGGGCTGCTTTGATCATATCACTTCTTTGTTTAAAATTCCATTAATCGTTCATTGGTAATTCCAGAATCGAGTTCAAATTTAAAGGCATATGAGGTCTCCTCCATAGATTGCTCTTTTCCCCCTTCCACTGTGGTCTCCCATTTTTGTTTTACTGAAATGCTTTAGTGAGCATGCGTCTTTAAAAATCTTAATTCACAGTTCTGATGCTGGAATATCCTACCTTCATCTCCCAGGTTTTCACAGTTACAGTTGTCCTTTAGGGTTCAGAACAAATCTCACTTTCACCTTGAAGTCTTAATCTCTTATCCATGGGACTGTCCCTTTTCTGAAATCTCCTATGGCTTATGTTAACTTTTATTCACTTAGTGTTTTTCATTTATTGCTTTTATTGTATTTTTTCATGGTTGTATGTGATCTTTCCAGTTGTATTGATTAAATACATACAGATATATATATATTTACATAGATGTATGTGTGGGGGGGTGTCCACACATACATAAACTCCAAGGACCATATATCATCCTTAGCAGATATTGAAGTATTGGAATTGTTTTCTTTGCCTTCTGTGTGGTGGAATTAAAGTAATGGTAATGAGGGAGGGCTACTTTATTGCTGTAAGAGTACTTTTTCTCATTACATTCACAGAAGAATGTACCTTGTTTTATTCACTAATCATAAGATGAAGGTGTGTAAACTGACTTCTCTATCAGTTTGAAACTTTAGATAATGCCTCTATGTCCTAATTGTTTTTTCTGTTTGTGTTTTTTTTGTTTTTGAGGTTTGCGGGCCTCTCACGGTTGTGGCCTCTCCCGTTGCGGAGCACAGGCTCCGGACGCGCAGGCTTAGGACGCGCAGGCTTAGCGGCCATGGCCATGGCTCACGGGCCCAGCCGCTCTGTGGCATGTGGGATCTTCCCGGACCGGGGCACGAACCCGTGTCCCCTGCATCAGCAGGCGGACTCTCAACCACTGCGCCACCAGGGAAGCCCTGTCCTAATTGTTTTAAATGTTTAAAGAGGACAAGCATATAATGTTGCTTAACATGAAAAATGTTATCAAGTGGAATAAAGACTATTTGTCGTTAAAGAAAATCAATTTGGGGGAATTTATTTAATTGAAAACAAAAATATAAGTATTTTGAAACCATTCTTTACCATGTGTTTCTTAACCATGATCTGTGGAGTCAATTTTATTTAATTCTTGAGACCTGTAAAAAGACCTGTATAGAAAGACCTTGTTTTTCCCCTACTCTGAGTATACTAAAATTAAAGAAGATATGTTTAAGGACATTTTCCTCAATGTAAAGAAAGTATTTGCTAAAGTAAAATTCTCTTTCACATTAAGTTGAAGATACATAGTTGATACACCTTTTGCCTTATGCACTGTGAATGTTAAATCCACATCCTAAACTTAAAATATTTGTGAGTCCTCCACAGGACTATTTGTAAATGTTTTATATACTAGTCTTGAATAAACATTCAGTATTATACCAAAAAAGAAAAAAGAAAAGAAAAGAAATGAACATGGAAGAGTGTCAACAAATATGTGAACGCCTACCCAGGGAAAGGTACTTTGTGTGTGCTTTTGTTGTAAATAAGCTACTGGAGGTTCTGGCTTTAATTTTTAGGTCATGAGTTGGTGCTGATGGGAACAGGCAAATATTGCCCCTTATGGTGTCTGTCATAATTTCAGTGCTAAGTGTAAATCATTTAAAAAATGTTTTAAACGTGTAGTTTTAAAGATAGTGTCAGGATTCATCATAATCTGTTATAATCAGCATTTGAGAGCAGTAGTTTCTGGTAGAGGTTCAGATTTTCCTTACCTGGTACTAATTCATTTTAAATTGAGAAATAGTATGAGAGTTGAGAAGATAAGAAATTATATGTATAATCTATAATACTTATTCCATGTCAACATGCTAACCCCAATGCAATTGAAATTACAATTACCTTTGAGAGGTAATTGTAATACACACATTTTTTTATTGGAAAACTGAAAAATACAAAGCCGTTTCGGCTTCAGATTTGGGGGAATGGAAGAGGTATTATTTACCTTAACATTGTTCAAAACTGATCCCCCATTGTTTTTTGAATTGGAGCTCACCTTTCAGTGATTTGATATAAATATTTTCCTCATTCAACTGAATAATTTGGGTACCCATTTATCAAAACAGGATACTAGTTTGAAGGTTTAAAAGTGTTTATGCAATTCTTCTGGCATAGCAAGTTAAACATAGCCTGCCTTTCCATTGGTTAATATGTTCTGGAGGTGTAATTAAAGCGTTCAGAAGCTAGAGGTTTTGGTGGCTTTCCAGTGACGGGAGGGTCTGCCAGCCAGTCTCCACTGAAAGGTAGTCTTAGATCATTTTCATGCAACTTGTTTGGGAAAATTAACCACACTGTACCTCTGTTTAGGCTTTGTCCAGGGATCTGAAACCACATTGCATTCTACATACTCAGACACAACTGCTCAACCCACCTGTGATTATGGTAAGTGTGGGCCCCTGGGAATTGGAGGGTGCATGCTCTGCCTTCTTCTAGTGGCAGAGCAATTTGGTGTTTATTAGTTGCCTTTAACTTTGCTGTCACACTGTCTTTTCCAAAGGCAAACTTGTGTGAAATGGTATGGTGGGCTCTTAGAATAGCCAGTGCTTCCCTTTGGGGAATTATGGGAAAGATGTCTGTTATTGAGCAAGCTGGAGTTCTTGGGGCTGTAAAAGATTTGTTCCTTTGACTCTTTGACATTTTCTTAGAAGTACCTATGGTCTGTGACAAAGATCTGGCTTCAGAAAATCCCCTTGAGGGTCTGGGAAGGAGAATGGCCAATCAAAGTCCAAAGGATTGGTCTGAGCAGAAACCAAGCCATTAACTTAGCCCCAGGGTAGTGCATGAGACTGCAGTGTGGGAGAGGCTGCCTGTCTGAATCTAGCAGGCCTTTAGAGTCACAGTCAGGCCAGCAGGCTCCTCACACACAGGTTTGAGAGAAGGTTTCTCATTGATTTCTCAACTCTGGACAGACACACTAAATCTCTAATTCAGAAGTAGCCACGTGACAGAATCCATAGATGGTCTGTTGGTGTCCTTCAGCAGCCCAGAACTGCCAGTAAAGCTGTCCTTCTGTGATCTGTGATCCTAGTTGTCTGTCAAGAAGGAGCCCTCTTTAAAGGATTTTGCCTTGGTTACTGAGATGGGTTATTGGTTTTACTGCCAATGTCTAGGGAAAGAGTAAGCCTACACAGTCACATTCCCTCAGGAGTCACTGATTAAGTGGACATAAGTAAGCTCCCTGAAGAATTAGCAGATAGTCTTGGGGCGGGGGCGGGGGAGACTTAAAATGTTCTGAAAATTGGGCTTCCCTGGTGGCGCAGTGGTTAAGAATCCGCCTGCCAATGCAGGGGACACAGGTTTCGTGCCCTGGTCCGGGAAGATCCCACGTGTCACGGAGCAGCTAAGCCCGTGCGCCACAACTAGAGAAAGCCTGCTTGCAGTAACGAAGACCCCTAATGCAGCCAAAAATAAATAAATTAATTAATTTTTAAAAATACTTAAAAAAAATGTTCTGAAAATGAGTAAGGAGGTATCAAGGAGTTCATAAATGAGGAGAAACTTGGTTTGCATGTCTTCTCTGTCCTGCCCTCCCTGCCTCAACCCTTTGAATCAGACATAGTCCCACATCACACATCATTTTTGAATTATTTTCCCTCAGGTTTATATATTCTGGGTACAGAGCATTTTATCAGATGTGCCATTTGCAAATATTTTCTCCCAGACTGGAGTTTATCTATTTATTCTCTTGATAGTGTCTTTGGAAGAATACAAATTCTTCATTTTGATGAAGTCCAATTCATCAGTCTTTCCTTTGTTTTTGTTTGTTTGTTTAAGTCTTTTGGCCGCACCACGCGGCATGTGGGATCTTAGTTCCCGGACCAGGGATTAAACCTGTGCCCCCTGCATTGGCAGCGCAGGGTGTTAACCACTGGACCGCCAGGGAAGTCCCAATTTTTCCTTTAATAAATCGTGATTTCTGGTGGTGTATCTATGAAATTTATGCTTAGCCCAAGGCCACAAAGATTTTCTCCTAAGTTTTCTTTTAGGTGTTTCATAGTCCTAGGTTTTACTTTTATTTTGTGATCCACTTGAGTTAATATTTCTACCAAGTGTGCAGTATAGGTCAAGATTCTTTTTTACCTTTGTTGAAAATTAATTGAACATATACGTGTGGGTCTGTATCTGGCCTCTAATTCAGTTCCATTGATCTTTGAGTCTGAATTTCCTATAGTACCTTGCTGTCTTGATCACTATAGTAAGTCTTGAAATTTGTAACTGTGAATCCTCTGGGTTTGTTCTTTTTCCAAAATTGACTTGGATATTATAGTTCCTTTGTTTTTGCATATAAATTTTAGAATCAGTTTGTCAATTTCTATTAAAATTCCTGCTGAGATTTTGAGTTGAATGGTCTTGAATCTATAGATTAGTTTGGGAGAATTGAAATCTTAACAGTATTAAGCCTTCCAGTACATGAACACAGTATGCCACTTCATTTGTTCAGGTCTTTGATTTCTTTCATTGGTGGTGTAGTTTTTTTGTTTGTTTGTTTTTTAAGTGATATGGTCACTTCATTTAGGAATTAAAGAGAAGCTGTACATTCTTTTTTTTATATAAATTTATTTATTTTTATTTATTTATTTTTGGCTGTGTTGGGTCTTTGTTTCTGTGTGAGGGCTTTCTCTAGTTGCAGCGAGCGGGGGCCACTCTTCATCGCGGTGCGCGGGCCTCTCACTGTCACGGCCTCTCTTGTTGCGGAGCACAGGCTCCAGACGCGCAGGCTCAGTAGTTGTGGCTCACGGGCCCAGTTGCCCCGTGGCATATGGGATCTTCCCAGACCAGTTCTCGAACCCGTGTCCCCTTCACTGGCAGGCAGATTCTCAACCACTACGCCACTAGGGAAGCCCCAGTGGTGTAGATTTTTACACACAGATCTTGCACACATTTTGTTAGATTTGCAGCTAAGTATTTCATGTCTTTAGTGCTGTGGTATATGATAGTTTTCAAAAATTCAGTTTCCAGTTGTTCATTGCTGGTATGTAAAGATTTGATTTTTGTATATTGACCTTGTAATAAACCTTGCTTAGCTTACTTATTCACTAGTAACTCTTTTTTGTAGATTTTTTGGAGTAGTTTTACATAGACAATCATATTGTGAAGCAATAGGTATATTTTTACTTTTCCTTCTGGATCAGATTGCAAGAATAATATAATAGCATTTAAGTAACATTTTGAAAAACAGTCAACCAAGATCCCACCATTTTATATTTAACTTTTGTCAGCATAGTTACTTTAGGTAGTTGAATAACTTGCAGGTGGCTAGAATTGTGTCTACGGTTTTGTTTTGCTTACTGTTAGAAGCATTTCCTTGTGCAGCATAAGGCTTAGATTCTTTTTTGATGCCTATGTGATCTCACTGAGTAGGTTGGCTATAATCTGTTCTGATTAACTATTACCTTAAAGTTGAATGTTTACATTGTGTTCTTTTTTTATTTCTAATTTATTTATTTTTGGTTGTGTTGGGTCTTCATTGCTGCGCACAGGCTTTCTCTAGTTGCGGTGCACAGGCTTCTCATTGCAGTGGCTTCTCTTGTGTGGAGCGTGGGCTCTAGGTGTGTGGGCTCAGTAGTTGTGGTGCACGGGCTTAGTTGCTCCGCAGCATGTGGGATCTTCCCAGACCAACGATCGAACTGTGTCCCCTGCATTGGCAGGCGGATTCTTTTTTTTCTTGTTTTTAATATCTTTATTGGAGTATAATTGCTTTACAATGGTGTGTTAGTTTCTGCTTTATAACAAAGTGAATCAATTATATATATACATATGTTCCCATATCTCTTCCCTCTTGCGTCTCCCTCCCTCCCACCCTCCCTATCCCACCCCTCTAGGTGGTCACAAAGCACCGAGCTGATCTCCTTGTGCTATGCGGCTGCTTCCCACTAGCTATCTATTTTACGTTTGGTAGTGTATATATGTCCATGCCACTGTCTCACTTTGTCACAGCTTACCCTTCCCCCTCCCCATATCCTCAAGTCCATTCTCTAGTAGGTCTGTGTCTTTATTCCCGTCTTGCCCCTAGGTTCTTCATGACCTTTTTTTTTTTTCCTTAGATTCCATATATATGTGTTAGCATATGGTATTTGTTTTTCTCTTTCTGACTTACTTCACTCTGTATGACAGACTGTAGGTCCATCTGGCAGGCGGATTCTTAACCACTGCGCCACCAGGGAAGTCCCTACATTGTTTTCTACTTTTGCTCTTTTTTGTTTACTACGACTGTCTCCTTTTCTTTACTCTCTCTTTTTTTGTTGTTTCCTTTTTAAAATAAATTATATTCTTAAAATTCTCTTTTGTCAACTCTGGTCTCATCTCTGTGGATGGAAGTTAGTTCCGATGTTCTTCTGCAAGGGTCAGGTCTCAGGGAGTCGCCAAAGAACATAGTGTAGACAAAGATTTCCGCCCCCCCCAAAAAAGGGACCTGGTTGGGGAGCCCATCAGGGAGTCTAGGTTGCTCTGGGCATAGCAAGTAGCACATAGGGAGTGCTTGCCTGCCCCTGTCATAGGAGCCACCAACCTGTCCTTGTGTTTAGCGTTAATGCTCACTCCTGCTTCCTCTCCTTGTGCTTCTTTGCTCGTTCTGGCAAGTCCTCAGTAGCAGAAGCCTGGGGTGGGGCAGGGACATCCTATTCTGGCCTCACAAGCATAACCCTGATGGGTCTGCATTTGCCTCCCAGTCCTGTCTCTTTTTGAATAGCTAGTGTCCACTGTCCTGGGTGCAAACAGCCATGTGGCCAGGCTCTTGTTAGCTGCTGGGACTAAGTGCATTATTCCTTGTATGGCTCTGCCAGCCTCTCTTCTGCCTGTAAGAACGCCTCTTTCACCACTCACTCCTTACATGATGTCCAGCTGCTGTCCCTTGCTGCTCTAATTACTTAGTGTCTCCTTTAACACACAGTGCTCTGGGCCTGAGGAGTGCCCAGGACTGCCAGCCTCTGTTCTGTGTCCTCTGAGCATGATAATTCTTGAATAAACAAACGAATGAGAAGCCCTTGCTTTGGTTTCCCCAGCTGAAGAGGATTTTTGCTTTGTGAGCTCTAGCATGCCCACGGTTCATTAAAGTAGTGTTCGTCTAAAGTTCCTTGCTGGTTTCCAGTGTCTCCCCATTCGTTTGTGCAGTGGATTGAGGAGGAGCCTGAGTGTAGGATCTCAGCCTGCCCCCACCCCCCTTCATTCTGATTCATCTTCTCAGTGTATGCAGTATTGCTTTCCTGTGGCTGGATTCTGTTGTTCATCACACTGCCGTCTCACTGAGCTTGGTCCCCTGCCCTGGGATGAGCCTGACCTGTCTGTCTGCAGGGTAGACAGTGTGGAGTAGCAGGTAACTCTGAGGTCTCACCCAAGGCACTGGAAAAGCAGTCACCTGTTCTAATGGACTCCCTTGGGAAAGAAACATGTCTGCTTGACTCAGAGGTCCCTCTTGGCTTTGCACTTTGTCAGTTTTCAGTGGCTTTATGTTTCTGAAGGAATGAATTTTTCTTACATGCTGTAATAAAATCCAAAGCATATTTAGTTTATAATCCAGATTGTTTTCTCAACAGCTTTTCTCAAGCTGGGAGTGGTGTTTTGTCCCCCTCTGCTTATGTGTTCCAGCACAGCACACTCACAATTCAAGTGTTTGGTGGTTCTCCCTGTTAAGACAGACATTTAAGGGACTAGAGCAGTCAGTTTCTCTGCTCCATATGGCTTTGTCGGGTGATTTGATTGACACGATTTCAGAGTGGCTATGAGCTCTGTGCTGAGCTTCTTGTACAGCACAGTGTCGGTGTAAGGCACTGGAAACTGCTCTCCTCCTCCTCTGATTGGTGCTTAACCAGGGGCAAGAGTAATCTTCCAATACTGGCTTTTTTTTTTTTTTTTTTTTTTTTTGTGGTACGCGGGCCTCTCACTGTTGTGGCCTCTCCCGTCGCGGAGCACAGGCTCCGGACGCGCAGGCTCAGCGGCCATGGCTCATGGGCCCAGCCGCTCCGCGGCATGTGGGATCTTCCTGGACCGGGGCACGAACCCGTGTCCCCTGCATCGGCAGGCGGACTCTCAACCACTGCGCCACCAGGGAAGCCCCCAATTCTGGCTTTTTAAGGAAGGCGTATAGGAGCCAAATTCCTTAGCTGAGAGTGTTAGGAATGGGAGGTTCCTTAAATAGCAGATGGTCAGAACCACGAAAGGTCAGGCACCAGGGCAGCAGGTGGCCTGGGTCATTTATGTAGTGCTCTCAAGCTCAAGGCTTCTCAGTTAGGGGAGGTTCAGTCTCCTGTAACCGCTCAGGTTCTAGGAATCGTTGTCTTTGTGCCTGAATTAAACTCTTACTGTATTGTAAGCAATTATAGGTGTAATTGTTCCTTTACTTTTTGTAGGATATGGAACTTGGAGCTCTGGGACAAACAGAGGCAAGTATTATACCCATGATCATTCTCCTCTCCCTTGGGATTGAACTGGTTGAGTCTTTCTGCCACTGCCCAGCTTAGCCAAGGTTTTGGGGTGGGGGTCGCCTTTGGGGGTCCCAGGTACCCTGGAGCTGGCTACTCCTTCCCAGGAGGCCTTATTAGTATGAACTAGGGCCCAGCCAGCCTTAGGTGGCTAAGATCCAGTCTTGTCTCTGTGACCGAAGGTGTCCTTGTCTCCGTGTTTGTCTGTCTCTCCTCGCCCCCTCCATCTTGTCTGTCTTTCTGTCTCCCTCATTGCAGGCTACGAGAACTATGGTTATGGCTATGGCTATGGCCAGGATAACACCACCAACTATGGGTATGGTATGGCCACTTCAAACTCTTGGGAAATGCCTAGCTCTGACACAAATGCAAACCCTAGTGCCATGGGTAGTGCCAGTGCTGATTCCGTTTTGTCCAGAATTAACCAACGCTTAGATATGGTGCCGCATTTGGAGACAGACATGATACAAGGAGGCGTGTACGGCTCAGGTGGAGAAAGGTGAGTGGACACCTGCCTAGGTGCTGAGGCTCTGCAGGGTCACCTCCTGCCTATTGCCCCTTGGCGTCTCCCTCTTCTGAACTGCCTCTTACGTCTGCTTTCTCCTTCTTTGCTCTGCTGTCGGGGCTTCCCAGAGACTGCTTGGGGTCCAGTGCACTTCCCTTCTTTGGCCTGTGTCCCCTCCTCCCTCCACCCTCCCCAACTGCCTGATGGTGAGCCTCTCTTCCAGCTTTTAGAAAGAGGAACAAGCCCAGACTGGGCTGGCTTCACTGTACCCTCCGAGTGGCTCTTCTCAGGAGCATTGTTAAATGGCTCTTCCCTCTGGAGACAGCCATTTGACATTCTTCAGATACTTTACATCCTGCGCTCTGTCAGGGCAGGACAGATTGGGTTGGGTGTGAAGGGTGGGATGAACCCTTGGGGCTGACCACTGTGAGCTGCGCATCCCACATAAGGGACAAGGAAGATGTGGGCATGTCCTGACCACCCTTCAGTGCCTTATAAACATGTACCTGTTGAGCCTCAGAAGTGCCCGTGAGGAACTGTTGACATCCTTACTTTGCAAATGGGGAAAGTGAAGCGCATGCAGGTCACACCTCTTGCCCACAGGCACCCAGGAGTAAATAGTGGAGCTGGGCCTCCCACTCAGATCTGTCCTACCCCACAGCATCATGCTGTGGGCATTTGTCATTGTCTGAAGTGGTGCTGGCCTAGAAGTTCTTGTGCCCTAGTGAGAGGTTTCAGTGAGGAGGGCACATGTATTTCTGGCACAGGTTGGGGTGGAGTGGCCTAATGGCTCCAGCTGACAAATGGGAGAGAGCAGAGAGTAAGGAGGGGCCTGGCCAGGCACTGATGGGGCCAAGTGAGGCACCAGGACCACTAGGGGGCAGAGGGTACCAAGGGGACTTTTGCTTGCATGGGCTCTGTAGCAAGCAAAAAGTGTTGGGGGATGCCCAGCACATCCCCTGCCTGACAGTCATAGTGCTTGGAGCTGAGGCTGCCAAATTGCAGGCAGGGGGTGGGCGGGGGGCCGTGCAGTTGGGCTGACATTGCTGCTGGTGCCAGCTGCCTGTGTACCTTCTTGTGGCAACCTGGAGCTGGAGAGCAGGGTTGAGGGATGGAGTGGCAATTAATTGGGTAGCACTGGCCTATTCTTTCATGCTGCTGGTGCTTCTTGACTACCCAGCTTTGGCAAAGAGACATGTGGGGTCTGGGCCTGTGGGTTGCAGCCATGGTTAGAACGGCTCTCTCTGGTGCCCTGTCTTGCGCAGGTAGAATGTTTGGCCTGCCTTCCCAGTTGCTATGTAGGATGTGATTCCCTGTCCTGGGCTCCAGAGTTGATATGAGCTCATAAGAACTCTTTTTCTTGTCCCTGGGCAAGGTCACATTGTCTTTCCTGGCAACATTCCTTGTTTTGTCTTCCTTTTCCTTTCGAGTGGTGATGGGCTTTGAAGGGTTTGGCAGTCTCTCGTGGGTGTCATCAGCCCCAGTGGACAAACACTGATGTGCTGAACTGCCCATGTACTGCAGGATGCTGGGGTGCTTGGCTCTGCCCCTCAAGGAGCAACCTTGGGTGTTGTGACTGCCACAGACACATGCACGTTTCTTATGGGCTGTGGGCTGTCTCTTCTCCTAACTGAGACCTACTTTACCCTAATAGTCCTTCTTAGGGTCCTCAAGCTGGTGTGGCCCACATGCAAGCTTGGGGACATCATCTGAGAGGCCCTTCTGGCTTCTAGAAGTCTGCTCCTGAGAGGCCTTTTAAATTGGCATTTCCAAATATTGATCCTCTGATGGGGATCAATGGGGTAGGTGCTGGAGTGGGTTTTCTGTCCCCATGACAGAGAGGTTTGGTGGCAGGCAGGAGCAGAAGGGTGATAGGACCTGAGGCCCTCCCTGATGCTTGCCACCTGCCCCTGCAGATACGATTCCTACGAGGCCTGTGACTCGAGGGCCGTCCTGAGTGAGCGTGATCTGTACCGGTCGGGCTATGACTACGGCGAGCTTGACCCTGAGATGGAAATGGCCTACGAGGGCCAGTATGATGCCTACCGCGACCAGTTCCGCATGCGTGGTGGCGACACCTTTGGCCCACGGGCTCAGGGCTGGGCCCGGGACTCCCGGAGTGGCCGGCCGATGGCCTCAGGCTATGGGCGTGTGTGGGAAGACCCCATGGGGGCCCGGGGCCAGTGCATGCCTGGTGCCTCCCGGCTGCCCTCCCTCTTCTCCCAGAACATCATCCCTGAGTACGGCATGTTCCAGGGCATGCGTGGCGGGGGCACCTTTCCGGGTGGCTCCCGCTTTGGCTTTGGGTTTGGCAATGGCATGAAACAGATGAGGCGGACCTGGAAGACCTGGACCACAGCTGACTTTCGGGTGAGTGGAGGAGGCCTTCCTGTTTTGTGACTGAGCAGAGCGAGGGGCCTGGAGCCGTCCACCCTTACCCTGTTCCCTTTTTCTGACCCAGACCAAGAAAAAGAAGAGAAAGCAATGTGGCAGTCCCGACGAGCCCGACAGCAAAGCCACCCGGACGGACTGCTCCGATAACAGTGATTCAGACAATGGTGAGGCCAGGCACTGGCATAACCCTGTCCTCTGCCCCTTGGGGCTCCTGGGCTGAGCTTGCTTCCTCTTACCTTTCAGACGAGGGCACCGAGGGGGAAGCTGCAGAGGGCACTGAAGGCGCTGAGCCTGTGGAGAAGGGCTTCAGAGCAGTAAGTGGCCCCAGCCCTGCACTCTCTCTGTCTGTAGGTGAGGCCTGTGAACAGTGGATCGCCTGAGTCATCTCTGCATGCACACATGACTAGTACAAGGAGGTGGAGGTCTGGTAGAGAGCACAAGCTGCTGGCAGGCTGCCTAACCAGAGGTTGGATTTCCTTATCAGAAAAATGGCAGAGTGAGCCCTCTGTGCAAGGGCTGTTGGGAGGATGTGAGGCTCCTGGCTCAGTGCCTGGCCTTGAATAGGGCCTTGTCATTTACAGCTGTTATGAACAGCTATACATGCTTTAACATTGAATTTTTGAAATTGTGTCTTAGGAAGGAGAAGACGAAGAGGGAAAAGAGGATGGGAAGGAAGAGGGCAAAGAGGATGCAGAGAAAGGTGAGTCTTCTGAGTGGCCTGGGTTCTGGGGTGGCTCTTCCAGGTGCTCGTGGTGGGAGGGGTCCAGCCAAGGGCAGGGTTTTGGCAGAAACGTGTCCAGCTTGGATCCTCCCTTGTGTGGCTGGGTATGTGCTGGTAGGGAGTAACCTCCTTCTTCACCCCCTTCCCACTCTGCCCCTAATCTTCCCAGACCGAGGCTATGGGTGGCGATGGTCCCTGCCTAGTACACTGGTTTTGCCTTCAGGTGGGGGCAGCAAGCAAAAGTGTGGGGGAACCCCAGGCACACCCCCTGCCCTCAGGCCCTTAGTAACATGCAGTTCTGAGTCCTTAATGGTTGGTGTCCAAGCCGGGACCCTTGGTGCAGTTTTTACGGCTCTGGTTTGCGTGTCCTTTCCCTTAGCGCCTCCACAGCCCCTCTTGGGAGTCCCTGTCCCCCTGTTCAAGTGATGAGCGCCAGCAGGTACCTAACCATAAATCCAGCCTCAGCCTACTGTTGCCGTGGTGCCCAGTGTGAGGTGGGCAGGGCCATGCAAGCTTTGGGGCCTTTACCACTTGGAGGCTGCTCTTAGGCCCCAGCTGAGGCCTTCCTGCATCCTGCCACCTGGGCCCTCTGAACTTGTGCCAGTGTCCCCACTGAGACAGCCTCTCTTTACCTTCCAGCCTCCCTGTGGCCCACTCTGCAGAGTATAGATGTCCTGGAGAGTGGTGGGGTCAGCACGTGTCCTCCCCTCTTCAGGGCCTAGGCCAAAATCACTCCCCACCCATTCCAGGGTACCCAGCCCTGCTCACAGCCAGAGGCCTTGCTCGACAGCTGCTTTCAGAATGGACCCTCTGGAGTAGATGGTGGATGATCCAGCCAGAGGCCACAAACTGGTAACTGTGCTCCTCTGTTCCCACAGGGGCCCTGAGCACCCAGGATGAGAGTGGCCAGACTAAGCGCAAGTTGCAGGCAGGCAAAAAGAACCAGGACAAGCAGAAAAAGCGGCAGCGAGACCGCATGGTGGAAAGGTAACCAGCTTCCCTCCACCCCTTTGCCTCTGCCTCGCTCTGGGGCTGCCTCCAGGAGAGCAGGGCCATAGCTCTGCTGCCTCACCGCCCTCTGGCCTCCCTTGGGAGCTGCCACCTGCTCGGCCGTGCATGGACCCTGCTTTCCGCCAGGCCCAGCTCCCAAGGCCTGATTCGTCCCTTGCCCCTCTGCGGCCGCCTGGCGACCGCTAGCGACTTTGGCCTGAGATCTGACACTGCTCACCACCGTTGCCCAGAAGCTCCAGCACTAGGTCACTCAGCGCACGAGCCCCGAGGTGCACTGGGGGCCTGATGCCCCTGCGGGAGGGGGCCAGCTCATCAGAGACTCAAGGTCCAAGGCGCCTGTGCCACCCCAGCTAGCTGCCAAGAGGCCATCACCGTGCTCAGGAGAGATGGCAGCACCTGTGGGCTGTGGCAGCCTCGGGCCTGCCCTCTGCCCTGCCCGCCGGCCCTGTCAGGCCGGGCCTGTCTGCGGCTGAGCCCTTCACGCCCCTTGGTCGGGTCTGTCTGCCCTCAGGGCTCCCGCACTGGCGCTTGCCTCCTCCTCCTCCGCCTCAGACTCTTGCTCTTGCTGGACCTTCCTCAGCCTCGCCGGCGCCTGGCCCCTGGGCTCTCCAGACAAAGCTGACCCCGTGGCCCAGATAAGGACGTCCGGCAGAGGTAGGGACCTGCCCCAAGGCCTCGGTGGCAGCTGGCCTCCTCCGCCCCTTGCCACGGCGGCCTGCTCCAGCCCAGGCCCCAGACCCCGGGCTTCTGCTGTGGACACGAGGCCCAGACAGAGCACCTCGCTCAGGTGACTCCAGGCTGCCCTCTGGCAGGCCGGGCGGGCGCCCTCCTTCCAGCTCAGACTGGTCTCTTCTCAGAAGAGGAAGATGAGGCAGCAGGTGCCCAGGCCTGCTTGCCTCCCATCCCTCCCGACACCACCCCCAAGCATTCTGAGCAAAGGATGGGCTGGGCCTTTCAGTCCCTCAGACCCCAGAAGGAAGATGCAGCACCTTTTCGGGCCCTGCCTCGGGACTGCGTACTCCACTCTGCACCTCAGGGCCACCTGGCTCACGCCAGGGCATCCTCCTTCCGGTCCCCAGCTGGGCCAAGTACACAAGCTCCTGCCCAGCCTTGGTAGAGATGCCCTCCGGCAACCTTCCAGCGACTCCTTGCCTGTTGCAGCAGCTGCTGCCTCAGGCTTCAGCCTCCTGCCTACGGGAAGGAAGAGCTCCTCCCCTGTCCCCTACGTTGCAGTAACTGCAGCCTGCAGACGTTCTGTCCCTCTCTACACCCAACCCCACTGGTCCTAGCCTGTCCCCCTGCTGGGACCGTACTTCACAGGCCCATGAGCAAGGCCTGTTTCAGGGCTCGCAGCTGGGTTGGGTGAGGCAGCAGCACTGTTCCCTGGGACCCTCTTGATCTCAGTCCCTCATTTCCTTCCTGTGGCAGGATCCAGTTTGTGTGTTCTCTCTGCAAATACCGGACCTTTTACGAGGATGAGATGGCCAGCCACCTCGACAGCAAGTTTCACAAGGAACACTTTAAGTACGTAGGCACCAAGCTTCCGAAGCAGACAGCTGACTTTCTGCAGGTGAGCCTTGGAGTGGTACAGCTGCTTTTACCCTCAGGACATAGAGCAGCCCACACAAACCTTAATATCTCCTTGGGATCTCCGGCAGGACTACGTTGCCAACAAGACCAAGAAGACAGAGGAGCTCCGAAAAACCGTGGAGGACCTTGATGGTCTGATCCAGCAGATCTACAGAGACCAAGATCTGACCCAAGGTGAGGAGGTTCCATCCCAGTCCTATCAGGCAGGGCCTCAGCCTTCCCTCCTCTGGTTCTCAGAGTGGGGTCACAACACCCCTCTGTTCCCCCAGGGAGGGTCACTGAGAACAGCCTCAGGCCCACGTGGAAGTGGCAGGGTGAGGTGAGGAGCTGGTCTGCTGTTTTCCCCCAACTCCTGGGTCTTTCTTAGGTGCCTGGGACCAGTGGCAACTCCCCTCCTTCTCCCCTCTACAGAAATTGCCATGGAACATTTTGTGAAGAAGGTAGAGGCAGCCCACTGTGCAGCCTGTGACCTCTTCATTCCCATGCAGTTTGGGATCATTCAGAAGCACCTCAAGACCATGGATCACAACCGGAACCGCAGGGTGAGTGGCTACCAGTGCCCTCCCACCAGCCTGTGGGTTGACTGGGTGAGGCCACTGGGGAGGTCCTGGGGTTATAGCCCCTGCTTGCCTATGAGAAACTGCAGGGACTGCAGGGCGCAGGAAGATGTAGACATTTCCAGCCCAGTTCAGTCAGCGAAGCTACAGAGAGAGGGGTGGGAAATGGGGACTCTGCCTGGCAGGTGGTGGCATCAGAGCTAGACCTTAAGAAGTAAGGTCTGTGGGATATGGGGACCTCCATGTGCATATGGGTCAATGGCCACATAGGTTCAGAAACCAAACAGGGAGAAGTGTATGGTGCAAGTGTTGTTGGAGGAAGTATTGGACACAAGGTTCACAAGGGCTGGGCTGAGGGGCCTGATCTTGCTCCTGTAGGCAGCAAAGCTTTTAAGTGGGGGACCAGTAGGATTAGAGTCGGTGTTGGACTAGAGACTTTGGGCACCTGTTGTGGGAGGGAGGTTGGGGATCAAGGAAGGGCTGCTGCAGTATCAAGCCAGAGGTATGCCTCCACCTTGGAGATGAAGACAGGCAGGATAGAAGAGGTGTTAAGGAAGTGAACAGGAGGTTGGCATGAGGGAGTGACCAGAAGTCTGGGATGTGGCAGATTTCTGCCTTAGCTGGTGGACAGTGTTGCTGCTATGATGGGGAGGGCGGTATATGGTACAGGGAAAGGAGCGAGTTTGGCAAGAAATTGAAAAAATTCTGTCTTGCATTCCAGTGTATTCCCAGTGCCTATCACAGAAGCCAGAGTAGGTGGGGTTTTTTTGTTGTTGAATGGGTGACATCCTAGGTTAGAGGTGTCTGTTAGAGATCAAGTGAGGGTGGTGGGGCTTTGCAGTAGGGAAAGAGCTGAGAGGCTCAGGACCCGGTCTGGGCTAGAAAGAGAGTCTTGGGTGCCATCACCTGGAGGAGGCTGATGGGATTTATGAGCAGATAATAGCAGCAAAATGGTATAAGAAATAGCATTTCTCAACCTTTTTCCATGCCCATCAGATTCATCGCTGGTCTTTCTCAGTGCAGTGATTCTCAACAGTGGGATGGGTTTAGAGATCTGGCTTGGGTGGTTGAGGAGATTTGGGATTGGCATATGCAATTGAGAGATATGGAAAGATAAGGAAAATGTCCCTTGGCTTTGGCAGCAGAGAAGCTGTAGGGATCTTGCCAAGGTGAGATTCTTGGTTTGGGAGCTGATAAAAGGGGTATACCAAAAGAGAACAGAGAGCAGATTGTAGAGGCTGGACAGTGCATGGTATTAAAACTTGGAAAATCTGGATGAAATGAATGATAGCTAGCAAAAAATAAACTCAAAAGTGATTCTAAAGCAAGTTGAAAAAAAAAGAACAGCTGTAACAACCAGCAACTGTAGAGGGGATTGGAAGGGTGATAAAAGTTACTTTGAAGACACCAGGAGTAGTTTATAGAGATAGTTTCAATATAAACACTATATTTTTTAAAATTCCAGACTTAGAAGTGAATAAAAAGCTTCTAATTATTATTATTATTTTGGTGACAGCTTTATTGATATACAATTCACATACCATATGGTTCATCCATGTAAGGTGTACAAGTCAGTAGTTTTTAATAATATTCACAGTTATGCAGCTATCAGCACAGTCAATTATAGAACCTTTTCATCACCTCAAAAAGAAACCCATACCCTTTAGCTATCACTCCAACCCCCATGCTCCGCCAGCCTTAGGCAACCACTGATCTACTGTCTGTCTCCATGTATTTGCTTATTATGAACATTTCATAAAAATGCAATCACATAGTATGTGGTCTTCTGTGATCGGCTTCTTCAATTTAGCGTATGTTCAATGTTCTTCCATATTGTAGAATGTGTCAGAACTTCATTCCTTTGTATGGCCTAAAAATATTCTCTTGTATGGACACATACCTCATTTGGTTTATTCATTCTTTAGAATTTGGATTGTTTCTACCTCTTGGCTATTATGGATAATTCTGTTATGATGCAAGTTTTTGTGTGGACATGTATTATCATTTCTTTTAGACAAGAGTGGAATATCTGGGTCAAATAGTAACATTTTAACTTCCTGAGGAACTGCCAGATTGTTTTCCAAAGTGGCTGTACCATTTTATATCCCCATCAGCAATATATGAGAGCTCTGATTTATTATATCTCACCAACACTAGTTATTATCTGACTTTTTGATTCCAGCCATTCTAGTGGGTGTGCAGTGGTATCTGTTGTATTTTTCATTCGCATTTCCCTGATAACTGACTAATGATGTTGAGCATCTTTTCAGTGGCTTGTTGGCCATCTGTCTACATTCTTAGAGGTGAAGAAATGTCTGTTCAGATACTTTATTTTTTAATTGTGTGGTCTTTTTGAGTTGAGGGTTCTTTATGTATTCTAGATACAAGTACCTTATCAGGCATATGATTTGCGAATATTTTCTCCCATTCTGTGGGTTGTTTTTTTTCACCTTTTTAATGTGTCTTTGCAGCACAAAGTTTAATTTTTTTTTTTTTTGCATTATGCGGGCCTCTCACTGTTGTGGCCTCTCCCGTTGCGGAGCACAGGCTCCGGACGTGCAGGCTCAGCGGCCATGGCTCACGGGCCCAGCCGCTCTGCAGCATGTGGGATCCTCCCGGACCGGGGCATGAACCCGTGTCCCCTGCATCGGCAGGTGGACTCTCAACCACTGCGCCACCAGGGAAGCCCCAAAAGTTTAATTTTGATGAAATCCAGTTTATCTATTTTTTTTCTTTTGTTCCTGTGCTTGGGGTATCATATCTAAGAATCCATTGTCAAATAAAAGGTCACAAAGATTTACCCCTATCTTTTCTTTTTTTAAAATATTTATTTATTTATTTTTGGCTGCGTCGGGTCTTCATTGCTGCTCGCAGGCTTTCTTCAGTTGCAGCGAGCGGGGTCTACTCTTGGTTGCGGTGCACAGGCTTCTCATTGCGGTGGCTTCTCTTGTTGCAGAGCACGGGCTCTAGGCACACAGGCTTCAGTAGTTGTGGTGCACAGGCTTGTAGTTGTGGCTCACGGGCTCTAGAGCCCAGGCTTAGTAGTTGTGGCGCACGGGCTTAGTTGCTCTGCGACATGTGGGATCTTCCCAGACCAGGGCTCAAACCTGTGTCCCCTGCATTGGCAGGCGGATTCTTAACCTGCCCCACCAGGGAAGCTCCCCTATGTTTTCTTTCTCTTTTTTTTTTTTTCTTTTTTTGCGATACGCGGGGGGCCTCTCACTGCTGTGGCCTCTCCTGTTGCGGAGCACAGGCTCCGGACGCACAGGCTCAGTAGCCATGGCTCATGGGCCCAGCCGCTCCGCGGCATGTGGGATCTTCCCAGACCGGGACACGAACCCGCGTCCCCTGCATCGGCAGGCGGACCCCCAACCACTGCGCCACCAGGGGAGCCCCCCTATGTTTTCTTACAATAAGAATTTTACAGTTTCGGCTCCTATAATTTTGGATCTTTGATGCATTTTAGTTAATTTTTGTATATGGTATAAGGTAAGGTTCAACTTCATTCTATTCCATGTGATTTTCCAGTTGTCCCAGCACCATTTGTAGAAGAAACTACTTTTTCCCTGTGACTGTTTTTTCTCATTTTCACTATGGCACCCTTGTCAAAAAGCAGTTGACCATAGCTACATGGATTTATTTCTGGACTCTTTATTCTTTTGTTCTCTATATTCTTATGCCATTACCACACTTTAGCTTCATAGTAAGATTAAGAATCGGAAAGTGTGACTCCTCTAACTTTTGTTCCTTTTTTTTCAAGATTGTGCCTTTGAGCTTCCAAGAATTTTAGGACCAGCATGTCAGTTTCTACAAAGAAGCCAGCTGTTATTCTGATAGGACTATATTCAATTTCTGTATCAATTTGAAGCGTGTTGCCATCTCAGCAGTATTAAGTCTTCCAGTCTGTAAATATGGGGTGCCTTTGCATTTATTTAGATCTTCTTTAATTTCTTTCAACAGTGTTTTATAGTTTCCAGTGTATAAGTTTTGCACTTTTGGGGCTCTTAATTTATTCCTAAGTATTTTATTCTTTTGATACTATTATAAATGGAATTGTGTTCTTTAATTCCATTTCTGGGTTGTTCTTTGTATGTGTATCAAAATACAATTGATATTTGTATGTTGATATTTTATCCCGTAACTTCACTGAAGTTGTTTATTAATTCTGATAGTTTAGTGGATTCCTTAGCATTTTCTGTATATAAGATCAGTTATCTGCAAATAGAGATAGTTTAACTACTTCCTTTCCAATCTGGATGCCGTTTAATTTTTTTTCTTCTTCTTTAATTGCCCTGGCTAGAACATCCAACACAGTTTTGAAGAGAAGTATCTTCTTGTTCCTGATCTTGGTAGGGGAGGAAGCATCGGTCTTTGACCATTAAGTACGATGTTAGCTGTGGATTTTTCATAGGTGCCCTTTTTCTGGTTGCTGAATTCCCTTCTATTCGTATCTTGTTGAGTGTTTTTATTCTGGAAGGATATTGGATTTTGTCAAATGCTTTTTCTGCATTTATTGAGATGCTCATGTGGCTTTTGTTTTTTATTCTATTCGTATGGTATATTACATTAACTTGGGTTGTTAAGCCACGCTTGGTGTTCCTGGGAAAAATCCTACTTGGTCATGGTGTATAATTTTTTTATATGTTGTTGGATTGGCTTTGCTGATGTTTTGTTGAGAATTTTTGCATCTGTATTCATAAGAGATAATTCATCTGTGTTTTTTTGTGATGTCTTTGGTTTTGGTATCAAAGTAATACTGGCCTCAAAAAATGAGTTGGGAAGTTTTCCCTCCTTTTGTTTGGAAGTATGTGAAGAATTGGTATTAAATTGGTAGAATTTGCCTCTGAAGCCATCTGGACCTGGGCTTTTCTTTGTGGGTAGCTGCTTTTTTTTCATTGCTAATTCTATTTCTTTACTTGTTATTGGTCTATTTAGATTTTCTGTTTCTTCTTTCTTTGGCTGCACCATGCATCTTTCAGGACCTTACTTCCCGGGCCAGGGATTGAACCTGGGCTCCAGCAGTGAAGGTGCCAAGTGGTCCTAACCACTGGAACACCAGGGAACTCCTTCTATTTCTTCTTGAGTCAGTTTCAGTAGTTTGTGTCTTTCTAGAAATATGTCTGTTTCATCTATTATCCAATTTATTAGCATACATTTATTTCTAGTGTTCCATTATAATCCTTTTTATTTCTGTAATGTCAGTAGTCCCCTTCTTTCTTTTTCTTTTTTTTTTTTTTTTTTTTTTTTTTTGCGGTTCGCTGGCCTCTCACTGCTGTGGCCTCTCCCGCCGCGGAGCACAGGCTCCGGACGCGCAGGCCCAGCGGCCACGGCTCACGGGCCCAGCCACTCCGCGGCATGTGGGATCCTCCCGGACCGGGGCACGAACCCACGTCCCCTGCATCGGCAGACGGACCCCCAACCACTGCGCCACCAGGGAAGCCCCCCCTTCTTTCATTTTTGACTGGTAATTTGAGTCTTGTTTTTTTCTTGGTCAGTCTTGTTAAGGTTTGTTAATTTTGTTGATCTTTAAAAAGAATAAACTTATGGCTTCATTGATTTTTTTTTCCTCTTGTGTTATTCTGTCCTCTGCTTCATTAATTTCTACTCCAATATTCTGCTTGCTTAGGTTTTTTTCTTTTTCTTTTTTTTTTTTTTTTTGCGGTTCGCGGGCCTCTCACTGCTGTGGCCTCTCCCGTTGCGGAGCACAGGCTCCGGATGCACAGGCTCAGCGGCCATGGCTCACGGGCCCAGCCACTCCGTGGCATGTGGAATCTTCCTGGACCGGGGCACGAACCCGTGTCCCCTGCATCGGCAGGCGGACTTTCAACCACTGCGCCACCAGGGAAGCCCGGTTTTTTTCTATTTTAATGTAGGCATTTACAGCTATAATTTTTCCTCTGAGTACTGCTTTCACTGTATCCCATAACTTTTGGCATGTCACGTCCTCATTTTCACTCATCTCAGGTTATTTTCTAATTTCCCTCTGATTTCTTTTTCTTAGACCCACTAGTTATTCAGCAGTGTGTCATTTAATTTTCACATATTTCTGAATTTCCCAAATTCCTTTCTGTTACTGATTTCTAATTTTATTCAGTGTGGTCAGAGAATATACATTCTATTATTTCAGTCCTTTTAATTTACTGAAGTTTGTTCTATGGCCTAGTGTATGGCCTATGCTGTGCCTTGTGCATTTGAAAACAATGGATTTTCTGCTCTTGCTGTGTGGAGTGTTCTATAGATACCTGTTATGCTTGTTTGGTTTTATAGTGTTGTTCAAGCCTTTTATTTCCTTGTTGGTCTTCTGCCAAGTTGTTCTATGCATTATTGACAGTGGGATATCAGCTATTGTTGAATTGTCTGTTTCTCCCTTTATTTCTGTCGGGTTTTGTCTTATGTATTTTGGTGCTCTGTTGTTAGGTGCATCTATACTTAGAATTGTTATATCCTCCTGATGGAGTGACCCTTTATCCTTATAAAATGTCCCTTTCTGTCTTAGTAACATTTTTTGTTTTAACACTCTATTTTGTCTGCTATTAGTATAGCCAGTTCATTTTTCTTATGGTTGATGATTGTGTATCTTTTCCCATCCTTTTCATTTCTATTTATTGAATCTATTGGATCTAAAGTGTATCTCCTATGAATAGCATATAATTTGATCTTGTTTTTCTATCCAGTTTGACAGTCTCTGTCTTTTGACTGGATTGTTTAATTCATTCACATTTACCATTATTGTTGATATTATTAGATTTACATCATTCTTCTATTCACGCTTTACTGCTTTCTTTGTATTAAGTATTTCTTTAGTATAACATTTAATTTTAATGGTTTTTTTGCACTGCATTTTGGGGAATTATTTTCCTAGTGGTTTCTCTAGGCCTTACCTTGTACATATTAACTTTTTAAGTTTTCCTTTAGATACAATAACTTAATTTCAGTGAGATTAAGTTACCCCTATGTACCTCTCTACATAGGAGGTTTTTGTTATGTAAAGTAGTACCTCTGTATGTGGTACAAACCCAATAATGTAATACAATGTAATTATTACTTTATATAATTTGTCTTTTAAGGAAGCTGACAGAAGAAAGGAGAGCAGTTACATATTTCTAGTTTTTGTTATATTGGCCTTCTTATTGCTCATTACTGGTTCTCTTCATTTGAATTCTTCCTGTGGATTGAAGTTACCATCTACAGTCGTTTCCTTATTAGCCCAATACAATTTTACTCCCCCAACCTTCTTTGTGCCATTATTGGCAAATATATTACATTTCTGTGTTACAGGCCAAACAATACAATTATTTATATGTATTTACAACTATATATATTTTTAATATTTAAATATATGTATGGTTTTATACAGCCCCTTTTTAAACCAGTTGAGAAGACAGGAAAACATACTGCATTTGTAGTGTTTTTTGTAATTACATAATTACCTTTACTGTTCTTTCATGTGGATTTGCATTATTGTCTGGGATCACTTCCTTTCTGCTTGAAGAACCTCCTTTGGTATTTCTTATAAGGTCTGCTAGTATGTGGTATGTGGTTGTTGTAGCAAAAATCTGAAAACATTGTAAGTGTGCTTCAGTTGGGAGACATTCTGGTGTGTCCATCTGCGCACCTAAAGGGAGGAGGATAATGTATTGGCGAGTGAGAATAGTATCCTAATTGTGCATCTTTTTTTTTTTCCGTTCATAAAACTTTTTTTCCACTTAACATGAACTTAATACACGTGTTCTTAACAATTATGCTTGAATTGTTCATGAAAATCTCGTAAGACATTAAAAAAGCCATCATCTCAAGTTCCATGTTAACTATTTTTACAGCATGTTAGTCAAACATCAAAAAAAATCACAAAAGCAAAAAAAAAACTTAAGAAAAAATTAAATATATGGGTTTTTTTTGTTTTACTGCTGTGCTTGATATACATGAAGTAGTGGATATCAAGCAATTCATTTTTTAAAAAATTTTTATTTATTTATTTTTGGCTGTGTTGGGTCTTCGTTGCTGCACGCGGGCTTTCTCTAGTTGCGGCGAGCAGGGGCTGCTCTTCGTTGCCATGTGTGGGCTTCTCATTGCAGTGGCTTCTTTTGTTGTAGAGCACAGGCTCTGGGCTCATGGGCTTTGGTAGTTGTGGCTCAGGGGCTCTAGAGCACAGGCTCAGTAGTTGGGGCGCATGGGCTTAGTTGCTCCGCGGCATGTGGGATCTTCCTGGACCAGGGCTCAAACCCGTGTCCCCTGCATTGGCAGGTGTATTCTTAACCACTGCACCACCAGGGAAGCCCAAGCAATTCATTTTTACTGCATCTTGTACATTCGTTCTTAAGTTGCCTAAAACATTTAAATGCAAATATAATGAGTGTAGCAAAAATAATGAAAGCAAACAGCAGGTAACTTTATAAATAATGGAATGTGAACCGTTTTTGCTCTTATCCAGAGTAAATTGGGTCACAGCTAAAGGAACGCTTCTGTAGCTGTAGTCAGCGGTGTGCACATTGAGACTGGGTGTTCTGCAGATAACACATAGTTTAACGTTTAATATCCATGGGATATCTGTTTCTACTACAGCCTTGTAAGTGTGCCAAACCTTAAAGTACCCACAACTACACCTGCGACTGGAACCAGTTATCCCTTTTATTCCCCACAAGGACAAACCAATATGTAGGCAGTTTTCTTTTGTGTATCTTTAACTTGTTTCATTTTCAGCATGCATGAGGGCTATTAATATCTTCCCCAAGTAGTAGAGAAAAATATGTAAGGAAAAGAAGATGAAGGTGGGGAAAGGGAGTAGAAACAGAAAGTGAGATGATTTTCTGAAATGTGATAATAGAGTGGCTAGGGTAGAGTAGAGGTCCTGGAGATCAGCTTCCCCACCCCTCCAAAAATAGCTTTACCTGTTTTTCCTGTTCATGGCTTTATACTTGCATTACCATTACTTGCATTAATGATGGAAGTAAGAGTTGCCTTCATTCTCACCACTGAGAAAATCATGTAGCATTTTGGTATAAATCCTCCCAGAGGGAAAGGCTCTGGAATGCTGTGCACACTGTCCCTGAGCCCTACTTTAAGGACCGCATGGTGTTCTTTTGAATGTTTGATTTACTTAACCACTTCTCCACTGAAGAACATTAAGGTGCTTTCCAATTTTTCACTACTGCAATCAATGTGCATGCATGTTTCCAATTTTAAACTTAGGCTAGACTCTGGGAAGGAATTACTGAGAAATTTTTACTTCTGATATATTCCATCAAACTGATTTCCAGAAAATAAACAGTTGAGCCTCTCACCAACAGAGTATAAGTGTCTCTTTTCAACCTTTACATTTGGGGGTATAATTCTTCCTCCTGGGAATCCTATGGATTAAAAGGATGTATATCATTAAAATACACCGTTTGACATTCGTATTCCTGCTTTTATATCCTCCCTGTTTATCCTAAAGAGTTCCATGCATTTTAGGGCATTTGCCCCCTTGTTAGGTGTTGCACATTTGGTTTTTAGTAGGTTTTTTTATTTGTTTGCTGCTTATAATTTTTAAGTAAGCAAATCAGATTTCTGCAGTACAGCTGTAAACACATATGTCTGTAATCAGTTACATACAGTAAGTATGGTATGGAAAGATGGAGCATTTGAGCAAAGATCAAATCGGGTCGTGGCTCCATGCTTGTAGAGTGGACCCACGCTTGTACCCAAGGGTGTGCTTACAGAACTACGCAGTCTGGTAGTAGTCATTGGCGGTGCTGGGCCCCGAGGTGGAGGTGGAGAGGTGTGCGGGTGTGAGTGGTCTCTGCCCGATCCGGCGGGGTGGGGTGGGGAGTTTTGGATACCTGGGGCAGCCTCTGCAGCCCTGCCTGCCTTGCCCGTAGCTCATGATGGAGCAGTCTAAGAAGTCCTCGCTCATGGTGGCTCGCAGCATCCTCAACAACAAGCTAATCAGCAAGAAGCTGGAGCGCTATCTGAAGGTGAGCTGCACGCCCCTGGCATGCTGGCCCCGGCCCCGGCCCCAGCCCCTGGTCCTGGTCCCGGCCCCAGCCCCGCGGGTCCTCCCTTTCTTCAGTATGGCGCCCCTCTCCGCAGGGCGAGAACCCTTTCACCGACAGCCCGGAGGAGGAGAAGGAACAGGAGGAGGCCGAGGGCGGTGCCCTGGATGAGGGGGCGCTGGTCGAAGCGGCAGGGGTCGCGGAGGGTGCAGAGGGCGCGCCGGCGCAGCCCCCAGTGCCCCCGGAGCCGGCCCCTGGGGCCGCGTCCCCGCCCCCACCGCCGCCCCCCGAGGAAGACGAAGAGGCGGCCGTGCCCCTACTGGGCGGTGCGCTGGAGCGCCAGATCCGAGGCATCCCGGGCCTGGACGTGGAGGCTGATGACGACGACGAGGAGGGCGGGGGGGGCGCTCCATGACCCGGGCCCGGGGCGGGCGGGGCCCGCGTGGCCGAGGCTGCAAGCCGAGTCTAATAAAGTTCTTCCCATCTTACCTCTTCCTCTTTTGTCTATGTGCGGCGCGGTCCCCGTGGGCGGGTGTCGGCACCTAGCCGCTGGGCTGTGTGTGCCTGCGGGTGGGGCCCGGGAGGGGTGGGTTGCGCCTGCGCACTGGCGGGGAGGAGAAGGGATACGCCTGCGAGCAGCAAGGCACCGCGGTCCACCAAAACTCCCAGGGTGCTGTGAACACCGATCCACAACAACCGGAAGGCCAGCTGGGGTGGTAAGGGCGGTCCCGCTGTGAACTCCAGCCAATGGTAGCCCGTGGAAGGGGTGACACATGCGTCTGGTCTACCAGTAGAGGACGGCGGGAAGTGCGTTGGGCGCATGCGTCCTGTGGTGGCTTAGAAAAAGGAGCTGCTGGCGGGCCGAGCTGAAGACATGGAGCAGGGCTACGGAGGTTAGTGTGGGTAACTCAGTGCGGGGTGGGACCGGCAGGTGGTGCCCGGGCGGCAGGGCCACCATCACGCAGAGGGCTGCGGGCCGGGGACTACACCCGAGCGCGGTTACCGCAGTCCGGCCCTGCGGCGAGGCGGCAGGGCGCGCGCGCGCAGCTTATTGGATCTCGGCCCCGTCGCTCCCGGGGCGCTGCGTGCGGATTGGCCGACAGGGCCTGAGGAAGTTGGCAGATTTCGGCGTGCCGACGCTGCGGCGGGCTTCGGGGGGCGCCTCAGGCGGTTGGGGCAGTTTCAGTTCCTTAACCCTGGCGGGGTTGGCCGGGCCCTGCGGATCCTCGCCGCTAGCAGGCTTGCTGTCCCTTTTGGAAGACGCCACAAAATGGCGGCGCCGGGGGGCGGAGCTATGGCGCGAGTTTGTGGGGCGCGGGGTCTTCGGCCGGGAGCCGAGGTGGAACCGCTGCCTCTTTCCGGGCCGTCGGGCCTGTCCGGGGACCTGCGGGGCTTGGCTGGGGTCTCCGCGCGGCACACGTGATCTGGGGCGCCGGTCCCGGAAGCCGTATGGGCGGCGCAGGTTTGGACCCCGCCAGGCCCGCGGTGCAGAGCAGCGGGGCCTAGTGCGGCCTCTGCAGTGGTTAGCCTCACTGGGCGCCTACCGCGGACCTAGCTCGTGCAGATCGGGGACGACACATTTAAGGGTCAGATGCGGGGTATCTTGGTCAAAGCTTGGAAACCCGATGAGCTTTGGGGTCGTGACAGATTGGGGGCTTTCCTTAAGGCAGTCCTTTGTGGTGGCCTGGAAACGCCAGAGGGGCTGTGTGAGAGGGAACGTGCCCTTACTCACTTGGGTTTTAGGGCCTGCGGCAGGACGGACCTTCTTGGGCGATCTGCTCTCAGTCTTTGGAATCTGAGCCTCCTGGGAGGCCTTTGCTCTATGCTGGAAGCCGCGTTTGCCCGCAGGGAACAGTTGGAATATGCAGGGTTGGGCTTGACCCGGCGCAGATCCCTATTCAGGTGTATGAGGTTCGAGAAGTAAGCGATCTGATCATGGCTGCCGCAGCGAAGGCGCATGTTTTGAAAGGTGGCAGCATTAGCAGGAGGCCAGCAGCAGGAATTGCAGAGAAGCAGAGAGGTCCTGAGGTGCATGGTGTGCTTGTGGCTCTACCTGGTACTCCTGTCTTTTCTGCAGTGTGACTGGATCTCACTCTTCTTTACCTGCCTCCCTACCAGAGTTTTCAGCTAGTAGTAATTCTGCTTTATGCATGTCCTTAGCTTGGAGAGGTCACACACACACACACACACACACACACACACACACACACGCCCATCTTCCTGCTTACTTAAAACCTTTTCAGACTCGGTTTAGATGCAGAGGCCTCCCTGAATCCTTCTGTAGCTTTTCCATCTAGAGTTATTTCCTAAGATTTGTTGAGGCTTAAGAGTTACTGTTTGGCCATAGGAGGCACCTCGATCTGGGTCCAGGTCCTTGTTCTCCTCAGCTCCATGTTCTTGGGCAGGTGACTTATCCTCTGGAGTCTCTGTGTACGACAGAGTAAGTAGTACCTATCTCAAGGGTCATTGTGAGGTTATGTGAATACCACATGCTCCTTAGTTAGACCAGTGCCCCACAGTTGGTCAGTTGCTGTTAGAATCACTGCTTTTCTGCTGCACAGATGTGGAAAGCTGTGTGACATGGGGAGGTCGTAACCTTCAGCAGGGTGACTTTGGATCAAGTCCCCTAACCGCTGAGCCTTAGCTCCCACAACATCTCTGAATGTCATTCTCTGAATGTCACAACTAATGTGTGCTGAGTGCCCGTCGTGTGTTGCATACAGTAGGCACTCAGTGGTTTGGGTTGTCCTGGTAGGAGAGAAAGGATGTATTTGAGAGAGAGGAGGCTTTGTAAAGGTGAAGTCGTTTGACAGGTATGAATGGTTGCCCATGCCCAGCTCTGTGCCAGGCTCCAGGGACACAGATGAAGCAGGGCTAGACAGATGCTATCATGGGAATGTCTGGAGGGGCAGAGGGAGCCACCACAGAGAGGAGTGCAGTCTGATGCCTTAGGGCCAGGCTGAAGCCCTGGGACTTCAAGGCCCAGCAGAGCATTGGACGGTTCAGAGTCACACAGAAGCGAGGCCTAGAGAGGCACAGCTGTTGTCTCCAGATTTTCGAAGTTTGTTCTCAGTTGTGGGATACTTATGGCTGCTTGGGGTGGGGGCGGGGGACTGTGTCCTAATGATGAGCTAGCTGGTGGCTGGTTCTGTGTCTTCCTCAGCTGCGGGTTGAGGCTTAGGTCAAGGTCCCTCCTCAGGCAATGGACAGAACTGTCCCGGAAGCCCATCCACCTCCTCTTTTTTCTGCTTTGACCTCAGGCAGGTGGAGTGTGATAATGCAAAACCCAGCTGTGGGATGACATTTAAGGAAACATTGTTGTGGTTGTGCTGCCTTCTTGTAAGGCTGGCACTGAACTCCTTCAAGGAGATTCTTTTATGTTCCTCAGAGCATCTCAGAAGCACTTGTTCTCTGGTATGACACATATGACCCTAACTCACAGATCTGTTCACAGGCTATGGGGCATGGAGTGCTGGACCTACCAACACCCAGGGTAAGTGGGATGGACCTGCTTTTCAGGGAGGCATGGGCTACCCACCCCCCAGCACCAGCATGACATAGCTGGGACCAAGAAACCTTTTTTGTAAAGGGCCAGATAGTAAATTTGGGGGCGCTTTGCAGGCTACATGGTCTCTGTAGAGCAAAAGCCACCATAGACAGTTTATAAACAAGTAGGTAGGCCAGTGCGCCGATAATATTTACTTAAAGACACTGGAATTTGCATATCGTATGATCTTCATGTGTTGCGGAATAGTCTTTCTTTTAACAACTTTTGTTGTTTTATTCTAAGTAAATAAATAAAGGTTTTTATAATTAATAGACTTTATTTTTTAGTAGCTTTAGTTTATAGGATTGAGCAGATAGTGCATAGAATTCCATACACTCCCCCTACCTTCACCCCAGTACAGTTCCCTTATATGTTACAATTTATAAACCAATGTTGATGTATTGTTATTAACTATAGCCTAGAGTTTATATTAACGTTAACTCTGTTAAACAGTTCTATGAGTTTTGACAAATGTGTAAATGATGTGTCTTTTGTCAAAATTCGTATGTTATGAAGTATTCTTTTGATTATGTTTTTTTTTCTTTCCTGACCATTTAAAAACATAAAACCCATTCTTAGCTTGCAGGCCCTACAAAAACTGGGCTATGGACTAGATTTGGCCCGTTTGCTGACCCTGCTTGTGAGTCTATATCATGGTGCTAAGTGTGTCTGAAGTACCAGAATGTGCTTTTTGGTGGGCGAGGTTTTCTTCTTTTTGCCAGCATCTGTTCCAGGGGATGGGATGAGGGTTTACTTTGTTTTCTGAGCCTGGAGCTTGGCTCTAGCACCACTAGGAGCAGGGTGACTTTTCTGCCCATCACTGAGTTTCCCAGGAGGAGGTCTGTGTTATTCAGGCACATGACGACCCCTTGCTCAGTTGAGTTAGGGACATGATTTTCCACCAGTGCACTCTCCGTGCTGTTGGCAGTGCCTTAGTTCTGGCTCCTGGTGAGAACTGGCACTTTAGAAGGGCTCTCTACCTAGGGACCTGGCCTGGGCGGCCTCTTGGCTGGTGGCCCACGCTGGACAAGCTTCCTGGAAAAAGGCTGCTGTGTCCTTTCTGTTGCCCTAATGGAGGAGATCAGGCTTGCTTAGGAGAGAAGCCCTGACTGTGCTCCGCTGAGTGCTCTGTAGGAAACGAGTTTTACAGCTAGTGGATTGCAGCCTTTCCTGGCCGTAATGGGCAGCCAAGGGTGCCTCCTGGAGCACTGACATAGCCACCCTCAACCCTGGCCTGTGCATAGTGGATGAGGCGATAACTGTTCTTCAGCGCCCGGCTGTGGTGGGGGGAGGGGATGTGTCTCAGATGCCTTTGTTTTGCAAACAAAACTCGTATGTTTTTGTTTCTTCTAAGGTGCATATGGAACTGGTGTGGCCAGTTGGCAAGGTAGGCCCTTCTGGGGGTCCATGGGTGGGTGAGTGGGCCTCCGATCAGCTACCTAGAGAGGCTGGGGTGCAGGGATCCCCAACTTCACTCCTAGACGTGCTCACAGCTGTTGTGAAGGCTCAACAGACTGGACCTGAGGTGTTGAGGAGGGCTGGGGGGCAGGCCTCCAGGGGAACTTGCTGGATATGGGGGGTGGGGAGAGTTGTGGTTGTATTCTGGGAGCAGCAGCTCTTTGGTGGGTCCGTCAGTAGTCCCAACTGCTGGCTCCTGGGCTCTCGCTTTGAATGAGAAGCAAGTCTTAGGATCTGGTATAGAAAACCCATTGCTCAGAGTTGAGGCCGTGCCCCTGCCCTCCTCCTGCTGCCTCTTGGCAGTGTTGGGGTAATGCCAGAAGCACCTGGACCCATGACCCTTTTCCTTCTCCGTGGGCAGTGGGTGCTCCTCCCCAGACTTGTCCACCATGGGCTGGCCTTGTGGCTGCTGAGATCTGATTTAGTTTTTCTTCCCTCTGTCAGGTTATGAAAACTACAATTATTATGGTGCCCAGAACACCAGCGTCACCACAGGAGCAACCTACAGCTACGGCCCAGCCTCATGGGAGGCCACCAAGGCCAGTGATGGCCTGGCACCTGGGGGCCCTGCCATGCATATGGCTTCTTATGGCCCAGAGCCGTGCACCGACAATTCCGACTCCCTCATTGCCAAGATCAACCAGCGTTTGGACATGATGTCCAAGGAAGGAGGCAGGGGCGGGAGCAGCGGCAGTGGGGAGGGCATGCAGGACCGGGAGAGGTGATTATAGACCTGAGCCCTTCCCGGGGGATCCCGCATGCCCAGCTTTGTGTAGACGGGAGTGGGCACCTGCTCTTCCAGGGAGGGCTCTTCTCCAGCTCCCTCCTGAGTGTAGGATAGATAAATTGAGCCATTGTTGGGGCCGAGGCATGTAATAGGACTTGCTGGTTTCTTGAGTGGTGGGGCTTAGGGCATGACTGTTAGCTAAACTATGCCAGACTCCTTATTTCTGTTTCAGGCGCCTAGCAGACTCTCCCCATTCCTGTGGCCAGGGCTTCAGGCCCCTTTTCAACAGTGTTTGAAAGGGATTTTGGTCTGTTTTATTTCCTGAGCATTTAGGAGGGATGCGTGGTGGTTTGGCTTTGCTGTTCTGAATATAGGGAAGTCAGCTTTGCAGGAGGCGTTGAGGTGCCCGGACAGTGTGGTGATGGGTTGTGCTTTCTTTGCAGCTCCTTCCGCTTCCAGTCGTTCGAGTCCTATGATTCCAGGCCTTGCCTGCCCGAGCACAATCCTTACCGCCCCAGCTACAGCTACGACTATGACTTTGACCTGGGGCCCGACCGCAATGGTGGCTTTGGTGGTCAGTACAGTGACTGCCGGGACCCAGCCCGTGAGCGGGGCTCCCTCGATGACTTCATGCGGGGCCGAGGCCAGGGCCGCTTCCAGGACCGCAGCAACCCCGGCACCTTTATGCGCAGCGACCCCTTCATGCCACCTGCAGCCTCTTCTGAGCCTCTTTCTGCTCCATGGACGGAAATGAACTATGTGGGTGGGCGGGGCCTGGGAGGCCCCTCCGCCAGCAGGCCTCCACCTTCCCTCTTCTCCCAGTCCATGGCCCCTGACTTTGGCGTGATGGGCATGCAGGGGGCAGGTGGTTATGACAGCTCTATGCCCTACGGATGTGGCCGGTCACAGACCCGGATGAGAGATCGGGTATGCCCTTGCCAAGTTCTCATCTGCCTTATTTGCTTTTCCTTTTAAATAGCTTTGTCTGTAAGATTCACTCATATTTTAAAATGCACTTCAACTTTTAGTAAAAACGTACAGAATTGTGCATCCTTCACCACCACATAATTTTAGAGCGTTTCCGTCATCCCAGAAAGAAACCTCTGTTATTAGCAGTCATTCCCTGTTCTCTCCCCCAGCCCCTGGCAGCCACTAATGTACTTTTCTGTCTCTGTAGATTTGTTTTTTCTGGACGTTCCATATGAATGCAGTCATATAATACTTGGCCTTTTGTGTCTGGGTTCTTTCACTCAGCATAAAATTCTTGTGTTTTGGTTGGGGTGGGGGCGTCCAACCATGTTGTATTTCTTTGCTTTCTGAAAAGGCCTTTTCTGTCCTTGTTCTCTGATCTTACAACCTCTTTGTTCTTCATTTCTCTGGGGTATGTTAACCGTCCGAGTAAGCAATGCATTGGAATATGCTTTTGTCTGTAGCCTAGGCGGAGAGAGTTTGATCGCTGCGGCCCAGATAGCTTGGGCAGGAAACGGAAGCAGTTGCAGATTTACGATGAGCCAGACACCAAACAAGCCCGGGCTGACAGTGAAGGAGATTTTTCTGAAAACGGTATGCCCTGGGGCCAGTAGGCCCAGCTGTGTATGAGTCAGTTGCATGCTTGGTGTTCTGCCTGCTTGTCTGGACAGGGGACACACAGGAACTCAAGGGCTGTGTGTGTCACCTGCACTCTCAAAATCCCCACTGTAGTCAGGACAAGCGCAGTCACTCTGGACAGTGAGTTTGGGAGGTGAAAACAGGGAGTGGGCCAGCTGCCGAGGTGCTGACTTTACCTATTCCTTTGTGTTTGGTAGATGATGGAGCTGGTGACTTCCGGTCAGGAGATGAAGAATTCAGGGGTGTAAGTTCGCCTTTACTCATCAACCTCCAGTGTCTCTAGTGTGGGATTTTTTCCTTACTTTAGTGTCTTCCTTACAAAGAGGCAGAAACAGTTGCTGTGGTAGATTCAACTCTACCTCTTGAGTAGATTTTTTTTTTTTTTTTTTTTTGCGGCGCGGGCCTCTCACTGTGTGGCCTCTCCCGTTGCGGAGCACAGGCTCCGGACGTGCAGGCTCAGCGGCCATGGCTCACGGGCCCAGCCGCTCCGCGGCATGTGGGATCTTCCCGGACCGGGGCACGAACCCGTGTCCCCTGCATCGGCAGGCGGACTCTCAACCACTGCGCCACCAGGGAAGCCCTCATGAGTAGATTTAATAATCAGATTTGCAGCTAGGTTTCTAAGAGTTTTCCACTTGCAACAATCCTTCTTTTCTTGAAGACCTTCCCAGCCCTCTCCCCAGCCATACCTGTGTCCTCGCAGTGATGTGCCTAGCTATACACGTGGTAACTGCAGTGGCTGTGTAGGCTGAGGCTTTCAAACAAGCGCCGAAGACTCATTTGCTGCCAGCTCTGTGCTGGTGCTGAGCTGCATCCTTGTCATTCAACTCTCAAAACCAGTCATGGGAGATGGGTGTTGAAGGCTGGCTCTTAGCCAGGACCATGCACAAGCACCTGGGGAGCAAGCCTTCGCCACCTCCTGCAAATTCTGATCCAGGTCTGGGGTAGGGCCTGGAAATCTGGGTGTATGAAGGCTTCATCCAGGTGCTTCTGATGGTCAGACGAGTTTGGGGAAGGGGAGGAAGGGGCAGGATACAGTGAATTTTCAACTTTTCTGAGGGTCTTGCTTGCTCCATGTCTAGGTTGCTTAGATCTTGAGTCTGAAAATCTCTGCATATCTGCTGATTGGTAATTTAATCTTTAGCTTAATGTCTAAGGAATGGCCTCAGTTTCAGTTTTCAGTTAGATGAGTTGTTTTTATCTATACCTGGCTTGTTATAACATAAACAAGTAGCTGGGAAACTTCATAAAGCCCATTTTCATTAAAGAGTGCAGGAACTAGCTTCCTACAAATCGAGGTTGCTTAACACAGTTGATGGATGGGCTCTTGGTCTTCCCATGTGCAGAACCGTTCACTTGCCAGAGGTAGTTCTCTAGCTTTAGGAAGAACTAAAAGCTGGACTGTGTCTTTAATAAAAAAGCAAGTTAGTCATCATCACAGAATCTCAGAAGGCAACCAGGACTAGTGAGAGGACACTCAGGCTCCATCCCATGGCCGTGGAACTTGTCCTGACACATTTTGGGGGTGTTCCTGGTGGCACAGCGACCACCAGGTGGTGGCAGGGTGCTGGGCTGGTCGTGGAGAGTTCTAGAAATTCCACCTCACGGTCTGACTTTGTGCCTTTTTAGGAGGACGAATTCTTCGAATCCGGGAGGCAGAGAGGTAGGCATCACCCAGCATCCCTTTGAGCTTTCCTGTGTCTGCCCAGCTACCTTGCACTCACTGCCTAATGCCCAGGCGGGCTGGGTTTCTGAGCGAGCCCAGGGCCTGGGTGGAGGGGCTTGTGGCTCAGGGAAGAAGAGGGGCCCTGCCTGCAAGGTGGGCCTTAGCCATGCCAGTCACCCCGAGGCTTTGCCTTGGAGTTTGGAGCAACACTTGCTGGAGACAGGTCTGTTTGCCTCGCTCAGTGCAGGCTGCAGAGGCAGGGGGAAACTCATCTCCGGGTGTCTGCAATAGCTCGCAGTGGTAGGGAAGGGAGGGTCTCAGAAATGCAAGAGAGAAAAGAAAAGGCGCCCTCCAGCTTGTCTTCTCTGCTCCCCCCTTGGCCAGTGCAGGTCCCTGTACTGTTCTCTCCTGGGCTTCATTCTGTCCACAGTTCCCTTGCTTGCCAGGCCAGGGCCATGCTCTCAGCCTCTGTGGTGGGGACACTGGCACGGCATGGGGCAGAGTTCAGACACCTGCCTGGGTGGGGAGCTCGGGAAGGGGGGGGACAGTCGGGACACTCAGGCCCAGATCCTCCAGAGGCAGTCACTGCTCAGCAGATCTCACCAGTTCGAGCGAGGGAAACCTAAGAGACCGAAATAAGCAGCAAGAACAGAGCAGTGTTAAGCCCTTCAGGGGGATGTGGAGAAGCAGCCACTTGTTTCTTTTCCTGTTCCCATGGGTCTGTCCATAGCTGGTTTCCCCTAAGAATCACAGGCTGCCTCCTGTGTGACTCTGCTCCCGTAAATTCTGAAGGCCCCTGGCTTAGATGCTCCTTCTCTCATATGTTCAGGTTTAGCCAACCCTCTGAGGTCCTCCTGCCCTGTTTATTGAGGCAGTTAACGTTTATAGCATGGGACCACAGAGAGCATTCTGCAGCTCATGCAGCGGGGTAAATGCTAAAGCAAAGGTGACGTGTTTATTGCGCGCAGGTCCTGCTACCTACCCGGGATGACTTTGCTATTAAACAGCAGTAATAGTTTCAGGCAGTGACCTCTTGCCAAATATCCCACACGCCCTTTTGAGAGGCTTCTGAGCAGCGCACGCCGGTCGCCATCTTCGTGGGACAGTCTCGTGACTGGCATCAGGGGTAGGGGTTACAGTTCAGATGCTTATCCAACCTTTTTTCAGTGTCTGGCCCTGGCCCTGAGCCGCGGTGACCTGGCCTGGCCTCGCCTCATGCTGGGACTCTGGGCTGCACAGCTCTCAGAGGAGCTCCCACACTGGCCCCACGGGATGGACGGAGGACCAGTTGGTCTCTTCCCATTTTTATTTCTGGGATTGCTTCCCACATATTCTTGGGAAAGCCCTAGATTGACGGTTTTTGTGAGTGGAAGATAGAGTTTGGGCCACCAGGGATTGTCAGACCTGCTAAGGCCCTAGTTCAGAGGAGGCCAATGGGACAGTTGTCATGGTCCACCTAGAGGTGGGACGGAGGGCAGCAGAGTGGCTTGCTTTATTTTCTGAGGCCTTCCAGCTGCTGCCTCTTTATCTGGGAAGAATTGCTTCTCTCTCTCCTTAAGTAACATTGGGAGAAGACCCAATTGTAGGGTGCTGGATTAGAAAAGCAAGATAGGGAAGGACACAGAGAGCAGGTGGGCCATGGTGTGAGTGGGATGGGCGGGCCATGTCCCTGGCCCATGCCAGCCTTATCAGACCATGGGGGGAGTGAGGTGACTCCCTTGGGAACTACTGAGGGTTCTCATCAAAGGCCACCCCTGTTGGGAGCCTTTGACAGCCCTTTGGTACCTCAGGGTGTCCTGCCCCCGCCATGTGTGGAGGCCGTGGCAGGGCATGGGGTGTGGTGGCCGAACTGTGGCCCCCATTCAAGGCCCTGGTGCTCAGCTCATCTGCAGGCTCCTCAGAGTGTCTCGAAGGAACTTTTCTGTTGCAGGAGAGAAGGACGATGAGGATGATGAAGTGAAGAAGAGGAGGGAGAAGCAAAGGAGGAGAGACAGGATGAGAGACCGAGCAGCTGACAGGTGAGGAGGCAGGCGAGGTGGGAGGTGAGCACTGTCAAGACTCCCCTGAGCTCATCTGTCATCACTCCACATGCAGGGGGGGGCCTGGTTTGATCTTCTGACTCCAGGTGTATGTCAGAAAATCCAAGTCAGGTCGATGGGAGACAAAACTTGGGAAACACACTGAATCTTATTCTTGCTGGTGGGTCTGTGTGGCCTCACATTCCCAGCTGGCGGCTCTCTTGATTGCCCTCCTGCAGGGCTGTGAGGAGTTCCCTTGCCCCCTGGCTTGTGTCTGTCATCCCAGACAGGTGAAGTTCATTCAGCATAGCTGCCAAGAAGGTGCTTTGGGTCCCTCGTCCACATAAATCCAAACCACCTGTGGAGTTTGATGTGACGATTATATATGTATAGTTGCTACCTTCAAGGTTTTGTCTCTAAATAGAAAAAAATGCAAAAGTGCAAACCCCAAAGGGCTGTGTGCTGTGACCACACCATGCGCCTCTCCCCGTAAACCACAGGTGGCCACGTGAGTGCGTGGTTGATGAGGCCCATGACCACAGGTGGTTATGTCTCTATGCACAGGTTCTCTTGATGACTTGGAAGGGAACCCTTGCCCTTGAGGCTTAAATGGGGGTAGTGGTTTCCCTGTGCAAAGAAATGCTTAGCGAAAGAGCTAACAGTAGAGGCTGGAAAGCCAGGAACTGAAAAGTAGGAGTTCCAAGTGTTACACAGAATTCATTGAAATCCTTGTTTTTAAACAGATGAATAAAATGACAGGTATATTAGATCTGTTTTCATGCCACATGGGAACTGAGATGACTTTTTTAAAGGAATCTTTAACATACCTAGTGACTGAAGATCCTCAAAGAAACTTGGAGAAATTGTCATGGGGGAGGTAAAGTTGCAGCAGTGGAAGTAGGAACCCTGTATTTCCTTGGTAGCTTACCGAGAGTCCTGCACATAGGGCCTGGGAGATTTCCCCCTTCACTCCTCTTTCGGGGGTATCTGCAAAGGCAAGAGTGTCTTGTGGCACTTGTCCAGAGATCAGAAGGCAGGCGTTGGGGGCCAGCAGATCTCTAAGTTGGCAGGGGAGGACTCCTGAGTGCCCCAGGGCCTGTGCTATTACACCCCAAATGGAGCAGAACTGAGGGAAGCAGCACCCCACTGTGGGGGTTTGGGGGTCTGTAGCGTGCTCTCCCCTTGCCGTACAGCATGCATGCATTTGGTGAGATTTTGAAAGCGCACAAGAAGCCTCAGTTTTCCTTCATAGAACTTGATTGTGATGTCTTTACGTTGAGTCCCATTGGAGAATTGATCTTAGGATATGTGAGTTTTGAATTGTGTGAGGTCTTTGGGAGTTCCTCTGTTGTATTAAATTGGGGTTGCCTTGTATCTTCTGAGTGGCTGCAGAAGGAGACATCTGAGAAGCTATGAAGTTAGGTACTAGGCCCCTAGAGCAGTGGGCTGGAGACTTAGGGAGCTCACAGTTCTGAAAAGTCTCCACCTTTGGCTGTTCTCTTGTGAGCCTTTGGACCAAAAAGAGTGGTAAGGTAGTAAAGTGCTACGTGAATCATTTTCCTGAAATACTTGCAAGGTTGTACTCTCATTCTTAAGGTGGGGAAACTTGGGGTAACTGCTACTCTGACACCCTGTGACAAGTCAGAAGACTTAATTCAGAAATTGCTTTCCCATTTCCATTTCAGTTCTAAGCAGAGATGAGTTGGTTATCTGTGCATCACCGCTTTTCTTTTTGTCTTCCTTCTCCAGGATTCAGTTTGCCTGTTCCGTGTGCAAGTTTCGTAGCTTTGAAGATGAAGAAATCCAGAAGCATCTGCAAAGCAAATTTCACAAAGAGACACTGCGGTTTATAAGTACCAAATTGCCTGACAAGACGGTGGAGTTCCTCCAGGTAAATCACGCTTGGCCTCCCATCACGGCATTTCCCAGATCCTGCAAGTGTCAGATCCCTCACAGAGAAGGGAAGGGAAATAAGAGGCCTAAACTTGGTCAAGATTTCGTTTTCCAGAATAGCAGTGTACAAGTCCCGAAGTCAGAGGGACAACTGAGAGCTCCCGTCATTGTAGTTCCCACTAATTCTGCCCATGGAGCTGCTCTGATAGCTGTCTTCCCTTCCTTGGAGCAGCTGAGATAAGGCTGTCACTGCCCCCCATGGGCTTGGCAGTCACCCTTGGGGGGCTGCCTCTGGTGCAGTTGGAAAATATCCACATGTGTCACCCTCTCCTCATTTCCTTTGGTGCCATCTCACAACCTCTCTAGGAATACATTGTAAACAGGAATAAGAAAATTGAGAAGCGGCGTCAGGAACTGATGGAGAAGGAAACCACAAAACCAAAACCAGATCCTTTCAAAGGTGAGTTGTGATCCTGGGGTGTGTGCTATTCCAAATCACAGAGCCCAGCTCGGGGTGGTTGAGCATGTGACGTGAAGACAAGTGGGAGGGGCGCTTAGCAGGGGAAAGAAGCCTTCAAGTGTGGCCTAATGTAGATGACACCTCTACTGGCAGCTTATTGGAGTGACATTAAGCACTCTGATGTTTTTTTCTCCTTTGAAGAGAAAGGACCAGAAGAATGAGAAAAGTTAAGTATAAAGTTGCCAGGTGTAGAGGCCATTTGTCTGTCTCCATACTCCTTCTGGAGGGCAGGTGATGCCCGTCTTAGATTCTGTCCTAACTGTCCTAACTTAGAGAGGGGCTACAGGGAGAAAACGTGGGCCTTGATGGGGAGTAAGTGGGAAGAAAGCATCACTTGCATGCTGTCCCAGATCCCACAAGACTTGGGTTTTGTCAACAGGGATTGGCCAGGAGCACTTCTTCAAGAAAATAGAGGCTGCTCACTGCCTGGCTTGTGACATGCTGATCCCTGCGCAGCCCCAGCTCCTCCAGCGGCACCTGCACTCTGTCGACCACAATCACAACCGCCGGGTGAGTGCCCCCCTGATGCTGGGTGGGGCAGGCAGTCCTGGCTGCTAGTGGGAGGGGTTCCGAACTTTCTGTCTCTTATGGGGAAGCTAACATCTTTAGGGGCTTTTGCCATATACCGTCAAGTCCATCATTTCATTAGGTGGTTATAAAATGCACCCCAGTTTCTATTAAAACGTGAGAAAAATGTGTTGCTTGAGATTGACTAAATCCAGTAGCTGCAGTTCTCCTGGGTTGAGAATGTTCTTTGTAAACCACACGGGTAAATTCCCCAGTTGCTGAAAAACTGGATTTCTTATAAGCTGAGGCTGAGGGCCACTCAGAGCAGAATGGCCTAGGGGACCCAGGACTAAGGACTGGTTTGATCCTTACTAGCTGATGGGGCCTGAGGCTAAATGTTTAGCTCAAGGCGTTGGCAATTTTTTTTTTTTTTTAAAGGGTCAAATTGTAAATATTTTCAGCTTTGAAGGCCATCAGGTCTCTGCCTAAAGCCTGCCTAACGCCTCAAGTCCGCTGCTGATGGGCAAAAGCAGCCAAAGGCCATAAGTAAAGGAATGGGTGTACCCACGTTTGGTCTGCGGGCTGTAGCTCGCCAAGCCCTGGTTGAGCATCTCTGTCTATCGTTGGTTTACCCTGACTACCAAATTGGAGCTACCTGTCCACCCGTCTCCTGGTATTATTAAAGATCAGCCAAAAACCCCTGTACAAATATGGGATTATCATATGAATGTGTCAAGCTCTAGAACAGTCAAATGGTTGCAGCATTCAGACTTTTGCTCTAGAATTTACTTGTAAAGTCAATAAAACTCAAAAAACTGAAGAAAAAGCTTGCCCTTTTCCCCTACTGAGTCCACATAGCTTCTGATCTGTAAATGTTCTTATTTCATCCTTGCTTGTGCACATAGTATACATCAGTCGTGTGCCTGTGCTTTTGTCTTTTGAGATTATCAGACTTTTCTAACACTATTTCACAATCTCAGTTCCGGTGCCTCTCCAGTGCCTTCTTTCTTTCATTATTGGAGCCTAGCATTTGGGGACTTACCATAGTGAAGAAAGATGTTAGTTGTCTCTCTGCATAGGACTAATCTCAGAGCAGCTGAGCGTAACCAGGCTGATTTGTTCTCATGCTTCTCTATGCACGCCATTTTTAAAAGCCCATGTTTGATTCCCTTTGTAGTTGGCTGCTGAACAGTTCAAGAAAACAAGTCTCCATGTGGCTAAGAGTGTTTTGAACAACAGACATATTGTGAAGATGCTGGAAAAATACCTCAAGGTTTGTGCTCAGGAGTCCAGTAGATGGGAAGAGCTTTTGAGATGGAGGATGAACTAACTCTGTGGGTTTGGAATTATATCCAGAGTGCAGTGTTTGGCATTTCTGAGTCTTTTGAAGAACTGAGAGATGTTGGAATGTATCGGGCTTGGGATTCCACAACTGCGCATTTCCTGAGACTCACTGCTTGCCTGGGAATTCTGGAGTTTGGTCCTACTTGATTAATCTGTGTGATGGTGCTGACTCTCACCATGAGAAACCCTGACTATCCATAAAATACCAAGCAAAACGCTGGTGAGATGCTTCAAAACAAAGCAGCAAACCAAAGTAAATGATAATGGTCCAGGTAGAAGCTAAAAACAAGGTTTTGCGGGCAGAGACAACCAACAATGAGATGGGGAACGAGGGGGAGGGAAGAGCCAGTGGTGCCATACTACGGAGTAGCAGGAGCAGAGTAAGAAAAAAATCCCAAAGAGGGCACCCTAGCGAGGAGGCTGCTTGGAAGAGTCTCTGGTTCCTCCCTGGGAAACATATTTTGCTAAGTGCTCAGCCCCATGACTTCAGCGTTCAGGGCTGGGAGTTAAGATTCAGCATAACCTGACTAGGATGTGTTTGCCCTCCTCTCAGTTATTAACTGCTTCAGTGTTTGACAGTTCATTTCAACCATAAAGGGATAGAATCTAAATAACCGGTTTAAGAACCGTAACTGATCAGTGTTCACTTTGTGGCTTAAACAGACTTAAAGTTCCTGGAGTCAGCTGTAGACTCAAGCTTCTAAATAAGTGTCTTTGTTTTTGTTTTGGGTCCCACCTTGCGGCTTGCGGGATCTCAGTTCCCCAACCAGGGATTGAACCCTGGGCCATGGCAGTGAAAGCCCAGAATCCTAACCACTAGGCCATCGGGGGAACTCTCTAAACAGCGTATTTTAAACCACATTTTCTAATCTGCTAGTGATAATCTTTAGTTTACTTTTTCTAAACTAGACATAGTTTTAGCATATGCTCATGAGAAATTCAGCTTCTGAGAGAGGTACACTTGGATTGAATCCTGACTGATGTTTAATGGCTGTGTGACCTGGCAAGTTAACGATCTTTAAGTCTCATATCCTTCTCTGTAAAACGGGGATAACCTTCATGCCTGGGCTGAGTGCTTAATCGAAACTTAAGAAAGAGCCTTAACTTCCTGTTAAAATGAGGCTTTTTTTTTTTTTCTTTAATTGGGTTAAGAAAGCCTAGGTCTTTTAAACGTTTCCTCACCATTACATGCTTGAATAATAAGTGCAAAATAGTACTGGTGAAGCTTTTCTGAGATGTCTTTTCTGAGTCTGTGGGCTCTGAGCAGCTGTAGGATTGACTCACCTGGTGTGATTTAAAAGGTTTCTCTTGACTCTGCCCATTATAAAAAGATAAACTCCCAGCAACCTGAGCCTCAGTCTCTCATTTGGACAGTTCTTTAGACTGCACTAACCTGTGTTTCCTCTTCTTGGCCAGGGTGAAGATCCTTTCACCAGTGAAGCCGTTGATCCAGAAATAGAAGGAGATGACAATTTAGGAGGTGAGGATAAGGAAGAGACGCCGGAGGAGGTAGCTGCCGAGGTCTTAGCTGAGGTGATTACGGCAGCAGTGAGGGCAGTAGATGGGGAAGGAGCACCTACCCCGAAAAGTAGTGAAATGCTGGCGCAAGAGGAAGGCCCTATGGACACAGCTGAGACCACTAGTGGTCCCCACCCTGGAGAGCAGCTGGAAGCGGAGGCGCCCTGTGGAATGGCACCTGAGAAGGGCAACACTGAAGCAGAGGCTGGAGGTGAAGCTGCTGAGGCTGGAGGTGAAGCTGCTGAGGCTGGAGGTGAAGTTGCTAAGGCTGGAGGTGAAGTGGAAGCCCTGGCAGCAGAGTCGGAAGGCACCTTGACAGTCACTGCTCCTGTCCAAGCTGCTGCAGAAGCCGAAGTGGAACAAACTGATGCAGAGTCCAAAGATACTATTCCCACAGAATGATCCTCCTTTCCCTGTTTCAGGGGATGTGTTATATAATGCATTGTTCTTTCTTCTTTGGTTTATAAGCAGTACTAGGGTATATGATGCTGGAATACTATTTTGGTGAAGAGACCCAGCCATTTCCTTCAGAAAAGTGTACCTCACAGGCTTGTCTTAAGAGTTGCGTGGCTTTCTGCCTTGGTTTGAAGGCTGCAGAAGCTGTACATTCCCACAAGTGGCTGTGACATCTCTCTTTACACTGTAGTTGGAATAATAAAAGTTGGATAAGTAGATTTTGGTGACACTTTGCTTGTTAAATACAGCCAGTGGCTGAATGCACCACCACAACCACCAACACCCCTGCCGCCCGCCCCCCCCCCCCCCCCGCCCTGTATTATTTTTTGGTCTGGGAGCAGTTCAGTACTAGGATATATCTTGCTTTATAAAGGATTTTTTTTTAAGTTTCATGAATTTGCTTTGGCTTCAGTTTTTGATCTCTGCTTTTGTGGTACACTGTATGGTATATGGTTCTCCTTCACAAGATGTAGCAGAATCTTGTTAACATGCGATGTTGATCCTGTCACATCACTGAACTCTCAAAGACCTGATGAATCTGACACACCTGCACCATTAGAAGCATACCTACTTACCCCTCAAGAATGGGAACACTATGCCCAGGGCATTGTTTCCCAATCTTTAGTCCTTGGTAAATCACCTTTACAATGTTTTACCTCATTTGTGTTCCACCTCTGCATTACTTCAGGGTTTTTTCGGTTTTGTTTTTCTTTAAGTTGAGTTACTTCTACTTAAATATATTTAAAAAGAAAATTTGATGTCTCATGAATGGAAAACCAGTATAAATTGCCATACATAGATACTATCCGTGGAAAATGAATAAACATTTTATTTTAGATAAATACTGTTGCTTTGGAAGTTTCTGAATCTGTAAGAAAGAAAAGCCAGCATGTGTTAAAGGGTAGTAAGCAACAGTGATACTTTCATATAATCAAAAGAATTGAAAGATACCTCCCTTTTGAAATGATACCGCTGGGTCTGTTTTCCTATAAACCTTTGAACTGTCACATTTGGGGAAGCATTGGCCAGTGGGAAATTGTTAGGAAAGAGGTAGCAGAATACTTGATGAGCATCTGTTGTGTACCAGGTGCTAATTCATGATAAAAATTAGATATGGGCACTGCTCTCAAGGAGCCTTATTGGAGATGTGAGATGAATATTTATGAAAAAGTCAATGTTAGAACCAAAAACAAATAAACTGCTTAGTAAGAAGAAACCGGTGCCTATGAATCTTTTCTAAACATTGTTCCTTTTACTGCACAGATGTGGCTTAGTCACAGGTTATGCGTGCCCTTTGAAGCTTGTTCTCTTGAGGCCAGAAGGTGGCACTGACCATCAGTAGCCTGAAAAAGGATAACAAAACTATGAAACTGCTTTTTTTTTTTTTTCTTTTTGGCCACACCACGCAGGATCTCTGTTCCCCAACCAGGGATTGAACCTGCGCCCTCAGGAGTGGAAGTGCAGAGTCTTAACCGCTGGACCACCAGGGAATTCCCTTGCTTTTCTTGTAAAATTAATACAAGTCTTGCCATGGAATCTGAATTTCAATTAAGTTCTTTCACTACCACCCTCGCACCCCCACCCCGTGTGAAATGACATGGATCATTTTATTCCTAAACTTAGGTTAAACCAGGCCCTTCCTCATTCCCCAAGATGGGGAGTCATTACTCAGGCTGCACAAAGGGGTGCCCTAATATTCCTGAGGTGACAGGAATAAGTTGCAAGCTTCCTCATTGCAAACTAATATCGGTTATTTCCCATATGTAGGGGAGAAACCTGAGAGGGACGTTAAGTAACTTTTAGGGCCCCACATTAAAGATGTGGGACTACCGAGGTCAATACACAGGTCCATGAGACACCAATGGCCGTGAACTTTCCATAGAGCACCTTTATTATTTAAAAACAGGTTTAGGGAATTTGGCAATCTCTGCTACTGGCAAGCAAAAAAATCTTAGGAATGGCAACCTAGTTTCAACTTTTGGTAACATGGTGGGCCTATGTGATTTCTTTGGGTTTTTATGAAATACTACAGTTGCTAAAGGGGAAACAGTACAATGTAATGAGCAAAGTGCTCATTCAAGAGTACGTAATCAGTATTAGTAAATCCTCTTCACTTGGACTTTGGACCATAAAGGAATCACTTCTGCTGAAAGTGATCCTTGCTCACCAGAAGTGCAGCTGGTGGTGATTAGACAGGCACAGTAGAGTTGAAGTAGAATTTTAGCACTAACAGAGTAGAAGAGCCTTTTAGCATTGGGCCACTTCCTTTATCTTGTATAAGGACACTGTGAGGCCTATGAGGTTTAGTTGGTATGTACCTCCTCTCAAAAACACTATGTGGTTGAGCATATACTTTATATATATATATATATATATATATATATATATATGAAAGAGGAATTCAGTTTGGGGGACAATATGAATATGGTGGGGTAGGGGGCAATCTATCCATTCTCACAGAGTTGGTTATCAGAGTTAAGTGAGATAATAAATACTTGGCACTACTGAAAAAGTGGTTTCTAAGCTCAATGGTTTTGGGGGTTTTTTTCCTAAGAGGTAAAATTCAAGTAACAAAATGGGCCATTAACCATTTTAAAGCAGACAATGCCATGGCATTTGGTACACTCACAAAGTTGTGTAACCATCACCTATAACTGGTTCCAAGACATTTCCCTCACCCTTAAAGGAAACTCCTTACCCATCAATAGTCACTTTCCACTTCTCCTCCCCAGTCTCCTGACAACCACTGGTCTGCCTTCTGTCTCTGGATTTATCAATTCTGGTTGTTTCATATAAAGGAAACCTACACATGACATTTTCAGTCTGGCTTCTTCACTAAGCATAATGTTTTTGAGGTTCCTCCACGTTGTAGCCTATATCAATACTTCATTCCTTTATATGGCTGAATATTCCATTGTATAGATATACTACTACATTTATTTATCCAGTTATCCAATAATAGACATTTGAGTTGTTTCTACCTTCTGACTATTATGAATAGTGCTTCTAGGAACATTCGTGAACAAGTATCTGAGTACTTATTTTCAATTCTTTTGGGTATTTACCTAGGAGTAAGATTATTGGGTCATATGGTAATTCTTATGTTTAAAATGTTGAGGAACCACCAAATGCTTCCACAACAGCTGCACCATTTTACATTCCCATCAGCAATTTGCAAGGGTTCCAATTTCTCCACATCCTTACCGACGTTTATTTTCCTTTTCTTCTTCTTCTTCTTGTTTGATTCTAGCCATCTTAGTAGGTGTGAAGTAGTACCTCTTATCTCATTGTGGGGTTTTTTTCCTTCGTTTTGTTTTGTTTTGTTTTTCTTTTGGAAACATCACGCGGCTTGTGGGCTCTTAGTTCCCCCATCCAGGGATTGAGCCTGGGCCCATGGCCCTGAAAGCGTGGAGTCCTAACCACTGGCCTGCCAGGGACTTCCCTCATTGCGATTTTTTGTTTTTTAAAATTAATTAATTAATAATTTTGGCTGGGTTGGGTCCTCATTGCTGCACGTGGGCTTTCTCTAGTTGTGGCAAGCGGGGGTTACTCTTAGTTGCAATGCACGTGCTTCTCATTGTGGTGGCTTCTCTTGTTGCAGAGCATGGGCTCTAGGCGTGCGGGCTTCAGTAGTTGTAGCTTGTGGGCTCAGTAGTTGTGGCTCACTGGCTCTAGAGTGCAGGCTCAGTAGTTGTGGCATGTGGGCTTAGTTGCTCTGCAGCATGTGGGATCTTCCCGGACCAGGGCTCAAACCCGTGTCCCCTGCATTGGCAGGCGGATTCTTAACCACTGCGCCGCCCGGGAAGTCCCTGTCTTCTCGTTAAGTTGTAGGATTTCTTTATATGTTCTGGATACTAAACACTTATCAGAGAGATGATTTGCAAATATTGTTTTCCATTCTGTGGGCTGTCTTGTCACTCTCTTCATAGTGCCCTTTGATGCAAAATAAATTTTTTTGTTTTTGCTTCAGTCCTAATTTATCTTTTTTCTCTGTTGCTTGTACTTTGGATGCCGTATGTAAGAAATCATTGCCAAATCCAAAGCTGTGAAGATTTACCCCTACGTTTTCTTCTAAGAGTTTTATGGTTTTAGCCCTTATATTTAGGTCTATGGTCTATTTTGAGTTAAATTTTGTATATGGTGTGAAGTAAGGGTTGAACGTCATTCTATTCCATGTGATTATCCAGTTGTCTCAGCACCATTTGTCAAAGAGACGAGTCTTTCCTCATTGAATGGTCTTGGCACCTTTGTCAAAAGTCAGTTGCCCATAGCTACATGGGTTTATTTCTGTACTCCCAATTCTATTCTTTTGCTCTATATATCTATCCTTATGCCAATACCACACAGTAGATTTATAGTAAGATTTGGAATCGGGAAGTGTGAATGTTCCAATTTTCTTCCTCTTTTTCAAGACTGTTTTGGTTATTCTGGGTCCCTTGAATTTCCATATTAATTTTAGGGTTATATTATTTTCTACAAAGAAGTCAGCTGATATTCTGGTAGGAATTATGTTGAATCTATAGATCAATTTGGAGAGTACTGCCGTTTTAAAAATATTAAGGTTTCCAATTCATGAGCATGGATGTCTTTCCACTACTTCTTGTTTTTTAAATTAATTCGATTGCACCAGGTCTTAGTTGTGGCAGGTGGGCTCCTTAGTTGTGGCATGCAAACTCTTAGTTGCAGCATGCATGTGGGATCTAGTTCCTCGACCAGGGATTGAACCTGGGCCCCCTGCATTGGGAGCGTGGAATCTTAGCCATTGCACCACAAACAGGAAACTCCCTCCACTATTTAATTATTCTTTAACTTGTTTAAGCAGTGTTGTAGTTTTCAGGGTATAACTTCTGCACTTACTTTGTCAAATGTATTCGTAAGTATTCTTTTGATGCAATTGTAAATGGAATTTTCTTTCTGTATATTTTACCCAGGGCCACAGCAGTGAAAGCACCAAGTCCTAACCATGGAACCACCAGGGAACTCCCTGGAATTGTTTTCTTAATTTCATTTTTGGATTGTTCATTGCTAGTGTATAGAAATACAACTGATTTTTGTGTGATCTTGTATTCTGCAACTTTGCTGAATTTGCTTAATAGCCCTGAAAGGTTTTTTCGGTCCATTCTTTTGTAGTTCCCATGTATAAGATCATGTCATCTGTGAATAGAGATTGTTTTACTTCTTCCTTTCCTATATGAATGCCTTTATATCTTTTTATTGCCTGATCGCTCTGGCTAGAACTCCCACTACAGTGCTGGCGTCCTTGTAACTTTTTTTGGCTGTGCCACATGGCTTGTGGGATTTTAGTTCCCCAACCAGGGATCGAACCCGGGCCCTCAGCAGTGAAAGCGCCAAGCCCTAACCACTGGACCGCCAGGAATTCCCAACATTTTTTTTTAAAAGTTGGGCTTCCCTGGTGGCGCAGTGGTTGAGAGTCCGCCTGCCGATGCAGGGGACACAGGTTTGTGCCCCGGTTCGGGAAGATCCCACATGCTGTGGAGCAGCTAGGCCCGTGAGCCATGGCCGCTGAGCTTGCGCGTCCAGAGCCTGTGCTCTGCAACAGGAGAGGCCACAACAATGAGAGGCCCACGTACCGCAAAAAAAAAAAAAAAAAAAAAAGTTACTTATATCTTTAGTAATCATTCTCCTAACTGAATTCCTTTAAGTTTATGTGGAAGACCATTTGTCTCTGTTCCTGTAGATACTCTAATTTTGGCCAATCCATTTAAACTGGATTCTTTAAATAAAGAACATAAAGTATATAACACTTTCTTTTGGGAATCTAACTTTATGAGTAACAGGTCAACATATTGAGTATAGAGTGCCTGCAGGGCGTAGGCACTGTGGATGCATGTATCAAGTCTTTGCTCAGTAACCTGCCCACAGATACCCACTCAGGACAGATCTTCAACTTGTCCCATGGGAAATGCCTGGGGATTTTTAGCTTCTTAGATGCCTACAAAGATTTGGGAGCATTTCTCTAAATAGGAGTGAAGATAGAGAACTCACAAGTGTATCATAAATTTCCCTTATTTGCTGCCATGAAATTATTTTTGAAAGAATTCCTCTCTAGAGGTAACCCCCAAGGGCCAATGACTAACTTCAGGGTAACAGAATGTGTGAATTGTTTACTACAATAGTCCCCATAAGGAAAACTATAGCCTCCTTAGAGAGACCTAAGTTCCTAATTCCTTCTGATTGGAAGATAATTTAAATGACAATACTGTTCGCCTCAAAAGAACTAAGACCACAACATTCCCCAGTATTTGAAATATACTTTGTCTAGTTTAACGATGCAAAACCAGAGGAACAAAGGGGATATTTTGGGAGAAGGAAGAATTTGCTTGCCACACTATTCATCAACCCCACTAAGGCTGAAATATATCTTCCCTAGGGAAAGGGGATATTTGGTCCCAGGATGTATGTTATTAGTTATCTATTGCCACATAACAATGTACTCCAAAATTTAGTGTCTTAAAATTAAAGCATGCTTATTATTTCACAACTTCTGGAAGTCAGGTGTGGCTTAGCTGGAATTACAAGGCTGCAATCAAAGTGTTGGCCAAGGCTGTGGTCTCATCTGAAGGCTTGACTATGGAAGGATCTACTTTCAATGTTGTGTTTGCTGGCAGAACTAAGTTCCTTGCAGCTGTTGGATAGAGGGCTTTAGTCCCTTGCTGGCATTAACCAGAAGCTACGTTCATTCAGTTCCTTGGGCCTCTCCTACATGGCAGCTTGCTTCATCAAAATGTGCAAGCTGAGAAGGCAAAAGAGAGTCCAGCTGGATGAGTCAGTCTTTTGTAACCTAATCATGAAAGTGACATCCCATCACTTTTGCCATAATCTTTTTTTTTTGCCATAATCTCTTTGTTATCAACAAGTGACTAGGTCAGGACCACACTCAAAGGGAGGAGATTACAGAAGGGTAATCAATGGGGGCCATTTTTGAAAGCTGGCTACCAGACAACACTAGTATAAATCTAGATACAGATGCTGTTCCTATAAACATATTAGATTCCAAGAACCTGCTTCTTCAGCCCATTTGTCTTGAAGATGAAAGGAGTAAAAGAGATGTAAGCTTTCAGTCCTGACTTGTACTTACACCAATGAGAGCAGGTTATTCCCACATGAAGTCTTTTTTTTTTTTTTTGCGGTACGCGGGCCTCTCACTGTTGCGGCCTCTCCCGTTGCGGAGCACAGGCTCAGCAGCCGCGCAGGCCCAGCGGCCATGGCTCACGGGCCCAGCCACAGCCACTCCGCGGCACGTGGGATCTTCCCGGACCGGGGCATGAACCCGTGTCCCCTGCAACGGCAGGCGAACTCTCAACCACTGCACCACCAGGGAAGCCCTCACATGAAGTCTTTGCTGAAATAAATTCTATCAGGCATCCTTCACCAAAATAGGCTGGTTTCAACTATAGTGAAGATCTGTCAAGGCAAGAAACCTTTTCTGTTTGGTAAATGCTGAAGAGAATTTTTTAAGCAGCTGGAGCAACCTCACTTGACCCATTGTCATTCATTTTGATGCCATGATGATTCCATAAGGGCTTGAATCCCTGGGACCATTAGTGGCTCATGACCGAAATTTTATCAGGAACACTTTCCACCATGCTTAGCCTCTAAGCTTTCAAATTGCCAGCCTTCTGTGTGAGTCTCAAAGTAGAAGGTATCTTGCAATGCTGCTCATTTCCTGGCCATACAGTCAGAAGTTTGTCCATGTCAACTTCATCATTAGCCTTTTCTGTTCAGTTCTCTTCACTTAGGCACAGTTTTCCTTGTTTATATGATTCATTCTTTTTTATCCCTAAAAAAATTAAAATATAATACAAATATGCATAAAACATATAGTAGAGTGAATGCACAGTCAAGAAGCAGAATACTTTCCAGTCATGTAAGATGAAAAAGACCAGCTGTACAACACTGTGCTTATAGTTAATAGTACTGTACACTTAACAGTTTAAGAGGGTAGATCTCACATTGTGTTTTTTACCACACACACACACACACACACACACACACACACACACACACACACACACACGAATCAGCAGGGCCATGCCAGGTCTTCAATTTGGAAAATAAATTTTAAAAAGAAATAGAATACCCCTATACCTCTGAAACTGGCCATCCACACCATTCTCCTCATCCCTTCCTGATCACTCTCTCAAGTAACCAGTGGTAATTACCTGCTTGTCTTTCTTTATAGTCCCCACACGTCCACTGGCTCTTGCCCAGAACACAACCAAATAAAAGAAACAAGCAGAAGCAGCGGTCCTCCTAACTCCACAGAGGACTTCATGATGATGGATCCTTGGCTCAGACCTCCTCAGGCAACAGGAAACTGTAGTTTTATTTCCCTAAAAATCTCAGTCTATTTTTATGTTTTAGAAATCAACATAGAAATGGAATCATCATGTATGCCTTGCTTCTTTGGTTTTCCCATTATGTATGTAAGTTTCATCTGTGTTGTTGTGTGTGGCTGTGATTTGTTCATTTTCATTATACTACAATCTATTCATTCTACCAGGTAGGTGGACATTTGGGTTGTTTTCAGTGTGGGCTGTTAGGAAGAGCGCTATGCTGAACTTTCTTAAGTGTGTCACTGAGAGTTTCCATGGAATGGAACTAGTGGGCCGTAGAGTGTGCAGAGCTTCAACTTCACCAGACAAGGCCAACCTGTATTCTAAAATGATTGAACCAACCGAGCAGTATATAAGAGCTCCTACTATCATTCCTTCTTTGACTTCCTGACTCCTTCCTCTTGAGTACTTTTATCCCATGTGCAACATTTGCATTTTCTTTCCACTTTGAAACTTTTTTAAAAAAACCACTGCCTTTTTAAAATTGCAATTGTATGGCTCTTCACACTAGGTCTTCCAGCACTCTCATTATTTTAAGTGTGGTAGTGAATGATATTTGTAAAACACTTTGAAACTAAGCAAAAACACAGCAAAATAAATGTTAATGAAGTAGTGGAAACCAAAATGACCCTTACAGCCATCTTGTACCTATTTGTGACTGACAGAATTGTAGTGCTTTATTCTGAAGCTTATTTTTGTTCTTAGCTAGCTTATGAGTTAAATATTGGCAAACATAATGGTCAATATGTGTCATACATTTGTCAAAACCCATAGGATGTACAACACGAAAAGTGAACCCTAATGCAAACTATGGACTTTAGTTAATAATAACGTATCACTATTGGCCCATCATTTCTAACCAATGTACCACACTCTGCAAGATGGGGGAAGTGAGGGGGTGTAAGGGAACTGTATTTTCTACTCAATGTTAAGGTAAATCTAAAACTGCTCCCCCAAAACTATTAATTTAAAAAAGTTGTAAGCAGAATAACTTCTGCATAATGGTAAAGAAATTTCCATTTCTCTACACTTGAGGTTCTAGAGCAGGGATCAGCAAACTACTGCCTATGGGACAAATCTGGCCTGCTGTCTGTTTTTGCACAGCCTTCCAGATAAGAATGGATTTTATAGTTTTCAAAGGTTGAAAAAAAAACCCAAAAGAACAATATTTTGTGAATTCTGAAATTTACATGAAATTCTAATTTTAGTATCCATAAAGTTTCATTGGAACACAGCCACACCCATTCATTTACACATTAATTATGGCTGCTTTTGTACTACAATGACAGAGTGACAAAGATTGGCAATGTTATAGAGACTGTATGGCCCACAAAACCTAAATATTGACTACCTGGCTCTTTACAGACAAAATTTGTTGGGAGTTCCCTGGTGGTCCAGTTGTTGGGACTCTGCCTTTCCATGCCGGGGGGCGCGGGTTCTATCCCTGGTTGGGGAACTAGGATCCCTTAAGCTGAGTGGCAAGGCCAAAAAAACAAACAAACAAAAAATGTCGATTTCTGGGTTAGAGAAGGCAGTCTTCATGGAGTCAGGAGATATGAGTTCTAAACTGTGTAAATGTGTGATCTTGGGTTACTCATCGTCTCTAGAACCTAACTATAAATTCCAGAATTTATAGTAACTTCATGGGCAAGTTCTCACTGGAAAGTGCGCATGGATTCAGGCCATAGCAAATCAAACACCTCCAGCTTTTCCAAAACTGATCACGCTATATAAATTTACCCTTGCTTTCAAGAAAACACTATATAATTTTTTTAACCTGTAAAAATACTGGCAAGTATGAAAAGAAAACGAGAAATGCAGAAGAATCTCACTGTAATACTGGTTATTATGATGGAAAAACTGGAAATGAATTAAATGTACATAATAGGAGAGTAGTAAAATAAATTATGATATATCCATACCAGATAACAATACTGTATATTCTCTCCAAGTTATCTCCCAATTAGGCAGATCTCCAAGTAGTCATGTGGAGTGACTTCCAAGATGTAGTAAATGAAAAAGGCATATTACAAATTAACAAGTACAGAATGATGTCTTTTGTTTTATAACACAACTATTTCTATATGTAGATATACTGCTGCATAGACTAAAAAGTCTAGACCAGTGCTGTCCAACAGAAATACATTGTAAGCCATATCTGTGATTTCATATTTTCTAGTAGCCATGTTAAAAATGTAAAAAGAAACAGGTAAAATTAAATTTAATAATATATTTTATTTAACTCAATGTATAAAAAATTATTTCAACATGTAATCAATATAAAAAGTTAATAGCGAGATAGTTTACATGTTTTTCATACTATATCTTTGAAGTACAATGTGTATTTCACACACTTAAAGCACATCTCAACTTGGGCCAGCTACATTTCAAGCATTCAATAGCCACATGTGGCTATCATATCAGACAGCACAGGTCTAAACACATCAAAGTGATAACAGTGATTACTCTGGTGGGGGAGGGGAAGAATGAAGGGGGACACTTTTTCTGCTATATTCTTTTGTATTGTTCAATTTAAATTATTTCATGTAGTACTTCATTAAAAATAATAATATATATTTAAAACAAGTCAGAAATATGTACTTCATGTTTTATTCTTTGTTTTTTTTTTTTTTTGGCCGTGCCACGTGGCATGTGGGATCGTAGTTCCTTCATCAGGGATTGAACCCATGCCTTCGGCAGTGAAAGCTTGGAGTCCTAACCACTGGACTGACAGGGAATTCCCTGGATAAACACTTTCTGAGTTTGAGCTGTCTGTGAGGAGTTAGGCTATGCATTATGGAAGATAAAAAGAATGAGACATTGTTGTCCTACAAGATTTTTGGAGAAAACTTTTGGAACTGCCTTTACAGCTTGCAAATTCTCTTCAGGTTGGATCTGACTTCTAGCCATAGCCAAAAGCCCTTTAGTTGGGTCCAGTAAATCAACTAGGTATTATGGCATTGTCTAAAATGAAGTGTGACAAAAGATTTTATTATGTGACTTGCAAACTGGCAGCTCCAAATGCTTCCCAAAACATTTATGTTCAGCAACAACAATAAATTAAGTAGATAATGCAACAAAACGACTATGGGTAAGCTCAGCTTTATATGATACCTTCTTGGGACTTCCCTGGTGGTGCAGCGGTTAAGAATCCGCCTGCCAATTCAGGGGACACGGGTTCAATCCCTGGTCCGGGAAGATCCCACATGCCAAGAAGCAACTAAGCCCGTGCAGCACAACTACTGAGCCTGCGCTCTAGAGCCCAGGAGCCACAACCACTGAGCCCGCGTGCCACGACTACTTAAGTCCACGTGCCTAGAGCCCGTGCTCTGCAACGAGAAGCCACCGCAGTGAGAAGCCCGTGCACCACAATGAAGAGCAGCCCCCGCTCGCAGCAACTAGAGAAAGCCCGCGCGCAGCAACGAGGACCCAACGCAGCCATAAATAAATAAATTAAATAAAGAGTAAAAGTAAGTCTTTAGTTTGCCCAGGACCTATCAATAGTTTATGATTGCCCTTAGTGAAGAGCAAGCAAACCATGATAGAGACAAAACTATTTGACTGCTATCCTAGTGTATCAATATGTTCTGAAAGAAGGGACCATCAGGAATTTTTTTAATTACCTGGACTTTTTAGAATAACTGAGCTTGCTATTTTTAAAAGATGGGACTTAAAATGCTAAAAGAGTGACGATAAGGGCAAAAGGGGAAAGGAGGTTATGGTTTCCCATTTGAAAAATTTAACAGGATTATCATTTTAAACTGTAAGCAACCTAAGCCTAATCTCTTCGTTTTATGGAGCTGGCTTGTGGTTTGAATCTTAAGGATGAGAAGGAGGTCAGCTGGGGGACAACTGGAGGGAGAGTGCCCTAGGCACGAAGTCCAGCACCTTCCAGTCTTTAGATCCCAGTGGTTGGCCAGCCAACCAAGAAAGATACCTCCCCAGCCTTGCTAACAGCCTCCTCTCACCTCCTTTCCCTCACACCAGCGCCCCCATCGCAGCTCTCTCCCTTAATGTTCCAGCACCGCCCCACTCCAGCCTCCTTCAACACCCTTCAGCCTCCTCTCAGCACGGCCTCCCTCAGACAGTGTCTCTTCTCCGCCTCTGCCATCAGTCTTTGGAGTCTCTCCTCACTGTCCCCCTTCTCTTTGAGGGTCTATCATCAGTCCCTTCCTAAATTTGTGGACGTCTCCCTCTGCCTTCAGATCTTTTCCCTCAGGCCCAATTTTCAGTCTCCCTCGGTCCCGTCCCTCAGTCTGTAGGTCGACCCCCTCACTCAGTCTGAGGTGTCTCCTCTCTTGGTCTGCGGGGTCCCCTCTCTCGGTTTGAGTGCCTCCCCACTCGGTCTGCGCGGTCCCCACCCTCGTTCTGCGGGGTCCCTTCCCTCGGTCTGGGGGGACCCCTCTCGGTCTGAGCGTCTCCCCTCTCGGTCTGCGGGGTCCCCTCCCTCTGAGGTGTCTCCTTCCTCGGTCTGCAGTGTCCCTTCTGTCCAACGACGTGGTCCCCTCCCTCGGGTCTGCAAGATCTCTCCTCAGTCCCCACCCTTGGTCTGAGGGGGGGGGGGTTCTCATCTTCCCGCTGGCCTTGAGCACCGGCTTTCTCCACTCACCTCCCGGCCGCCAGCTCTCTTGAGCTCGCTCTCGCCGGGCACGGTCTCGGGCGCGCACGCCGGGCGGCGACAGCGGGTGACCGCGCGCGCAGCGTGCGCGGTGACGTCAGTGCGCTGGCGGCGGCGGCGGCGGCGGCGGCGGTAGGGCTGTTTGTTCTGCTCTCCCGCAACCGAAGAGCCGAAGCGGTGGCTGCGGCAGCGGCGGCTGCCGGCAGTGCCCGCGGGCAAGCGGGGCCTGTGAGCGCGGCGGAACGGCGGGCGGGCCCCGGCGCCGCGCAGGCAGCCCGAAGAGGAGGGGGCGGCGGCGGCTGGCGGCCGGCGGCCGGCGGGGGCGGCGTGCGGCCTAGCGTCTCAGGTGAGGACTGGTGCCCTTCGGGGCGGCGGACGGCGCGGGGCAGCCGGCGGAGCTCCGCGGCGCGGCCCGCGTAACCTGCATTGCGTAATGGGGCCGGTGCGCCAGCACCTACGCCATCGGCGCGGCGCGGGGGCGGGGAGGCCGGGGCGACGCGGGCTCGGGCCTGCGGGCCTCCCGCGTCCCCGCGCCGTCCGCGCCGGGCCAGGGCCGCCTGCGCCGTTGGCGGCAGGGCGGTTCGCGGGCTCCCCGCCGTTGGCGCCGCCGCCCCCCGGCTCCGGCAGGGCTGCAGGGCAGGGGCGCGGGCGGGGGGCGCGGGCGCAGCGGCGGGGCGGGTGGCCGGGGGCGGGCGGGGGGCGGGCCGAGGCGCCCGGCACTTCCTGTCGCCGCCATTTTGTCAAGTGAGGAGGAGGAGGAGGAGGAAGCGGCCGCCGCGGACTCCGCGGCGCGCCTGGCCCCGGTAAGTCCGGGCCCGGCGTAGTGGTCACAGGCGCCACTGTCCCCGGCCGCAGTCCCCGGGGCGGTTTGGCCCCGGCCCGGACGCTCACGTGGGGCGGGCCCAATGCGCTCCCTGGTGCTTTGGTCCTCTTGTCCAGGCTGGGGCAGCGCGCCCCCGCCCTCATTTCCTCATCTTCCGGGCTGTCCCCGGAGCTCTGCAGAGAACGGGGCTGGTCCCCCGGTGGAGGGAGAAGGCTGCCGCTGCACACCTGCCCGGAGACAGGCTCTTGGGGGCGGGAGCGGTGCACTGAGGGGCGAGCCTGGCCCCCTTTACCCACCCACTCCCGGCTTGGCAGCCCCTCACTGGGCGCTTTGTTTTGCTCGGTCGGTGCTTGCTGGCGTCCTTGACAGGGTCTCGTCTATTTGCAGTCTTGTGCGTGGTGGTGGTATGGGGTGGGGATGTGGGGGAGTTGTGATTCAGCGAAATAAAATGACCCCCCTCCCTCCAAAACGGAAATAACACAACTTCACCCGACTGAGATACTCCTAAGGCCCAGCCTTGGATGAAGATGGGAAATCCCACTTCGGTGTAGTGGGCAGTATAAATACTTCTGGTCAGGCCCGTGGATGAGTCATGTTCTTTTGCGGAGTGACTGACCTCTCTTTTAGTCAAGATCACGCATTGTTTTCTGAAGTGTTGTTTTTGTTTGTTTACTCAGTGTTTTGTGCAGCCTCGTGCGGTGTATGGTCTTGGCCCTTGGGTTACTTTCTGTGTGTGTGCTGGATGCAAGAAGTGACCTCTTGGAGAAGTGAATGAGAATTGAAGTGTCTTTGCTTACCTTCGAGAGGGCTCTACCTGTTCGTGTTTACAGAAACCGTCTCAGTGTACCTCTAAGCCAGTGGCTCTTTGGTGCTGTAATAATGTTTGGGAGATTTTTATGAATGGGGCTGTCAGTTTCCTTAAATTGTTAGTTCTTGGAATTTAGTCCTTGGAGGTTGTAAAGAAAGCGATACCCAGTAGGATTTATGAATATGTTACCAGTTTCGAGAAGTTTTTGGATGGCACAGTCTATTTTATGACTTAGCCAGTAATATGATAAAACATTATTTTCGGTTTAATTTGGATAGGATTTATCTTTCCCCCAAGGCATTGTAGATAACTAACCCCTAATCCCCCAAATTTTCAGCCTGGGGAAAATAAACCTCTCCGATGATTTCCCTCGACCAAATCGAGAAAAGCCTGATCTAAAACAGTGCATTGCTCCCCTGTTATCTGCCCTACCCCATAACCTTAGTAGGAAACAAAGTATCTAAGGGCTCAAGCTGTGGAGTGAGTTAGTCTCTTAAGATGGTTTTAGTTGGTCTTAACCTGAGGAGATGAGCCCACATGTGTGAATCTTGCTAGAATTCAGCCCCAGCCAATTGCTGAAGATAAGGAATTTTGCCTACAGGTGAAAGTTAGAACATGAAAGTGGCTGCGTTTTAAGGATGGGTTGGCTGTTCTCAGGTGTCTATATGGTTACCTTCCCTTCCTGGGATAGAGATGAGAAAAAAAATTACCTAAGAATTGCAAGAGAATCATTGGCCACTTTGTAAAATTTCCACTAAATTATTGAATTGTTTAGAGGAATTTAGACTTTGTTTCCAAAAGTTACCTTTTTGAGCCAGTTGTTGTGATCTTTGTACTAAGTTGCACTTTTTCTTTTGGAGGTGGAGGGGATGCAGTATTTTCATGTTACACAATTCAGGTTATTGAATGACTTGAGATTTATGAATTCTGGAAGGAGATTGGAGGGATATATTTTTTTTAACTTATAGTAAAAACCATTTCGTATCAATGATTTGAAGACCCTGGGCTGTTAAATCTGCTCTGACAACCCGCTGTCGTCATCTGTAACGATTGTGTGGATGTGAAATGTTTCAAATTCTGATTTTGAATAAAATCGTAAAGTTGACACGTTTGTCTTTATGTTCCTGGCAGATCTATAAAAAGGAGAGAAAAGCTTGTTATTGAGAACAGTTTCAGTGTTTCTATTAATGTTTAATAAATCTTTGTGATTTTTAGTGTTTTGAAAAGACTGAACATTTGCAAGGTGAGAATTGTGGGGATTCTTTGCTGGTGCTGGCATTTTATTTAATTCATAAGACATGAGTTTGTAAAAAATAAGATTTCCTTAAATTATTATTTTTATTTTTACTAGACTGTAAGTTCTGTGAGGGCAGGGTTTTGTTTGCTTGGCTTTGTCTATTTTTATTCTCTAGTGTATCCTCAGCACCTTAGAAGAGCAGCTAAAATATTCCTTGAGTGAATAAACTGGAGAGATAATTTAGGAAGAATTTGACATGCCCATAATACCAAGTGCAAGTAATTCCTTTTAAATCAGTAAAATATTAACAGTGGGCATAATTGGTCAGTAGTGACTTACAAGAGACGTGAATTTTTGTTTTTATTTTATTTATTTATTTTTGGCTGCACTGGTTGCTGTGCGTGGGTATTCTCTAGTTGCGGTGAGCGGGGGCTACTCTTCATTGTGGTGCGCGGGCTTCTCATTGCGGTGGCTTCTCTTGCGGAGCACGGGCTCTAGGCATGCATGCTCAGTAGTTGTGGCTCGTGGGCTCTAGAGCACAGGCTCAGTAGTTGTGGTGCACGGGCTTAGTTGCTCCGTGGCATGTGGGATCTTCCCGGACCAGGGCTCGAACCCTTGTCGCCTGCATTGGCAGGCGGATTCTTAACCACTGTGCCACCAAGGAAGCCCGGGAGACGTGAATTTTAACTAAGGTAACGTTAAGGTCCCTAATTGCAGTAAACTTACTAATAGTCCAAGCAGCGTGGCATGCAGTTGCTTCTGTGCACTGTCTACTGTGCGTCTCCCACTTAGCAGTTTGAAATGTGGTGAGTGGGTTTGGGCTGTGGGTCAGTCCTGACCTGGGAAAAGTATTTTAAGAGGAAGTTGAAGTGGGTGATAAACAAGTATGCGTAGCATTTCTTAATGTGGATCTCATTTTGTCAGTAAAAAGGTTTTGTTTTTTTGTTTAAAAACATTGAGCCCTTTCTGATATTCTGATTTCATGTGATTGGCCAATCCATTGTAACAATTAGTTCCTGAGCTTCTACTATGTATAAGAGAAGACAAAAAGATATTTGCACAGTGATTTTCTGTGGTACATATATTCTTTCTTAACGTATTCATTCTCTCCAAATATTTATTGAATATAAATTATAGAGTATTATACTAACATTGTAAAATCTTATCTTTTTGTTTTTAGTGTTTTTATAACAGGCTTATTGAGATATAATTCACAAATGATAGTTCACCAATTTAAAGCGTACAAATCAGTGGTTTTTAGTATGTTCAGAGTGGTGCAGCCACCACCACAACCAGTTTTAGAACATTTTCATCCCTCCAAAAAGAAGTCCCTATTCATTAGCAGTCACGTTCCATCCCCCCAATCCCTGGCAACCACTGATTTACACTCTGTCTCTATAAATTTGCCTATTCTGGATATTTCAGGGATCATATGATACATAACCTTTTGTGGCTGGCTCCTTTTACTTGGTATAATGTTTTTAAGGTTTGTGCTGTAGCATGAATCAGTACTTCATTTCTCTTATAACTAAGTACTATTCCATTGTGTGGATGGATATGTCACATTTTATTTATTCAGTTGATGGATATTTGCATTTCCACTTTTTTGGGTATTGTGAATGGTGCTGCTACGAACATTCATGTACACATTTTTGTGTGGACATTTGTATTAATTTCTCTTGGATGGATATCTAGGAGTGGAATTGCTAGGTCATGGTACTTAACTTTTTGAGAATGCACAATGACTTTTTAACTGCAGTGATTTTTCTAGTACTTTGATGGAGGGGTTAAAAAAAAAGCTTAATGGAATGTGGTGTAGCCATTTAAAAGAATGAGGAAATGGAAGTGCAAGGATGTCAGCATGTTGACATGTAGTACAGTCTGCACGGTTTGATCCCCATTTGGTTTTTTAAATTGTACATTGTTAGAGAACAGTTTGAAATGCTGGTGAGGCACAGAAAACAGTCTGGAAGATGCAACCCAAACTCATACCATTGTTATAAAAGTTAATTTTAAAAACACTTAGGTTTTTTTTTTCCAGTCCAAGCAGGCTACAACTGATTAAACTTGATTAAACTGCATCCACATGTCCCAGCATAAATCATGGGATGTATTCCATTCTAAAGAAATAGATGGAGAGTGAGTCCAGTGTCAAAGATAGGGCAGAGCAGCCATCTGTCCTGTTCTTGACCAAATCCTGAGGGGGAATAGCACTGGTTGATCCACATCATTTGCAAAAGAGGTTTTATGGGATTTTCTTTTTAAACAAAAGTAGTGCACGGTCATTTTTTAAAATTTGGAAAATACAGTGTTAAGGTGATGTTAAGTGTTAAAAATTGTTACCTAACCCCATTTTTGTGCCAGTTTTTTTCTACATGAGTAACAAAATTGGATTGTGCTGTTAATTTTTCAAAAAATATTACACTGTGAACATTTCCAAAATACTCTATTTTAAATGGTTGCCTAAAATTCTATTACGTGAATGTACCATAATTTAATTCTGCTATTTTTGGACATGATTTTCAAGTTTTCTCTTTTTTTCATATCTAGAAATGGAATCACCAGACCAAAGGGTGTGCGTTTTTGGAAAGTTGATACAAATTAGTTTTCTAGAAAAGTTCCATGAATTTCCCTTTCTCCAATCTAAGCTTGACAGTGTCTTGTTTATAAGGGTGAGGTTTTTAACAGTTCCCCCCCCCACACAAATAGTAACTGTTTAAAAACAAAATGTGGTTTTGAGTGTGTTCTGAAGCCTTCTGAGAAGCAGAAGTGTCTCTGAGATCTTGCTCTTTGACCTTTCTACTCTCCTGCCCAGAGTTGGACTTTGTTTCCTGAAATCAAGTCGCAGAATTCCTGACTCTGTGATAGAAGTCCAGTGTTATTTGAATGCTCTGGGGAGGGCTTGAACAGCCTCTTGGCAGTCCAGTCCTGTCTCATTTTTGCTGCCCTGCTCCAAAGACTGATACAACCAGTGTGGCACAGTTAGACCCCAGTTTGAATCCTGGCCCTCCTGCCTGCTGTGTGACCTTCGCCTGTCACTCAGCCTTCCCCAGACTTCATTTCTCCATCTTTAAGTTGAGGATAAAATGAGGCAGTGCTCTCTCAAGGTTAGCTACTTATTTGCTGTCATTATCCAGGGTGGAGAATAGAAGTGGGAAGAGGTAGCCAGGTATTACGAAGTAGAGCAGCTGAGGGTAGGAAGGTGGACCAGCTGACATGCCTGGAAACCATGTCACCGGGTGATATCAACATCAGCCAGGTGCCTTTCAGATCCCCCTGTGTGTTGGTCTTCCTTCAAGTGAGCTGTGAGTAGAGATCAATGGGGGAGGTGATATAAAGTAGGGGCTGGTTTTTCTAGGTGAGGATTTGTTTATCTGATAATGAGATTAAAAGTGGTGGTGGGCTTCCCTGGTGGCGCAGTGGTTGAGAGTCCGCCTGCCGATGCAGGGGACGCAGGTTTGTGACCCGGTCCGGGAAGGTCCCGCATGCCGCGGAGCGGCTGGGCCTGTGAGCCATGGCCGCTGAGCCTGCACATCTGGAGCCTGTGCTCTGCGGTGTGAGAGGCCACAACGGTGAGAGGCTCGCGTACCGCAAAAAAAAAAAAAAGTGGTGGTAATGGGATTAATGGAAATTCAGCAAGCTTTGGGGGTGCCCACCCTGGGATGTTGTTGGCTGCAGAGTTTGGAGAAATGATCCATCAGGGGAAGGTGGTCCAGTATATCCTCAGGCCTAAGATGTAACTTAACTATTTTATTAAAACCTGGTTGTCTGAACAAAGGCAGCAGTCATTGGGAGTTGCGGATGGAGGAAGTTTTTGCGGAGCACAAGCGTAGCATCTCTCCATACCTTCCCTGCCTCTTTTGGCCCTAAATTAAATTGTGTTGACATCTGGATTTGTTGAAAGGATTCTGGTCTGCAGGAAGGTTTGTATCACAAGTCAGGGACTCCCTGGAAGGGAGGCAGGCAGTTGGATGATGGGCCAGGAAAGTGGAGTGTCTGGCTGGGAGGCTGAGTTCTTGCTGGTGGACTTTGGGCCTGTTGACCAGAAGAACCAGTCGATGCCAGTCACCATTACTAGGGGCCATCAGTATCCAGGTCCGTGTGGAATGCCTTTAGTTTGTGTTAAACTGTTAAATCTGAGCATTTAACTGCAAATGAAGAGTACCTAAATGAATATGCCATTTCTTCTTTTTGATCTGTGACATACTTACAAATAAAGGCTTTTTTAAGCTCACCCTAGGTGTAGGGTATTCTGTGATCTTTTCCTTGACAAGTGTTGGCCTGTTCTGCTCAATGTAGGAAGTTCCAGGATTCTGGGCTGTGGCTAGCAGAGTTGGTTGGGCTTGGGTGGAGCTGTGTACTGAGAACTGTGGAGTCCATGTCAGGGATCAGTCCAGGCCCACTCCCTTCTGGCCTTGACCTCGACCTCAGGCAAGTTACATAATCTCCCTAAACCTCAGTTTCCTCCTGTGTAAAATGGGATTTGTATGAATAAGCATTGACTGAGTAGACAGCAGGTGGGGGTGTCTGGCCTCTGTGTTGTATTCAGATTGGGGGAAGGTAGGGGAGTATCTGACCTGTATTATATTCGATTGGTGAGAGAGTGCTTCTTTTGCTCTGCATAAAGGGTTTCTAGAATAGCCGTCCAGGCCTCACTTTGCCTGTGGTCACTTCTCTTGTCTTGGTGTCCCCTTAAGGCTGAAACTGCTTATTTGTTCCTAGTTGCTGTTATGCCAAGAGACACTGGTACACTGTGGAAGCAGTGCCAGGGAAAGGTGTTGGGCTTGGTATTATGTAATTTCTAGAAGCAGGAATTAGTAATATCCGTGTCCTTGTGTGTGACTAACGTCCCCAGTTGTCCTATCCCAGGCAATAACATACACGCTTGCCGGCGAATTGGCTTTTGAGATTGTTTTGTGTAAGTGAGATAAATTTGGGGATTTCACACTTGAAACATTTTCCGCTGTGTTTGAGGAAGCATACGTTTCAGGTGAGCAGATCCTTATTGTGAGGGTTGAAACAGGCAGACTGCATGGAGTGTGGAGCCTGCCAGTGCATGTTGTGTGTGTGCACATGCGTGTGTGTGCACACAAGAGGGAGAGAAGGAAGGAACTGGGCTGGACACATTGCATCTGCTGTGTACCTTCCTTGGACCTCATATCCTCTCAAGTCTCATATCCTCTCAAGTCTCAGTTTCTCATGTGTAAAATGAGAGAATAGGTTTGGGCTCCAGAGAACTTTGACCACAATCTAGATTTTAAGAGAGAGTAATTATTATTTTATATCTGTGTTTTTCATACTCTGGGTAATGAACTGAATTTAGTAGGTTGCAGTCATTGTTTAAGGAGGGAGAAAAAGGAAATGTCAAAGGGTGTTACACATTCAAGGGTATTTCATAAAACCTTTGCTGTGATTTTATGTACTGTGTACATGACAAAATCTGTTTCTTATTGTGAATCTTGTCAGCCTAGTGTGAAATAACCTCATTTTAGATACCTCTCAATGGTAGCTGTGGGTACCCTGAAAACTTTTTGTAAAATTTTTTTGGTGGCCATTTTGCAATCTGTTCCTTCATCACTTGCGCAAGGGTGACTGTCCTGGATATGCTTTCTAGTAGCGAGTTTGTTGATCTTGTTTTTTGGCCGAGTTGGGTCTTCGTTGCTGCATGTGGGCTTTCTCTAGTTGCGGCGAGCGGGGGCTACTCTTCGTTGGCGGTGTGTGGGCTTCTCATTGTGGTGGCTTCTCTCGTTGCAGAGCATGGGTTCTAGGGTGCGCGGGCTTCAGTAGTTGTGACTTGCGGGCTCTAGAGCTCAGGCTCAGTAGCTGTGGCCCACGGGCTTAGTTGCTCTGTGGCATCTTCCCGGACCAGGGATCGAACCCGTGTCCCCTGAATTGGCAGGCAGATTTTCAACCACTGCACCACCAGGGAAGTCCTGCATTGATCTTCACTTTCTTTTCTTTCTTGTACTCTGCTTGCTAGAAGCTGTTTGGAGGGTAGAGTGGGATGGGGAAGTTGAGGAAGCATGTAGTGGTGAAGGTTGTCAGTAGTTCGTAACAAGCAAAACAAGAAGTATGTGAAGAGTATTTTGTGTGTGTATGTGTAAGGCAAGTTACTTGTCATTTACTCTCAGATAGTGTCTTCCCAAGTTTTTAGTGAAGATGTCAGTTTTAAAGGAAATGGCTGTATTGGTTAGGTCTCTCCGGTGAAAATACCAGGCATAAAACAGGTTGAAATGAAAGGGAATTTGTTGGTTGATGTGATAAGTCTGGAGTGGGCCTTGGGCACAGCTGAATTCAGGGGCTCAAATAGGGACATCAGAGCTGTTCTTTATCTCTGATATCCTGACCTCAAGATCAAGAGTGATTCTTCCCCAGTAGTGCTCTCTAATGACCGAAGACTCTGGCTTGGGTCATTGCCCATCCCTGACCACGTGCAGAGTGGGAATGCCGAACCACCTCGCCTCAAACGTGACACATTTATCCCATCTCTGCCCTCCACTCGCTCACCTCAAGTGGTAGCCCCAGCAGCATCTTGCTCACCATTATGAGTCATTCTAGATGGGATAATTTTTGTCAAATTGTCTATAGTTTACACTAGAAGTCGAGTGTATCCCCTAACTTGAAGCAAGTTTTGGATGGCTGAAAGGGAAGCTAATATACCATACTTGGTCATAAACCAGAATTAGGTGAAATCAGCTTAGAATGAGTTACTCAAGAAAAAGGATAAAGTGAAGATGGTCAAGGATGTGTGTATTCCAAATCTTTGATAGAGGATTAAATGAACGACATGGTTTATTCCAGGTTCCAGGTACAGTGGGAGTTGCTGTGGGGGCTCTGGGAGGAGTCAAGCCAAGTCTCAATAGTCTCTTGAGTGGGCAAGAGGACTCCAGCCACTGGTGATAGAGCCCAGTTTGGCCAGAAAAACAGCCCTCAGGAAGCACAGGGGTGAGATGGGCTTAGATCTCGGAATGAAGCGCAGGGGAAGACTGGGTTAAGAGACCAGGTAGATAAACATCGGCAAACGCTTGCGTGAATGAACTTGTTATGGAGAACATTTCAGTGGACTGGATTCATCTTCATCCACACAAAAAGTCATTTGTAATTTTGCCATTTGTTAAGCTGTTTCTGTACTTAAGTTCTTGTAAAGTCTGCTGCTTGGCATTCCTCTAGTATTACAGAAAGCTTACTCAGATTTCCATAATCAAAAACAAGTGTTAAACATTGCTAGAGTAATCATTTTCCTGCAGTTCTTGCTCTTGGATTTATTCAGTTCTTTAAGGGGCTCAAAATAATTGAGGGTCCAGTGGCCAAGGATAGACCAGCCCTGCTTCTCACTAGAGCATCAGTTTTTTTGTTTTTAATTTATTTGGCAGCATTGGGTCTTTGTTGTGGTGTGCGGGCTCTTTGTTGCAGCGCGCAGGCTTCTCTCTAGTTGTGGCGGCAGGCTCCAGAGTGCGCGGGCTCAGTACTTGCGGTGTGCGGGCTTAGTTGCCCCGCAGCATGTGGGATCTTAGTTCCCCAACCAGGGATCAAACCCGCATCTCCTGCATTGGAAGGCGGATTCTTAACCACTGGACGGACCACCAGGGAAGTCCCTAGAGCATCATTTCTTAACTTGAGGGGAGGTTGGAGGTCCCTTTGAGAATGTGACAGATAGCACTGTGGATCCTTCTTCCAGAAAAATGCATATGTGCGAATGTTGAACAGTTTGGGGGCAGGGGCAGTTCTCAGAACCCTAAAGCCCATTCAGGGAGCAGGTACTAAAATGAATTTCTTGGATTTTACTTTGAGAATGAGTAATTATGTTAATTAAAAGACTCTTGATGGTTTTGAAGACTTTCTTTTTTGCATGCATCCTGCTTTTGCAGGCATTTGCAAATTTATGACTGTAGGAAACTGTGTGGAGCACCCCTTTTGGTTTGTCCTTGTGAAAATCCTCCAGAGATTTTTACAGAGCTGTCGAGTAACCAGTGTCAGCTGTGGTACACATCTGTCCAGGGGCCCTCTGCGCCCTTCTTTTTCAGCTTGTTCTCTTTCTTGGAGATGAATGTCAGAATGTGCCAGAATGGTCTTATTGCAGCGGCTGCAGATGAAGGAAGGTTTTTGTTCTGGGGCTCTTCACTGAAGCTGTTTGTGCTGTTCATAAAACCATCTCCAGGATTTGGTGTTGGCCTGGAGCCTTTGCTGCAGAAGGTAATCCAATGGGTCGCTAGCCAGCCTGATGATTTCATGGTGTTGGATGTGGGTAGACTTAGAAAGATTCATGGCTATGGTCCCTTATGTGGCTTAGCGCCTGCTGTCAGCTGCAGCACCCTTTATTCCATGCATGCACTTGAACCTGCAGACTGAGGGAGATAGAGCTTGTGGGATGAGAAAGTACCATTCTTTAGTGTGATATGTTTATGCTTAGGGATATGAACATGCTACACAGGTGGTGTGCATGGTGCCACTCTGCTCTCCTTTCCCAAATCCTTGTCTGGTAGAAGGAATGGGAAATTCAGTATCATAAACTTGAAAAATTCATACTTTGTAATTGGGGCAGAGTTGTCAAAGGATGGAAAAGAACTTGTATTACTTCTAAGAATAGGGCATATTGTTTGAAAAATTCAACTGAGTAAACTTCAAAGATCTTACTGGTTTTTATTCAATGATTCATGAATGGGGCAGCATCCCATCTAGCAGATGGGAAGGAGCGCCCAAGGAGCTGCACAAATGAAAGACTTAGTAACAGAGAGCAGGATGAGGGAAATTATGCTATCAAAAAGCAGATTGCTTGTGGCAAGGTCACTTTCTTTTTAGGGATGTTAGGGGTCTGTCAGGCAGATTACCTCAGTAGTGCTGACCAGGTGATTCCCGATTGACTGGTTTAAGATTCCATTTTGGGAGAGCCGAAACTAAGTTGTGGTTTGTGGACATGGGGCTTAGCATAGGAGACACCATTTTGGGCCTGTTGTCCTCTTTTTAACAATATTAAAATCCCTTTGCTTTCCCCTAATTTCTGAAGTTTGAAGATAGACTTGTATATGCTGATGGATATTTCCCCTTTTCATTTTCTGTTGATATTGGCTTTAATTAATCCCATTGCTCTGCTCAGTTGAATTACAGTCTTACTGTACAGCCATGGCTTTGTTACTTAAGCAGTTTTCCCTTTGTGTTCTGTAATTAAATAAACACATAGCCTATATGAAAGAGTTTTGTAAGAGGTGGTACTATCCATGTGTAGGTTGTTTTCATTTATAATCTTCATTTAAAATTCTTACCTCTGAAGTGCTTTTAGTTATAAAAAGCTGCTAAGTAATGAAGTTTGTGTATATGCGTCTCTGTTTTCCTTTTGACGCCAGGAAACAATTGAGCTCACAGATTGGTTGTCTGGAGATAACACCACCTTCATGTTCGTCTGTTTCAAGATAATAACTCACATATATTTGTAATCCCAGGAATGCAGTTTGGAGTTACCAGAGTTGGAGCTGACAGGCCCATAGCTTAGCTTGCCTGTCCTCTGTGTCATTTCTCAGGACATCTATGGGCCTTTTTGTTCTGGGAACCCATTTGAGTACCCTTCCCTTGCACTTGTGAGCGCTGGGTACCCTCCCTGTCCTATGGCTCTTTCAAACCCCTCCCACCCACTAATTGTTCACCTTGAGACAATAGTTATCTTTGATCATTGATTTTGTGAAAAGGTTCTGGGCTTTTAGCAAATAGTTGCCTGTGAATAGACTTCCCTTCAAAGGGTAGAACTACCTTTTCTGAATAGGCCTTTTTTTCTGTTTCTTCTTGCTTGCCTATTCTGAAATGGTAAATTTGAACAGGAGTCACCCTGCTTGGTTTGGGTCAGCCTTAATGTATGGAGCTGCAATGTGGGTCACTTCTCTTTCTCCGCTGTGTTCCCCTCCACAGACTGGGGAGCTTGTGCATCCATTTATGATCAGTCCATTTTAGTGAATATTTGAGTGATTACTGTGTGCCAGGTGCTGGATTTCTAAGACTCTGTGTTCCTTAAAATCCTCAGAAAATGGGTACTGGTATCATCTGCGTTTTGCAGATAAGGAATTTGACACCCAGAGAGCTCAGTCACTTGGGTAGGGTTGCTGGTAAGTGGCAAGGCCTGTTTCTAGAGCCCAGGTGTTCATGATTTCTGTTCTACAGCAGAAGAGAGGAAGGAATCCACCTCATGCAGATGGTTGGGATGGTACATAATGAGAACAAGGCAGACCTAGGAAGTGCTTTCTGAGAGGTACAGTTCGGGCAGTCAGAGAAGGAAGAGACTATCCAGTTGTGAGTATAGGAAAAGAACTGATGTTTAGGCTCATCCATCTGTGAGGACAGCCGAGGCCTGGACAGAAACCTGGATAGTTCTGCAAGCAAACACCTGTTCTTTGGAGGCAGGCCATGTCCTTGGTCCAAAAGATCGGAGGTTATTAAAAAAAAAAAAAAAACTCACCAGGGCAGAGAATGGTCAGAGGAGGGTCGTTACTTTGGCTGGGCAGATCTTTTCATCCAGGATTCTGTGCCACTCTCCTGAAGAGTCTCATGAAGAAATTCACACATGTGGAATTAAACCTCACCTTTAAAAGGTTTCCACCAGAGCGCCAAAATGCCTTGATTTGGTTTCACCTCCATTTTCCCCTTGATACTCCAGTGAAAGTATATGAGAGGAAGTTTGGGGGAGTAGTAAGCTGGAGTGTCATCTTTAGCCCAGGTGCCCCACCCAGGCTTGTTAACTCAGGGTTGTGAACTGGATGATCTCTTAGGATTTTGGTGAGCCTCTCAGTCTCTAAGTGCTACTTTATTGTAGGGTGAAATTGAGTTCCAGCTCTTGGGTGCTTATTTTCCCACATAGGGACCCTTATTTAAAAGGAATTTCCTGCCTGAAGCAGACATGCTGAATTGGATGATTCCATCAGTGTGTGTGCATGGGACTTCTTAAGAAATCAGGTGCTGTGCTGTATTCTGCGTGCACAGTAACGATTCAGTGGTGAGTAAAGGTGTTCGCCATGTCTGTGCCATGTATGATTAAAATGACTGGGGGCGGGGTGTGACAGGTGTTTTAGAGACCTTAATATCTCCAGTGGTGAGCAGCAACCCAGTGGTAGAAAGGTGGTAATTCATTTAACAAGTGTGCCCTGAAGGAATAGGTTTTCATTTTACTTTTTTTTTTTTTTGCGGTATGCGGGCCTCCCACTGTTGTGGCCTCTCCTGTTGCTGAGCACAGGCTCCGGTCGCGCAGGCTCAGCGGCCATGGCTCACGGGCCTAGCCGCTCCGCAGCACATGGGATCTTCCCGGACCGGGGCACGAACCCGTGTCCCCTGCATCGGCAGGCAGACTCTCAACCACTGCGCCACCAGGGAAGCCCCTCATTTTACTTTTAAAACTTTTCTTGACTTTATAAAATGGCAAATGATCTCATTGAATAAGGGTTTGGTTCTGAGTAGCTGTGATAAGAATTCAGTCAAGAGAAAATCTTCTTGCTATAGCATTCTTCTGCATGCTTGCACGCATCCAAGAGGTGTGCAGGTGTCTTAAGTAAGTGCCCAGAAGTGGGATTACTAGGCCATTGAGGATGCCTTAATGCCAAATTGCTGTAAAAAAAACAGTTGCATCTGTTTACCTTCCCACATCTGAAAATGTTGAGCCATATTTTCACCAAAATTGACATTAACAGACTTCTTATATTTGCACAGTAACGTGGTTGAGCATCTTCTTGTGTTTATTGTACTTGTTTGAAATACCTGTTTCTGACTTTTGTCATTTTCCTTTAGCTTGTTTATCTTTTTAAATTGATTTGCAGCCGTTTTTTTTTTTTTTTTTAATAACCTCAAGGTTTTTAAATTTATTTTGGCTCCGTTGGGTCTTCATTGCTGCGTGCAGGCTTTCTCTACTTGCGGAGAGTGGGCTTCTCATTGTGGTGACTTCTCTTGTTGCGGAGCACGGGCTCTAGGCACACGGGCTTCAGTAGTTGTGGTGCACAGGCTTGTAGTTGTGGCTCACGGGCTCTAGAGCACAGGCTCAGTAGTTGTGGCGCACGGACTTAGTTGCTTCATGGCATGTGGGATCTTCCCGGACCAGGGGTCCAACCCGTGTCCCCTGCACTGGCAGGCGGATTCTTAACCACTGCGCCACCAGGGAAGTCCCTGCAGCCGTTCTTTATAAAGTCTGAGCACCAGATCTTTGTGGCTGGTACATTTTACAAATATTTCCCCCTAGTTTGGTGTCAACACCACCACCACCACCACCACCACACATACTTCTGTATTATCTTTTGACAAACAGAAAATCTTAATTTTAACATAGATGAATTTATGACTCTGTTTTACAGTTTGTGAGAACACTACCTGAAATCAAATATTCTGTTTTATCTTTTAAAAGTTGTAGAGTTTTGCCTTTCAAATGTATGCCCTTCATCCATCAGGAAATGATTTTTGGGTACAGGGTGACGAGTCATGCAGCCTCTGAATCCCTTGCTGGCTTTGTGACCTCATATAAATGACTGATTTCTTCTGCATCAGTGTCCTCAGCTACAAAATGAGATCCTGATCTCTGCTGTGTACAAGGTTCTTGTGAGGTCGGAATACAGCATCCCAGCACACTGAGCCCCAAGCCTCAGTAGGCATTCAGTAATTTCCTCCTTGTTCTGAGTCCAACTGCATTCCCTAAGCATGTGGACACTCGGGGGAAGTTGGCACTTAACCCAGAAAGTTGTTGCTAGTACATTGCCTGCCAACTGCTACAGCCATCGCGGCCAGGCTGGGTTTGACTGCTCAGCAAATCTTCTGGCAGGGCACTGGCGGCTTGGAGAATGTTCAGCTGTGTGCAAACTTGCCTGGTGCAGGCAGGTGCTCAGTCTTAGAGATGATTAGTGCAAATCTGATGCATTGTAGAAACGAATGACTGCTTCCTAACTCCAGTTAAAAAGTTGAGTCCGGACACTCTTCTAACCAGGAGCTTTGGGCCTTGAAAGGAGCTTGTTTAGTGACTACCAGTGACCACATGTGCAGACACACGGTGTGCATTCCTGTGAGCAAACAAACAGAAGGCTGGGGATCTGGTGATGTTTGGCATTTGTGTCACAGTGTGCATTTTCCGATTGATTCATGGAGAGATAGAATGGGCTGGGATTGTGTGGTGTGGTACAGTAGGGATTTCCATGATCAGAGACACTTTGCATTTCCCTCTGGAGGAGAGTAATGACCATGAAGGATGGGTGGACATTTTTGCATGTGCTCTAGGAGATCAGATGTCAGAGTGAGGAGACTGAAGGGCATAGACTTCAGGCATTGCTCATCGAGTGTGTTGCGGTGTATATTCCTCTAGAGCCTTTCCCAATTTCACTCTCCAATGTTCTTGCTTCCATTTTGATCAGGGGCTTCGTCATACACCTTTCATGGAGGGGACCACTGAGCTGGGCGTGTATTAATTCAGCCATCAAACATTTGTTGATCCCTCTCAACCCTGTAATGTCCACATTTGGAAAAACCAGAAATGTCCCAATGTAAGACAGCTGGGGAGTGGTAAGCTTTGGCCTTTTGTGATGGGTAGTGGCTGTCATGTCACAATTAGAGGTGACAGATAGGATCTATACACATGTCCCATCAACACCAGAACATAGTATGAGGGGAATATTGATTGTAAGTAACCCTGTGAGTTTACACATGTGGAAATAGGTGTTGTGCTGAAGGGTGACCTTTCCCCTACTTGTGGCTTTGTTACATTTTATTGTAGTGACAGCTAAATGTTTTAATCAAGAGATCTCAGTCCACAGGCAGAATTGGCTTGTTTGCTTATTGCTGCTTGTTCCCTCTGAACCCAAAGGTGTTCTGTTGTCAGGGCCAGTAGGGAGTTGTTTGGTTCTCTAGCACTTGTTGCCTAGGAGTCCCCCTCCCAGCCCTGCAGCAGCAAATATCTTTACTAGTTTTGAGATTTAACCAAAACTGTAAAATTGGGCCAAGGTCGTCTAGGAAACATTTAGTATGAAAAATTATTCTACACAGTAGTGTTCTATCAGGGTAAGTTAATTTTCTCAAAAGATTAATGAACTGTCTTAAACACTCTTCAATAGCTGGGTATCAACTTTCCCCCTACTTTGAGCTAGGAGTAGCCCCACTTCCCTAACTGATTTGAGCGCAGGAAATGTTTCGGTTGTGCAGCCTACAAGGTTTTTCGTTTTTTTTTTTTGGCTGCGTTGGGTCTTCATTGCTGTGCGCGGGCTTTCTCTAGTTGCGGCGAGTGGGGGCTACTCTTCATTGTGGGGCGCGGGCTTCTCACTGCGGTGGCTTTTCTTGTTGCGGAGCACGGGCTCTAGGCACGTGGGCTTCAGTAGCGGCACGTGGGCTCAATAGTTGTGGCTCACGGGCTCTAGAGCACAGGCTCAGTAGTTGTGGCACACTGGCTTAGTTGCCCGTTGGCAAGTGGGATCTTCCCGGACCAGGGCTCGAACCCTTGTCCTTTGCATTGGTAGGCGGATTCTTAACCACTGAGTCACCAGGGAAGCCCAAGGATTTTTTATTACTCCTTTAAGATTGTTAGTTTCGCTGCTTTGCTGTCTTAAATGTAAACCACAAGTCACAGAACCCATTCTTTACCTTGAATTTTCCTTTCAGAAAAGCAATTTAAAACATGTAGTTGTTCAGCAGTGCTCCAGTAGCTGCTCTCATCTTGGAGGAGTTTCCAGTCTACACAAGGTGGATGGATCATTCCAGAAAGTAGAGTAGTTTGGGTCTTTCTCAATACTTCTCCCACCCCCCCCACCCCCACCCCCCAAAAAGCTGTGATTGAACAACATTAGGCACTTCACATAAGGCAGGCACTATATGTAAGCCTGCTGATCCTTGGGACAATCCTGAGGATGGGACCTGTTAACTACTCCCGTTCACAGATGAGGAATCACAAGTCTAATGACGATGTCTGTTGCTAAAAGTCTCTCAGGTTAGTTCTGGAGGTTGAGGTTCAGACCAGGCTGCTTTTGTTCTTAACCTGTAGGTCTGTCTCCACCTTCCCTGCACAGCAGCAGGTCTGAAGTAAGTGGGGCCCAGACATGGTTTATTTGTTTATTCATTTTCTTAAGTTTATATGCCATAAAATTCATTCTGAAAAATGCATCACTGGCAGTCAAGATACAGAATATTTCCAATCCCCCAAATTGTTTTGTGCCTCTTTGTAGTCAGCCCCTCCTCCTATGCCCAGCTCTACACATGAGTGTTTAAAATAAGATCCCCAAGCAATTCTCTGTGCAGCCAGAGATGAGAGCCACCACTTTATGAGCTCTCTCCAGAGCAGCAATTATGTCATGTTTTTTGCTTGTGAGCCTTGGTGGGTAAGACGCAGAAGCAGGTGGCCACTGCTGTAAGGACAGATAGCACTGGAATGTTGGGCCTTGCTCCTGAGTGGTAGTTGCTTGGTGGCAGCCTGTTGCTGCAGCCTTGCTCTGGGGAGGAAGGAGGAAGCACGAACGTTATGCCACAGAGTACAGTCATGCTGGGAGCCATGGAAATATGTCCCTGTTCTGTGTGCCTCTATATCTGTCCATATTGGGAGTTCTGCCTGAGGCTAGGGCATCTATTGCTGGGGAATCAAAGTAAACCGCTTCTTAGCTGGGATTGGCCATAGCTTGGATGCCCCATCCCCATGTCCCTTCATCCTGTTCCCTACTTCCACCAGGGGACTGTTGAGTTAGTTACTGTGCCTACGGAGCAAGTAGATCATTGTGAAAGAATTGTGTGAAAATTGCAGAGTTCTCTAAGGGGAGGATTCTTTTTTCAGTGGGGAGGAGAGGTGCTCTGCCCATTCATGCATAATAATCACCTTATAAAATTCTGGGTCCTTCTGCTGTGAGATAGTCACATGGGTCACAAGTGTAAGCAGTGCCCGGCCAGAGCCTCGGGCATTCAGGTGGGCAACAGTGGTAGCTGAACATGTTTGCGTCCCAAATGTCTGTGTCTACAAGTGTTTGTAGTGCCCTGAGAGTAAGGAACGGCTCTGTGCCAACAGAAGAGGGCTCTTGCGATGTGCCTGAGGCATGACCCATAAAAGTGACAGCATGATGTGTCTGCAGTTTAGTTTAGTTCCCAAATGCTGGAATCCCAGGAAATAGCCTGAACTGCTTAAGGATCTCTCAGTGTGGGGCCTATTTTCTTTTCTTTCTTTTTTTTTTTTTTTTTTTTGTGGTATGCAGGCCTCTCACTGTTGTGGCCTCTCCCGCTGCGGAGCACAGGCTCCGGATGCGCAGGCCCAGCGACCATGGTCCACGGGGCCAACCGCTCCGCGGCACGTGGGATCCCCCCAGACCAGGGCACGAACCCATGTCCCCCGCATCGGCAGGCGGACTCCCAACCACCGCGCCACCAGGGAAGCCCAAGGAACTATTTTCTTTTTCTTTTTTTTTAGCGGTACGCGGGCCTCTCACTGTTGTGGCCTCTCCCGTTGCGGAGCACAGGCTCCGGACGCGCAGGCTCAGCAGCCATGGCTCACGGGCCCAGCCGCTCCGTGGCATGTGGGATCTTCCCATACCGGGGCACGAACCTGTGTCCTCTGCATCGGCAGGCGGACTCTCAACCACTGCACCACCAGGGAAGCCCGGGCCTATTTTCTTTCTCTAGGCCTCGGGTGGAGTTGGATTGATTGCATATTTTACTAGGGATAAATGATTTGGTGTTCTTTCTATTAAGCCGATTTTCTGGTTGTAGGAAGTAGATTGTTATAATTTTGGTTTAGTTCACAAGTGTTAGGGAAGCTGTAGAGAAGTACAGTTTCCTCCCTTTTTCAAGGGTGGAGTGAAGAGAGGAATCATCAATGTGACCACAAGCTTTTTACATTAAGAATTCAAGGAAAGGGACTTCCCTGGTGGTGCAGTGGTTAAGACTTCGCGCTTCCAATGCAGGGTGCGTGGGTTCAGTCCCTGGTCAGGAAACTAAGATCCCACATGCCGCCCAGCACAGTCAAAAAAAAAAAAAAAAAAAAAAGATGCAAGGGAAGCATTTTTTGATTCTTCTCTTGACAGCCATTCAAGTTAACCACAACCTTAGGCAAGATTCAGGCAAAAAGAAACCAAGTATTCCAGCAGTGCTTAGAGTAAATATTTCCGTTTGTGGAATTTTACCCATGTTTGTGTGTTTTGCAGAGCCCACCAATAAACTACTGCTTAATAATGAAGTCCCAATTGGGTTGTGAGTCTTTGGGCCTGCCCTGTGCTCCATTGCCTGCATAGAACAGGCACACAGGAACCTTTATCACAGTTGTTAGCGGCTGCTTGACCTGGTGTCTGGCCGCCTGTTGCGTTGTGGCTCGTAGTGGTTCTCCCAGTTGGGGACATTGCTGGTTGTAACAACATCCTGTTATGCTTCACCTTCACCTCGAAGATGAGATTGCAAAAATGCCTGAGATTGGGAATGAGGACATGCAGTCATCACCTCTTCCTCTCTGCTGCTGGGAGCCCAGGGTGTTTGCTTTATGGGCTGGGCCCTTATATGCTGCTGTTTCCATTTTCGATTTCCAAGTGAACCAGTTGCTTTCTGCTTTTTTTTTTTTTTTTTTTTTTTTGATGTGGACCATTTTTTTGAAGTATTGAATTTGTTACAATATTGCTTCTGTTTTGTTTTGGTGTTTTGGCTGCAAGGCATGTGGGATCTTAGCTTCCTGACCAGGGATTGAACCAGTACCCCCTGTATTGGAAGGCAAAGTCCTAACCACTGGACCACCAGGGACGTCCCTGCTTTCTGCCTCTTACATCCCCTGTAACCCCTGAGGGCCAGCCTCAGACAAGAGGAAATGAGGACTCTTCTAGTTGGAGCCTACATCTGTATTCCCTTTGTCAGCAAGTGGGGCATCTCCCACCAGACCTGAGCCCCTTACAAAGGTGGATCCAAAAGCAGATGAAATGTCAACAAATTCTGAAAGAGACCTCTTAATTATGCAAACTGAATGTTCCTTGTACTTGTCCAGTAAACAAAACAAAGGAAGGTGTGGGAGTGTGTCAGGCTTTGATGAGTAGAAGACTTGAGAAGCAACTGAAGCCACCCAAGGCGATTTACCAACTTTGTGAAGATAGGTCTGGAGACTCTAAATGCTTGTGTGTCTTGTTTGTGTATTGCTTGTTTGTGAAGATGAGGGAGTAACATATTCCACTTGATGTTTTCTTAGAGACAGAAAAGAGAAAAGCGCTCAGTAAATTTAGATCTGTGAAGGAACAGCTTGGGAAGACCTTGCAGTTTGTGTGGCTTGGTCAGCAGGAGGGTGGCAGGACTCCCTGGCCTGACATTTGAAGGTGCCATAATAGCAATGATGCCAGTCCTGGTTGCCATGTTGTGTCTTTTGTGAAGATTGTGAGACTGTAACTGAGGGCTGCTCCTGTTTCACAACTTGTGATTACCTATTTGTGGGAGGGGAAGGAACTTTTGTTTTTAATGGTTTGCTTGCAGCTGTGCTGACTGCTTTTTTCTTCTTTCTTTTTAGTTCTCAAAAAAACACAAGCAGATATGACAAAATCCCAATAGAAGAAGGGCGTCAGGCTAAAGTGCCTGCCCAAGGTCACATGAGCAGGATCTGAACCAAGGTCTTAATGACTCTGAAGTCAGTCTTTCACCTGAGGGGTCACTCCCCATCAGAGACCACTCCCCCAGGAAGGGGAGGCAAAGGGGGTTATGTGCTTAGATAACCAGATTAGAGGGGCCTCTGTCAACACATCTCCTTTGTTAAGGGGATTTTCAGAGGATTGAGAGTAAGTTGGTTTGTCTCCCTTTAGGCCTCTGGATTTCCCAAACTCAAATTTAGAGCTCTGCCCTTGGGTTGAGTGCTGCTTCAGAAGCTCAGTGTGGTTTAGGAGATCAATACACTGCACATTGTGGTGCCACCTCAATGATCCACCCCCTACACGGATCCTCTTGGTTCCCTGTTCACTTTAGCAGCCATGTCATACTCTCTGACAGCATTACTACTGTCTGAAGACACACTGGCTCGTCTGCAGGCATCCTGCCATCTCTCTCTGGGGTTGGGAGGCCTCTGTCCCAGGCTTTGGACTTTGCATGGCTGGTATCCATGGTTTGTTTCTGGCTTTATTCAAACGTTTATTGAGACCTTTCAGCCTGCCAAGCACTGACTTGATGCTGTCCATAGCAGTACGAACTTGAAGGGGAACAAACATGATCACAGTTCAGTGTATGCTGTGGTTGTAATTTCCAGCTGTTCATTACTGGTATATAGGAAAGCAGTTGACTTTTATATATTAATTCTGTATCCTACAACCTTGCTGTAATTGCTTCTTAGTTCCAGGTGGTTTTTTTGGTTGATTCTCTGGGGTTCTTTATATAGACAGTCATGTAATCTGCCAATAAAGACAGTCTTATTTCTTCCCAATCTGTATTCTTTTCCTTTTTTTAATGTATTAGTTAGGACTTCCAGCACGATGTTAGAGGAGTGGTGAGAAAGGACATCCTTGCCTTGGTCCAGATCTTAAGGAGAAAGTGTCTAGTTTCTCAGTATTAAGTAGATCCTGTGATTATGATAAGACAAAAACTGGCCACAAGAACTCTTGGGAAGGCCACCTATGGCACACTTGGTGTGGGAAGGGGATGGGGACTCAATGAAGGCTTCTTGAAGGAGAGTGGTTTGCCAGGATGGGGAACTGTGGAGAACAGGGTATTTCAGACAGGGAAGGCCTAGTATATTCAAAGGAAGAAATCAGGTGTGTCAGAATGGTACATGTGTGAGCAACAACAAGCATCTTTTTGAGAAAGATGGGAAACCTGGCTAGAATCCTTGGACTCCTATCATGTGCCCAGTGCTCTGAGGTGCCAGGGACACATTCTATGTAGACACCAGAATATGGCACCCCCAGGCTGCAGTAGGAGTTTGGATGCGGTGCAGCTTCCTTTAGCAAGCTGGTTCTCTGGAATGGGCAGGCTCTACCAAGGTTCAGCTTCAACGGTATGGCTTGTTCCCTGGGCCACTGTCCCTGTTCGTGGCACCTCCAATTGGTACCTGATTCGGAAATTCTAAGGAAGATGAAGTATTATGGTGTTGAGTGCTGAGGCAATGGGGGAAACAATCATAGTCGAAGAATGGTTTTATCTTTTCTCTTTTTGAAAGTAGATGTGTTAGTCCTTTGTTCTCTGAATGGGTCTGGGACAGCCTGCCCCACTATTCACTATCCTTGACTGCTTTGCCACTTCACCACACAGGGCCCAAACTCCAGGCCTCACCCCACACTGTCTGCATCCTGGGAATCTTGGATGTCAGCCAGACCCTAGAGCCCCAGGCTCCAAGGAGATCAGCATTTCTGTTCATTTTGGATTAGTCCTGGCATCCAGCCATCATTTACAACATTCTTCCCTGGGAACCCGGCAGAGACATCCCAAGAACTGGCTTGATGAACCTTTGGAACATGAGCCTGCCCTAGGTTGCTGGTTGCTGTGGTATGTTGAGAAAACTTTTCTGGAGAAAAGTAGTGGGAAAGAGGGAAATTCCACACCCAGAAATTAGCCCTGGAATTATAGCCAAGTTTCAGTTGTGTTCCGTGCTGGCGGCAGAATCATATTCCTCTTCCTGTCCCCTTGGCTTCTGGGCTGGAGAGGAAACAAGTGGACCCAGAAAATCTCTGCATGAGGTTGTTTTCCACCTAGTTGGTGGAGATCACGGACTCTCTGCCAGATGTGTATGTAGAGGCCAGCGTGTCTTTCTCTTCCACTGTGAACCGCATATCCAGACCTTTATTTTATCAGTTACAGCTGAAGAGATTAAGGGGAAGGAGAACCTTAGGCTTTGGTGTTTTCACTTATGTTTTACTCAACACAGATTTTGAGAAAATTGTTATGAATTACATTTGTGAAAACTCGCAGACTCCTGGTATGTCCTGGCATTGGCACCCCAGTTCTTGATTTGTGCAGTGGATCACAGTCTTGGCTTGAATGTTAAGAATAACCTCGGTAGCTTTGAAAATCCTAATACTTGGCCCTTACCCGGGACACTTTTCACTGGAATCTCTGTGAGTAGGGGCCCAGGCATCCCTTTTTTTTTTCTTTCGGGGTTTCTCAGATGCTGCCAACTGTACAGTTCTGTAAACCGTTGTTTAGCCAGATTTCACTCTTGAGTCAGTGCTGAGCGTTGAGAATCTGGAAGCTGCACAGTCTCGTGAGGAGAGACATAACACTGGGCAAGTCACAGACTCTTCTGGGCATGTTTGGCTTGAAGGCTTTGATTTAAATCTGGCTACTGGATTTTTCCTTTGCTAACTAACTTCATGGCAGAGCACCTTAGTCTGAGGACAGAGGGAATGGTGGTCTGGTTTATTATTAAAGCCTAATTAACTATTTTGACTGTATTTGGGCCCTGTTGAAATTTGGGATATGGGCCTCTGACTGACTTAAGTGCTGAAGCTATTTCTGCTAGTCATTTGAGATGGAAAACTTCCTGAAATGAATTACCAGAAGCTTTGCCCTGAGGTAAAGAGGGGTGTGCCCTCACCAACTTCATACTGCCACTACTCACAATAGCAAAAAGGTAGAAACAATCCAAATGTCCACTTGATGAATGGTTAAACAAAGTGTGGCATATCTATATAATGGAACAATATTCAGCTTCAAAAGGAAGGAAGTTCTGACTTGTGCTTAACAGCATGGATGAACCTTAAAGACACTGCTAAGTGAAAGAAGCCAGAGACAAAAGGACAAATATTATGTGATTCCACTTATATGAGATACCTAAAATAGTCGAATTTGTAGTGACAGAAAATAGAATAGTGGTTACCAGGAGTTGGGGGAGGGAGGGGAGTGGGAGTTTGTGTTTAATAGGGGCAGAGTTTCTGTCTGGGAAGATGAAAAAGTTCTGGAGGTGGATGGTAGTGATGGTTGAACGACAGTGTGAATGTACTTCATACTACGGAACTGTACACTTAAAAATGGTTAAAGTGGTAAACCTTAAGTATATTTTACCACAATTTAAAACAATTTTTTTAATGGGTGTGCCTTACTTCTGGGTAGCTAGCTGGATATTGATCATATTCACCACAGACTAACAGGTTGTGCCTGCACAGGTCGCCTAAGGCTGTTGTTCTCTTCCGTGGCAGGTTAACTTGTTAGCTGTTTTTCCTTTTGATAAAATGGCATAATTGTCTCCTTGCCTGCTATCGAATTGCCAGCTGTTGCTTCCTCCTGCGCCTTCAACTGCTCCTCTCCCCTTTCTATGGGCTGCTTCTAATCTGGTGTCCTGGAGACGGAGATAAGCCTGCCTGCTCAGTGGTCTTGGGCTTTGTGGTAGATCCGGTGCCACCCTTCTGGGCTTTCAAGTGGCCAGAACCCCCATCCCCCCCGCACCCCCCCCCCCACCACCGGCAAACAGCCACTCTGGTTGTTGGGTTTCACGGTTTTTTCAGCTTCAGTTTTTACATTGGCATCTGAGGTTAATCTTGTTTTGAATTGAAGGTGAGTTTATTATTGATTGGCTTTTTCCATTTGGATGTCACTGTTTTGAGTGGTGCTTCCATTGGTCCCCTTGAGCTGTTGGCATTGATGGTAGATGGCTGTTGTGAGGACGCCCGGGTGTGAACTGAGCATGGTGGTCTTGCATGAGTCAGCCCTTCCAAGGGTACTGAAATCCAAAAGGAGCACAGATGTGCTCTCCTTCCTTTGCTGGAATCCTCTAGGGCCCGAAATTGTGAAACACAAAACCTAGGATGCTTTCAGTTTGGGGTGTTTGGGATTTTCAAAGAAACATCTGTAGATACTTTCCACGTGCTTACAGTGTTTTATTAGGTAAGCCGCTTTCTCCATAGCCTGTTGCTTAGTCCAAATAATGGCAAGGATTTTGGGGGCCACAGTTTCCAGCAGTAAAGAGGAGACCCTTGGGGTGTAGATAAGTCACCCGAGTCTGCAGTCACGGGTAGAGGGTCGTGAAGGCACCTCCCAGATTAAGGCACACTTTTGCCTTTGGCACATAGGAGCTGTGAAACTTCTGGGAATTCTGACATAGAGAGAAGATCAGGGTAGGAAATGTGTAAGTACAGTGGCTTGTTATAACTAGGGTACTCTTTTTGGCCTGTTTTTCTAATTAAAGGTGGAGCATATTTGCGAAATGAAAAATCAGGCTTTGGTCAACTGAGAAGCTGTCATTCAGCAGGGCTTAAAATTGTGACATTTATTTAGGGAATCAGGGGCGTCCCTTGTGGCACAGTGGTTAAGAATCCACCTGCCAATGTAGGGGACACGGGTTCGATCCCTGGCCTGGGAAGATCCCACATACCGCGGAGCAGCTAAGTCTGTGAGGCACAACTACTGAGCCTGCGCTCTAGAGCCCGCGTGCTGCAACTACTGAAGCCTGTTCACCTAGAGCCCGTGCTCCGCAACAAGAGAAGCCACCACAATGAGAAGCCCGCACACCGCAACGAAGAGTAGCCCCCACTCACCACAATTAGAGAAAGCCTGCGCACAGCAACAAAGACCCAATACAGCCAAAAATAAAAACAAATAAATAAATATTTAGGGAATCATTTTTTTTACTACCAGCAAAATAACTGGTGTACCAGAAGGTAAACCTAGGATTTGCTCTTGTTGTATCCTGCCTGAGGGGTGGAGTCAAGGATGACTTGTCTCTCAGACACGACTCTCTGCAGGAAAATACGCTTGTATTGTAAATGTGTAGGCAAAAAGTAAAACTGTAGTATGGAACTGGCTTAATGAATTCTTTTGTCTTATATGTAAATTCTCAGAGGTAAATAAATTCTGTCCTTTTTCATTATTGTTAAAGGTGAGAGTGTAAACATTCTGTCACTGAATGGAAGCTATGGGGTTTTTTTGTTTTGTTTTTTTTTGTTTTGTTTTGTTTTTGCGGTATGCGGGCCTCTCACTGTTGTGGCCTCTCCCGTTGTGGAGCACAGGCTCCGGACGCGCAGGCTTAGTGGCCATGGCTCACGGGCCCAGCCGCTCCGCGGCATGTGGGATCTTCCCCGGACCGGGGCACGAAACCGTGTCCCCTGCATCGACAGGCGGACTCTCAACCACTGCGCCACCAGGGAAGCCCGAAGCTGTGGTTTTAAGTAAGCCACAAGCCCCTGTGTTCAAAATAGATACATATCTAGGGAACCATCTTTAGAGTAATTTACACATGAATGAGAGGTTTCAGTGGAGAAAATTTGTGAGCCAGGTGGACTGTTTTTCCTTTTCAATGCATAATATGGATGAAATGGGATGAGATCAGGAACCACAGTCTTGCTTTTGTGAAAGTCCCAAGGAGTAGGGACTTGGAAAAGCTCCAATTCTATGTGCCCCCATCCTTTCTTTTTTACATAGTACATCACATAATTTTAGTTGTTATTTTCATTCTTTGTTGTCTGGCTGTCCCTGTTCCCCCACCTCTGGGCCAGAATGTGAGCACATGAGGGCAAGTGTCTTTGTGCTGAATCCCAAGAGCCTGTAGTATTAAAAGATACACAGTAAGGTGTTTGTTAAGTAGCTGAATCAGAAATCCAAAGTTTTCACCTAAACCAGGAACACCTCAAACGACAGGGGTATACCCAGTCATCCCTAGGCCTCTGCCGCTTGGCCAGCCTGGACCAGTTGGTTTTCAGCTTGTTCTTAATCTCAACACCATCTCCTTATAGACCCACACAAGACAGATGCATGTTAGCACGTGTCTGTGAAGTGGGGCAGCAAAGGTAAGAAGCGGGGCAGGCCAGATAATGGTGAGAAGAGCAGTAGTTGGATCACAAGAGCAAAGTTAGCAAAAGGAGCAAGCTCAGCCCTTATCAGAACCCCATGATTTGGGGTTCTTCGGGGTCTAAAGTGCCAGCATGCATAGCTCTTTCCATCTAGGTCTTGCTGGGACCTTTACCTCTGTAATGCAATAGACTTTTTTCTTTATAAAGAACGCATTTTAAAACGTCTCAAATCAGGGACTTCCCTGGTGGTCCAGTGGTTAAGACTTCCAACACGGGGTGCGGGTTCAATCCCTGGTCGGGGAGCTAGGATCCCACATGCCTCACGGCCGAAAAAGAAAAAAACCCCACCAAAACATAAAACAGAAGCAATGGTGTAACAAATTCAGTAAAGACTTTAAAATTGGTCCATGTCCAAAAAAAAAAAAAAAAAAAAAGGTCTCAAACGATACTTTGGGTTGAAATCAGATCTATAATAGACTATATCTCTTGTATTTACTCACTAGAGATAGTGAGCCTAACTTACTAGGGAACTTACATCTACTGGGGGTGAAAGCTTATGTTTTCATAAGTATGGGTCAGTATAAAAATTGAATAAATCAGAAATATGAAAACTGTGGACTTGGAGTTGGAAGGTGTGTGTGCTGCGAGCTCTGTTGCCTCTGGTTTCTGCCCAGGCTGGGGGCAGAGTATGGTGGGTCCTGGTCAGGAGGGTAGCCTGGCCAGGTTGGCTCTGTTTCCCTAGAGGGTCTTCCACAGGGCTGGTGTTCTGTGTTTGTGTTGAGTGAAATTTCCTTTTCTTCCCCGGGCCTGGAGCACATCTGTTTAAGTTGCGTTCTAGGTATACTTCCACCCATTTATTATTAAAGGGATTTGAGTTTGAACTGGATTTGATAACGGTTTTTCTTCCTAAGCACCCATGGTGCATTTCTGTACCTGAAAGTATAATGCATTTTGATGCCATTCCTATGGCAACCAGTGAACTCCAAGGGAACAGATTCTATTTTGTGCTCTAACATGGTAACAGGATTAGTGAAGGCACATTGAAAACACCATTATAAGTCTGCTGCAGTTTGAAGAGAATTTAAATGGTCCAGTATTAAATTTTCAACATTGACTCCGTTTGAGTACACTTCTGATAATCTGCATGGCACTCAACTTAGTCTGGTTTTAAATATCATTGTGGGGAGGGGGTGCTTGATGGGGGCTTATTTTTAATCCAAAGTGGGTCCTCAGTAAAATCTTCAGGGACTCCATTTTCTGGGTTTCAAAACCTTGTTCACAGGTCTCTATCATTGGGGTCTTTGGTTTCTGTTTTTTGGCTGCGTTTGGGTCTTCGTTGCTGCGCGCAGGCTTTCTCTACTTGTGGCGAGAGGGGGGCTACTCTTCATTGCGGTGCGCGGGCTTCTCATTGCAGTGGCTTCTCTTGTTGCGGAGCACAGCCTGTAGGTGTGCAGGCTTCAGTAGTTGCAGCATGCGGGCTTCAGTAGTTGCGGTGTGCGGGCTCTAGGGCACGAGGGCTTCAGTAGTTGTGGCACATGGGCTTAGTTGCTCTGCGGCATGTGGGATCTTCCCCGACCAAGGATTGAACCCATGTACCCTGCGTTGTCAGGTGGATTCTCAGCCACTGCACCACCAGGGAACTCCCTATCATTGGGGATTCTTGTGTTCAGGTGTGTGACACTCTACCCCAACCAGAGCTTGGAGGTCAGGTGATTTTAACTTGTCTATCCTGCCTTTAAACCAAACCTCTCTAAGAGACAAAATAAAACAGAAATGTGAATTCCTTCCTCAGGAAGCTTTCCTTCACCTGAGCCTCTTGCTGAGGTGACGGTGGCACTCTGGGAGGTAGTGCCTTATGCCTTCCTGCCCGTCGGAGCAGGGTCTTGGCTGTGGGTGGTGGCCCCCATGGGGAGAGGGCAGTGCCCCCGAAAGCCACACCTTTCCCAGCTTCCATTCTCCTGGTTTCATCAGATTGAGCTATCCTGTTAGCCGTTTAGGGTTGGGGAAATGATGCCCACCTATTTTCTGATTTTAAGTTGATAAGAAGCCTAATTTTCTGCTGGAGTAATTTGGAGGCATCTTGGTAAAGCATCTCAACCCTCACTGGCTCTGGGAACTAATATCTGAGCCTGGAAACGTGGGGGGCTGAGTTGGGGACGTGACGAGGTTGAATAGGGCAGCCAGAGGTGGAGGAGATGAGGCAATTCTGAGGTGGTTCTGTACTTTGGTTTCCCCCAGTTGTTACAGAGACTGTATAGCTCACATTGTTTGGCTTCTCATGTTGAGGGCTTGCCTGTTCCAGCTGCATTGGCATGGTGGGGACCCAGGTGGTTGTTTTCCCCAGGCTGTGGAGGGCTGAGGACTCCGTGCCTGTTCTCTGACTTTTCTTTCTCCATAGCAGATGGTACTGTTGCACATTCTCCTTTGCCATAGAAAGAGCTCATTCATGCCATTCATTGAGGGTGGACTCAGAGCTCTGCCTTCCTTCATCTGCCCGGGTCGGCACCCCCACCCTATTCTGAAGTCACCCTTATGTGCTGACTTCCTCACATTGGCCTAGTGCAGCACACGATCCTGGGTAGCACTGGCTGCTGAGGCCAGAACAAGGAAAGTGCAAAATGGCTCAGTTCTCCTTAATGCTAGTGGGAGGCACCATCCAAGTTTGTGGAGGGCTCAGGGTAGTGTCAGTAGTCCTGGCTGAATTCTGCGTGTGCCTCACAAAACAGCCTCTGGGAAGCAGCTAAGTTTATAACTGGAACCTGTGTTCCAGTCCCCTTCCTCTAGTTATGAGGAACCCAGGGGCCCTGCAGTATCTTAGCCCATGCTCTGGAACCTTCTTTGGAAGTTATTTTCTCATCTTGTTTCTGTCTTTGGTGTGTTCGCCTTGATCCAAAACTCTCCTTCAATGTCTTGATGCTTTAAAAGCCTTTGTGTACCTCACATTAAACATTTCCTGGTTTCCGCTTCCTCCACTTTCACATCAACTATTCAACTCTTGGAGGACAAACTTCTGTGGTTGGTACCCCCCCCCCCAACCCCGCAGGTTGCCAACAGCCTCATTGAAAATCCCAGGAGCAGCTGTGGTGCCTGAGACCACGGGCCCCCACCTACCACTTCTAACCTGCCCTGTGGTTTCACCATCCAGGAGGCTGCTGATTCCCATGACTCTGCCTACTCCCCTGGCAGGGATTTCAATTTGGGCACTCTCCTCTCTGGACACACAATGTCCCGAATGGTCTCACTCGGCCCTGTTACTCAGCTCAGGTGTTCTTCGCTCCTATACCTGGATCCAGGTTTGTCTTGTGGTGGCTCAACAGTTAATCCTGGGCTCCCTTTTGGCCTCAACAACTGGGACTTCTCCTCTTAAATTATCTTTGGGTCTGACCCCATTTTCCACATGCCTCCCCCCGAGTTTGGTCTTGATTTGTTCCTGCGGTAGCCTCCATGATAAATTTGCTCTCCAACTGCCCAACAATGTTAACCAGATTGTGTGATGCCTAACCCCTAAGTGGCATGACTTCAGCTAGTACTAGGACTAGCAATCCCCATGGGAGAAGGGCACATTTACCTTTTCAGTTTCCCACAGTCCTTCTGTCACTTTGAGGAAGAAGTCTCATCAGTTGCTAATCTCCCTTTGTATATACATTGAGTGCTAAGAATCTTGGCCTAGAAGCCATGCCAACATTGTTTTCATTGTCCTTATTTTTACACTGACTTTCTCTTTATAGCAGTTGGTGCTGGTTTTTAAGTTAATGACTTTTTTCTTTTAATTTTGAAATTTTTCATAGCTACAAAAAGTAGATTCACCAATTAACATTTTGCCACACTTGTTTTATTTATCGATGCACAGGTTTGTTTTTTTTCCCCTCAGTCCTTTGAAAGTATGTCGCAAATGTGGTATCTTACCTTGTGTACTTCAGCAAACATCTCTTTGAGAATAAAGGCATTTTCTTGAAAGCAGGGACTCCAACAGATATTTGTATACCCATGTTCATAGCAGTATATCATGATGGTGAAAAAGTGGAAGCAACCCAAGTGTCCGTGGAGGGATGAGTGAACAAATATGTTGTATCTATACGATGGAATGTTATTCAGCCGTGAAAAAGGAAGGAACTTCTGATACATGCTACACATGGATGAACCTTGAGGACATTTTGTTAAGTAAAAGAAGCCAGACACAAAAGGACAAATCCTGTGTGATTACACTTATATCAGGTACTTAGAGTAGTCAGATTCATAGAGACAGAAGGTAGAATGGTGGTTACTAGGGGCTGGAGGGAGGAGGAAATGGGGAGTCAGTGTTTAATGGGTATGGAGTTTCAGTTTTGCAAGATGAAAGTAGTTCTGGAGCTGGACAGGGGTGATAGTTGCCCAACAGTGTGATTGTACTTAATGTCACTTATATGCTTAGAAAGGGTTAAAATGGTAAATTTCATATTATGTGTATTTTGCCACAGTAAAAGGATAAGTAATATAAAAGGTGTAAGTTTTTATTTTTATTTTTTAATGGCATTGTCCTATAAAACCACAATAAACGTAGTGGAAAATCAACAATAATTGCGTCCCATATTAAGAATTCCCATGTTGTCTCCCAAAATGTCTGTCTCCCATTCAGACAGGTTCACACATTGCATGTGATATGTTAATGTTTTCTTTTAAATAAGTATATTTGTTTATAAATAGCAAGTTGGTGTAAAGCACAGGTGGATCTGTATGTGATGAAGGTGGTGGGTGTGGACTGACTAGGGTCACACCAACCCTGAATGTGTAATGGTCTGGGTCCCTTTGGCACTGGAGCTGAGTTCCTAATATGTATGCCCCAGCCCTCCTAGCTTCTGCAGGAGGAACCTTCTACATCTTTACAGTAAGATCAGCCCTAATCTCTTGGGGCTCTTGAACATCATCAAAATGATGAGTTGCGGGCTTCCCTGGTGGCGCAGTGGTTGAGAGTTCGCCTGCCGATGCAGGGGACACAGGTTCGTGCCCCAGTCCGGGAGGATCCCACATGCTGCAGAGTGGCTGGGCCTGTGAGCCATGGCCGCTGAGCCTGCTCGTCCGGAGCCTGTGCTCCGCAACGGCAGAGGCCACAACAGTGAGTGGCCTGCGTACTGCCAAAAAAAAACCAAAAAAAAATGATGAGTTGCAACTGGAACTGAGGAATTGAATTTTTAAATTTTATTGAATTCTAATTAAGATTTTAAAACGCATGCCCATTTAGTTTTGGAGAACATTGAAGTATGTTTGGAACATCTTGGGTATGTGAATCTACTTTTTCTTTTTTTTTTTTGGCCACGCCGTGTGGCATGTGGGATCTTAGTTCCCTGACCAGGGATCGAACCCATGCCCCCTGCAGTGGAAGTGCAGAGCCCTAACCACTGGACTGCCAGGGAAGTCCGTGAATCTACTTTTTTAACTTTAAACTTTATAAAATCTACATACAGAGCAAATATTTTGAATGAAAAGTTAGCTCCTGAATTGAGATGTGCTGAAAGTGTGGAGTACGCATGGATTTTAGACATTTAGTATGAAAAAGTAAAATGTCTGTTTCTTATAGTGGTTACACATTGAAATGATATTTTGGGTATATTGGGTTCAGTGAAATATACTGTTAACTCACTTGACTGATCACATTTATTTCTATCAGGCACATGTAGATATAGTACAAGTGTGAAGGATCTCTTCCTCTGTGCAGCAGCCTGCATTGCCACCCTCCACCAGGTCCTCCTCTGACTTCCTTTTCTAGGCTCCTAAAGACTTTGGGCCCTGTTGTTTTTTGGTGAATTCTCAGCTGGATTCTCTTTCTCATTTCTGTCCTGTCCTAATAAGGCCTAGGGGCCTCTGAGCCCTTGACACTGGGCACACCTCTTGAAGCCTTTGCTTCTCCACTAAGTGTTAGACTGGTGGAGGGAAGGGGCCCAGATGAATCTCTCATCTGCGTAAGGCTTCTAGGGGGTGGGAGGAACGTGGCAACCCATCTACGTTACTGGTTACATGGGAGGAGAACACTTCTCTGCTCCTCTTCTGTGTAGCTCTTTGTCCCAGGTCCCAAGCAGCACAGAGAGATGGGAATCATTGGTGGGAGGACATTGAGACCCCAGAGAGGGTAGTGGGGGCACCAGCCCAGTTCAGCTCTGCTCTCTGCTGGGTGAGACACGCCGGGCATTGAGTCTAGAAGAACTCATAGAATGCCAGAGAGTTATGTGGAGAGGTAGGGAAGGGCCATGGACCTCAAGCTGCTTAGCATTGTGGGTCTCCAGCTTTCCCCGTGCACGGCTTGCAAACCAGTTAACTAAACCCAGTGAGTGCAGGTGGCGTTTTCACTGAGATGTGCGTGTGCACACATTTTCATTTTTTTATTCAGTCATTCTGTGCACTAGATCTTGGTTTGAAGCTTCATGTGTGATGAACGTTAGTTCCACACCCTTAAATGTTATTCCTGATTTTAATAAAAAAGTGACAAGGAGTTCCAGGAAATGCTGCAGGTTCATTGGGAGTGTGATAGTCTGTGTACTGGGGCAGGGGTTTTGGTTTCTGATGGGCTGAGAGCTCCTCACCAGTGAGCAACTCTTATTTTCTTAAGTGGATGCTAAGGACAAGCTGACCTGACCATGTCTGCCAAGGAGTAAACTTGGGCTGTGCAGCAGAATATGAGTCTGTGAAATTCTGCTGCAGCTGAGGTCCCCTGGGGCACAGCACACAGGGCTGACTTTGCCAGTGGCCACTGCCTGTGGCAAGGCCCAGCTGCCCAGAGCAGAGTGGCTGGAGGCTTGGGATGGGAGGATGGGGGGCACCCCACCCCCACCCCCCACCTTAGAGATCAAACATGCTTTGTGGTGTTTGACCTTTTCTCTTCAGCACCTGTATCCACTTTTCTGTCTGTGTCAGAGTTGGGGCACTTGACCTCTGTGGATCATTTACTTCAGTGGGAGTTAGGTGGAATTAATGGCAAGCAGAAACATTAGTTTTCACAAAGAAACAGATCCCTGTCAAGTTCTTTGCTTCCCTAGCTGTTCTCATGTGAAATAGTGTGAGTTTTGTCCCTGATTGTCTTCTTTGCACTCTGAAAGTTGCTGAGATCTAGAGGAGGTTGGTTATTTAAATCCACACATCCATCTGAAACTGACATGGTTAGATCCTGAGGGCAAAAGTAAACATTGAATGTTTGCTGAGGGCAGGGACCTCCTTGCAGTGCATGGAGGTGGCTTGCCCTTACCTGAGAGGAGAAGCACCTGTCTGGAAGTCAATGGTGTGTGGAAGCCAGGGCCACTCGGCTTGTTTCCCTGGGGCTGCTTGACTGTTAGAGCACCAGCCTTTGCTGTAACCTTGCCAGTGCATGTCTAGTTTAGACACTGTCAGCTCTCATTGTTATTTGGGTTCTGTACCTGATGAAAGGTGAGGCAAGGTAAGAGGAAAAGTCATCTTAGCTGGAGCCACCTCTTGAGAGTGCCTGATAATGACAGATGTATCCTTCTTTTTCTCAGATCTTTCTTTTAAAATTCAGCTTCACAGTGAAGGTCAGAGGGTAATATCATTAAAGAAGAGGTCACCCATAAGCCTTAGCTCTTCATCAAGGTAACTAGGCTCTCCTGCATCTCTAAACTCTGAGTCAGTGTGTGCCCTTGTCCTTGATAGATGTGTCTGTTCCTGGCTCCTTGGTGTGTCTCCATGTCTCCTCTTGGCCTTTGAGGGGCTGATTAGGCCTTCCCTCTCAGTGAGGAGTCTTGGTGGTCAAGGCTGAAGTGTCACTTGGATGTCAGGATAATGGTGTCTCTGGAAGCTCTTGTGTTAGCCATCTTCCTGGGCCCCTTTTTTCCCCAGTAAGTGTAGTCTTTAGTCTGCCTCTCAGCTACCATTCTGCTGCTTTGAAGAGAAGCTTAGAGACATGATGTGCTCTTGTGGGGATATCTCTCACCCTGTTAGCCTTGCATACTCATGGAGGTTGCTTCCCAGGGAATGAAATTGTAGGAAAGTTGGTTGGAATGTCACCTTTCCCACTCATGGGTCTATTCATCAGTTTTATGTTGTTTCCACTTAAACATAGCAGGACTAACTGTGTGCCTGTGAGCTGGCATGTTCTGGAACATTTCAGCCACAGACAGTAAACTACCTCTCGCCCATGTGCTGCTACCCATCGGGTCTTGGAGGTTGTTCATCGTCTGCACTTCATTTACCTTCCTCTTTGCCTCCCAAATTCCCAAACAGCTTGACTTTGACCACTTGCTTGGAGGTCAGCACTAACATGTTTCCCTGGTGTTTGGCGTGCTAGAAAACACCATAGTTGTTTTTTCTGTACTAGTTTTAAATTTCATTCATGAGGACCATGAGCTTGGATTTTATCCTTTTGTTGGAAATGGGAGGGTTCCAGAGAACCAATGTGATGTCACTCTCAAAAGCTTTCTGATCTACACCCAGGCCACCCAAGACTGTACTTTGAGCCTTGTTTGGTTAATCCTAGTTTCTCACTCTTAGACATTTTCTTCACTTCAGTACTTTATCTTTAGCGAAGTGAACACCATCTCCCATTCTTGCTTCCTTGCAGATTCTTCTGTTCTCCATCGTTACCTATGCTTCCTTCCTACTGGGGAACTCTCATCTAGGCAGAGGAAGTGCCTGGCGTCACTGCCTGCCTTGGCTTTGCAATCTGCATGACTCTGTGGCTATATTGGAGTCCACCTCTCAAAGCAGGATTTTTCTACATGAAATAATAGCCTGTTTTGTTGGCATTTCATATTGTAGTGTCGGTTAATCTCAGTGTTGCATACACCAGAACAGCTCTTTTGGAAAACAAAATCACTTAAAAATAAAAGGTTTAAAAGTAATGGCAGACAGAGAAGTAGGAGTAATAACTTTACAAGAGGCAACCAGAAGAAAATGTCAGTCTTACCTTACCTGTGAAGGGCACAACCTGAGACCTAGGTCAGTGGGAATGCAGAGTTTGAATTAATGGCACTGTATTTCTGTCAGTCTTCCAGCCTCTAACTTGGAGACTTGGCCAGGTCAAGCCTGCTAGTTGCGGCGAGCAGGGGCTACTCTTTGTTGCAGTGCACAGGCTTCTCATTGCGGTGGATTCTCTCGTTGTGGATCATGGGCTCTAGGCACGTGGGCTTCAGTAGTTGCGGCACACAGGCTCAGTAGGTGTGGCTCACGGGCTCTGGAGCACAGGCTCAGTAGTTGTGGCGCACGGGCTTAGTTGCTCTGTGGCATGTGGGATCTTCCCAGAGCAGGGGTCAAACCCGTGTCCCCTGCATTGTCAGGCAGATTCTCTACCACTGCGCCATCAGGGAAGCCTCAGCTCGTTGGTTTTTAAATGTAAATAGGTGTAGTGGTCCACAGACCCACCACCATACACTTCATTTTATGGTTTCACGTACTCACCCACTTGTATATCTTTACCTAATTTCATCTGTATTGTGCATTTTACTTTTCTAACATAGCATTTTGTCACCTACATTTCCCTCACCTTGACGCAAAGTCTAGAAATCTATGGAACGGGTTGCAAACTGAGGCCTGTGGGCCAGTCTGAATTTTATCGGCACATGGCCATAGCTATTTGTCTAAAGATTGTTAGCAGGCTGCGTTCATGATATGGCAACGGTAGAATGAGGAATTGTAAAGACTGTATGTCTTGCACAGCTGAGTATATTTACTGTCTGGCACTTTGTAGGAAAAATTAGCCTCCCCCTGCTGTTTTAGTAGTTTTGATCTTCCCCATATCAAAGTTTTGCTTTCTTTTTAACTGCATGCCCATCTCAGGAACATTTTAAATTCACACATTGTCTGCCCAGATTTAACCATCAACACCATGATGTAAGCCGTGTGTCATGGTGGAACCTTTTACTGTACCTCCAGCTGCTGGCAACTTTCATAGGGAAAAGATGGTGCAAAACTTTCACTGCCCCTAATTTAATGTGCCTGCTGATTGGTTTCTAAAGCAAAGGGACTGGAATTCTCATTGACGGGGCGGGGTTTGTGGCCTGCTGGGGTCTGGCTCCTGGTCTTCCTGGCTGCAAGGTCCTTGTGGGCCTGGTTCCCTCCAGTGGGGGACAGAGAGCTAGAGTGTGTCTACACACCCTTAGCAGGAAGGCTAGCTCATCTCCGCTTTGGGTCGCCTGGTTCAAGGCAGCTGCCAGCTTGAGTCTGAGGTGATGGGGCCCTGCTTGGCAAGTCCATGGGGCAGGGGGACGGGGCATGTACAAGCTGCATGAAGGAGGATTAAGGCTTCTAAGAGCTGCCTCAGCACACAGCCACTGGCCAGACTCCAGAAACGTCAGTCTGGCTGATGACACGAGCACTGTTCTTAGCAGCCGCCTGAGCCGGTCAGATGGAAAAGTAATCCTGTTTGTGCTTCCCTTCTGACACAGATCACACTGTGGAACGGGCCTTCACTGTGAATGGGGGAAGTAGCTTCTGCTCTGGGACCAGGAGGAAAACATACCTTCTGATATTAGTGTTCCATAGTCAGTGTAACTAACATTTCAAGGAAGATGTTCCTAGCACAGGATAAGATTTACTGCAGATTGACTAGTATTGAGAAATTGCCAGGTTTTTACCAAAGTCAGGGTCCCCCATCCCCTTCTCTGTCTGTGGTTAGACTCTTTCTCTTGCCTCCCAAGTGATTCTTTATAAGAGAACCTTGCAGTGATGGGGAAGGGTCTTCCTTTGTCTGAAGGGTGAATGCTACTGTGAACTTGTAATTTCTTGAGAGACTGGGGTCAGCTGGCATTGGCCAGCATTTTTCTTGACATGAAACAAATTCAAGCCATAGCCACTCTGACCATTTACTGCTTGGGAAGCATAAATAATTAGGTCTCTACTCCTTGACCACCTCCCCTCCATGGCATCAGCAGGGAAGTGTACCGCTGATTTCACCCATGATGTGGGCCAATTCACAGATAGCCAGGTGCTGCGAGAATTATCTTGACTTTGATTTGTGTGCGGGGGTGAAATTCTTTGGAACTTGCTTGAGGGTCATGTGACATTCAGCTGCTTCTGCAGAAAGGGAAAGTCTGTTGATTAATACATGCCAGGACATGGATGTGGGGTGCCCTCAGCCAAACAACAGACCCTCTGGGCCCAGCAGTTGGCTAGGCCTTTGCCCCTGGGCTTGGTGAGCAGAGGCAGCTGTGGAGCAGAGCACTCAAGAGACAGACAGCCCTAGGTGACCTTCTGCTGACCAGACCACCACCCACTCTGTTTCTTTGTTGCCAGGAGGATGAAGATGAAGGTGATGAGGCCACCACCTCCCATGTAGGCTTGCTGTGAGGATTAAATAAGTGTTCAGTACAGCGCGTCAGCCCAGGAAGCAGCAGTTACCTACTGGCGAGCTTATCTAGGCCCTAGCAGAGATGTGTGTGTTGGTAGCTCGCATAAAGCTCTGCTGAGTATGGTCACTGTATTTCATGGGAGAGTTCATGAAGCTTTCCAGTTAATCTGCACTGTTCCTGCCTTCCCTTGCATCTTGCTCCCGGCGTGCTGTATCACTTTAGGATGGAGGTGAGTGAATGGACAGGACAGAGTCAAGGTGGGGTCACTGGGCTTCGTGGGCCCTCTGGGACACCAGGAGTTAAGGTGGAACTACAAGTACAGAGTGTAACTGTCAGCCTCTCACAATGGACAGAACTGGAACTGAATCTCCAGGAATCAGCCTTTCTCTTTTCCTCTGTTGCTTGCTTTCAGAAGCCTAGACCCAAGCCTACCCCATGTCTGTCTCGCCTCCTAATCTCCAGGAAAGAAAGTGTTTCTGTTGAAATTTGAAAAACATTGCAATTGTGTTGGCTGCTAAATACTATCTGTCCTTAGATGAGTTGGAATGATAGCAAACAATATCCTTGAAAGCAGGAGTGCTTAATCAGGGGTCTATAAACATAGGAAAAGAACTGACATTTTTATTTTCATTAGCGCACCCAGAGGTTCCCAAACTTTCTTGGTTCACAGCATCATTAGCATCTCAATTTTTTCATCATGATCTTAGGCCAAAGGAAATACCTAACAATTTTGTTTATTAGGTAGTTAGATACAAACAACTGAATAAATACTAATGTCCCAACAATGGTATAGCTGTTTTGGAGGGGAGGGCACATAAATTGAAGGGAAAAATATGATATTCTTGGATTACTACAGCCAGTTCCTTATGGAATGTGTGTGCCTGTTGGGTACCGCACAACTCCTCAAACCTTAGAACCAGAACCTTAGACACCTGCCATCCACATTTCCTATCCCACGTTAGTTTTTACATGGTACAGTTGTCCCTTGGTATCAGTGGGGGATTCATTCTAGGACACACATAACAGACACACACTGCTAGGCACCCAAATCCGCAGGTTCTCAAGTCCCTTATATTGCAGCGACATGGATGGACCTAGAGATTTATATTAAGGGAAGTAAGTCAGACAGAGAAAGACACATGTTGCTTATATGTGGACTCTAAAAAAATGATACAAATGAACTTACAAAACAGAAAGAGTCACAGGTGTAGAAAACAAACTTACGGTTACCAGTGGCGAAAGGGGAGGGGAGGGATAAATTGGGAGATTGGGATTGACATATACACACTACTATGTATAATATAGATAGCTAATAAGGACCTACTGTATAGCACAGGGAATTCTACTCAGTACTCTGTAATGGCCTATATGGGAAAAGAATCTTAAAAGGAGTGGATGTATGTATACGTATAACTGATTCACTTTGCTGTACAGCAGAAACTAACACAACATTGTAAATCAGCTATACTCCAGTAAAAAAAATATTTTTTTAAATGGCATAGTGTTTGCATGTCCTCTGTCCTGTACTTTAAATCATCTCTAGGTTACTTATACCTAATACAATGTAAGCACTATATAAATAATTGTAAACACTGTGTAAACTCTTTGTAAATAGTTGCCAGTGCACAGCAAATTCAAGTTTTGCTTTTTGGAACTTTCTAGAATGTTTCCCCCCAAATATTTTTGATCTGCTGTTGGTTGAATCTGCAGACACCAAGGGCCAACTGTTTGCTTTTTATCACAGCAACCTAAATTCAGGCTTTGTAAGATATGATACTGTCGAAAGGAATATGGTGCAGTCTAACATTATGAATTACCTTGTGCTGCTGGTTCCCACAGTGCCTCTCTGAGTTACTGTAACACCCTGTGGTCCTTCAACACTCAGTTTGGGAACCAGGACACTGACCATCTAATGTCTCTTCATCTTTTTCTTCTTATTCCTGTAAACTGGGAATATGTTGTAAGATACCTGTTTGGAGTAGATCCAGAAATTAGACACACAGTTGGGTCATGGCAGCCTTCTTTGGGTTGGAAACAATAGGTGAAATTCTCTTCCTGTCCCTTGACGTTCAACTATCTCAACACAGTACCTGCTGGCTCCCACCTCGACCACAGATCAGTGTGAAAACAGAGAGGGAAAAGCATATTTGGATCTTTCAGATGTAAAACTTTTGAAGACGGTATACTTTGTCGTGAGAATCCAATTAATTCCTCCATATCTGCAGATAGATTTATAAGTTTGAGTTTTCAGCCTCCTTTCCCCATTGAGCCATGGTGCTGAGAGCCATTCATTTCCTGTAGGACTGAGAGCACACAGAGAGCACCCTGCGTGCACCCTCATTGATTAACTCTGTCCCCACGCATCCCATCTTTTGCACCTGTAAACAGCGTGCTGCTGTGTGCAGGTATAGTTGAGGATGAACTTACTATTCCCTACCCCACAGTCTGGGACTTGTGAAGAACAAAAGCCCAACATGGTCACATGGCCCTTGCACTGTCCCATCCTGCCTGTCCTCCTTTAAGCTCTTCATATGCACTGGTATCTCTCCTGCTTACAGACCTGTGCCTGTGTTATTGCATCAGTTGTGCCTTCCCCTGTCCATCACAAGCCTTGTCCCTCTCTACCTTACCCACCACAGGAGTGCACACCCTCTCTGTCCATGGCCACAGCAACTCTGCCATTCTTTTTCACAATACTCACCCAGGTATTGCTTAATCACTCAAAGAACATCATGTCGACTGCAGAGTCCCTAAGCCTGGCATGTAGCTCTGATGAGATGCATTGGCTGAGCAATTTTCCGTGTGAGACTGTGAGCTGATTTCCTTTTCCAGAGCTTTGAAATTGAGCTAGAAGCCCCAGGGTGACAATCGTGTGTGGTCACTGTAGCCCCTGAGTTGTTCACTGAGTACTTGCTGTGTACTGAAAGGACAAGAGAAAAGTAAAGATGGCCCTGCCCTTGGGCTCCCAGGTGTGTGTGGGGGGGGCTGACCATCAGAGTCACTAGACAGAGATCAGGGAAGCACCAGGTACAGCAAATGAAAGGCATGAAGGTGACAGAGAAGGTGCCCATTGTGGCCACCATGTTGTTCGGAGTGTTGATGTCAGGGGCTGGGACAGTGCAGGGTAGAGGCGACCACTGTGGGAAGAATTTACCCAAGGTGTCAACCCAGTTGGATCTGTGCCTTAGAAGAGTCGTCCTGTGTGGCTTTCACATAGCGCTGCTCACCAGTGCCTCTCTTTCTTGGCCCACAACAGACTAGAGATTCTGGTGTTTTGCTGCAATATGCATGAATGGCTTCTTAAAGTTTCCCAAGGAGTTTACTTGCCCACAGTCCTGGGAGGGCTGAGCTGCAAGCTACAGACTGTCTGGGTGTGGTTTCTTGAGGTGCGAGTCCTGCCTGGGCCCCAAGTGGGTACAGAACAGAAGTCCAAAGCATCCCATGATTATCCCCATGGCTCAGTTTTCGTATTTCATGATCCCTCACATCGGGGCCATGGGTGTCACCTGTCATTGGTTGTCCTCAGAGCATCGTAAGACAAACTGATATATTTATGGATCCCATCTCATCTGTCAAAACCACGTTATCATGCCTTCTCATTTGAGCTGGCAACCTCCAGCAATTTTTTTCCTTATAAATTGACCTCAGTTGTTACAAGTATGTGGGTCTTGTGCTTAGTTTTTCATGTTACTTAAGATGGGCCAGCCCATCCTGGATGTTTGCATTGGACGCTCCTGGGGGTGCATGTTCAGCTCACAAATGGGGATTTCTCAAAGCTCAACTGAAACTTCCCAGGAATCATGTCAAATTATGGGCCACAGCAGCCCATAATAGAAGTGGCCTATCTTTCCACTTCCTGGGTAAGTTACTTCTCTGTGCCCTGGTTTCCTTATCTTTAAAGTGAGGATGAGGCTAGAAGCAATCTCAGAGTTGTGAGGATTTAAATGTCACTGTCAGATGTGAGCTGGCAGGCTAAAAAGGGTGTTTTAGCCTCTGTGGTAGAGGTAGTGATTTAAAGCAGAGATAAGACAAAGTTAAAGGGTCAGATTTTCTGTAGAAAAAGGTCTGTTCATTTTCTGAGCAGAAAGTTCAGCTTCCTTGGCTCAAGGGCCCATGTGGGCCTGGCTTGAAGGTGAAGGAAAGTGATTGTGTCCAGAGTCCTCCATCCTTTGGCTTTGCTGAGAGTCCATTTGGAGAGAGAACAGGCACAGCCCAGCCCGGAAGCTCCAGAAGTCATTTACCTTGATTTCAGCTTGCCTCGGGGACACTGCTTGAAGGGTTCCAGAATGTCATTACTTAATAGGAAATTTATGGGGCTGCTTCCTCCTGGTGGGATGGGCTTGTCTCGCTCCCCTCCCTCCCCCCAGCAACCTGCGTCCTTGTGGCTGACAGAGCTCCACTGTCCTAGGGCCAGAGCGTCTCCTTCAGGGTGGGGCTGCTCCTGTCCTTTGTGTGCCATAGCTCACCTGGCACATGCTTGGCTGTGTAATTCCTGAGCTGCTTTCTAGGAGACCTCTAGTAGTGGAAACCAAACTGCACATCATTCTTGTTCCTCACTTAATGAGATCCTCACTTAATGCCACCCTCCCTCCCATGCTTGCTTCTCCAGCACATCCAAGACTCCCTTCCTGATGGAGCCAGAGTTACATTCATCCCCTTTTGCTCCTTTGGACATGTTGATCCTGCTGCATGAAAACCCCTCTCCCAAACGACTCCAGGTGTCCTTAAACCCCAGTGACATATTTCCTTCTCTGTGGTGCTGCCCCTCTGTCAATACTTGTGTCCAAGCACTCAGCATATCCTGTATCTTTCTGTATCTGATTTGTGGCCACCGTCTCCCCCTTCTGTCTTACTAGCCCCAAACCCCAGTTTCTGTTGTTGCCCAATAAATGATCGTCCCCATCCACTTAACCTATGGAGGGTTTGTGAGGGAGAGTCTCTGCCATCTTGTGGATGCCTCTCCATCCTCCCTCCTTCCAGCAGTTTTCTACAAATTCTTCTAGCCCACTGGCTTCCCCACCTGGAATCTGCAGTAAGTCTTGGCTGGCTCTCCTCTGGAGAGGGTCACAGAGTGAGGCCGCAGGCCAGGCTGCCCTCACCACTCCCACTTTATCCTTGTCCTTCCCTGTCTTGATACTTGCATCCTTAACTGTGGGGATTTTTTTCTTTTTTTTTAAATGAGTTTACTGTTTTGTTTATAGTACCTTTATTTTGAAAGGAAGCTAAATCAGGAGCCACACATAGATATCAGTAAAATTAAAACCACGAGAACAGGGCTTCCTGGGTGGCGCAGTGGTTGAGAGTCCGCCTGCCGATGCAGGGGACACGGGTTCATGCCCCGGTCCGGGAGGATCCCACATGCCGCGGAGTGTCTGGGCCCGTGAGCCATGGCCACTGGGCCTGCGTGTCTGGAGCCTGTGCTCCGCAGCGGGAGAGGCCACAACAGTGAGAGGCCCACGTACTGCAAAAAACAAAAACAAAACAAAACCACGAGAACAAAACAGTGATGTTAAATTCCATCCAAATAATAGTATCGTCTGCTGACACCTCTGAGCCCAACCTTTCACACTGGCACAAACAGGGACTTTCCTTGTCAATGCTGGAAGGAGAATAAAAAGAAATGAAAAGAGGGGAGTAAGTAATTAAATGCCATCTACCTAAAGGCAGTCTGTGCTTCCCTGGTGGCTTCAGGGACACGGTTCTGTGAACCCTCCTATGGCCCCACCTGAGCCCTAGCATGTCACTCTGCAGGTGGCTATAGACACTGCTTCTCTGAGATTGAGGTCCCACTCTTTATCAACTAAACCTCATAACTTGGAGAAATCTTTTCTCTTTTCCTTGCCCAGTCACTTTAGGAATGAAGGCATGCTTTTTGTCTGCAAAGCTCCATGCACAGCCAAACGCAGCTTCCAGGTACTGCCTCCTTCTGTCGCCTCCTTAGGCTACCCTCACATCCTGCCTTAGGTCAGCAGTGACATGCTCTCAGCCAGATTCCTCCCTTCCTCCCACATTACACTCAGTGTCGAGTGATTCAGCCTAGCCCCTTGTTCTCTCTTCCCTCTGTTCTCTTCTCTGAGCAAGCCCTTTCTGATGATTCTACACCTTATCCCAGCCTTTGGATGCTCCCTCTCCCTGGATCTGTATGTGGCCTCATCCTGCTTTCTTTGGGGTATGTTTACTCAAGTCAGGGCTCCAGGATCCACCCTGTCCTTTCCAAGCTCCCAGCCAGGTGCACTTCATGTACCTCCACCTCCATCCCCTCTGTCCCACCTTGATTCATTGCATGACACTTCTTCCCAGGACCACATGGTGCTTAGTTCTGGCCATACTTATACCAGAAGTACCCCTGATGGGAAAAGGAAAGTGCCTTGTATCCCCAGAGCCTGAAGCAGGCCTATCCAGTCATGTCTGCCTTTGGAAACTATCGTAGTCCACAGTGCTCCTTCGAGGTTGTTGTGCTATTGCAAAGTTTCATCAACCCATCATCAAATTAAGTTGCTTCGGGAAATGTCCCTTCGTGGTCCTGAACTCCTAGCACACTGCTCTCTTGGCTTCAGGGATGCTTTCACAGGCTGCTGGCCAGCCAGTCTCCACCTCCAGTCCCCATCACATTCTTATGCCAGATGCCCATTTGGTTTTAGCTTTGGGTGTCCCTTCCCCATCTCTAGCACCGTGTGTGCAAGAGAGGTACCAGGGATCGGCTTTGCACCTACAAACCCTCCTTCCTGTAAGTGTTCTTCCTGGGCTGGTGTTCTCCGTGTAGAAAACTTAGAAGTTGTCATAGGAGCTGTCCCTTCCCTCTTGGGTCTTGGGAGTTACCTGGGAGGGCGTAAACTCTAAATTCTTGCTGGCATCTTGAAAGCAGTTGGACATCATTAAATAGTTAAGTTTAGCATCAGATGCAAGACCACATCTAGACACCTAACTCACACTGCTGTAACACGCCCTTCCTCCAGCACTGGACAATTGCTGAGATCCAGAGTCTTTTGCATGCAGTGGCCATGGGCTGCTCCTGCACAGGTTCCCGCCCTGCGGCAGCGTTTTCCTTGGGGCAGCACTCTCTTCATGTGTGCTCTCTGGCCATTTGATAGCTAGACCTGTAATCAACCAGAGCACCCTGGAAGGAAAGCGATCTCCTTGGCCATGTCAGTTTTGTCAGGCCTCGGGCCAAGAGGTCCAGCTCTCCACAGCCCCCCATGATGAACTCACCACTGAGTTGCTTTTACATAGCAAGTTCTCCCTTGTGCTTTAAAATTCGGTAATTTGCTGGAACTGCATTTACAGAAACCACTGTGAGAACCTTGTTTCAAATTACACTTGGAGTGAATTATAAAGTAATTCATCAGCAACTAGAGTGCCTAGTATGTGCTAAGTGTGTTCCAGAAAGAAAGCTGTGACAGAGACAGCCAGCTTGCTGTGTTTTTTCTTGTGCCCTCTGCCTACCAGCTCCTGTGGTCCTAAAAATCTTCCCTCTTTTCCTAAGCCCTTGCCTGACTTCGTCAGCCACAGAGGTTTTCTTACCCTCACTGAACTCCTAGGTTTATTACTGGAGTTGCTCATTACATGCAGGCAGCTCCTAGCTTACTTTCAGTCTTTCTTCCTGCAGGGACTGATCATTCCTTTTTCTTGCCCTCAGAAAGGTGTCAGAAAAATAGTGCACAAAAAGTGCAGATGATCAGTACTTTTGAGCAGATGTTTCTTCTCATTAATAGAGTGAAGAAACTCGACATTCTGAGTAAGGGGTGAGTTAGTGCAGGGGTCCCCAACCCCCAGCATCAGTCCGCGGGCTGTTAGGAACCGGGTTGCACAGCAAGAGGTGAGCGGCGGGCCAGCAAGTGAAGCTTCATCTGTTTCTCCCCATCTCTCACATTACCACCTGAACCATATCCCCAGCCCCCACCCCCACCCCGCCTTCCGTGGAAAAATTGTCTTCCACGAAACCAGTCCCTGGTGCCAAAAAGGTTGGGGACCACTGGGTTAATGTGTTTCTGAGGGACAGTTTGACATTAAAAACATGAACCCACTGCCCTGTGGTTGTCCTGTTAGAATAACTGGACAGGTGCACAAAGTCGCCCTTGCAGTGATGCTCATGGTGTGTCTTGAAGCAGGTGTTGTTGAGGGCAGTGCACAGGACAGAGTGCTAATGAGGCACTGATGGAGGGGGGACGCTCATGTGCCACCCCCAAGCCCCTAGCGGATCACAGGAGGTGCCCCTCTACACCTTTATAAATAAGCTTTGAAAAGCTGGTTAATAGAACAGTAGGTCAAGTATGGATTCATTTTTATGTTACCACAGTTACCTTGTGGTATTTCTGTAATCAGCAAACATATTATTTAAGTTACCAAGAAAACGTTCTTCATAAGCGTGAGCACTCAGCAGTGGACTGCGTGGGCTAGTCAGGAGTGGGCAGCCTGGCCTTCCTGCTCCGTCCTGCCTGGCCCCCACTCACCAAGTGGAATTACTCACTTGGCTAGATGCTTCATGAACCACAAATACAAATAAGAATTTTAATGAAAACGACATGATTTGGGGCTTGCAAATCATCCTCTCTCATACACAGTGTCCCGTAAAAGCTCTCAGATGTGAAAACTTGGTTTGTCGCATATTGTACCCACTTCCCTGTGAACTCCATAGCTCCCACAGACCCTTCCAGCTCCTGGTTGACTCTAGGCTCCATGTCCCGGCCCTCGGAGTTGGTACCTGATCTCTCTTCCCTACTGGATGATGAATCTTTGAGGAGCACACTCACTGGGGCCCTTTTAGTCAGTGCATGGAGTGTCTCCCCAGCCAACCTGATCAGTCTTCACCAGAGGAGCTCAGCCTTTGGAGGCCACAGCCCTGGGGGATGTGTCATTGTGAGTGGCACCCATCTGCTGCCTGGTCTCTGATGGTAGCTTTTCTCTTCCCTTGTAGAGTGCCCAGTGAAGAATGTGATGGGATCAGTAGCATGTCTGCGGAGAGCGGCCCTGGGACGAGATTGAGAAATCTGCCAGTAATGGGGGATGGACTAGAAACTACCCAAATGTCTACAACGCAGGCCCAGGCCCAACCCCAGCAAGCCAACACAGCCAGCACCAACCCCCCTCCCCCGGAGACTTCCAACCCCAACAAGCCCAAGAGGCAGACCAACCAACTGCAATATCTGCTCAAAGTGGTGCTCAAGACACTATGGAAACACCAGTTTGCGTGGCCTTTCCAGCAGCCTGTGGATGCCGTCAAGCTAAACCTCCCTGTGAGTAACTTGGGCAGGGTCCGGGGCTGCCGTCCTCAGGTCTCCTCCTGTGTTGCTCCTGGTGAGGGTGGACTTACGGGAGGGTGGAGATGCCTTTGGAGTCATTGTGAAAAGCGCGAGGTCCAGCTCTGAACTCCAGCACGCACGAGGCCCTTGACTGAGTGCTTTCAGCAGTCCTGATGAATGGAAGTGGGGAAGGAGAGAAAACGTGCTCATTGGCCTAAATAATAACTGGTTTCTTTGATACTAGCATTCTGGGAAATATTCTGTAGAGATGTTGAAACGGGTAGAGGGCTGCTTGCAGCTTGCCTTTCAATTCCATAGGGAGCTAAAGTGGGGTCACTTGGTGGTCCGGGCCCTCCCTCCTCAGATGTGGTCAGCTCGCTTGGCCCAGTAGGTTCAGCAGACGTGGTTGGTCAGATTGTGAGAGGGACTGGCTTGCTGCAGTACCTCTTCTGGTACTGGTGCTGTCGTCATCACCCAGAGCACAGGGCAGGGAAAGGTAGTAGAATAACTCCCAGGGAGCCAAGTACATGGAGGTGGCCTGGATGGAGAGAGGGAGTATGGGTGCAGCTTTGCCTCTGGCTGCCTCTGCACACCCCCTCACACCTGCCCGCCTTGTTGTGGCCATGCTGCACTTGCCTTTGTTCTTTTGTACCCCTGTTCCTCTCCTTTTTCCTTTGAGAGCTTTCCATTTGCCCACATTCCTAGCAAATGTTTCTGGAAACTCAGCTTGTACCTTTAACTGAACCTCGGGAGCAAACAGGATAAATGTGTTAATTTTTTCCTTTCTTCAAAGCATCAATGACTAATTGTCTTTAAATTGCCCTCTGCTGTTTGCCAAATCCCACACACTGACCTGGGCGAGGGAATTGGAATCAGATGATTGTTACAGTTGACCCAGACGTGGGTTTACGAGTTAGAGCTGCATGGGTATAGGATCCTCAGCCTCTGCCAGGCGTCCGGTTTCAAGAAGGAGGGACACACCAGTGTGACCTTCTCCTTGCTTGAAAGTTGCTATGTCTGTAACAGCTGGCCGGTACTCTCTGTCCATTGAATACCCATCATATGCACTCAGGGGAAGAGAGTCAGGAGGGGGAGCTGCAGGTCTGGGTCACGAACCAACTGAGGAAAGGGTATGGGAACAAAAGAAGGGTCCTCACCAAATCTGCACTTTAGAGGTCACTCTCATCATTGACCACAATCAGGAGTAGAGGCAGCAAGCCCGTCACTGCGGGGAGTCTCTTGGGAGAGCTTGCTGTACCAGTTTCTAGCTGGGCTAATGGGCTGGGCCCTGCAGGGTCCACAGGTGAGGTGACCTTCCCAGAGCAAATGCAAAGAATGGGGAGAGAAGGAGCTGGGGGTTGGAATCCAAGGGGGGCCCACAGCTCTTACAGCACTGGAGGGAGGCGGGAGGCCAGGAGAATAAACCGCAGAGAGCAGACCCCCAAGTTTCTACGTCAGAGACTACAGGGAGGTCAAACAGATGAGGATTCCGACCTGACCCTACTGTTGGCCTTTAGGAGGGCATTGGTGACCTTAGGAAGATGTGACGCAGAAGTAGAAACCAGATTCGCGACGGTGTGAATAAGAAGGTGAGGATGTGAAGCCATCATTTCAAGAAACTTGGCTTTGAAGGGAAAGCGCGGCAGGGCCAGATGGAGGAGGGGTTGGTTTGTTACAGGAAGATGCAGAGGGTGCAGAGGCAAGGAGAGCTGAGAGGGTGAAAACTAAGGGGAACTGGGGGGCTTGAGATCCTGAGAAGACAGCATCCCAGCCAGCAGGACAGACACGGGTGGGTAGTCTGTTAGGCCAAGGGGTTTGGGAGTTTGAGGTCATTCTCTGAAGTGGAGGCCAGGCTCCCCAGGGGCCACAGTGTGACTAGATGTCACCCTCAGCAGCTCTGATGTAGGAAGAAGAGAGGGAGAGCTAGGGGCTAACCCTGAGGGGTGGGGCAGGGCTGTTTGGCTGGGAGCAATGTCATACTAATGCCCAGTTTTCCAGGGACACCCCCTTCTCCAGGAAATATTAATAGGGCCACTTCAAAAAAGGGTTCATTCTTTTTCTGTTTTCTGATGCCTTCCAGATCTTTACCTGTGTTTTGGCCCCTGTTCCTTGCTGGGCTTCTTATTAGAATGCTTGTGCCTCTTTCATTTAGAACACATGTACAATTGGATTGTCATGCCCCTAAACCCCTGTCTCCCTTTCAGTCTTCCCAGCCCCCATCCTCTTTTGTCATCGTCTCACCTCCTCCTTCCTACTTTGTCCTCAACCGCTATCCTGTTGGGCCTTGAACCACTTTTGACACACTGAGGCCAATTCAAGCACCTGACACCATTCTAAGTAGACCTTTGGCCGTGGAATAAAATCTAAATTTTCCCTGGGGCAGATATATTTGGACTTGGTTCTCTTGGGAAAGGTGGTCAGAGCAAATGTAACGTAGAAAGTCTGGTTCAGTCGCCCCTTGCGGCTGGGCAGGGCTGTGATCTTTGCCAGCCCTATGTGTATGCCAGTGGCTTCTGTTCCTTTCTCATGATTGTCAGAGCAACTCAGAACCTCACACCGCTTGCTCACCTTTTCAGTATTGTCCACCACTGTTCCTGGGCAGGACCTTGGTGCTTGCTAAAGCATAGGCCTGCCCCTCTGCTGTCAGGCTTCCCCTTGGACTTGGTTCTGATAACTTCACCTGAGTCTAATTGTGGGAGCTTCAGAGAATGTGGTTCTCAGTGGGGCCGACTGGCTGTATGCAGGTCCCTCTTCTTGCCTGGCTCTCTGTGGTCCTTCCACCTGGAAACCTGAGCACTGCCTGATCTGTCCCCAGATTCTTCCTGTGGTTGATTTTAAAAATAAGCGTTTGGTTTTAGAGTAGGTTTAGATTTAGAAAAAGTTATGATGGTAGAAGAGAGTTTGATTTGAAGGGCTTTAGGACATCTACACCTGACGTCTGGCTTCTTCTGTTTAGCACTTGTAGAGTAAGATCTGAAGGTTTGAGGAGTGGGTCTGCTGCCGGGTGGGGGGTCGGGGGGCAGGGGGCAGGGAGGATTGTGTGGTGTTTTTTGTTTTGTTTTTACTAAGGATTGTGAGGGCAGTCCATTTGATTCCTCATCTGGCACTTAACCTGGTTAGTTGTTGAACTGTATCCAGATACTAGTGGATCCTTAGTGGTAGACTGCAGGTAAAAGAAATGGAAGTGCGATGAACTGAAGGTAGAGGCTTTTGCTCCTTGGTTCTTTAGTGTGACAGGAAGCAAGGGATCCAGTTGTTATGGGTGGGCTTGAATGCTGGTTCTGTAGGATTTTGCATTTTATTGATGTGGAAAATTTGAAGCAGGGAGAAAGTAGAAATTACCATGGGTTATTTTACCAGATAAGAACCACTTTTTTTTAAAGGTTGTATGCTTTCCGCATTACTTACTAAAAATGAAAGGATATTTTAACATCAAAAAAAATAGAGGAAAACATAGATCTCAGTTAAGACAGAGTAGCCTGTTCCCAGACAGGACAGTTGGCAAACTTGCACATTTTTTCTCTAAATTGCCACCCAGCTTTTAGTAATCCTTCCCTGATCCACTTTATCTTGGGGTCCCCATGAGATGGCTCACTGATACCATGGAAGAGCTTAGGTCTGCATGTCTGTAGAGTGACCTGGAGTGACATCTGCAGGCCCACCTGTGAGTACTGCATGGCTGCAGAGGTGACATTGGCCTTTTGCTCTCTCTGCTCTCCAGGATTACTATAAGATCATTAAAACACCTATGGATATGGGAACAATAAAGAAGCGCTTGGAAAACAACTATTACTGGAATGCTCAGGAATGTATCCAGGACTTCAACACTATGTTTACAAATTGTTACATCTACAACAAGGTGAGATGTGGGGGCTGATAGAGAAGGAGAAGGTAAAGGAGGAGGTGGGCATGTCTGGAACCCATTGGGCAGGGGTGCTGGGTGCAGGTGGGATCAGAGTCCAACGAGAGGAGACCATTGGCGACAGAGGTAAATGGGACCGCTGGTTTTGCCTGTGACTGGGTGTGTTTCTTTTGAGGCCAAAAACATTTTGGTCATGTTTCTAAGCTGTCCTTGTTAGCTGGAAGCGTGTGCTTCTGATACCCTTGGGACTTTGGTTCTTGAGCATGTCTAGTAGAGAAGGTGTGAAAAGGACAGTGACGACGCATTAAAAAGTCTGTTTGGATGACACAAATTGTCAGGAAGGAACCTACCAAGATATAGTTGTACAAAGGTGTGCTCAAACAGAAACCTAAATATGAGAGAGGGTACAGTGGGGCCCACCCGCTGCATCTGGAACTGTGGACATGACCATTGATAGCTAATGGCCATAGAATCAAGTGTTCCCTTACAGGGTCTTACATGTAGACATAAATATCACTTAACCCAGTAGCCAAACCATTCAGCTCGATTGTGCCTTGAAGCCAGATCATTTGTTTAAAGTCTCAGCTCTCACCACTAGGTTTAAGGGAAATGTGGACAGATGAGGTTCTCCATTTAGAGCTGAGTGGGAACAGCATGTGGCAGAGTGGGGACCCATAAGGCAGTGTGAAGTAGACATTTCCCCAAGCCCCAGTGAGCTGCTTTGGCGATATACTAGGGAACATTATTGGAGCCCTGTTCATGTATCTATGGCAAGAAATCCTGTGTAATTCAAATAATTCTAGTGAAGTTGCATTATGTCGAAGGACATAATTAGGCTCTAGTGCAAGGAGGGCCCCTGTGTGTGATTGGCAGTGCTTGATAGATACTTAAGGCATTGGGATGGTTTCTCAAGCCAGAGGTTAAAAGACTAGAGAGGCAGCAGACCTGCAGGCATATGAAGCTTCCATGATGCCAGTTAGGATAGCTATGTTTTGACCCTTTAGGGTTTAGATTGGGGAAGGACCCTGAATATGATGCTCCACACTTTGGGGCATAGGGTGGGGAGCTCTTGTTCTGTCTAGAAAGGTGGGGAGGGCTTTCCAACCCTCACCACATGTGTCTCCTCTTTTAGCCTGGAGATGACATAGTCTTAATGGCAGAAGCTCTGGAGAAGCTCTTCTTGCAAAAAATCAACGAACTGCCCACTGAAGAAACTGAGATCATGATAGTCCAGGCAAAAGGAAGAGGACGTGGGAGGAAAGAAGCAGGTAGGGTACCTTCCGTGTCCCCAGCACTATTAGCTTCACACTGAAATAGCCTGTGGCAAAGTGGGGACCCATAAAGCAGTGTGAAATGGGCATTTCCACAAGCCCCAGTGAGCTGCTTTGGGGCTATACTGGGGAACAGTAAAGCAGGGAAATTGGCTTTATTTCTCCCTAGTCTTTGCCAGCCTTCTCCAATTTCACTGGGAGACTGGGAGTGGTGGGAAGACAACTATATTATACACTCCCTGCCTTGTTGCTGTTTGGGTATGGTGAGGCCAGGTTCATCAGGGGAACCAGCCCAGAGGGTCATATGACCATGTGACCCTCCAGCAAAGTAGGAAAAATTGAGCCTAGCCTTTTTTGATGGACTTCAGTTAAAAAGAAAGTACAACTTTTTCAAAGCATTTTTAAATTATTTGAATTCTTCATCCCACCAGTGCTATAGTCAGTCTTTGTTTTTCATTTTAGATAAATTAACCTGATCAAGGGCAGTTTTAATTAATATTCCAGTCCTAGAGCCTTAAGGTTTGTTATTTGAATTATTTATTAATACACTTGTGTTGGAGCCATGTCTGCTATTTGATAGTCTTCTGAAGTCAAGCCCTCTTTGTCTATCTTAGCACCTACCCCTGCCCCCAAGCCTGACACGGGATTCCGAAGGCCAGCTGGTAGGGAGTAGCCTACTCATGAAATGTTTCTGTCTAGGAAAAGTTTAAACAGCTGCCTTCTGCATCTTGCCATCCGCAGCTCCTTGCTGCAGAAAGGTGATGTTTGCAAGGTAGCCTGTGCTGTGAGTTGTTTGCTTCTCTAAGGAGTGGGCTTTCACGTGACTTCCTATCCCACGTGGAAGTGGTGGCTTCATGGGAGCAGAGGGGGTTGGCTAGATCCCCTGTAGTGCTGAGGGGTAGCCAAGGAGAGCTGGTCTTGAGGGTCACCCCTTAGCCATGGAACCTGCCCAGAGGCGTCCAGTATCCTTACGACCAAGGAGCCCCATCCTCCCTTCCTGGGACAAGGGGTTTGGTCTTTACATGGGGTGGATGTAGGGCCTCGTGTGTTTCGGCTCACCCACACAACTGCAGGGAGGCAGTCTGAGCCGGTCATGAAGGGCAGCAGCCGTCCAGCCTCCCCCTGTGATTCAGAGAGGTGGGGGTAGCCAATTTCCAGAAACCTTGGCCAGGGCTGCCGATTCCGTCCCCCTGCCAGAAATGCTTACTCAGAAGGCAGTGTTTCTGGGAATGAGGACAGCTCTGCCTGAAAGCACCAAGGAGCATTTTTTTGTTGTCACTGTCCTGGTGCTGACTCTCAGCGTGTGTTTCCTGTGCCTTTGGCTCAAGCCTTCATGCTCGTGAAGGGGTCTCTGTGCCTGAGTCCCCAAGTCAGGACTTGGAGCCAGGACACCCCAGGAAGTGTGGAATGTGGTGTGCCACTGCTCTCAGAGCCCCCTGGGACAGGAGGACAGATTTGGCTGAGGTCCAAGGTATTTAGGCTGGTCTCTTAGACAAATAGTTACAGAGACACTGTGTGCCATGCCCACGCCGATGTGTGCTTGCCACGTGTGGCAGTGTCCCCACAAGGTCAGCCGGCATGCAGACATGGCATCTAACCACCTGTCCCTTTTATGATTGGTAGGGACAGCAAAACCTGGCGTCTCTACGGTACCAAACACAACGCAAGCATCGACTCCTCCGCAGACCCAGACCCCTCAGCAGAATCCTCCACCCGTGCAGGCCACACCTCACCCCTTCCCCGCTGTCACCCCAGACCTCATCGTCCAGACCCCTGTCATGACAGTGGTACCTCCCCAGCCACTGCAGACGCCCCCACCGGTGCCCCCCCAGCCACTGCCCCCGCCCGCACCAGCCCCCCAGCCTGTGCAGAGCCACCCGCCCATCATCGCGGCCACCCCACAGCCTGTGAAGGTGAGCGTCCTGTGCGTGTGTGTGGCCTAGCCTGACCACTGGCTGACTCCGGTCACCTCAGCTAGATGACCCTTGCCTCCCCTTCCACTCCATTATAGTGAGGCTTACAGAAGACAGTCACCTATCCTTGCTGATGCTTCTGGCTCCCAGGGCACTTGTGGGTAGTTAGGACCTGGGGGGATCAAGCTGTGTTTAAATCAGCACAGCCTAAAAGCTGTTGTCTTGCTGACCCACAGATCCCATAATTGTGTAACACCTCCCAGGGGGTTGCTGCCCCCCTTCCCATTTCTAATTTAGACTGCATATTTGCAGATGCTGTCTAAATAGTCTCTGAAATGTGCCTCCCATGGGTGGCCAGAGTGACAGAGGTTGGCTGTGGGAGAGGTCCCTGGCATGTAGGAAACTGCTTTCAAAAGTCTCTTTGGCCTCTGGTGAGCAGATCCCACACTTAGTTGTGTGCTTTCTCCTGCCACTGGCAGGGTCCTGTCCCAGCTGCAGAACAGAGTGGTGGGACAGGGTTTCCCTGTCTTCAGTCCTTCACCTGTGGAATTTACCTTTGGGCCCTGTTCCCTGTGAGTGTTGAGACCCTAGAAAGGACCTGGCTTCAGGAGTGACCCTGAGGGCCCGCTGTGCCGGCCGCTGCCTCTGACCGTGCCTATCGCGCCTGTGCTCTCGGCAGACAAAGAAGGGGGTTAAGAGGAAAGCGGACACCACCACCCCCACCACCATCGACCCCATTCACGAGCCACCCTCACTGCCCCCGGAGCCCAAGACCACCAAGCTGGTGGGCCCCCGGCGGGAGAGCAGCCGGCCTGTTAAGCCTCCGAAGAAGGATGTTCCCGACTCGCAGCAGCACCCAGCGCCAGATAAAAGCAGCAAGGTCTCAGAGCAGCTCAAGTGCTGTAGTGGCATTCTCAAGGAGATGTTTGCCAAGAAGCACGCAGCTTACGCCTGGCCTTTCTACAAGCCCGTGGACGTGGAGGCGCTGGGCCTGCATGACTACTGTGACATCATCAAGCACCCCATGGACATGAGCACGATCAAGGTTAGTGGGTGTGCCCCTGGAGCTGGGGAACGGGCTCCCCGGGACAAGGAAGGCCAGCACCTCTGAGGCCTGTCCAAGAGGAGGGCCCAGTCTTACTAGCTGTCTAGGCTCTTCTCACCAGCCCAGGGAAGCCCAGTGCCCCCTGCTGGAGATTATGGGGACATCATCTGAGATCATGTGGTCATTTTGGTCACAGACAGCAATGCTGCCCTTTCCCTCATCTGAAGATGAGCCCTTTTGTGGCCTTGAGGCCCAGTGCCCATAGATACCTTCACTCGGTAGATGCTCCTGGAGAGTTTGGGGAGTGGTGACTTTGCCAGGCTCTATGTCATGAAGAAGGCCTTGGTGTCTCTTAGTAAAGGGCACACAAGTGCTGGCATTTTCACTGTAGTATTCTGAGGCCTTTTTGGTTTTGTTTATTTTAAGCCTTTTGGCACTTTTTTCCTTCTGAGAGTGGAGTAAGCCTGCCCAAACGTGGGATGGGCAGAGCAGGGGACATTGCTGTGTTCCTTTTGACCAGCCCTGTCCGATGTCACCAGGACAAGTACAGGCCAAGTCAGAACTGGGCCCAGCCCTCCCTTTGCAGTTCTGGCTTAAGCAGTACCTCTGTGGCTTCTCTGTCCACTTGCCTTTTAGCCAGGCACAGTGGGTGGGTTTGGATGCTAGCAGGGCAGTTCCTCGCCCTGAGACTTGGTGTTGGAGTATCTCCTTGTCCACCTGGTGCTGAGAACTGGGGTGATAACCTCTCCCCACTATGGTCTGGGTTAAACCCAGAGCCATTGAGAAGTTGACTTGCTCCTTCCTACAGGCAGCCCTCCTTGCTGCCACCTCCCCATTGGAGTAGGGGCAGCCATGGCTAACCAGGACCCGTCCTGTCTTTCTAGTCTAAACTGGAGGCCCGTGAGTACCGTGATGCTCAGGAATTTGGTGCCGATGTCCGATTGATGTTCTCCAACTGCTACAAATACAACCCTCCTGACCATGAGGTGGTGGCCATGGCCCGCAAGCTCCAGGTGAGGCTCTGGGGGAGCTCCGGGTGTGGGATCCTGCAGAGGAGCAGGCTGGCTGGGGTCCTGGGTGGGCCAGGCCACTATGGGCCTTGGCAGATTTTGTCACTTGCTTTGGTATAATGCCACGTTGCTTTGGAAGAGTGGACTAAAGTCAGGATAACACATAAATTTTACATTAGGATTATTTCCTTATAATTAAAGCAGGGTGGTTGGTTATGGTCTTGGGCATTTTGGATTTTGGGGTGTTCCACTGAAAACCCCCCACCCCCCTGCATTCGGTTGCCCTTGGCTGGAAGAGTGCGTGTCCTGTGCATGGCCCAACCTCTTCTCCAAAACAGACCTGTCTCAAGTCGGCGAGGGACACTCTTGCCAGGTAGACAGTTTGTCACAGTTCTGAGCTGAAGTAACTGCCCAACTGTGGGCATTTCTTCACCAGAGCCTTGAAAGCCTTTGTTTGCCTTCCCGCTCCAGGGCGGCTGCTTCTAGATGTTCTGTGTGGCCATGATGCACTAATGGGTGGGATTCGTAACCCCTTCAAGTTGATTCTGGGTGATGTACGCTGTGGAGTGCACACATGGGTGGAAGGGAGGGGCAGATTACAGCATAAATATGTGAACTAACTCCACTTTTTTCTATTTAAAAAAAAAAAGGAAAAGCATATACCCAAATTTAAACAGAGACATATATTTGGGTAGAACAATGAGGAGTTAAAAATTATGGAGAAAAAAGTCGATATTTAGTACTGTTATAATCTGTTTTATTATTATTTGAAATTACACATAATAAAAATTCCCAGCCTCTTCTCCCCAAGGTCCCACGTTGCACTTTTGCTTTCAGGGTCAAAGCAGACTGTGGGCTGAGCCACCTGCTGTCACAAGGTACAGGTCCAGTCTGCACATCCTGCATCAGGTCCTCTCCTGGCACCTGGGTGGGCCTTTCTCAAACCAGGCTTTCTCAGCCATCTGTGAAATGCTTCCAGAAGCAAGGCTTGCAAAAGGCCTTTAGTGACCTGTGGGTTGGTGTCTATCAGAGGTCACCTGAGCCCTGCTTGCCCACCTGCCTTCCAGCTCTGTTAACTCCACACGTTGTCATGCATTCACCAGCATAGTGTCTCCTATGTCATCATGTTGGAGCCAAGGCATGGTCCTCTTTGTTCTTTCACTGCAGCCTGTCTGGGTTAGCCTTTAGTGCTCTGAAACTCTAGGTGTTTAAAAAAAAAAAAAAAACTTACTAGCATGGATCTGGCTATCGTTAAACACACACTCAGACTTGAAGGTTTGTATTTCTACTGGCTGTTTATTAGTTTTTTATTTTATCTGAGGTTTTTTGTTTAGTTCTGTTTTATGTTTTTGGAAGGGGGACTCTCTTTAATTCAGTGCTATGTTGTCTGCTTTCTTCACAAAGCTTCCTTTTTCAGTATTTACTTTTGCATTTCCCATCCTTGAAGCAGATCAGGGTTTATAACTTTTCTGCAATTCTCATATGTAGCCACTAGGTGGCAGTGGTGCCCAGAGAGAGGGGGGGAGGGAGGGAGAGAGGAGAGAGGAGAGAGGGAGGGAGGCACACCCACCCCCTTTCCCCATTCTCTCTCCCCTTCTCCTCCCTGAGGACTTGGATAGCATTTGCCCAGATTAATACCCATGCCCTTTATTTGCCCTCATGCAAACAGCTAAACCAAAACAAGTTCTCTGTCAGCACCAAAGATCACTATTTTGAGCGACTTTATTTAAAAAGAAGAAAGAAGATATTCTCTGATATATTTTAGCTCTTCGTCTTCCTAATTTTTGTGCCTGTTTTAAGGCTTTTTTTGGTTTCTTTTGCTTTTTTTTCCTTCTGGGAGTGGCATGAGCATGCCCAGACACGGGATTTGCTCATAGCAAGGGCACTGAGATATTTGCCACAAAGCAGCCTCTTTTCTAAACATTGACTCCAGACACCAGGCTGGATGACGATGGGACAAGGTCCTTGCTCTCGAGGAGGGTCCACTTCAGGTGGGGGGAGGGGGCAGTGCGCAGTGGGCCACTCAGCACGAGGCTGCCTCTGCCCCCAGCTTGCTTTGTCCCTTGCAGGTTGGGTCTCCACGCTGTTGAAAGTAACATGCCAGGAGGCAGGTGGGGGTGCCTGATTCAGCCCAGTTGACGTGGCAGGCCCCCTGTGTGGACTTTTCCTCTAGAAGGCAGTTCCTGTATTTTGTAGCATCTTGAGCTGTGTTTTCTTCTTTCTTTCGAAGCTTTCTAGGATCAGCATGGTTTAGGTGGCAAGATTACCCACTGGGGAGGAGGAGTAACAAAATCCCAGCCCTTGTTTGCCTCAGTAAGAGGTGTTGGGATCTACTGTCTCTTAATTAGGCTGTGCGAAAAGACTGGGATTTACCCAGAAAGTTTTACGGGAAATGATCCACTTTATATTCCTCTTTCAGCCTGTAAATTCTGGGCCTTTAGAAAACCCACATCCCGCCACCTGGCAGCTATGGTCACAAAGATAGTCAGGAGCCCCTGGGCTCAGGGTTTCCTTGGGAGCGTGAGTGTGGCTTGAGCTGAGGGCTGCTAGCCTAGCTGCTGGGCCCAGAGCTGCTGGTGGTACTGTCCTCTACCCTCTGTTCTATTGTGAAGTGAGGAGTAATTTAGGAAGTTTTGCACCTATGTGGATTACCAGAGTTTTATTTTGAGAGAAAGTGCAAATTCATGGTGGTACGCAATTGTTTTTACGGCAAGGAAAAAAATTAAACTGAGAAAAGTGTGTTGGGGTCCTGCATTAGATCCCAGAGGTAGGAAGCTTGTGAAGCGTGTGTGAGAGTGTGTTTGTGTATCTGAGTGTTCACTCACGGCCGCATCCCCACCACCTGGCACCTCGTGTGCCTCCATGGCCTACATTGTACTCCCCACCTCTGTGCCCTCGTTTTGCCCAGGTATGGCTAAGCCTCACAGCAGTATCCAGGCATGGCCAAAGAGGGGCCGACTGGGCAACACCTTCTCCTTGGGTCTCCACCTGTGCTCAGCTGCAGGCTGATTTGCCTGGGAGTCTTCGGACACTGCAACCTCCCAGCACCTGAGCATCTCTGTTTCACTAAAGGGGAAGGCGGGAGCTCCCTCCATGAATCTGATGTAGCCCAGAGTAGATGGCCCTGGTCAACATTCCAGCGAGAGGAGATACTTACTCTCTGAAACCAGTGTTCTTTCTGATATTGAGAATTGCGACATGGCTCAGATTCTTGGAGTGGGGTGGAGGTAATGTCACACCAGGCGGAGTAGATGGGTTCATCTGAATATACTGCCAGCTCTGGTGCAGGAGCCCTGAGCCCCTGCTCCCCTGGTGGGTGCTGGTTGTTGGTGTTCACTGCTCCTTTCTGTCACCGTCCTCCCTCATGACATACTTGCCCTGGGTGCATCTCATCGGGTTTTACCATCCTCTTATCTGCCCCCACGCCCCTTTGATCTTTCTTTTGTACCATCCTCCTGGGTGTCTACAGCTATTGTCCTCCTCTCATTCTTAGGTCTCAAGTTCCCCAAAGGCTCTTTGCCACCCCTTGCTGTTTCTACCTTAGCACTTACGGCACTGTACAACTGTTTGTGTTCACCCCTTCAGGACAGGGAGTACATCATTCTTGTTTGCCACAGAACAGGTGCAAGTCTCAGCCACTTGGGAAGGTTTTCTGCAGCAGCCCTTAGCTCATTGGCACACAGGCCCGAGTGTGTTTCCCAGTATGTCCCCCACTTGGGCTGATGCAGGTGGGAGGATGATGGGTCATTCAGCTGGGCACAGCCAGGAGGCAGGCAACCCACCTGGCTTTTGTCTCATGCTCCTTGCTGTTTGGTCTTGGGGCTTTGGGAGGGCAGGGACCAGAAGCAGCTAGGGAGGGGAAGGAGGGCTTAGGGCAAGTGCCACCCCCATTTCTACAACAGTCACAGCCTGTGGGTCAGGAACAGGGATGTCCTTGTGGTAAGGGTAGAGCTGTCTGGCAGCTGGTGTTGGGGGCTATGTTCACAGACCAGTGGCACGAGATAGCTTCCACTTGGTAAAGTGTCACCTCCCAGCAGCGCCAAGTGCTTGGCCCTGCTTGCCACCCTTCTCCCTTCTTGGGGTCCTGATGCCCTACCACCTTCTTAGACACATTTCTCTAAGAGCAGGCCTGGCTCTTTCAGATGCTCATGTGGGTCAGTCATGGACCTGAGCCTGCCCACATCCAGGGCACTGTGAGCAGAGAGGGTCTTGCTCACCTGGTCTGAAGGCCCCCTCTCCCTGGCAGCTTGAGTGATAATGGTATCTGGTCATCCCTCCTGTTTGTCTTCTCTGTTGCTCTCAGATCTGCTCCATGATTTATTTCTGATTAAATTAGAAAGTTTTTGCCTTTCTAGTACTTAAACTGAAAACCACTCAGATAGCAGAGTTCAGGCAGCACCTTGCTGAGAGGAGAACCTGCCTTGGAGGAGGCCGAACCTGAGTAGTCTGGAGGGGAGGGGACAGTACCACAGTTGTGTGGAATGCCTGCCCTGCTGCCCAGGTCACTCATTTCCAGTTTCCTGGGGGCGGGGAAACCTGAAGCTGCATTCCAGAGACATCAGGAGAGTCTTGTAGGGTGGGCTCTGTCAGATACACTCAAGTTTGAAATACCAGCCTTGGAGCTCTACCCCACAGCCCTTCTGGGCCATGCTGCTCTCTCCAACATGGATTCACACTTGGGGAAGGCCCCCCTTCTGTTATGTGAGTTGCTGTGTTAACTGACTTATTCCAGGCTTAAAGCAGGTCTCAAAATCCTACTGGAAAACCAGGTCTCAGGAGCTCCTGGGGTGGGATCCTATGCTCAGTAAGCCCAGGGTCTCTGCTCACGTTGCTTGCACCTCACAAGGCTGGCTGTCTCCCATAGCCTATTCTCAGCATCCCATATCTCGTCTATAACTTTCTCACATTTCTGGTGTACCCTGGAGATGCCTTAGGCAGTGGCATGGCCCTGCTCAGTGTTGTGCCCACTACAGCGAGGACTTGATCTCCTCACTGGCTGTGGGCTCTGTGCTGGGCACACTCCCACCTTGGGACCTTTGTTCCCTCTGGAACTCTAAAACTGCAGACCCCACCCGCTCCCTATGGGAATGTGAACCGTAAGACCCCTGTTCTGTTCACTGTTGTGTCCTGGTGCCCGGCCCACCGTCCGGAAGGCTCCCTTGAGATGTGCTGACTGAATGAGCATCAACCTGATGGGAGTCTCAGAGCACTCTTTCTGTGGGTCCTGTCCGGGCCTGCCATCTGTCAAGGATCCCCAGACTGATGTCCTCATTGGGCTGGCTATCTCCTGTGATGTGAGTCACCTGTCCTTACCTCAGCTGTGTCTCCCAGGGAGTCGGTGCCAGGCCATGTCGGGAGCACCTTTCTCCCCAAAGTGAGATTTGAAAGAGGAGTGTTGAAAGGGTTATCAGGGGGCCCTTGCCAGCCCCTCGCCTTAGTGATAAGGAAGGGGGTCACCATTGACTCAGCCCTCTTTGTTTCCTGTTGAGTCACCCCCAGCAGCCAGGGATAGTGTGACGCTGGGCCACAGTCCAGGCACCCCCAGGGCACCCAGCAGCCCTCATGGGCACAGCTTCCCCCTACCCCTCACCTCCAGGATGTGTTCGAGATGCGCTTTGCCAAGATGCCAGATGAGCCCGAGGAGCCTGTGGTGGCTGTGTCCTCCCCAGCGGTGCCACCGCCCACCAAGGTTGTGGCCCCGCCCTCATCCAGTGACAGCAGCAGCGATAGCTCCTCAGACAGTGACAGCTCCACTGATGACTCCGAGGAGGAGCGAGCCCAACGACTGGCTGAGCTCCAGGAGCAGGTGAGGACACAGGCAGCCCCATTTTCAAACCACAACCCCCCGCCACCCCCTACCTACCCCGCCCCAGCATGAGTTCCAGCATGAGCAGAATTCCCACTGGTCCCCTTGTGCCAGGTCAGGTGCATATTGTTCATACTTAAATGTACACTGTGGGTATGGAGATGGGGTGACGTGGCTGTTCCCTGGGCAGAGGTGAGGCTTTTGTATCCTTCTGGTATCTGGAAGAAGGAGGCCGAGTCAGCATATGGTGCGTCTCTTCTGGGGCTTCCAGGATGTTCCTCTCTCTACAAGCTGACCATTAGGCCTTTAGTGCCCACATGTGTCTATGCGCTCTTTTTTTTTTTTTTTTTTTTAATATTTATTTATTTGGCTACGCTGGGTCTAGTTGCTGAGTGCGGGTTCTTTGTTGCGGCATGTGGGTTCTTTTAGTTGCCACGTGCAGGCTCTAGTTCCCTGACCTGGGAATGAACCTGTGCCCCCTGCATTGGGAGCGCAGAGTCTTAACCACTGGACCACCAGGGAAGTCCCTGTCTATGCACCCTTGCCCAGCCTCTTTAGGGATCCTCTTCTTGGAACCAGCATGGTCATGGGGCTTGAGTGGCTCCTCTGACAAGGAGGACACTGGGCCACCCTGGGGAGTTCAGGGTCTGGGTGGGCATGGGCACTTTGGATATCTAGTGAGACGGCAGGTCGTGGAGCTGAGGGCCAGAGACCAGGGTGACGGGATTGTGTGTCTTGCTTGTCTGCTCCACAGCTCAAAGCCGTGCACGAGCAGCTTGCAGCCCTTTCACAGCCCCAGCAGAACAAACCAAAGAAAAAGGAGAAAGACAAAAAGGAGAAGAAAAAAGAAAAGCACAAAAAGAAAGAGGAAGTGGAGGAGAATAAGAAAAGCAAAGCCAAGGAACTTCCTCCCAAAAAGACCAAGAAAAATAATACCAGTAACAACAACACAAGGTCTGTGGGTCACCCCTACCCCCACCAGTGCCCCTAGTCCAGATGGGGACAGTGGGGAGGGAGGCTGCCTCTCTGCTCTTTTTTCTGGGATGGGCCTTTGAGGGAGAGAGGATAGCAGGTAGCATGGTGCAGGCGGCAAGACAAACCAGAGCAGCCCCCCAGTTCACCATTTGTGGTCTCAACTGCAGCCATGTGCTCCCAGGAAGGTGCTGCCAGTGCCCTCTGTTTCCTGTGAAGACCACTGGGTGGGGGTGTGGAAGCCTCCCCAAGCCCTAAATGGAGAGATATGTGCCCACCTTCCCCCAGGGACCCATTCTTAATGGTGTCTGCATCACCCCATCGTAGCAAGAAGGAGCCAGCACCCATGAAGAGCAAGCCCCCTCCCACATATGAGTCGGAGGAAGAAGACAAGTGCAAGCCCATGTCGTATGAAGAGAAGCGGCAGCTTAGCCTGGACATCAACAAGCTTCCTGGTGAGAAGCTGGGCCGCGTGGTGCACATCATTCAGTCGCGGGAGCCCTCACTCAAGAACTCCAACCCCGACGAGATCGAGATTGACTTCGAGACCCTGAAGCCATCCACCCTGCGTGAACTGGAGCGCTATGTCACCTCCTGTTTGCGGAAGAAAAGGAAACCTCAAGGTGCCCTTGGGCACCCTGGGGCGGTGGCGGGGGGTGGTGTTCCCAGTCCTGGGTGAGGGAGAGGGCTGGGCAGATGGGCCAGGCTGCTACCCTTGCACCTCTAGTAGTGAGGCCCCTGTTGGCACCTTCAGGTAACTTTGCCTTCCAGTCTCGGCCCTCATTCTCTGCAGGCTTGCTTTCCTTCCGATTATAAAATCTGCATTCTTGACATAGAAACCTCTGAAGGTTTGTGACATCAGACTCAGCCCTAGGCTTATTGGTGCCTTTGTTGATCTCTCTGGCTGCTGGCCATCTGCGGTCCACCTGCACCTAGGTGTCCTAAGCCTTGCTCTGAGCAGCAGCAGCTTTCGTCCTTAGCTTCCTGCCTCTGAGTCTTCCCCAGAAGCCACCCCCCTGCGTCTTTGGGGTCTCTGGGCATGGGGGGTGTGGCTAGGAGGAAAGGCATTAAGTTGGCACTGTGCCTGCCTGCTGTCTTCTCTAGCTTGGTGTGACACCCCCCCTCCCCCACCCCCAGGTCTTCCAAGCAGCTCTTTTGTGTTATCAGTGCCTTGTCTTGGCTCACAGCTTTTGCGTTAGAACCAGTAGGACTTAGGATCCACATCAGGGCTTTGCACACAGCCTTCATTCCAGCCCGGACTGACTCCTGGGGTCCTTGGCACACACACACACCCCATCCTCCGCCCAGGGTGCCACACAGTGACACTTGCCTCAGTCTGCACACTGAGGTGCTGGGAGATCCCTTGGGGCTCTTTCCTTGTCTTGTTCTGTCTTTGACTGTCATGTCCCCTTTAGGTCCTCTTTACCCACTGTCAGAAAAGTAGCTGAGGGAGCATAATCACAGCAGTCCCTTGTGTTAGAGAATTCCCTCCTGCCCTGGTCTCTTAATCCTTGATGAACCCTGTAAAAGGGTACTTTGAGAGATTGGAGGGACCTTGAAAGTCCAGTGTAAGCCAAGTGTTTGGCTGGCATGCATGGTAGGCTAGCTGCTTACCATTGGGAAATGTGGGTCTGGCCAGGGTTCGGAAGGATTGCAGCCGGCCGTTAGGAGCAGCCTTCGGGCTTATGGGACTCAGGGCCCTGCCTGACTCTGTCCCTGTTGCTTTATTGCAGCTGAGAAAGTTGATGTGATTGCTGGCTCCTCCAAGATGAAGGGCTTCTCATCCTCAGAGTCGGAGAGCACCAGCGAGTCCAGCTCCTCTGACAGCGAAGACTCTGAAACAGGTTAGGTGTCTAACTTAGAGTCTTGTCGGAATCCTGCCTGTGCTCCATCCTGTGTCCAGGCTACCAGAGACCAGAGATGGCAGTCATAAGAACTTGCTGGGCCCTCCCATCTGTCCATCTACTTGGTCACCATGTTAATCTCTAACTGGGGGCGGGGGTAACCCTGCACCTGCCCCCACACTACCCTCGACCTGGGCTGGGGCAGGGAAGACAGGTAGCCAGGGGTATTGACACTGCAGAGACCTGAGAAAGAAGGGGTGGGAGCAGATGATGGAATTGATCTTAGCGTGAGCCTGCCCAGCCTCACAGTCTTCCGTGTGTCACAGTTGCATGCAACACAGCCCTTTCAGGTGATGTGATTTGGCAGGTGTGGAGCAGCCTGCTTTTGGCCCTGCTGTTCCTGGGGCTTAGGGCACTGCCATCCCCCCCATAGTGTGCTCACTGCTGCATTGGCTACTCCTAACTGCACGCAGTTGGACATGCGTGTCCTGTACCTCTAACAGTTCCTTCTCTCCATGCTCCATGGGCGTGCATTTGTATCCACTGGTGCGCCTGAGCAGCAGCTTTGACACGGGAGGTGGGGGCAGGTGGAGATGCTGAGAGCTGTGCCAGTGGTGGGGAAGGGGACCTTTCCTCCAGATATAAGCCCTCCTGGTTATTCTCAGGGGGAGCAGATGCTCAGACTGGCCCAGAGGAGAGGCTAGGGAAGAAGCCTGGTGACTAGCCTGTTCTGTGAGGTGGAGCTGGCCTTCTCTGGGTGAGCAGAGTTGTCCCTGGGCAGGTCTAACTCTATCAGCTGAGCAGTCTGTGGACCACCCGCGAGCCTGCCCTGGGACCCTGGGTGTGCCCCTCCAGGCAGGCTGCAATGTGCACATCCACAGTGGGAAACGTGTGTTTGGGCAACGAAGACTCCTGGCATATTCTTTCATGTACCTATTTTATCCCTGATATTTTATTTTAACTGGAAATAAATGATAAGCTCCACTTTGGTCACATAAATAATGTGACCTGGTGGTGCCAAGGAAGTTTGAGGATCATTTGCAGCAGTTGGAAAGAGTGAAGCTGCCCTGAGGTGTGTGGGTCCACAGGTCCTCCTGTGGGCTCAGCCTGCCTCTGTCCAGGGAAGCTGGGGACAAGGGGGCCTCTGGGTCTTGTCACTGCTCCTCTTCCCTTTTATAGTAAGGACACCAGGTTTCCCAAGTGTTGGGGGAGGGCTCAGGACTACCTCATTTTCAGTGGACCAAAGTGACATGAAAGTCATTAAGTATATTCTGTATTTATTGAGCTCCTATTGTATGCAAAGATTGCTGTGAGTAGTTTGCTGGCTGCCTCTTTCTCCATCCTTAACCATTTTTTCTTTCTTCCTAACCAGCTCCCCCTTCCATTGCTTTTTTAAACCTGTCTACCAGCAGGGGGCGCCGCATCTGGTGCTTGCTCAGGCAGAGCTGGCCCCAGGCCAGGGCCCAGTGCCCTTAACAGGGTGAATGGCCATATTCTTGGGCTCAATTAGCATTCCTGGTGGCTGCTGACTTCTCACTTTCAGTGCCAGCCAAGCCTCAGGTTTGTCTTTCCCTCTGGGGTTTTGTACCTCCTGCATTTTCTAGCAGGCTGTTTCTACTAGGGGTTTCATAGCCTTTTCTCCTAAGGATCTGAACAACCAAAGAATACCCCAGAGGTTGAAATTGGCAGCGGACCTGATAGCTAAAACAGCATGGTTTGGCCCCACCCACTGTGGCACCTTAGGGGGCCATGACCATCACACCTGATGTCCCCGTTGCGAATCTGTGACTGTGGCCTTTGTCCCTGACTCCTGAGCTTCTGAGCGTCCTACAGCCCGCCTGCTGCCGCCTGCTGTGGAGTGACCATGACGGTATTTCTAGCAGCTCCCTGCTGCTGCCGAGATTTTTTTTTTTTTCCTCCACATTTTTCCCCCTTTTAAAGAAGCTGGAAGGATTGTGCAACAAGTAATCTGAGAGTCCTGGGAACAGCTGTCCTGGCAGGAAGGAGGGCGAGATTTACAGTCTCAGAGCCGCCAGCCTTCAGGCTCCCAGGCTCCGGCAGTCCAGCCCTGGCGGCTCCCTCGGCTGCCTCCAGCTCCTTCCTCTTCCCAGGCACCCTCCCCACCTTGGGTTTTACGAGCCTCTCTTTTGTCTTCGTGGTCCTGACTTTTCCTTTGCCTTCTGTGTGCGCTGGAGAGCTCTGTTGGAGGCCAGCTGAGAGCTTTTACTCTTGGGAGGGACCCACCCTATAGATCTGTGCCCTGCAGCTCAGATGCTACAGGTTCCAAAGTGGGAGCCTGTGCCCTGGCACCACTGAATGTGGCCATCTGCCACCCCCATCCTGCACAGGAACCTGCACTTGCTCTCCGGGCAGCTCCTCCAGCAGCTGCTCGTGCTGGGTCCATGGAGCTGGGTAGATTTCTCTGACCAGTTACAGGTGGTTCTGCCTTGCGGGGAATGGGGCCTGGTGGGGGGCATTGAAGGTATTTCTCTTGGTGTTTGGGGGCTTAATTGTTTTGCCCTTCTTGTTCTTGTGTTTCCATTTGGATTAGTGCTGAAATTCCTAAGGGCCTATATTTGTCAGTTCTGCCGACACAGCCCTGAGACATGAATCACCAAAAGAAATTGAACCGGAGGCACTAAGTTGGGGCTAGGGCAGTGGTACGTGGACTCCTCTCTGGCCACTGTCCATAGACAAGGATGCTGCTAGCTGCTCAGGACATGGGGGCTGGTCCTTGGGGCAAGGCCGCTTTAGGGAGGCAGTGCGTCCACAGACTGGGGCGGAGGGGGTGTTTCTTTTCCAGCTCTGTCCCAGGCCACTGTGTGTTCCTCCTCCTGTTCAGGAGCATGCAGCACTGCTGGCCAGTCCCACGACATCTTTTGAACCCAGCTGTTACTTGAGTCGTGGTCTTCCACTGAGCTTTGATTCTGGTTAAACTCTGAATCAGCTTGAGGGACAGAAGGTGGTGGTACAAGTGCCACCCTCCCACTGCCCCTGAGCCATCTTAAGCTTTCACCCCATCACATTGCTGATGTCTGGCTCTTCCCAAATGCCACCCACAGATCTTTATGGGCAGGGGTGGCCACACAGTTCCTGTCACTCTCAAGAGCACCCCTGGCCTGGGCTGGGACAGGAGTTCAGGGAATTCTCTTGGACTTGATTTTGGTCTTTTAGTTGCGGAGGGAGCACACTTCAGCTATTTTAGTCTCCTGGTTTCCTTTTCCCAGGATCGGAGCATGTGGGTGTTTCTTAATAGCTCCAAGGGGAAAAGGAATGCTTGATGTTTTGGAAAGATTTGAGCTGGAAAGTGCAGACAGAGGCCATGGGGCATTCTTCCCAGACAACCAGCCTCAGCTTCCGGCCCCCTGGGGTCCTGGAAGGACTCGGTTCCAGTCCCATCTTGGGGCCTGCTGCTGCCCACTCCAAGGGTGTGACGCACGCTCTTGGGGAGGGGGTAAGTCCCCTGGTGGGGGTGGGGGTAGGAAGCGATCTGGAGGACGGGGCTATAGCCAGTCTGCCTGCACTGCCAGGTGACCCTCACACTCCCACACACACGCAGGGACGGATTTTAGGGCTTCATGGGCGAAGGTGAGCCTTGTGGAATGTGCCTTGAATGAGAGACCGGCCGGTGGGCGGGTTTTTCCCACATGCGCACTTGGGGACCATGGGAGTGCAGTGTTGGTTGCATCTGTGACTCTAACAGAAGCATCTGCTCTGCTATATGGGTGGGAACGAGCCCCACACCCCCTCCCCCATCAAGGGGAGCTGCATTCGATGCCTGGGACAAAGAAGGGACAACTTTCTTTCTCAACCTGTTTTTATTTTTTGTTTTTTTTTTCCTTAACAGTGTATGTAACTGGCTCCTCTTTTTATAATTTTTTTTGGTTTGTTTCTTGCGGTTTATAGGAATGCAGAGGTGAGGCTGTTAGCTAGAGGTCCTGCACTCCGTATCTTTCTTAGGGTCTTTTCCTACCTCCACCCAAGCCCTGAGGAAGGGTCAGCATCACCTCCTTGAAATAGACAGGTGCAGAAAAGCAGACCCTGGGGGATAAGATCAGAATCAGTGGGCGCCTAATGCGCATGGCATACCAGGCTGGTCTTCAGAAGTGATGGCAAGGAGGACAGGCAGGGTAGCCTCTCAGATGCAAAGACCAGTAAAGGAAACACCAGCATGCACTCGGCACATATGGAACTTGTTACTGGAAGCAGTTCTGTCTAGAAGCATAAACAGCATAAACAGACTCAGGCGGTTCTGGAGACATCCATGCGTGCCAGATCCGAGGCCCTTCTAAGGGAAAGGTGGGTCTGTCCCCACCTGCAGCTGGCCAGGCAGGGGGTGGAACTCCTAGTCTGCGGCTATTCTCTCGTGCCCTGACAGCAAGCAGGGCACAGGAGGCTGGCTTGGTCTGCGGTTCTTCTGTTCTTATGACTTGAACGGTACATTCCACACCATTTCTCTCACACTGGTTTCTCTCTCCCTCTATGTAGGTCCTGCCTAATCATTGGACACGGACTCTTAATAAAACGGTCTTCAGTTCCAGATTCCTTCCCAGCAAGCTATAGCTTAAGTCCATTTTCTTCCGTGAAAGGGACAGGACTCCATCAAGTTATGGAATTCCTCAGAGCCCTGGGCCTGTCCCCTGGGGTGGATTAGTCATGTCCAGCAGCTCACGCCTAGTCCCGCCTCCGGGAAGGCTGCCTGCCTGGCTGCCCGCCCGGGCCTCCTGTGTAAAGACTGCCTGGCTGTCCTGCCCCGCCTCCCTGGTCGTCTGGGGTCCTCTGGGTGGGTGGCATCTCCCAGAGGGTGATGACAGTCCCCCCTGCACACGCATACATGTGGTGCTGCTCCGTGTGCAAGACCCCAACACAAATATGTTTTCTCTCCTCATCCCTCCCTCTTTTTTGGGGACTCTGGATCCTAACTGGTTCCCTCCTGGACCTTGCAATGACGTTAGCCCAGGGAGGATCTCATTCACCCTAAGGAAGAACACTGTAACATCTAGAGCTTCCCCAAGTGAGGAATGGGGCTTTAGAGGCGAGGCCAGCTGGGCCCAAAGGCTCACTGGGGCTGTCCCTCAGCATGCCTTCTCTCTGGTGACCTATAAGGCTCCATTAGCCAGAGGCTGTCACCAGCCACAGCTGATTCACAGCCCCCTGGAGTCCTCCTTTCTGTTTTCATTGTTCCCACTGTTTCTGTTGGGCATTTTCCCAACTTCTTTGGCCTCTTCTCCTAAAGTCACATAGGGAAAGTACTTCCTAAGCTGCCTCCCAATCCCTCCCTTCCCAGGTACTTAGAAGCAGGCTCCAGGAGCTGCCAGGCAGGCCATTAGTGAGGGGCGTCTGGGGAGGAGTGGCCGTGTAGCCAGTTGACCTGGCTCCTCTAGCCCATCATCCTTTCCTTTGGTGGGGGTTGGGATCTGGGCTAGTGGCAAGAAAGGGTTCTTGAAACCCAGAGCACTGGACCAGTCAATCGTGAGGGCATCAGAGCCTTCGGGCCCTGTTCCATGCACATGCAAGTAGTCTCCTAGTCTTCAGTCCCCTAGAGTGATGACAGCTGCTGGGGATGGGGCAGGTCAGGGTGGCCACATAATCCAAGCCCTCTGAGAGGCACTAAATAGGCTTTTTTTTCGCTCTAAAAATAAATGTCGGCCCTTTTTTGGTCATGAATCCAGCATCTCAACAGAAAACTGCCTGACGTGAAAAGTTCCCTAAGGAATAGCATCTGCATTTCAGAGAGCTTTTTTTGTTTTATATATAGTTTGTGTGTACTTCTTCAAGGCCTAACCATCTCCTGGCATCTTGGAGTCTGCCTTCTGCTGGAGCTGGAAGCAGGCTTGAGGAGGTGCAGTTGGCCACCGCCTGTGTGGAAACCCTGGCACTCCTCCCCAGCTCCTTGGGGCCTTGGGCCCAAGCAGCTCTAACTGCCCCAGACTGGCCTTGGCCTTGGGTTCCCGGTTCAGCCTCCCCAGAGCCTCCAGGGCCCCTGCAGTGATACTTGGGAGTTCCTAGGCTGCTCCCTGATCCTGTAGCCGGTCAGCTTCCAGTCGAACTCATTCGCCAAACAGACTATTTTGAGCTGCCCTTTGGCCTGTTCCTGATGTGTTCCCAGTACAACTCAGCCTGGCTGGGGTCAGGGAGCTTCATGCCCGGAGATTCCCACAGGACAGTTGGGAAGCTGCTGGTATTGTCATTCTGGGAAGATTCTTCTGTCTTAGAACAAAAGTCAGGCTAGATTCCCACAGTGTCGGCCTGTTTGCCTCCCCACCCCTCCTTCCCACTCGTGTGCACATGGGCTGTAGCCACGGGCCAGCTGTCCTGCGTGGTCCTTGCAGCCTCGCTGTCCAGGGATCCCGTCCTTCTTGCCCGTGGGGCTTCCGTCTGGCAGAGAACCTGATCTTTAGATTCAAGCTGTCACCTATGCCCAGTGCCCCAGGAACAGAGCAGAGAGAGCAGAAGCCCACTCACGCCTTGTCGGCAGCCTCCAGCATGCGGACAGTGGGAGGTGCCAGCCGGGCCTGAGGAGTCGCTGTAGGAGGGGTGGGAGGCCTGGGCATCTGCTGGTGCTGAGGCTCCCAGCCGGTTCAGTTGAGGGGCTACGCACCTCTGCCCTTACCTTCTATCCTGTCTCCTTCCCTTGAGTTGTGGGGGAGTGGGGAGAAATCAGTGTTTTAATCAGATTTTACAAAAACGTTTTAATTCTTTGTACAATTACCATCCTATGTAAAGATGAAACTTGTGTTGAGTTCAAGATTTTTATGGAATAAAGATCACACAGTACTTGAGGCCATCTTCATGTAACCCTTTCTAGAGAGTTTTGTGTGGGGGTGTCTTGGGGCTGGTGTGTTGTGAAGTTGTGCACTTCCTGTCTTGTCTTCCTACCAGTAACTCCAGCATGAGGCCCAGGACACGTGAGCCAGATGTGGCTGTCCCAAAGAGGCTCCAGCACCCCTTGGTCCCCACTGCTGGCCCCTTTAGTCCTCTTGTCCTGGTGGTCTGCTGTGCACCTCCCACCTTCTCTCCCACTCTAGGCCTGCCCCTCCCAGCACTTATGTGGAGCCCTGGGATGGTACTCCCAGGGACCTTTCTAAGGCAGCTGAAAGCCACTCCCTGGATCCTTAAGGGCCCCATTGCACTTTTTCCCCTCTGGTTCCCAGATGGGCCTCTCTGCTCATGGCTGCAGGGAGATGGTGTGGGTTCAGAGCCACTGTCCCTCTTTTGTGATGAAAAAAAGTGTTTCCTCCCAAGGCCATGAGATGACAGGCCACCCCTACCCTGCCCAGCCTTCTCCCCATGACACAGTGGCCTCTCCTGGTCAGACTTGACCCATTGGTCCCCTCCCTCCAAAGGCATGCCAGCATGCAAGCAGCCGCCCCCAGCCTCCCCAGCTGCAGTTTCTGTTACTGGAATCCATGCTGGGAGAGGAGCCCAGCCTGGAGGAATGCTCTGGCCTCTCTCTCCCACTCCCTTGGGTCAGCAGCCTCTGTGTACCATGCTTTATCCCTGTGTGTGTAGGGTCCGCTTGGTCCTGGGCCTCCAGCCTCTCCTTTTCCATCCTGCGGCTGCCAGACACCCTGTGGCCTGATCCTGCAAACCACCCAGATGGCTCCCTTTTGTATGTGTGACCCTCAAGAGTGTCCTCACCAGCTTTTGTATGTGACCCAAAGAGTTCTGCGCCCTGTATCCTGGCATCTCTCAAGTCTGGGTTTGGGGCTGGGCCTACAGTTCCTGTGTCCCAGGTGTCCCTAGTCGCTGCCATTTGTATGAGACATGTCTGTAGCTGCTGAGTTTTGTGTCACTGTCTTATCACTTGCATGGAATGGTGAGCTTTTGCAGGGCACAAAGTCCCTTCTCATCCCTTTTGGTGACACGTCGCACCAAGGCTGTGCACCTCACAGAAGTTTAGCACGGCCCTCCATGAAGCAGCTTTGGAGCTAGCAGTGGAGCTAGCCCCGCTTTGGGCAAAAGCATGTGTCCTCCAACACCAGCAGCAAGAGCCAACACCCTGGCAAGGAGCTCAGGGAATGCCAGGCAAAGCCATGAGGTGCCTCTCAGTGACAGGAATCTGAAAGGCACCATGGGTCCTACCTCCCACCTGGTGGTTGGTGACTTCATTTCCTAGCCCTTGAGCACTGGCTGGGCTTTCTCTCCTCTGAGGTTTACACCCAGCAGTGTTTGGCAAGGGGCATCCAGCTGGCAAAAGTTCCTTAGCATAAGCTTCTAGAGTGGGGGCAGAGGGAGTCATGCTGGCTCTTGCACACTCCTCACAGAGACAGGCACACCCCAGATTTATCCACACAGTGGTGGCAACAAGCCATTGGCTCCTGAGAAACCGGGACACATACTGCTTTCTCCCTGCAGCACATTGACTGTATCCCAACACAGGAACTTCTCTGAGGCTGGTCTCCTGAGAGGAAGGGGAGTCTGGCCAGTGTCGTCCTCCTCTGCTGGCAATGGCATTGAGTACCTCCCCCATTGGCTCCTGCGTCGTCCAGGGAGGCTGGCTGGCTGGCTGGCTTCTCTCTTCCTCCACAAAGCGCTCATGCTTGTCAGCACTCTCTTCACCTGTCCCATGGCTCTGTGGCCAGGCCTTGGCCCATGCTGGCACCAGTGGTCTTTCTCAGCCCAACTCACGCATCTCTGTTTCGTCTGGGAGGGTGGGAAGGAGCGAGCCTCAGAGGGCAATGCAGTTGGAGGCCACCGAGTTGTTACTTTTTAGCTGTGTGACCAGAGCAAGTCCCTTAACTTCTCTGAGCCTCACTTTGCTAATCTGTAAAATGGACAAGGTCATTTCAAACACCATGATTGTTGCAAGGCAAAGCAGGTTGGGGTGCAGATGCTCAGGTCACTGTAGAGGCTTCTGACCAGCAAATTGGAGGAGAAGTTGGGCAAGGAGGTTTCTCGTAGCTCAGTTCCCAGTGCATTTGGGTGTCATCTTTTAACGGAGCTGGTGGTCCGGAGATTGGCAGGCAGCTTTTCAGGCATGGTCCCTGCTAGGAAAAAGCAGCAGGCAACTGGGTAGGTGGCACCCCACATGTCTTTCCCTCCCCTGTGACCAACTTCCATCCCAGACAGAACCCAGCCACCCTCCCTCTCACTGTCACCGGTCCTTCTCCTGAACTCATCCTCTGTTTTCTCCTTGCTCTGCGTTCAAGGCCAGCTCCCAGTCTTCTCCCCCGTAGGCTCACCACCTTCTCTTTTCCTCCACAGAGATGGCTCCGAAGTCAAAAAAGAAGGGGCACCCCGGGAGGGAGCAGAAGAAGGTATGTGGTTTCGGGGGTGTCCTTTAGCAGGTGAGCAGTGGCCACCTGTCTTTTGGGGCCCTGGAGGGACCCTGTGTCTGACCCAGACGGGTTTGGCCTGCCTGACGTCAGCCTGTCTGTCTGTCTGTCTGCAGCATCATCACCACCACCATCAGCAGATGCAGCAGGCCCCGGCCCCTGTGCCCCAGCAGCCCCCACCGCCTCCCCAGCAGCCCCCACCGCCTCCACCTCCACAGCAGCAGCCCCCGCCCCCGCCCCCTCCGCCCTCCATGCCACAGCAGGCAGCCCCTGCGATGAAGTCCTCGCCTCCACCCTTCATCGCCACCCAGGTGCCCGTCCTGGAACCCCAACTCCCAGGCAGTGTCTTCGACCCCATTGGCCACTTCACCCAGCCCATCCTGCACCTGCCGCAGCCCGAGCTGCCCCCTCACCTGCCCCAGCCTCCCGAGCACAGCACTCCGCCTCATCTCAACCAGCACTCGGTGGTCTCTCCTCCAGGTGAGCTGCAACCACACCCGCAACAGTGTGGGGAGGTTCCCTTCCCACCCTGGTCTTACCACAGTGACAGGGCACTCTGGGCGACCTGCAGAACCCCTCTTAACCTCAGTTGTCTCTAAGGGGAGGTTAGCAGCTTCCCGGGGCCATTATGGAAATTACACGAGAGGCCCCAGAACAGGCCTTGCACAGAGAGAGAGTGCTTTGGGTACAGAAGACACTGATTCAGATCTTCTGCTGGGCCAGGCGTGGTGTGAGATGGAAAAATATGTGATCGTCTGTAGCTCCCAGTCAGGGATAGGGGTTTGAGAGGGCGCACAGCCTCAGCCGAGAGCGGACACACCTGTGGGAATCAGGAAAGACTTGCTCTGAGACCTGAAGGGCAAGTGCAGCCGTTGGAGGGAAGGGAAGGGAGGAGAGTTGGGGGCGTGGAGCACGGGGCAAGATGGTGAGGGGCCGGATCCTGTAGACCTCCCTGGATGCTGTCCTTATTCTGGAGCTTTTGGGAAACCAAGGATGGTGGAGAGGTTGCCAGTTGGAGGGAGACAAGTAGGAGGTCAGGATGGAGGAGACCCCGGGGGCCACGGGGTGTGTGAGCCTCACCACCCTGCTACTGTGTCCTTCCAGCTTTGCACAACGCACTGCCTCAACAGCCATCACGGCCCAGTAACCGAGCTGCCGCCCTCCCCCCCAAGGCTGCCCGTCCCCCGGCCGTATCACCCGCCCTGGCCCAGCCTCCCCTACTCCCGCAGCCCCCCATGGCTCAGCCCCCCCAAGTGCTGCTGCAGGAGGATGAAGATCCGCCTGCCCCACCCCTCACCTCCATGCAGATGCAGCTCTATTTGCAGCAGCTGCAGAAGGTGCAGCCCCCCACACCACTACTCCCTTCCGTGAAGGTGCAGTCCCAGCCCCCGCCCCCTCTGCCCCCACCTCCCCACCCCTCAGTGCAGCAGCAGCTACAACAGCAGCAGCAGCCACCTCCGCCACCACCCCAGCCACAGCCGCCACCCCAGCAGCAGCACCAGCCCCCGCCACGGCCCGTGCATATGCAGCCCATGCAGTTCCCCACCCATATCCAGCAGCCCCCACCGCCCCCAGGCCAGCAGCCCCCCCACCCACCCACGGGCCAGCAGCCACCCCCGCCGCAGCCCGCCAAGCCTCAACAAGTCATCCAGCATCACCCTTCACCCCGGCACCACAAGTCAGACCCCTACTCAACTGGTAAGTGTCCCCCCACCAGCACTACCGTCCTGCCCCTGGGTTCTGGGGAGGCTGGCGCTAGGTCTAGAGTTTGGTCCTCAAGAAGCCAGAAGGGTCAGTTTGTGCTGCAGGCTGAGATGGGCTCAAAGCTGAGCCTCGAAGGCTCTGGGTTGGTTGGAGAGAGGCAGCTGAAAGGGGGCGATGATACTTGATGCAGTGTTTTAATCAGGTGTCCATCTTGCGTGCAAGCCGAGATGACAGATTAAGGCCCCAGTGGGCCATTTTCTTGGAACTCACAGTCAAGTGCATTAACAGTGCATTGTGATACCTGCTAGGTGAGGAGGCCAGAAGCCCAGGGGAGGCACCTGCTCCGCCTCTGGGGATTGGGGCAGGCTTCTTGGAGGAGGTGACCAGAGGATGAGCAGGAGTTAGCTTAACAAACAGTGGGGTGTGAGGTCCAGGCAGGGCCATGAGCAGGTCGGGGCAGTGTGGTCTGTTTGGGAACCTATGGAAACAGGTGCTCGGCTTTTGGTGTTAGGAGGCCCCCCTGGTGGAGCTGGGAGGGAGAATTAGGCTGAAGCTCACAGGTAGCTCACGACTCACCCAGGAATCATTGCTATCTCCTGCTCCCAGTCTCCAGCCTGATCTAGGCTGCCATTTTCCAGTCAACAGCATTGGGCAGGCCATGTCCTCTTGCTTTTCCTGGGCACTTGTTTTCTAGGTGTCTCTGACCAAAATGTTTTGGCTGACCACGGTGGGGCAGTGTTCTAGTAGATGCCTCATGGTGTGGTGACACATTGACGTTCCTGGACTTGGCATGTAGATCATGCAGCCTGGCTTGGGGGTGGGGGGTGGTATCCCGTGAGTGCCGCCTACAAATTGAATAAAGCTGTTGACTTTAGGCTGTGACTGCTCCTAAACCCAGCAAAAGCTGCCAGGTGCCAAGTGGATCACTGTGTACCCTGAGCTGAGAACAGCTGGCTGTCCTCCCTGGGAAAGACCAGTGGTGGTCCCAGCAGCTCTGCAAATGTGCCTGTTTTCCACCCTCAAGCAAGACAGGGTTTCCTTGTGGAAACCAGTAGTGGGCAGGTGATGAGATGCCTTCGGAGGAGTCAACACTTGTGGTGGGGCAGGGCAGGTCCCCTCTGGCTACCTTTGCTTAGAGTCTCTGGGCCCATCTCTCCCCGAGTCTCTGTGGCCTGGAATGAGTCACAGGGAGTGACATGTGTTGGAGCATAGCTGGGGGCTTTGGGCCAAAGACCAAGTTGTTGGAGTCCAGGGAGGTTTGGCAAGCATCCCTGGGCACCAGGCCAACTTGGAGGCACCGCCCCTGAGCTACTGGGCTCCCCTCTAGGTGCTGCTGGATGAAGCTTCTAGCAGGCAGGAGATTTCTGCAAGTCACAGGCCTGAGAGCCTGCCATTGCCCAGGTCGGCCTCAGCAGGTGCTCCCAAGGGAACCACCCAGACAGGAGGCTGTTGCAGTTGTGTGTTTGCAGATTGCTGGCAGGCCCAGGCCAAGGCTGCCTGGGTCCCCCCAGCCTTTGGCTGGATGAAGGTGGGTGGGCTGGCCCACTTTCTCCAAGAACCATGAGCCCAACACCTGTTCTGCCAGTTCTGTTGTGGTGTAGGCCAGGTCCAGGCTTCTCCCCATTGTGTGGGCCTTGCAGGTTGAGTTGTATTGGGGAGGTTCCTGGGGATCTAGCCTTAGGCCCGAAGCAGCTGTCCAGGCAGACCGGCCTAGCCACATGGGGACAGCCGGGAGCCCAGGCTGCCTGCTCTGTGGGGTTATTGACATCCCTTGTATTTGACCCAGGCCATACCATAGGACCACCTGGAGAGCTTTTAAAAGATAATCAAGCTCAGATCCCACCTGGGATCAGATGTATCTGCGCTTCCTAAAGTTTCCTAATGGAAAGTTTTTTTCTGACACACAGTGGTATCAAACACCAGGATTGCGCTCATGGCTCCACAAAGCCCTGCTGCACTCTGAGCACAGGGCCTGACATGCAAGGGACTGAGCCGTTGTGGGGCTTCCCTTGGGTTGGGAGGGCCTGGCTGGGCCCAGGGCCGGCGGCCTCCATACCAGACATGCTGATAAGCTCCTTGTCCCTTCTCCTAGGTCACCTCCGTGAAGCCCCCTCCCCGCTTATGATACATTCCCCCCAGATGCCACAGTTCCAGAGTCTGACCCACCAGTCACCACCCCAGCAAAACGTCCAGCCTAAGAAGCAGGTAAAGGGCAGGGCTGGGCCACAGCCCCCAGGGATGGGCGTAGGCTGGGGCCAGGGGCGCCCATCCACCTCACCAGCTGCCATGCCTGTGCCGTCCCAGGAGCTACGTGCAGCCTCCGTGGTCCAGCCCCAGCCCCTGGTGGTGGTGAAGGAGGAGAAGATCCACTCACCCATCATCCGCAGTGAGCCCTTCAGCCCCTCGCTGCGGCCAGAACCCCCCAAGCACCCAGAGAGCATCAAGGCCCCCGTCCACCTGCCCCAGCGTGAGTGCCCTCTCCAATCCCAGCTGAGGTTGAGGCCCCCAGGCCTGCACTGGATGTGAGCTTCCTGTGGGCCGGTCAACCGTGCCCCACTGAGGGGGGTTGGGCCCAGGCCCATGGGCTATTTGTGTTCCAGGGCCTGAGATGAAGCCTGTGGATGTCGGGAGGCCTGTGATTCGGCCCCCTGAGCAGAATGCACCCCCACCGGGGGCCGCTGACAAGGACAAACAGAAACAGGAGCCGAAGACGCCAGTTGCACCCAAAAAGGTAGGAACAGTGGACCCGTGAGTGCCCCTGACCCCCACCCCAAGGAGATGCCTTGGTAGCTGTGTCCTCAGACTTTGGGCCTCTCTGGAGGAGTCCAGTTGCAGCAGGGTCCCTCACTGGCCCTCTGGTCTCTCTGCCTCGCAGGACCTAAAAATCAAGAATATGGGCTCCTGGGCTAGCCTGGTGCAGAAGCATCCCACCACCCCGTCCTCCACAGCCAAGTCATCAAGTGACAGCTTCGAGCAGTTCCGCCGGGCGGCCCGGGAGAAGGAGGAACGCGAGAAGGCCCTGAAGGCGCAGGCTGAGCACGCAGAGAAGGAGAAGGAGCGGCTCCGGCAGGAGCGCATGAGGTGGGCGCGGGCTCTGGGCAGGTTGTGGGGCTCCCAGGGCTTGCACTCATCCCCACGTGACACGGAGCCCTGCTCTGCTCAGGAGCCGAGAGGATGAAGATGCGCTAGAGCAGGCCCGGCGAGCCCACGAGGAGGCACGCCGGCGCCAGGAGCAGCAGCAGCAGCAGCAGCGACAGGAGCAGCAGCAGCAGCAGCAGCAACAGGCAGCTGCTGTAGCCGCTGCCGCCACTCCCCAGGCCCGGAGCTCCCAGCCCCAGTCCATGCTGGACCAGCAGAGGGAGTTGGCCCGAAAGCAGGAGCAAGAGCGAAGGCGCCGGGAAGCGGTGAGCTGGGGGACTCTGGTGGGCACTGCTGGGCAGAGATCTACCCCTGGAGGAGTTGAGAAAGGGGACCCTGAACCTGGAGTGGGCAGGGAGGCTCTCTCCCCAAGAAGTGGGGTGCAAGCAGAGAGCCATTGGGTGGGTACTCAGGGCAGAGCTCCTCCTTATGTGCGCCATGCTGGCCTCTGGGCCTCAGAGGTGCTCTGGCCCAGTGCAGGGGAGGTTCTGGGGTGTGGGCCCTGAGGGAATAGCCCATGCTGGAGGTCAGGGGTGAGGGTTTGGGAACCACAGCAAGGGCAGGACACTGAGTTTCACTCCCTCCTGCTCTCCTCTCTCCTCCAGATGGCAGCTACCATTGACATGAATTTCCAGAGTGATCTATTGTCAATATTTGAAGAAAATCTTTTCTGAGAGCACCTAGGTGACTTCTGACTTTGATTTCCTGGCAAAACGTTGACTCTCCATAGTGTTAGGGGCAGCAGTGGAGGCAGTAGCAGTGGCAAGGGGGTAACTCCGGGCCTGGCTCTCCTGCATGCTATGCCTGGGGCAGGCCTGATGGGCAGCTGAGGACTGCAGAGCCTATCTGCCTTACAGCCAGCCGGACGTCCCGCCACCCCCACCCCCACCCCGCCCCACAGGACGTCGGCTCAGAGCACGCCTCGCCACGAGCAAGTGCCGGCCAGACCCAAGCCCCAAGTCCCCATGTGTGGGGCAGAGGCCCTTCTCTCTGCCAAATGTCTACACAGTATACACAGGACATCGTTGCTGCCGCCACCGTGACTGGTTTACTGTCCCCAAGAACGTGACGTTTGTGACGTCCTGCCCGCCGGGAGTCCTCCACACCCCAGCTGCCCCTGCCCTCACCCAGGAGACCAGGGCAGGCCTGCAAGAGCTGGAGGTGGCGAGAGCGCTGGCCCACCCCCTTGCTGGCACTGACTTTGCCTTGAACAGACCCCACCCCTCCCTTCCTCTCCCCCCACAAGCCTTTAATCGAGAGCCGCTCTCTGTAAGTGTTCGCTTGTGCAAAAGGGAATAGTGCCGTGGAGGTGTGTGTGTGTCCATGGCAATCTGGAGCGAGGTGACTGTCACACGCGCGTGTGTGGGCCGGCCTCGCCCGGCGAGTGAGGCCACCAACCAAAGTCAGTTCCTTCCCACCTGTGTTTCTGTTCTTTTTTTTTTTTCTATATATATATTTTTTGTTGGATTCTATTTTATTTTTAATTCTCTCTTCTCCTCCAGACACAATGGCACTGCTTATCTCTGAAATGGTGTGATTGTCTCCTCATTGAGCGGCGGCTGCCACCGCGCTGTGGGTAGTGTGTGACCGTGGCTGTACTGTGTAGTGAAACATAGTTGGCATATCTTTGTTTGAAGTTTGTTGGTGACTCCACCAAACTGGTGTAAAAAAACTCAAAAAAAAAAAAAACCCCACAAAAAAAAACAAAACAAAACATACAAAACACACAAAAAAACTGCCTATATTTTACTCAGTTTCAAACTTTACTAGTCTATTTTTAATTATAAAACCAGAAAGCCACGTTTTCTTTTCCTTTTTTTTTCTCCCCGCCATTCGTTGGCTGCTTCTTTGTTTTTTAACGTCAAATCTGTTTCTGAGTTGTTGTTGTGGTTTTTTTTTGTTTTTGTTTTTTTTTTTTACCAGGAGAGGAAGGGCCAGGGGACGTGGTGGGCACAAGGGGCCACAGGCCACAGACTGAGGCAGAAGCTCCCCGCCTGGCGCTTGGCCCTACCGACCGGCTGCCCCTTCCCCCGCTTTTTTTTAATTTTATAATTGGAGCCCTTGGTGAGGTTACGTGTGCCATGAGAACCCACTCTACACCATGACGCTGGTGCCTCAGTGTTGGCCAAACTCTGGAGTCACTGACTGGTTTGACTTTCATACGGTGAATATGCATTTGGTCTGTACTGATCATGGAATAAACACATCTCTCTTTTTTAATGCTGGCGTCTCCCTGACATTTCTTTGTGAACCACCTGTTGGCCTAGGCTAGGCCCAGGGGCCCCCCACACCACCTCTGTACAAGATCTACCGACAGGGGACCACGTGTCCTGTCCCTACTGTCCCTGGGCAGGAGCTGACCCCTATAAGCTGAAGCTGTGTCAGGGAGCCCAAGTACCCATTCTTCCTGTGGACCCTGGCCTAGGTTGGCTTCTTCCAGCAGAACCTGGTCAAACTCCAGACAGTGTTCTTCCCCTTTGCCCTTCCTCCATCTTGGTCCCCCACTCGGCCAGAGGACTTGAGCCACTTCTCCTACCTTGCCTGCCTCTACTGAACTACTCCTTTCGTTTAAGCTCAGGGTTAACCAGTTATTCTTAGATAAGTGTACATCCCCCAAAATAGGATCCTCGCCCCCCACCCCCCCAAGCACACACACGCACCCATTCCTCCCTGAGAAAGCCTGCCAGGTGGACACCCTGCAGTCTGCCCGTGTACCCATCTGTACACACATGCCCCAGCCACAGGGCAAAGGCAGTACCCAACAGCGGCCCCCAGGATGTAGGATGAAAGTATGTGATTTATACGTATGCAAAGACACAAAGTGATTGAAACATTTCCAGCACTATTAACCCACATCCCACTTTCTGTTTTTCAACCAGAAAGACCCTGTATCTTGTGTTTGGGATCTGCCAAACCTCAGCTAATGGTGTATGTAGTTCAGGCATTCAGCCAGAGACCTGCCCCACTCCTGCTACGCAATCCTGCCCCCTTTCCCTCCCACAGCACTTCCTCATAAGCCACTGTGCTGGTTCAAGTGTGACTTATATTTTGGTTCCTTGGGGTTTTTTCCATCTCATCCCACCTCCTCATTTTTGTTCTGTGTTTTGTTCAGAAACTTCCCCAGGCCAAGTCTGACTGTTCAGCTGGAGAAATGGTTTTGTCTGCACCTTCCTTCTAAAGATTTAATTCTGCTATGGCCCTTTCCACACCTCCCTGATGGGTGTTTCTCTTAACTGGGTTGTAATTAGAACTTGGATCTACTATTTAATTTCTTTGGCCATTTCCCAGTCTCTCCCACAGTACTAGAAATCTTAGTTCAATACAAGAGTTAGAGGTGTGTACAAGCCCATACTGTACTGTATGCACGGATCGCTTGGCCAATAATTATGTCAGTGAATCTGAGACTTGTATTAAACACCTTAGACATTTGTAGAAGGGAATTCGTAGACTTTTCACTTATATACTAAAGTTTTTTTTTTTTGTGCAGTTCTCATTGCAAAAATAAACATTTGTACTGAATATAAAATTATCATCCTGTGACTACTGCTGTCTTTTTGCTTAAGGGTAGAGATTGGGCGGGGTGGGGGGGGGGGGGCGGTAGCAGGAATGTAGGAGTCAGTGTTCTGTAGCAGCAGCAGAAGGGAGGTCCACAGACACCCACCAGCCATGGCTGGTAAATGCAGCCAGGTTAGAGGACTCAGGAGGGATACCGGGATCATCAAGTGGTTGGAGAACTGATTTGATGGAAAACATAAATGAAATCAAAGCCATGATACAGGCTAATCATGCAAGAAAAGGTGGGTGATAAATGCAAGGCAAACAAACGTTTGTGCAATATAGACGTCTCTTCCGCTCTGAGATGCATTGTTAATGAAGCAGAACCACATAAACCACTATTTCCCTTTAAATAGGGACCTATGGACTTACTTATGGTCCCAGGACGAGTATAATGTTTAGCAGCTTTGAAACTACAAAGGTAAGGTTAACAGTGGTAGGTGTAAGGGAAGATGGGAGGTGATAAAAAGGGGGTAAAGTTAGAGGAAACCAATAGGAAAACTAACCATGGATACAGCTCCTGCAGTGGTGGTGACAATGAGATAGTCAATGCCCCAAATTGGTAATCAAGAAATAGCCACATAAGCACATGGAGAGATAGCTAAGTGTGCGAAAGAAGAAAGCGAAAATCGTTCCAGTGGCTGCCTCCGGTCGGAAGGAAAGATGGAGCCGAAGACTGCTGCTTTTCTCAACTCCTGGATTGCTGTTGAGCCAGCTGTTAGGCTTTAGGCAAATGACATTAAGTCATTTGCCGAATTTCAGGCTCTTGGTCTATAATACGGGAAGGTAATAATAGTACCTACACTTAATAGGGTTGTTATAAGGGTTAAATGATGAGCGACCTTGAAATGTTCAGCATCTTGGGAGGAAGGTTGCGAAACTGGAGGAGGAAGAAGCTGCCCTGCTCGCCCAGCCCTGCTCTGCTTCCTCTTTCGCCCAGAGCCCCAGTGGTGCGACCAGCCCCGTTCTCCTGCGGCCGGGGCGGGCCCTGCCCTCTAGGAGTTGGTCTCCCCGCCTTCTTTGGTCGCCATTGGCTGAGCCTCGACCTCACCAACTGCGGATTGGGTCCCGGGCGGGACCTGTCGCCTGCACATCAATGACCGCCATTGTCCAATCACAGCTGTGCAGGGGCGGGCCGACGCGTCCGCTGGACCAACTGGAGGCCAGCGTGGGGTAGAGGCAGCTGGACCACCGTTGGAACCAGGGCTTGGTGAAGGTGGTGCCAGGTCTCTCGGAGCCAGACCGAGGGGAGGGTCGCGCGCTCCAGGGCGGGGAGCCACCAGAGGGGGGCTGGCGACAGGGGCTCCCGAGGCTTCGTTGGGCCGCGGCGACCGCCCGCGCCTCCCTCCTAACCCCAGGCACGGCACTGCCTGTCCCCCACTTCCGCTTCCGGGCCCACCTGACCCGCCATATTAGTTCTGACTCCGCCCCTCCGTCTCATTGGCCCGTACCCAGGCCGACTGGCGGCTCAATGGCCCAGCTCTCGCATCGAAGTCATCCAGGCCCAGCCTCGGGCCTTCTTCGCCCAACGTTAGGCCCGCCTTCTCTAGGCTCCACCCTCATTACCACCCTCCTAAGCCACGCCCCTAACCCATACCTCGCTCCTAGGCCTAGTTGGGCCCACCTTTCCAGCTGGTAGGCCGCACCTACCCTGCATTGCCCCGCCCCTTTGCTCTAGGCTCCGCCCATTTCACCCACTGCACCTCCTGTCTCCCGTTCTTGCAGGACCTGAGCTCCCTCTAGACTTTAGACCCCACCCACACACCCAACTCGGGAGTCCTACTAGGCCCCGTCCCTTTCTTAAGTCCCGCCCAAGCCTTTCTAGGTCCCGCCCACAGCCCTAGCCCCTAGCATCCCTTCTCCCCAAGGCTCCACCCCAACCACACGAGCCTGGTCCTCGCAGGCTCCACCCCCGCACCTCAAGCCTTGCTCCCTGTCACTGTCGCGCCTGGCTGTTTACCTAGCCCTTAGGTGAGTCGTTCGCGGTGGCGGTTTCGGTCTGAGCCGCCCGCCTCTTTCGGTGTGTTCCTCAAACCCCGACAGCACCGGGGAGCCCCAGACCAAAGGCGGCGGGGTCCCCAGCCCGGATCCCGCCTCGCTGCTGCTGCCCGCGTCCCCCGCCCATACACCCCAGACGGCATCGCGGTCGTCCCAGGACGCGACGACATGCCCGAGCTGGTGGTGACGGCGCTGCTGGCGCCGTCGCGCCTCACTCTGAAGCTGCTTCGTGCCTTCATGTGGAGCCTCGTGTTCTCGGCGGCGCTGGTGGCCGCAGCTGTCTATGGCTGCATCGCCCTCACGCACGTGCTGTGCCGGCCCCGACGCGGCTGCTGCGGGCGCCCCCGGCGTACCCCACCCGCCTGCTTGAGCGACCCCACGCTGGGCGAGCACTGCTTCCTGACTCTCAGGGTGAGCATGCGGGGGCGCCGCCGGGGTTTCGAGGATCGAAGAGCCTGTTGTGGGGACGGTGCGGGGGTGGCAAACGGTTGAATACAAGTCTTGGTGTGCACGTGGCCTGGCGGAAGAGGGGTGTTCAAGCCCGGGGAAGAGGAGGTTCCCAAGTCTCAGACTGTGCCTTCCCCCAGAGTTCGGGCCTGCGTCTGCACTATGTCTCCGCTGGACAGGGCAACGGGCCCCTCATGCTGTTTCTGCATGGCTTCCCGGAGAACTGGTATGTCTGAGGCCCAGAGGCCAGGGACCCACAGGGCTAGGGGGAGGTGAAGCCCGGACCACCAGGGCACCAAGGAGGCAGGGACAAGGGCTGGGCAGACTGGGGGTGCAAAGTATATAGGGTCTAGATAGGGCACTCGGGGACAGGGGTCTACATGAAGACAGATGGGGACAGGAGGCCCTGAAGGGATGGGATGAAGAAGTATCCATGTTGAGGCTGCCCTGGATCCATGGCGCAGCCCACCTGCTGCGGTTCCCTTCTGGGAAGTTCAGGGCAGGAAGGTGGGGTGGCCCAGGGCCCCTGCTGGGCGTAGGGCAGAGGTGTATTCTGGGGACCCTGACTCAACCTCCCTCCCTGGACCGCTTGACAGGTTCTCCTGGCGCTACCAGCTCCGGGAGTTCCAGAGCCGCTTCCATGTGGTGGCTGTGGACCTGCGGGGATACGGCTCCTCTGATGCACCAAGGGATGTGGACTGTTACACCATCGACCTGCTGATGGCAGACATCCAGGATGTCATTCTGGGCCTGGGTGGGGATGTGCCCCCCCATCCCAGCCCTGGTGTCTGTCACCCCTGCCTCACCTCTTCCTGGCATCTCACTTACACTAGTTCCTCTGACCCCCCCCGCCCCGCCCAGGTTATTCCAAGTGCATCCTTGTGGCCCATGACTGGGGTGCACTCCTAGCCTGGAATTTCTCCATCTACTACCCATCCCTGGTGGAGCGGATGGCAGTGGTCAGCGCTGCCCCCATGTCGGTGTACCAAGGTGTGTAGGGGAGTCCGGGATGCTGGGATGTGCCTGTGTGAAGGGGTGTGTGTCTGTGCCCGCACTTCTTTGTCCACCAGTCAACACTGCAGGGGCTGGGGACACAGCGGTGAACCTGGGTCTCTTCCCCCGTGGTGCTCCCAATCTACAATCAGTGACAATACAGTGCTCATATTTTTGTGAGCACTTACAGGTTACAATTACTTTGACAAGGAGCCTGCATAGAGTAACCTACACAAGCATCCTCAGCTATGAAAGTGTTATTATCCCCATGGTCCAGATGGGGAAGCAGAGGAGAGAGAGGTTAATTTGCTTTCTTCTGGCAGGGAAGACATAGATAGCTAAGCAACTACAATAGCATGAGATGCCATCTCTGGCTACCCACTGTCCATCACATCACCTGATTTGAATTCCCAGAGTTGTAGTCATAGCTGTATGATCTCTTTCTCTTTCTTTCTTTTTCTTTCTTTTTTTTTTTTTTTTGGTGGTCTTCTTTTCTGTCCCCGTCTCCAGCTTCCTGAGGGCAAGGGAGTTTTGTCTGTTCCATTCACTGCTGTGTCTCCAGAGTCTAGAACAGGGCCTGGTACACAGTAGGTGCTCAATAAGTGTTTGCTGAATGAAGCAGGGGAAATGCATCCAGGCCTGGGCGGGGGAAGCACGCCAGTGGCTGTGGGGGCTCCCGGGAGCTGTGGAGGAAAGTGCCCCCATTCTGTGGGTACAGTGACCACTTGTCAGAGAGACAAGCTGGTGCCTGGGCCAAGAGGAGCGTCCAGTGTCCTCACAGGCTCAGGCCGGTAGCAGTGGCATTCCTGAGTGTTGGCATATCTGTGTGCATGACCTGGGTATGGGTAGAGTGCAGAGGTGTGGGGCCACCCCAGAGCCAGGCCTCATGCCTGCCTTCCCTTCCCCCCAGACTACTCTTTGCGCCACATGGGCCAGTTCTTCCGTTCCAACTACATGTTCCTGTTCCAGCTTCCCTGGCTTCCCGAGAAGTTGCTGTCCATGTCTGACTTCCAGGTGCAGTAGGGTGAAGGCGCAGGGCTGGGTGGAGGGTCGTGGGTGGGACTGAAGGCAGCGTCCTGCTGTGTGCCCAGATCCTGAAGACCACCCTCACCCACCACAAGAGGGGCATCCCACATTTGACCCCCAACGAGCTCGAGGCCTTCCTTTATGGCTTCTCACAGCCTGGTGGCCTCACTGGGCCCCTCAACTACTACCGAAACCTCTTCAGGTAAGGCCAGACCCAGGGCAGAAGCTCAGGAGAGTTCTGGGGGTGCGGGTGGGGGCAGTCGTCCTTCTGCCTGCCTGTCTGTCTTGATCACAGGACCTTCCCCCTGGAGCCCCAGGAGCTGGCCACACCCACCCTGCTGCTGTGGGGGGAGAAGGACCCCTATTTTGAGCAGGGGTTGGTGGGGGCCATCAGCAGCCGTTTTGTGCCAGGCCGGCTGGAAGCCCACATCCTGCCAGGCATGGGGCACTGGATCCCCCAGAGCAACCCTGAGGAAATGCACCAGTACATGTGGCCCTTCTTGCAAGACCTGCTGGACTAGTGGCGCTCGCTCACTGGCTTGCACGCACCCGGGCGTTCTCACAGTGTATCTACACGGGTGAACTTCTGATGCACACAGGTGTGGAGCTCCTAGATTGCACACAAGTGCATCTGTGGGTGCCCTCAGGCACACCATCCCCATATGCTCACGCACAGTCATGAGTGTATGCATGTGTGAGCAAGCACTTTGACCCCAGGAACCAGGTACGCCTCTGTGTGGAGCTGGATGCTGAGTGTCCCATCTCTCCCCTCCATGAGGCCCCACTCTTCTCACCAAAGGCAGTGCCCAGAGTTGCATAGACCATGAACTCTGACCTGGCTTCCACCTCCAGTCTGAGTCTTCAGCTAAATACTGCTCTGTCCAGTATAGTACTGGTAGCCACGACTGGTTATGTCAATTTAAATGCCAATTAATTAAAATTAAATACGATGAAAAATTCAGTTCCTCAGTCACACTAGCCATATTTCAAGGGCTGAATTGAATCAGAGTAGAAAGTTCTGTTGGACAGTGCTGATGAGGGTATTCCTAGCTTAAGAGTAGGGGGCTGGCTCCTGACAGCTCACCAAGGGAGGACCATCATGGGCAGGCAGGTGGATGTCCAGACTCCTCTCCAGCCAGGCCCTGGGCAGCTCCCATGATCTCCCTCCTGGTCATGACTCCAGGCCTTATGAGGTCAAGTTCTCTCGCCACTGCCTGGGAAAGATCCCTGGAAAAACAGCTCTTGGCTCTGTTAGGATATGTGAGATTCTGGACTCGGCACAGGAAGGGACCAGCTCCCTGAATAGCCATCTGGGGTCTGAGGCCTGTCTCTCCAGTTCCCGGAATCTTCTGTTCCAAATTAACCATAGTTGCTGCTGATTCTTTCTGGGGACTCCTGGCTCCAGCCTCCAAGTGAGGGCCATACAAGCTGAAGATGAACCACCCAGCCCCAGGCTGGTCACAGCAGTAACTTCTATCTCCCTAGCGTTTTCCTGGCCTCTGGGAACACTGTCATGACTTGCAGCAGTGTGATAAATCAGTCTGGGGACCCAGCAGACCTCAGAAATACATTCTCTTATCTCTGGGATGGGCCTGCCTGGCCAAAGCCTGCCTGCTGGTCACCCGCTCTGTCCTCCCTTGTCCCCAACGTAACATCCTTTCACTCATCGTATGTGTCAGGAGCTGTTCTAGGCCCTAGGGATAGGGTGCGAACAAGGGCAAAGCCCCCATTCTGGAATTAACTGAGAAGAGGCAGAGAGAGCTATGCAGGTGTGTGACAGGGCTCAGGAAAGGCTTCCCTACCTGGGGTACAGACCTTTCAGGGAGTGGGAAGCAGTAAATAGGAAGGTCAGAGGCTGGAATAAGCTTGGGCTACTGGAGTAACAGCGTGGAGATTAGTGCCTGCTGCAGCAGAGCGAGAGGGGGAGGCGTGTGGAAGAAGAGGCCACAGCCAGACCGCCAGGGGCTTCGAAGAGTTTGGATTTGATTCTCAAGGGAAGCCAGGGAGGGTTTTCAGCAGGGGAGGGACATGGTTTGCATTTTGAGAAGCTCCCTGTAGCGGCTGAACAGTCCCACGCAAGAGCGAGAGTGAGGAGACAGGCTCAGGGCTGCGCACAGCTTCAGGACCGGACGGTCCAACAGCCCTGACAAGAGCCGGAACCCCCAGGGCCCTACCCATCCCGCCCCCCGCCAGGGTGGGAGCAGTGCCCCTCTGGGGCCGGGGAAATGGGCGAGAGGAGGCGGGAACCCGGGACCTCAGCTTGGGGCGAAGGTTTGGGGCGAGGAGGCCTGCGTGCAGGATGAGGACCGTGCGTCCAGCGGGGGCGGTGGGTCTGGTGACCGTTGCCAGGGTGACGGGGAAAGGGCTGATGGTTAACCGGAATGGGTAGCAGTTGTCTGGGTGACCGAAGAGGCCCAGGAGAGGGCTGACGGGAGGCCTCGGACAGTTGCCGGGGTGACAGGGTCCGCTGACGGTTGCCAGGGTAACGAGAAGGCGCCGTCTTCCTCCGCTGCTGCTGGCGGGAGAAAGGCGGTGTGGTGGGGAGGGGAGAAAAGCGATCGCGTTGATTGGGCAGGGTCCTGGAAAGTGAGCCAATAGCGACTAGTGGCTCGGCCGAAACCCGCCTCTCCCAGCCTGAGCCAATCCGGGAGCGTCTTTCTTAGAGCCAGGGGCTCAGAGACCTCATCACTTCATGAGGGAGCTGGCCCCCGGAGGGTTTGGACTCTGTCTGAGGCCCCTTCCAGGCTCAGCCTCTCCCTCTCCCTCTTCCTTCTCTGAGCTCCCGCCTCCAGATCACCTTACATCCTTTACTCACTCATCATTCATTCATCCGCTCACCCACTCATTCACCTGTCCTCGCTACCAGCTGTAATCCGTGGCCCCGCACCAGAGGAGGGACGGGGGAGACAAAGCCGGGCAGACTCTCGCAGCCCTAGGTGGAATGCGGGCCGGGGGGTGAGGGGTGGGGCACCTACCTGGAGGAGGGCAGGGAAGGCCTTAGAGCTGACTCCTGCAAGAATGTGCTCCAATCCACAGAAGCCTCCCATGCACGGGTGATTTAGCGTTTCTGTGAGACTGGGAGGAATGTTTGGGATAGGAAGACATGGGATTACAAAGGGCTTCGAATGCCAGGCCAGGAACTTGCTCCCAGTGTGGTGGGGACCGCAGGGGAGGGTCCCGGACAGATCTGTGTGTCTGGAATATTACTTCGGGGTTGGTGAGGGGGCAGGACCAGGGACGGAAGATTGAGGGTGGGGAGGCCTGGAAGGAGGATGGGCATGGTCCAGGCAGTAGAGGATGAGGTCTAAGTCCAGGCACTTGGGGGAGGAGCAGATATGCAGGGAAAGCCAGAAGCAGGTTTTGGGGCATGTTCAGCCTGAGGGGGCTGGACCCCTGAGGCAGGGACCTAGAAGCACCTTTGTCTTTAATGGGTTAAAGACAAAGATGACCGAGCAAGCATCCATGTACCGTGGGGTAGAAGGGCACTGAAGCTGGGAGAGAGAATGAAGTCTCCCCAGAAGAAAGTGGAGAACAAGACTGGAGACTGAGCCCTGGAGGCCCCCAACATCTAAGGGACAGGCAGAGGAGAGAAACCAAAGAGGTAGGAGGGGAAGCAGGTAAGCATGATGCCTCAGCAGTGGGGGGGGGGTGGGGGGGTGGGAGGTCAGGAGGAGGGGCATAGCCCATGGTGTCAAAAGCTGCTGAGAGATTGAGCCATGCAGATCATGAGGGCGGAAACCTGAGAGTGGGGGCTGAGGACAGAGGGCTTGGATGCTCTGAATGTGGTTAAGCAGGGATGGGAGGGAAGAGTGGGGACCCCAGTCAGGATCCTGGAGGGAACAACTGGCACATTCAAATGGGACAATTTGAGGCAGGTTTGCTTCAGGGACCATATACAGCAGGCAGGGTTTGGGGAAACCAACAGGGGTTCGTGCAGCACCCCCAGCGAGCACCCCTGGAGAGCCATTACCATCTCCAGATCCCCCTGACCTGACGGGGAAAGGGGAAGGAAGGATGTTAGCAGAACTCAGGGAGAGGTTTGTGTGGACTATGTGGACAGGGCCTTTGGTCAAGCAACACAGTCAGCCGAGGTGGTGACCCTACAGGGAAAGATACAGGAGAATTAATATCTTGTTCTCTCCTCCCCCCCACCCCCACTTCATCTCTGCCAGTGCCTCCTATTGGCCAAACCCACCTGGAAGCCCGAGGACAAGGATGTCCGTTGATACAGTCTGTAGAGGTCAGCCTCTTGGGGCATAGAGCAGAGTGGAGAAGGGGAAGAACAGAGGGAGCAGTGCGGGGGGGAGATGCAGGGGAGAGAGACAGGAGCTTGGGGAAGGGCTGTGTGTGTGTGAGATGAGCGTTTGCTGCAGATTTCACTTTGTCACAGAAGAGACCTCAACCTCTGGCCACAGGAGGAGGTAATGAAAAGCCCTAGGAAGGTGCTCCCCTTCTCTGAAGCAGGAGGAAAGGTGGGAGGACAAGTGCCACACCTGCAGGAAGGAAGGAAGACAAGTTTCAGCAGCCAGGGAGGCAAGGAGGCAGTTAAAGGACATTGGAGTGTCATAGTTCAGAGGTGAGCTGGAGGAGGTGGGGTCCTGGGTGAGGCCATGGATGAGGAAGGCTGGAGTGGTCTGAGCCCAAAGCCCATGAGGCCAAGACCTCCATTGGATGTCCTGCCCAGTGGAGGGTCTTAAGGCAGGGAAACCACTGCCTCCACCCCAGAAGGGGTGGGGTACGGCCTCCCTGCTTCCCCTGCCCAGAGCGGCAGAACCAGTAGGTGCTTGATAACAGTTAAGTTCCCTTCTTTTCATTCCCCTTTCTTCCACATTCAGCCCTCACATCCACTCCTCCTCTAGGAGGCCCCACCAGCCCCCATCCCTTCCTCTGACTGAGCTCTGATCTAACGGAGGCCAGACATGTCTGTGTCCAGACAGGGACATCTCAAAGGCTGGCTCTGAGCAGGTTCGGGTCCCAGCTCCTGGGTCCTGCTCTTCCCCCGAGATGTGCTGGGTATATTCATTCATTCAACTGACAATTATTTTACCTACTATGTGCCAGGCTCTGTGCTAGACATTGGGGATTCAGTAGTCAGCAAGACAGAGGCCCACAGAGCTCAGAATGACGTGGGAGGCAGGTAGGGTCACATGGAGTGGTCGGAGTTGAAACGGAAGAGGCCGTAGGAGCCAGAGGAGACCATGGGAAACTGCAGGGAAGGTTCCCTGGGAGAAGAAATGGCAGTGTTATTTTTTCCAGCCTCGATCACATCAGCTTCCCCCTGCTAAAACCCTTCAGTGGTGTCCACTGTACTTTTCATACAACCCCAGACCCTTTGGCCCCTTGGAACTTGGCCCCCATCAGCTTCCCTGAGCTCCCTCCCCTTGCTCACTCTGCACCCAGCATCCTGGCCTCGTTGCTGTTCTTCTTTTCTACCCACCCCTTTCTCCTCTGGGCCTTTGCACTTGCTGTTCCCTCTGCCTGGAACACGCTTCCAGGCTGTTTGCCTCGCTGGCTTGTTCTCCTCCTTCAGATCTTAGTTCTAATGTCCCCTCATCAGCGAGGCCTATCCTGACCCCCTAGAGCTGAAATCTCTTCATTTCTCATGCACATTCTATAGTTCTTATTTGTTTGTCTTCTTGTTACTTGTTTGTCTCCCCTATCAGGGCAAAAACCTCTGTCTTTGTCACCTCTACCTATCATAGGGCCTGGCACCAAGTAGTTAACTACTCAGTATACGTTTGTCAAATGACTGAATGAAGGTGAGAAGAGCTGGAGGGTCAGAGTGAGCCGTCAGGTGAATGGAGTCTCCCGAATATGAGAAAGGTGTTCCTGGCAGTGGGCACAGCCTGTGCAAAAACCGGGAAGCCTGGGAGACAGGGAAGGGGAACTGGCAAGGTGAGGAGGGTGTCACTCTGGGCAGCGGGGAGCCAGGGAGGCAGTGGCCTTGAGCCACTTGAGCATGAGAGAGCCCCAGGGAGGCAGTGGCCAGGATAGCTGGCTGGGTCTGCAGCCCACAACCCCTGGGATCCAGCCTTCCCACTGTTGCCCAGGCCCCATACCCACCAGCTCTCTCCCCTGCTGGTTCTTGTTGGGCTCCCATGGCCCACTGCCTGGGTGTGACAGCCTGGCCCCAGCTTCCATGTGTAGAGGACAGGACTGTGGTCCCAAGAGGATAAGGCAAGGGCACGTTCTCAGGTTCCCGGTCAGTGGGCCTGGGCCCAGCAGCTGTGTCTTGGCTTGGCCCCAGGACCCGCATCCCTGGGGACTGAGCTCATTGAGGAGAAATGCAGTCCCTGGCCAAGGCAGCCGGCAGGGGCAGGGGAGACGGCTCAAGCCCACCCCTACCCCCACCACGTTGGGAACTGGGCAGCTGTCTGCTGCAAAGCCGTGGGAATAATTGCTCCGACTGTCCTGTCCCTCAAGGATCCAGACACCTTGGGCTATTCCGGCCACCGTGGCTGGAGGGCAGCAGAAACCTGGAGAGGGGACGCTCACCTTCTGCCTTGCTGAGTGGGTGCCCTCAGAGTTTGGAGGCTTCAGAAAGGGACTGACACCAGTAGGGTATCTTCCTTTTGTCCCCACTCCCCCCATGCTGTACTCACCATTACTGCTCCCTCTCTGTCTCTGTCTGCCACAGACCAGGGGCCATTGGATCAACAGGGTAGCAGACTTTGGACTTCCTGCCTAGCAAAATGTGTGTCCAGGTTCTTGGTTGCTCCTTGTGACAGGGAGATCAGCACCTATTAGAGCATCTCTTCCAGCAGAAAGTCCTTTCTCAGATGGGTCAGGGGAGGAGCTAGCCCCCACTGCTGAAGACCCTATCTTTGCCCCCTGGACCCCTAGTCTCTGGACCCCCAGATCCCTAGAATGGTACTGAAGAGAGTGGTCTGAGCCCCCAGTGGTGGCTCTTCTGGGCTAAGCATCCCAACTCCTTCAGCCACTTCCAGAGTCACCAAACTCTCCCGTGTTGCCCCCTTAGTGCCCACCTCATGCTGGGTGATGCCTGGCGCCTCGGGAGCCCCCAGTATAGAGGAGCAAAGAAAGAGCAGGATACAGACACCCCCAGCCCCCTGTGGACAAGGCCGAGCGGTAGGGCAAGAGGGCACTAGGAGAGCTGGTGGTGGGGAGCAGAGAGGGCTTCCTGGAACTGGAATCTTGAAGAATAGGAGTTCATCAGGTACAGGAATGGAGGACGGATAGGCATGCTAGAAAGAGGGACCAGCATGGAGAAAACAGTGGCATGTGCAGGAAGTAGTAGAGCATTCCCTATAACTAGAAGGAAATGCATTTTTATTTATTTATTTATTTTTGGCCACGCTGCGTGGCATGTAGGATCTCAGTTCCCTGACCAGGGATTGAACCCGGGCCACGGCAGTGAAAGCCTGGAATCTGGGACTTCCCTGGTGGTCCAGTGGCTAAGACTCCAGGCTCCCAATGCAGGGGGCCCAGGTTCGATCCCTGGTCTGGGAACTAGATCCCACATGCCACAACTAAGAGTCTGCATGCCACAGCGAAGATCTAGCATGCGGCAACGAAGATCCTGCGTGCTGCAACGAAGACCCGGCGCAGCCAAATAAATAAATATTTTTTAAAAAGGAAGAAAGAAAGGCTGGAATCCTAACCACTAGGACACAGGGGAACTCCTATGAAATGCATTTTTAAAGAGAATACATCTGCTGTGAGTTCCTGCTTGGGGAGGAAGCAATGCAAAAGGGTCCTTCTAACTAGCTGGGTGTCCCAGGCAGAAACCTGAGCAAAGGCCATGAGAGTGCAAAGCCTGCTGGGTGAAGATGGAGTTTGCCTCAGTGTGATGATGAAGGGGACAGGAGGGGCTGGAGAGGGGCTGAAGGCTCTGAAAGCAGGGCTGGGGGGCTTGGATTTCCTCCTGGGGTGATGGGCATGGGAAGGACTTAGGCGGCACCTGCCCCATGGGCCTGTTGACTCAGCACACTCACAGTGAGTAAGCCCTTCTTAGTGTGCAACTCTTGTCCTTTTCTCTGCCCAGTCCCCACCCCCATTTCCACCCCTCTCACTCCACGTGGCCTGGAGTCACTCAGACTTGGGTTCAAATCTTAGCTCTTCCTCTAGAAAGCCTTCAGCAAGTCACCATAAGATGGGCAGATACCCACCCCCATGGGGGCTGACCCATAAGATGGGTGGATAGCTCTCCTCCCAGATGGAGGTTGCACTCATAAGTTGAGAGTGGCAGGACATCCTCAGTTCCTGTCCCCTGTGGCTGGGCTATCTGCTAGCCTCAGCAGGGCTGGGGGTCATCTCCCATACTGGGCCCGGTCAGTTGTGACTGTCTCCCACCTTGGTGCCCCATGCTTAGGCCCAGTGTTTAGCTGCCTCATGGGCGACGCTCAGGCTCCTCGGTTTCAGCACCTCACCCCCAACCCATTCCTCCCTGCAGCCTCATCACCGAGCCAAATACTTACAGGTCAGCCTGGCCTCTTTCTCCTCCTCCTCCTCCTCAGGGCCAGCCCGAGCCCTGAGCTGCCCACTCTCCCCTCCCTCCCGACTTGACTCTGCCCCCTCCTCTGGGTGCAGACCTGTCTCTGCTGGGATGTCTTTCTTCCAGTTCTGGGCTGAGCCCCTCTGAACCCTTCTCAGTGACGCCCTCCCTGGGGGAGGACACTGTATCCCCAGCCTCTGGGACAAAGCCGGACATAGAGCTGGAGCTTTATATTTATTTGTTGAATAAATGAATGAATGAATAAGTAACACCCCCCCCCCCCAGCAGAGCCCTCACCGACCCCTCTGCATGCCCTCCCCAGATTCGTCCCTCCCTCTGGCCCAGCCCTTAAGCCCACAGTGCTGGGGGTGTCTGTGTCTGGTTTTTTCTTCCCCAGACTGAGAGCTTCTCTAGGGCTGGGCATGGGGCCTTTCTGGGGCCCCCATTCTTGCCACAGGGACAGAGCTCACTGCAGAGTGGCTTTGCAGTATGACTGATTTTGGGGAAGACAGTTTGATCAAATTGAGCAAGACTGGCTGATTGGCAAAGTTGTGTAGGGTATGGGGTGGGGCTGGGGGGTGGGTTGGACATTTGGGGTTCACACAGGGTAGTGAGGAGGAAGGGGTTGCTTTCAGGGAGGGCTGAGAGTAAGAAGGGTTGTGGGTGTTTGGTAGCACACGTGACTCCTAGCCTGTGTCTGAGGTCCGAGGCTGCAAAAATCGCCTAAGGCTCAAGGTCTGGCGGGGCCTGAGTTTAGAGTTTGTGAGTGTTTCAGATTTTAAGTCCCCAGGAAGCTCTGTGCATGCCTCTGCATTTGTGCATCCTGGCTGTGTGTTCATGAGCCTTGCAGGACGTGCCTGGCTTCAGTTTCGGGGTGTCGGGGGTGGGGGAGTATCTGTGTTTGCGTCTTGGCTCTGTGTGTGTCTCCCGCTCTGGATGGGTGTTGGGGAGCAGGGGTGATGTTCAGGAGGCTGGGTGTGTCTGTCACGCTGTTTGGGCCCGCGTCTCACCGCAGAGCTGGCCTGAATTTCCAAGAGGGTCTTCGGGTCCCAGGCTGTGTGGGTGGAGGGTGGGCAGGGACCCCGGGAGGCCAGGCCGGGGGCGGGGGAGCTCAGGGCTGGCCCCGGGGCGGAGCGAGCCGCCCAGGGCTGGGGGCGGGGCTGTCCGGCAGTCTCACTTCAGCGAAGTTGGCGGCGCGGAGGCTGGCCCCGGACGCGCCAGGAGCCCAGGGAAGGAGGGAGGAGGGAGGAGGGAGGAGGAAGGGTCGCGGCCGGCCGCCATGGGGCCGGGGCCCCGGGGCCGCCGCCGCCGTCGCCTGATGTCGCCGCCGCCACCCCTGCCGTCCGTGCGGACGCTGCCCTTATTGCTACTGCTAGCGGGGCCGGGGGCTGCAGGTGAGGGGCCGGGACCTGGCGGGCGGGATGGGGTGAGTGGGTGGGGGAAGGGTAAGAACGGAGTGCCAGGCCTCCCCGAGACTGGGGCTGGCGGGCCTGGGAACCAAGGACCAGAGAGCAGAGACAGGGAGCGCAGGAGCCCGGGGACTGTGTGGCAGTCCCGGGGGTCAGGGACCCAGAATTGGGAGTGGGGGCGAGGCAGGACCCCAGAAGCCCGAGGAACTGGGGCCCAGGGGAGATCTGAGCTGGGAATGAAGGGACACAGGAGCCCAGGACTGGGAGCTCGAGGTGCGGGGATCAAGATTGGCGCGGGGGGTGGTGGTGCGGGGGCGTGGGTAACCAAGAATCTGGGGCTCTCTCACAACCTACGCCCGTCTGGAGTCCTGGGAAGGTCACGATTGGAACCCAAGTACCCCCACGTCGGGGACCCCTCACACAAAAGCCCCCCACCCTACTCCGAGCAGGGCTGGCCGGGCGGGGGGCGGGGAGGTGGCGCGAAGTTCTCGGAGCTCTAAACTCGGAGAAAACTTCCCAGGCCGGAGCGCGGCAAGACCCGGACCCGGACCCAGAGCTGGAGCTGGAGCCAGAGCTGCGCCCGCGCCCCTTCCCCCGCCCGCGGCCCCGCTCCCGCCCCTGGCTGCCAGGACCAGACGGCCCCGGGACCCCGTCCCCGCCTTGGGAAGGGAGGGGAGGGCAGGGGGCGCCCCCTCCCCGCAGCCCGAGCCCCTACCCAGCCTGCCGGGGGACCCCGCCCCTCCCCCTCCCCACTCTCCCCTCCCCCGCCCGGGACAATGGCCGCGCCGTCTAGACACCCCCTCCCCCCGGCCAGCCTCGCGCTTTCTTTGCCAGACAAAGCGGGACAGCGGCGGGGCCCGGGCCGGGGCTGCAGGGGTGCACCCCGTAAAGGGAGGCCTGGCCGGCAGGGAAGGGATGCGGGCCGAGTAGCCCTGGCCCTGGGTCTCTGGACCCTGACGTGGGGCTCAGCACTGGGAGGGGTGGGGGCTGCGGGAGGAAATGGGCCTCCCCAGCTCAGCCCCGGGGTCGATGGGGCAGGACCAGGCAGGAGCAGCCGCCCCCGCGAGGCCAGCGCACACCCACATGGCCTGTCACACATTCACAGGACACACAGTCTTGGGTCGCACATGCAGAGATGCGGACGTGCGCGTGCGCACACACGCACAGAGTACACCTGCAGAGGAATACACCCAGCTCACACAAGGCACAGACATACACAGCTCACATGGGTTCACTCGCATGCACATACAGTGACACATGTTCACACATACCCTGCACCACCAGCCCAAGACCTCACACACACTGCCTGCACACACTCAGATGCACATAGATGGAAGGACATGCCTACACCCAGCTCACACATGCAGACAGACGGGCACATCCAACCCGTACACAGACACACCCAGGCACACAGAGGTCACACACAGACACACAGCTATATACCCAGATACATAGTTCACATACATGGACACACAAAAAGTTTCAGTCTATAATCCTCTACATCCATGCAGGTCACGCAAACACACATGTGGCTCACAGGGCCCACAGCTCAGCAGGGCCCACGGCTTGTGTCATGTGGCCCCCAGTGTGAGTTCGCAAACACCCACGGGCTCCTGTCCGGGTAATAGTGTCCTGTCTGCTTGTCCCTTGAGGAAGGGGACAGAAGCCCTGTTTGGTGCATTCCCATGTCCAGCTTAATTTGTTCTATCTCTCCCTTTTTATCTGTCTCTGTCCATCTCTATCTCCCTTTTTAATCTGTCTCTGTCCATCTCTATCTCCTTCTCTCTGCCTGCCTGCTCCTAGTTTCCTCTTTTATGTCTGTCTCTGTTTTTCTAATTTTCCTCTTCCTCTCCCTTTCTCTCTCTCTCTCTCATACATGCACACACAGGCACACATGCACACAGCAGCCCCACACCTGCTGGCACACACAATTCTCCACTAGCTCACACCCCGCCACGCCCCTGACCCATCTGACAGGACAGTTCGACTGTGCCACACCCCAGAGGGACACAGCCCTCAGGGATGGCGACACTGGACAGGGCAGCCCACATCTTGTGCCGGCTGCCCCTCCCTTCAATACAAACCCTATCCCTGCAACACCCAATGCTGGAGGCACATGGAGTACATGCCTTGGCATCTCTCCCCAGACCTAGCACACAGGCCTGCCCAGCTGGAGTAGATGCCCAACATCAGCGGAAGGAAGACCCATATGCCCCTAGGACTCCCCGCCACTGCCCCCTCCACAACCCCAGGATCTGGGCACACAGTCCCAGACCTCCCTTCAACACTCAGCAGCACCCTCACTTCCTGCCTTAGCACCCCCCCCCCCCCGCATTCTGGCAGCTTCTGAGCGCCCACATCTGGCATAAGTCGGCCCCTCCTCCTGCCCACCCCTGCCTTGTGGTTCCCAGGGCTCGAGCTGGCAGGGACAGCTGCAGCCCTAACAGCTGGGGCCAGGGTGGGGGGCCGTGGGAACTGTGGATGGGGGGCTCCCAGCACTCGCAGAGACGCCCCCAGCCTGGCGCAGCTGTTGCCTGGGGGAGGAAAGGAGGGAGTCTCACTCTGGGCTGGGGTTCCTGGGTGCCTTCCTGACACCCCCACCTTCCTTCACCCCTACCCAGCGCCCTCTTGCCTGGATGGAAGCCCGTGTGCGAATGGAGGTCGCTGCACCCAGCTGCCCTCCCGGGAGGCTGCCTGCCTGTGAGTGCCTGGCTCTGAGCCATGAGTGGGCCCTGTCCGGGGAGGCGGTCTGTCTTCTCCCCCTGCCTCTGTGTTCATCACAGAGGCTTCTACCACTTCCTACATGTGTATGGCTTGGGCAACCCCTTGTTTCCCCACTGAATGCAGCAGAGTTAGGAGCAGAGGCTCTGGAGTCTGCCTGGCCTGGGTTCAAATCCCATATCATGTTGCCGATGGCCTGAGACTTAAAACTCTTTAAGCCCCAGTGTCCCAGTCTTAAAAATGGGCCCATCTAGAAAAAAAAAAAAAAGGGCCCATCAACGCCAACTTCACAGAATTCTCTGCTGCCTGAGGTCTTGTGTAAATCCCCTGATGGACAGGTAGTTACTCAATCAACAAATTTTCAGGCACTAGTGACAGTGGCTTGGTAGTAGTGGGTACAGCATCTGCACATTCCCACATCTCAAGATTTAGTGGTGGGGACACAAGAGCCCTGATCTGCCACTTTCTTGCTGTGTGACCTTGAGTGAGTCACTTCCCCTCCCTCAACCTCACTGATCTGTGACACAGGGTGCTTCTCCTTGGCTTGTGACCAGAAGGGGCCCCCAAAATGCAATGTTGGATAATGCAAGGAAAGACAGAGGATTGCGGGAGCAGGGCAGGGCCGGGCCTGGGATATTGCTGAGCAGAGGCAGACGGAACTCAGTTTGAATTCTGGCCTCAAAGCAAGTGCTTTGAGCTCTCTGTGCCTTAGTTTTTGCATCTGGAAAATGGGGCAATAATAGTTCCCTCCTTTATGGGGCTGACTGTAAAGATTGAGACCCTTCCTATGGTGCAATCAGCATAGTGTTGGGCATTCAGTAAATGCTTAATAAATGGGATTATCATTATTAATAATGGTAGGGACACAGGAAATAGGTGCCATAAGGTGGAACCTCTCAAGGTTATGGGGAAATGCTTGGTTCCTTTCTATAATATTATCATTAGTAAAAGCAGCTCACCCACTAGCTGTTGATCGATTCATTAATGTATCCATTTATTCAGCAACATGTGTGCCAGGTCCAAGCTGGGTGGTCTGGGTTGACGTTAGAGCCCCTTTGAAGTTACACACGCACTTTGGAGCACAACTGTGGCTCACCTGGGTGGGGGTCTTAGCCTGGTTGAGCGGGTTCCTCGGGTTGGGACGGTGGGAGTCGGGGGTAAAGTGGGACCTTACCCAGAGCTACTCATCTGGGAGGCGGAGCCGCGTGGCCGGGCGCCTGCGTTTGGAGCTCCGCGCCTGGAATGCTGCCGACAGGTGAATGCGCCCGCGGCTGCCCCGCCCCTCGACAGGTGAATCACCGGCCCACGCGGCGGCCCGGAGCCCGGATCGCCCGGAGTGGAGAGAGCTCAGTCCCCAGACCTGGGCCGTGGGAAGCACTCCCCACGCCCCCCACCCCCAGTCTCCTTCAAGGTTCCAAATTCTCGTGTCCTTTCGGGGTCGCCCCAATCTGTCACCCCTCCATGGATCCCCCAACTCTCCCCTTCAAAGTAGGCTCTCAAACCCTTGTCTCTATCTCTTAGTGCTCGCCTCCCCAGCCAGTCCACCCCGTCAAGTCCGTGCTCCCCCCGCCACACACACACCCCTGCCCCCGCCCGTCTCCCGCAAAGCACAGGCGGTTGGGTGGGGCGCGGGCGAAGCTGGAACCAGCCAGACCGGTCGGCAGGGGCGCGGGGCGCAGAGCGTGGGAACCCGCCCGGGGCGCCGGGAGGGGGCCGCGCGGCCACGCCCTGCCTGACGTGGGCGGGGGGCGGTGCGCAGTTCTCGGCGCCCAGAGCAGCACTTCCTCTCCCGGCGAGCAGTCTTGGCTGCCGTCCTTGGCCTGAGGGCCTTGGGAGAGGGCGCTTGGGAGCTGGGTTCTCCCCTTCTTACACCATCTGCACCCGGCCGTGCCCCGACTTGTTTCAGTGGGGGCTGGGGTGAGGGGATCTTGTGGGTGACGCTAAAGGCTGAGTCAGCTACTTAAGTTTAGCCCCGAGCGACCTGCACAAGCCAGAGGAGGAACCGGCGCGAGGGGTGGGTAGCGTCGGGGGACGGGCCTGGACCCTCTTGTCTCTCCAAGCCCCTCCCTCTGACCCCACCGTCTGGAAGTTTCTGGTCTTAAGACCAACCCCCATATTTACCCGCACGTTCAAGGTTGCCTTGGTGGGTTTGGAGGGGGCTGCAGGCTGAAGGACTTTCCTCCAACAAGAGGGCACCCGCGTTGGTGGCCACCTCCTCCTCGCAACGGAAGGAAGGGTAGTTATGTGCCCCCAGGAAAGGAGTTGAGGATTGGTGGGGGTTCTCCTGCCTATCCATGTGAGAGTCCATATTCGTGAATGAGGCTATGGGTTGGTATCTGAGTATTTGCCAGGGCAACACATCGTGTTGGTGTGTCCTTCTGTGTATCTGTGTATATTTTGGGGTCTGTCTGTGTGTGCCTGGGAATCTGAGACTTGCATTTCCCGTTTCCTCTACTCTTCCCCACACAGCCCCATGACTCCCTCCCTCACTGTGAAAATGTATTTGCCTTTTCCCCACCCCCATCACTATCCTCCTTATCCTGTGTCTTAGTTTCCTGTGGCTACTGTAACAAGTTACCACAAACTGGTTGAAACCGACAGAAATTTATTCTCGCAGTTCTGGAGGCCAGAAGTCTGAAATCAAGGTATTGGCAGTCACAGCCTCTCCAACGGCTTTAGCGGAGAGTCCTTCCTTCCCTCCCTCTTCCAGCTTCTAGAACCTCCAGGTGTTCCTCCAGTCTCTTCACACGGCCTTCTCTTTCTCTCAAATCTCCCTTTGCCTTTCACTTGTAAGTAAGGACAGTTGTCACTCAATTTTGGGCCCACCTGGATCACCCAGGGTGACCTCATCTTGACGTCCATCATATAATTACATCACTAATTACATCTCTTTTTCCAAATAAGGTCACAGTCACAGGTACTGGGACATGGACATAACTTTTCTGGGGCCACCACTCAACCCACTACATCTTTCATGGCCCTCATGGCCCTCACCACCGCCCCACCCCGGCATGTTGTTTATTAATTCATTATTTGTATATCTTCTCTTTGCCGGACCTGGCTGTGAACATCAGGAAGGTAGGGACCACTTTAATTGTGTTTGCTGCTGTATTCCTCTTGCTAAGAACTTAGTAGGTGCTCAGGGAATATTTGTTGCATGGATGAATGAGTATGCGTGTGTGTTTGCTTGTGTGTTTCTTGTCTTTCTTGTGCATATCTCTGTGTTTGGGGCCGTCCTGTCCTCACTTTCCCCACCAGGTCATTTCTGCCCACAGGTGCCCACCAGGCTGGGTGGGTGAACGGTGTCAGCTGGAAGACCCCTGCCATTCCGGCCCCTGTGCTGGCCATGGTGTCTGCCAGAGCTCGGTGGTGGCAGGCACCGCCCGGTTCTCCTGCCGCTGCCCCCGTGGCTTCCGAGGTAAGGGAGGGTCTGGAAGGGAGCCCGGGGCAGGCAAGGGTGTGGTCAGCCCCAGGCTCACCCTTTCTGGTTCCGTCCAGGCCCAGACTGCTCCCTACCAGACCCCTGCCTCAGCAGCCCCTGTGCCCATGGTGCCCGCTGCTCCGTGGGGTCCGATGGCCGCTACGTCTGCTCCTGCCCACCTGGCTACCAGGGCCGCAGCTGCCGAAGCGACGTGGATGAGTGCCGGATGGGCGGACCCTGCCGCCATGGTGGCACCTGTCTCAACACACCTGGCTCCTTCCGCTGCCAGTGCCCAACTGGCTACACAGGGCCACTGTGTGAGAGCCCCTTGGTGGCCTGTGCCCCCTCGCCGTGCCGTAACGGGGGCACCTGTAGACAGAGTGGCGACCTCACCTATGACTGTGCCTGCCTTCCTGGTGAGGGAGCTGTACCTAAGGGAGGCAGCAGAGGTGGGGGGACAGCAGGCCAGCCTGGCAATGACCATCCTTGCTCCCTCCTCCCATGCTAGGGTTCGAGGGCCAGAACTGTGAAGTGAATGTGGACGACTGTCCAGGGCACCGATGTCTAAATGGGGGGACGTGTGTGGACGGTGTCAACACCTACAACTGCCAGTGCCCTCCTGAGTGGACAGGTGAGCAGTGGGACTAGAGGGAAGACCTTGGGTCGGCATGCACCAGGTGACTAGACTGGTGCATCTGTGTGCCACAGGCCAATTCTGTACGGAGGACGTGGACGAGTGTCAGCTCCAGCCCAACGCTTGCCACAATGGGGGTACTTGCTTCAACACGCTGGGTGGCCACAGCTGTGTGTGTGTCAATGGCTGGACAGGCGAGAGCTGCAGTCAGAATATTGATGACTGTGCCACGGCCGTGTGCTTCCATGGGGCCACCTGCCATGACCGTGTGGCCTCCTTCTACTGTGCCTGCCCCATGGGCAAAACTGGTGAGTGGCTGTTTTCCCTGTAGGCAGCAGGGAGCCATTGATGGTTCTTGAGTAGAGGCAAGGATGGAGTCTGACTTGAGTATTAGAATGATTATGCTGGAAGCTAGATTTGGGGTGAAGGATAAGCCCGGGAGAGGCCTGGGAGGAGGCTGGCAAACAGTCCAGGGCAAAAACCATGGGAATTTAGAGCTAAACTGTGACTGAGAAAGAGAGGGGAAAAAGTCCAAAGGGAAGTGGCAAAGGTCAGAGGAGGTGTTTGGGAGGGGGACTTGGAAATGGAGGGAAGGGTATGTCAGACAGAGGGTACTGCAGAAGCAAAGACTTGATGGTAGGACCCTTTTATAATCAGAAAAAGAATCAGTAGATTTAAAAACAATATGTGGGGCTTCCCTGGTGGCGCAGTGGTTGAGAGTCCGCCTGCCGATGCAGGGGACGCGGGTTCGTGCCCCGGTCCGGGAAGATCCCACATGCCGCGGAGCGGCTGGGCCCGTGAGCCATGGCCGCTGAGCCTGTGCGTCTGGAGCCTGTGCTCCGCAATGGGAGAGGCCACAACAGTGAGAGGCCTGCATACCGCAAACAAACAAACAAACAAACAATATGTGGTTACTTCCAACTTCAAATGGTTCAGAACAAAAGATAGATAAAGCTTACAATAGTTGAATCTAGGTGGTGGGTATATGAATAAACTTTCTGTATGTTTGAACTTTTCACAATAAATGATTGGGGAGAAATAGCTACTAAATACAATGCTGGTTAGTAAAAACAAAACACAAAACCATATTTGGGGGTGTGGGAGCTTTGGGCAGAGCTGGGGGGCATATCTGCCCTTGACCTCTACCTACTCCTTCCCAGGACTTCTGTGTCATCTGGATGACGCCTGCGTCAGCAACCCCTGTCACGAGGATGCTATCTGCGACACGAACCCGGTGAACGGCAGGGCCATCTGCACCTGTCCACCTGGCTTCACAGGCGGGGCGTGTGACCAGGATGTGGATGAGTGTTCCATTGGTGAGGGGGCGCTGTCTGAGAGTAGGGAAGGAGGGGAGAGGCAGTGGTCAGCTGGCCACACCTACACCCTCTGTGACTCCTCCTGCAGGTGCCAACCCTTGTGAGCACCTGGGCCGGTGCGTGAACACACAGGGCTCATTCCTGTGCCAGTGCGGCCGTGGCTACACTGGTCCGCGTTGCGAGACCGATGTCAACGAGTGCCTCTCCGGCCCCTGCCGCAACCAGGCCACGTGCCTTGACCGTATAGGCCAGTTTACCTGCATCTGCATGGCAGGTGTGTGGTGGGCGGGGCTGGTGCGGGGCCTGAGGTGGGGAGGCGGGGTGAGAAAAGCCTCAGGCTGGGGGGGGCGGTGAGGGGAGGGAGCTGGGACTGTGAGGCTGAAGCCTGGGATGAGGTGGAGGCGGAGCCAGAGCAGGATCTTGTGCAAGGTTGCAGGCATGGTCAAGTGGAGTCGGTGGAACCTCAGATGGGCTGGGAGTGGAGTCTGGACACTATGGGGTGGCAATGACATGAGGGCAGGACCACGGTCTGGAGTGATCAAGGCGGAGCCTGCAGACAGAAATGCACTGATGCCGGGGATGGGATTGAGGCTGGGCACAAGGCTGTGGTGGGCCCTGAGGCTGGGACCTAGGGACAAGACAGAGTCTGAGGACTGGAGAGGGCAAGGGCTGGTCTGAAGGCAAGGCCCATACGGAGTCTCATAAGCCTTGAACCAGTTGGGGCCACAGCTGAATGAAGGTCCAGCCTGAGTCTAAAAACTGAATCTAGGGTTGGGAGGCAGCAAGGCCAAGGCTCAGGGGAACTGTGTGTTAAGTGGGAAGGGGGTACGTCCCCCGTTGCTCTCCCTTCAGACCGGAAGCTAACCCCCATTGCCCTAATCCCCTTCCCTCTACCCCCAGGCTTCACAGGCACTTATTGTGAGGTGGACATGGACGAGTGTCAGAGCAGCCCGTGTGTCAACGGCGGAGTCTGCAAGGACAGAGTCAATGGCTTCAGCTGCACCTGCCCCTCGGGTGAGGACTCTGGGCCAGGGAACCTGAAAAAGACGAGTCTCTGAAGGGGCAAAGGCTCCAGGATGGGAGCTTATAAGACCATGTTAGTGGTTACCTATCATAACAGAAACCACCTTATGAAAAACATTGGAATTAATTTAAAACTAAGTAAATGGACTCCCCACCCAAACAAGGCAGCTCTGGTGAGGGGTGACTGCTCTGACCCTGTCTGGCCCTCTGTTCCTCCCACACCCCCCACTCCAGGCTTCAGCGGGGCTATGTGTCAGCTGGACGTGGATGAATGCGCCAGCACACCCTGCCGGAATGGAGCCAAGTGCGTGGACCAGCCGGATGGCTATGAGTGCCGCTGCGCAGAGGGTGAGGGAGGGCCAGTGACGAGTTGGCAAGAGTCTGGAGGCGGGGCTAGTGGGGGAAAGGGCCAATAATTACCTTGGGGAAAAGTTGGGGGCAGGGCTGCAGCAAGGCAGGACCTCAGCAGGGCCAATGAAAGAGCCAGGAGGCGGAGCCAATGATGGACACAAGCAGAGGTAAGGCTGGGGGTGAGGCCAAAGGGTCTAGCAGGATAGGTGTGCACTTAACTGGAGGGGTGGGGTCCGACCCCCTACATCCCCAGGCACCTCCCATGTGTCCCCATTTCCAGGGGAGGGCGAGGCAAATCAGGGCTGATAGTGTAAGGATTGGAAGCAGGGTCACGCTAGGGGTGGGATTTAACTGCGGTAGGGTCCTGGGCAGGGACGAGGCTTGGAGCGTGTAGCTGGATGGAATGGAGCTACATTCAGGGGCAGGGCCTGAACTGAGCCCGCCTCCTGTTGGCTCGATGGGCCGGGCCTGAGGTAGAGCTGAGCCAGAGTTGGGCAGAAGCCACGGCTGTGGGCAGGACCTTGGCCAGTGGGCGGAGCCTGACCCTCTGTCCCCGCAGGCTTCGAGGGCACGGTGTGTGAGCACAACGTGGATGACTGCTCGCCAGACCCTTGCCACCATGGGCGCTGTGTGGATGGCATCGCCAGTTTCTCGTGCGCCTGTGCCCCGGGCTACACCGGCACGCGCTGTGAAAGCCAGGTGGACGAGTGCCGAAGCCAACCCTGCCGCCACGGTGGCAAATGCCTAGACCTGGTGGACAAATACCTCTGCCGCTGCCCTCCCGGCACCACAGGTGGGGCCGGGGGCTGGGCTGGGGCAGAAACAGTACATCTGGTAGGACACAGAGGGTTCGGGAATGGTGCTCCTGGTAGGGCACAGTGGTGGCAATCCCTGTCATGTTGCCCTTCCCCAGGTGTGAACTGCGAGGTGAACATTGATGACTGCGCTAGCAACCCCTGCACCTTTGGAATCTGCCGGGACAGCATCAACCGCTATGACTGTGTCTGCCAGCCTGGCTTCACAGGTGGGCAAGTGGCTGACGCGGAATGGAGGTCTTTATAGGGTGAGGGTGAAATCACCCATCTTTCTTGGCCAGGTTTCGCCCCTCTCTTTGCACACTCTGGTCCAACGAGGTTGTCCACGCTTTGCCCTGAGACAGTGCTTTCTCTCATTGGCGTGTTGTCCCCATATTAGCTCAAGATTATCCTGGAACATACAGGAAGGTGTTCAGACTCAGGGATTGAGGTGTTTCTGAGTGGGGCCAGGGTAACCCTTGGTGGAAATGAAAGTGATTTCATATAAGTTTGGGGACAAGGCAAGGATGATTTGGAGCAAGGTATCTCTGGGTTGAGGAGGTGGGTATCCTAATTTGCACAAGAGATGATGTGTTGTGAAGCAAATGAGATTGTCCTTGTTCAAGGGTGTGGCTCTGCTAAATGGGGCAAGGTTGTCCCTCCCCGGTAGGCTCGGCTATCCTCGTTCTGGGACGAGGTTGTCTGCCTGCTCCCCAGGGCCTCTCTGCAACGTGGAGATCAACGAGTGTGCGTCCAGCCCATGCGGTGAGGGGGGCTCCTGCGTGGATGGTGAAAATGGCTTCCAATGCCTCTGCCCACCTGGCTCCCTGCCCCCGCTCTGTCTTCCCCCAAGCCATCCCTGCGCCCAAGAACCCTGCAGTCATGGCGTCTGCCACGACGCGCCTGGAGGGTGAGGCCTCTCCCCAACCCTTGATCCCCACTGCTTCCCTGCCCTCCTGCCAGCCCTGACTGCCTCGCCCTTCAGGTTCCGCTGCGTGTGTGAGCTTGGCTGGAGTGGCCCTCAGTGCAGTCAGAGCCTCGCTCGAGATGCCTGTGAATCCCATCCCTGCTGGGCAGGCGGCACCTGCACCAGTGATGGAACGGGCTTCCGCTGTACCTGTCCCCCTGGTGTCCAGGGTGCGTGTCCCCACTTTCCCTCCCCAGGGCTGCCTTTTTCCTTCTCATTTCCCTTCTGTTCCATTCTTCCTTCCTTCTCTGCATTAATACCCCCCCTCCCACTTTTTTTCCTCTCCCATCCCTACCCAGGAGCTTGGGAAGTGGGTATCAAGGTGGGGACCTTGGGGGGAGATGGGAAAATGGAATCTCTCAAGACTGTCTCACTCTGCCTGCCCACTACAGGCCGTCAGTGTGAGCTGCTGTCCCCCTGCACCCCAAATCCCTGTGAACATGGGGGCTACTGTGAGTCTGCCCCTGGCCAGCCGGCTGTCTGCTCCTGCCCCCCTGGTTGGCAAGGTATATCAGCTGCTTCTTCCTCTTCCTCTCCCTCATCTCCTTTGCAACCTGCCCCATACGGGGTGATGCTGGGGACCCAGAGAGGGAGTCACTCCTGGTCCTGCCTTTTAGGGGAGCTTCCTTCTGAGAAGAAACAGAGCTAGACACAGACACTTGCAGCCGATGTGGTCAGTTCAGAAGAAGAGGAAGGGCTACGGGGTTGGGGAAGCTAGGAATCAGGCTGAGAGTTTTGGGGACAGCCTGGAGGAGCAGACCTCAGTCACAGAATGCATTCACCACCCTCTGAAACAAGGAGAAGGCAGTTCTGGAACAGTGTGTGCAAAATGCCCAGAGGCAAACTGTTCTTGCCTTTGTCCAGCTCAGGCTTCAGGTTCTTCCTGAGAGCCACGTACCCTCAGACCCTACCCTGCGCCTTCTAACCCGCTGTGTTATTTTACTCCCCACCCCCAGGCTCACGATGTCAGCAGGACGTGGATGAATGTGCTGGCCCCTCACCCTGTGGTCCCCATGGTACCTGCGCCAACCTGGCAGGGAGTTTCAGCTGTACCTGCCACGAGGGCTATAGTGGCTCTTCCTGTGATCAGGACATCGATGACTGTGACCCCAGTGAGTTCAGGGGAGCTCTTGGTGGGGGGTGCTGACCTAGGGAACAGGTTCATCAAGCCCCTGCATGTGCCTAGCACTGTGTTTTCATTTCATCTCCACAGTTATCTTACTTTCCCCATTTTGCTCATGAAAACTGAGGCCCCAAAGAGGTTAAGTGACTTGCCCAAGGTCATGCAGCAAGTAGAGGGATGAGCTGGGAGAGGACTCTGAAGCCTATATAGATTGCCTCTGGCAGCAAGCAAGTTAGGATTGTGTGTGAAGTATGAGATAACAGGCCCCTAGTGAGTCTCCAGGAGCACTGTTCAATGGACAAATAACGCAAGCCACATATGAATTAAATTTTTTCTAATAGCCACATTAAAAAGTAAACAAAACAAACAAAAACAGGTTTATTTAACCTAATAACATAAAAATATTATCACTTCAGTATAATCAATTTAAAATTATTGAGATATTTTACATTCTTTTGTTTTTCATACTGAGTCTTCACAATCTGAAATCTGGTGTCTGTTTTATGCTTACAGTACGTCTCAAATTGGACCAGCCACATGTCAAGGGCTCAAGAGCCACATGTGGTCAGTGGCCACTTTACTGGCTAGCCCAGGCCTGGAGGACACCTCCTGTGCTGAGCCCGGGACTTAAGCAGACACAACTAGTACTTGGCAGCTCAAAGGGACCTTTTTTTGGCTTCTCCAACCCCTCCCCCCTGCCACATAGGCGAGGTTTCCAGATAAGGGAGGGGGTGAGGCCACAGAGGGGACGGAGTTTGATCCCCCTGGCCAAATGTGCCCCTCCCAATTAAGCCTGGTCTTCTCCTAATTCCCCTCTGCACAAGACATGGCCAGGTCAGGCTGGACTGACAGGGGGCGAGCTGTGTGACCAGACCTCCTCCTTTCTGATCGTAGACCCCTGCCTGAATGGTGGCTCATGTCAGGATGGAGTGGGCTCCTTTTCCTGCTCCTGCCTGCCTGGCTTTGCTGGGCCCCGCTGCGCCCGAGATGTGGATGAGTGTCTGAGCAGCCCCTGCGGCCCAGGCACCTGCACAGACCACGTGGCCTCCTTCACCTGCACCTGCCCGCCGGGTTATGGAGGCTTCCTCTGCGAGCAGGACCTACCTGACTGCAGCCCCAGGTGGGTGGGGCCTGTCCTGGGAGTCAGGGGCCCTGGCATCGGATGGGGAGTGGGACCTGAGGAGTGGGGACAAGGGGAGTCCTCGGCTTGGCACCCACCTCAGGACTCTGATGCCTGATGGGTTCGTGTCCGGGAAGGGGCAGGCCCTCTGTTGGGAGGTCACCTTAGGTACCCTGGTCCCTGAGGGAGCCAGGCCAGACCAGGGTGGGGTCTCCACGTGGCTTCCACGTAGCCCAGAAGTACCTGGTATATCGGGGCTAAGGGACAGGACGGGGAGGGGCCTCTGCTGGGACTGCAGCTTCTCCTTGGGGTAGGGGTTTCACCCACTCAAAGCTAGAAGGGGCCCATGGGGGAGGGTGGGGCCTTTGAGGGGGCGGGGCCCGACGCGCCCCTCCTTTCCCTCCAGCTCCTGCTTCAATGGTGGGACCTGCGTGGATGGTGTGAACTCGTTCAGCTGCCTGTGCCGCCTGGGCTACACTGGCACACACTGCCAACACGAGGCCGACCCTTGCCTCTCGCGACCCTGCTTGCACGGGGGCGTCTGCACTGCCGCTCACCCCGGCTTCCGCTGTGCCTGCCCTGAAGGCTTCACCGGCACGCAGTGCCAGGTGGGCGGGGTCACTGGAGTCTTGGGGGAGAGTCTAGAAGGATAGTCTGAGGGAGGGGCCTGCTGGGTACTCTGATTGGGAAGCCTGCCTGGATCCTGGGGGAGGAATCTGGAGAGGTATTCTGGAGCCTGCCCAGGACTCTGGAGGAGAAGCTGGGTCCGTTTTCAAGGGTCCCCAAGAGCAGACACCGCGGCCTTCCTTTCCAGACGCTGGTAGACTGGTGCAGCCGCACACCTTGTCAGAATGGGGGCCACTGTGCCCGGACCGGGGCCTCTTTCTACTGCCTTTGCCCCTCGGGATGGAGCGGCCGCCTCTGCGACATCCAGAGTCTACCCTGCAGAGAGGCTGCAGCCCAAATCGGTGAGGGGGTGCGCGTGACTGGGTTTGGGGGGCTTGGGAGGGTGTGTATGCACATACTTCCTGCTAGTGTGAGCCGAATGAGAGTGCGACAGAGCACGTAGACATGGTGGGGATATGTGACTCTGTGACAGCTGGCCAGGACAAGGACGGTGCGTATGTGTATCACCATGAGACAACCAGGATGTCTGCAACGCTGTGTGTGACCGAGCTGGCGTGAGCTTCGAAGGTGTGTGCATGTCAGTTTCAGGGGATGTGTGACAACCTGACAGAGTGTGGGTGAGACCTTGGTGACTGAAGCTAGTTGGGGGTGTTGGGTGGTGCTGTGTGTGATGTGGGCCGGGAGGAGGGAGCCTGCCTGACGCTGCTCTCCTCTGTCCAGGGGTGCCTCTGGAGCAGCTGTGTCAGGCTGGTGGGCAGTGCGTGGACAAGGACAGCTCCCACTACTGCGTGTGCCCAGAGGGCCACACAGGCAGTCACTGTGAGCAGGAGGTGGACCCCTGCTTGGCTCAGCCCTGCCAGCATGGGGGCACCTGCCGAGGCTACATGGGAGGTTATGTGTGCGAGGTAAGGAGTACCCAGTGGAGGGGACAGGGGAGCTAGTCACTCCTGGGTGGGTCTGGCTACACATCTCTGTGTGTCTATAGCCTGGTGTGGTGTCTCTCTCTAGGCATGTCTGTGTTTTTGCTTTTGTGACTCTGGGTATATCTTTGTGGGTGTCATTCTGGGTAGATCTTAGGGTGTCTCTGTCTGGGTGTACTTCTGTCTTTGGTTGTTTCTTGGACATCTCTATGTGTGTCTCTGTGCATGGTGTCTCTTTGGGTATGAATGCATGTACCAGTGTCTGAATGTGCATCTCTGGTTGTGTGTGTCTTGTGTGTATCTGGGTATCTGGGTGTTTCTCCTGTGGGTCTGTCTTGTGCATTTGTATTGTGTGTGTCCCTTTGCACTGAGTGTATCTGTAGCCCTTGTGCCTGCGTGTCCTTCCATGTCTGGGTGTGTTTCCATGTCTGGGTGTGTTTCCATGTCTGGGTGTGTTTCCATGTACTGGGTGTGTGTGTGTTTCTGCACACTGGGCATGTCCTTTTGCACTGGGAGTCTCTGTATCTTCATGGCGAGTATCTGTGTCTTTCTGGGCTGAGTGGGTCCCTGCCTCACCCCCACCGCAGTGTCCAGCTGGCTACACTAGTGACAACTGTGAGGATGACATGGACGAGTGTGCCTCCCAGCCCTGCCAGCATGGGGGCGTCTGCATTGACCTTGTGGCCCGCTATCTCTGCTCGTGTCCTCCAGGAACGCTGGGTAGGCCAGTGTCAGGGTTGGGGGACAGGACGGGAGGCTGGGTTTCTGACCGCTCCTGACTGCTCCCCATCCCCCCTTCCCCTAGGCGTGCTCTGCGAGATTAATGAGGATGACTGTGGCCCAGGCCCACCCCTGGACCCGGGCCCCCGGTGCCTGCACAATGGTACCTGTGTGGACCTGGTGGGTGGCTTCCGCTGCACCTGCCCCCCGGGATACACCGGCCTGCGCTGTGAGGCGGACATCAATGAGTGTCGTCCAGGTGCCTGCCATGCGGCACATACCCGGGACTGCTTGCAGGACCCAGGTGGGGGCTTCCACTGCCTTTGTCATGCCGGCTTCACAGGTAAGCATGGGAGAGGGGGCTGGCCTGCGATCCTGCCTGTGTTCCGCATTGTGGCTGATGCACGTGCTTCTGCTTGCCCAGGTCCCCACTGTCAGACCGTCTTGTCTCCCTGTGAGTCGCAGCCATGCCAGCATGGAGGCCAGTGCCACCCCAACCCCGGCGCTGGGGGAGCTCTGACTTTCTCTTGCCACTGTGTCCCGGTAGGTGGGGTGGACACTCACGTCAACGTCTCTGGGAGAGGAGTGGGATCATGCCCTCATGGTAGGGTGTGGCTTTAGCAGGGAAGAGGTGTAAGATGGAAGGGGTTTCTGGGAAATGTTGAAATTACCTGGAGGTTGTGTGTTTGTGTGTGTGTGTCCCTCTGGAATTTGGAGTTGTGGCCTCTTGGGGAAGGCTGGGCTTACCTGCAAGGTGGGGCTCCAGTGCAAGAGGGAGAGGTTGAGCCAGACCTGGGGAGACTGGAGGTCCAACCTTTCCCAAGTCCTGATCCCCCATATTCCCCTCTCTCTCCCCCTTCAACCCTCAATCCTCTTCTCCACCTTTCCATTTCTCTTTCCCTCCTTCCTCCCTGTCTCCTCTCCTTCTCTCCCTCCATCCCCTGCCCCCGCACTTTTTTTTTCTCTCCTTTCCCCCCACCCAACCCACAGCCGTTCTCCGGCCCGCGCTGCGAGCGGGTGGCACGTTCCTGCTGGGAGTTGCAGTGCCCCGTGGGCGTCCCGTGCCAGCAGACGGTCCGTGGACCGCGCTGCGCCTGTCCCCCGGGGCTGTCGGGTCCCGCCTGCCGGGGTTCCCGGGGGTCGACACTGGGAGCCGCCAATGCCAGCTGCGTGACCTCCCCCTGCCTCCACGGGGGCTCCTGCCGCCCGGAGACGCTGGCGCCCTTCTTCCGCTGCGCGTGCGCGTCAGGCTGGGCTGGGCCGCGCTGTGAGATACCTGCAGCGGTGCCCGAGGCCCCCGAGGAGCCGTCTTGCCCGAGAGCCGCCTGCGAGGCCAAAAGCGGCGACAAGCGCTGTGACCGGGAGTGCAACAGCCCAGGCTGCGGCTGGGATGGCGGCGACTGCTCGCTGAGCGTGAGCGACCCCTGGCGGCAGTGTGCGGCGTTGCAGTGCTGGCTCCTCTTCAACAACAGCCGCTGCGACCCCGCCTGCAGCTCGCCCGCCTGCCTCTATGACAACTTCGACTGCCGCGCAGGCGGCCGGGAGCGCGCCTGCAAGTGAGCCGGTCCTCACTCTGTGTCTTGTCTGTCCATGTGTCACATCTGACCATCCATGGGCCCTGCCTCTCTATCGGCCCATCCGTTTGCCTCGGTCTGTCAGTCAATCCTTAATCTGTCTGTTGGGTTGTGCCTTCACTTGACCCGTCTGTTTCTTGGTGTACCGTCTGCCCATCCATGTGTCACTTGTCTGTCTGTCTTCCCATTCCTGTGCCCTGTCTGTCCATCCTTGTTCCCTGCCTGTCTGTCAGTGTGCCCACCTGTCTGTTCATCCATGTGCTCCTTTTGTCTGTTTTTCTGTCTGCTTCTGCACTCCATCTGTCCCTCCCTATGGCCTGTTTGTTTGTCTTTCTGTCCATCCATGAATTCCTTTTGTCCCTCTATACACCCAACTGTCTGTCTGCACACCTGCTTGTCCATCCTTGGACCTCATCTGTCCATCTGTCTGTCTCTATGCCAGTCTGTCCATCTGTATGCCCCATCTGTCCATCTTTGTGCACCACCTGTGCATCCATGTGCCTCTTCTCTCTGTCCTTCTGTCCCTTCACACACCCTTTTTGCCCCTCTATATGCCCATCCATCTGTCCATGCTCCTGCATGTCTATTCCTGCCCCTCTTCTGCCATTCTCTATGTCCGTTCATGAGCCCTATTTGTCCTATGCATTCCATCTGTCCATCCCTGTGCTGCGCTCTGTGTGACCCTCTGTGTGTTCCTCCGCCTGGAACCCTTTCCTTACTTTTATCTTCCTGTCCTCATTCCCACCCTCACTCTCCCCCTTGCTCATTCTGCTCCAGCCACCCTGGCCTTTCTTCCATTCTTCAGATTCCCCAGGCTTGGCCCCACCTCAGGGCCTTTGCACTGGCTGTTCCCTCTGCCTGGAATGCTTTCCTTCAGGAAGCCACATGGCTCCTTCCTCACCTCCTTCAAGTTTTTGCTCAAGCAATGACCTTCTCAGTGAGCTCCTCCCTGGCCACCCACCCCCAGCCTTATTTTTTTCCTTAGCATTTAATTCCATATAGATGTGTGTGTGTGTGTGTGTGTGTGTGTGTGTTTAAATTTAGCCTAAATTTAGCCTTTATTGGTGTGTGATCGAAATGCTGTATATTCTGCTCATTCATCTCCTTTAATATCCGTCTCCGCCCACTGTAATGCCAGCTCCACGTGGGTAGGGATTTATGTTGGGGCCATATCCTTAGAGCCTACAGTAGCGCCCAGCACCTAACAGGTGGCTCTCAGTAGTTATTGACTTATTAATAGTTACAAAGCAATGGCTGTGTTTGCAGAAAGCCTGATACATTCCACAAGCACGTGGATACATTCCAGTTCTCTGCGCTTGCGCTGTCTCCAGGGTCTGGGTGCTCTGTGGTGTTTGCGTGCCGCGGAGCTGGAGGCTCCCTTGACCCCGCCCCTCTCTGTCCCCAGCCCGGTGTATGAGAAGTACTGCGCGGACCACTTTGCCGACGGCCGCTGCGACCAGGGCTGCAACACAGAGGAGTGCGGTTGGGATGGACTGGACTGTGCGGGTGAGGTGCCAGCTCTGCTGGCCCGAGGTGTCCTGGTGCTCACTGTGCTGCTGCCGCCGGAGGAGCTGCTGCGCTCCAGTGCCGACTTCCTGCAGCGGCTCAGTGGCATCCTGCGCACCTCTCTGCGCTTCCGTCTGGATGAGAACGGCCAGGCTATGGTCTTCCCTTACCACCGGCCTGGTCCTGGCTCCGAATCCCGGAATCGGCGGGAGCTGGCCCCTGAGGTGATCGGGTGAGTGACTCCCCCCGGGGGAGCCATGGTGCCCACGCAGACGCTAGGCCGGGCGTGGGAAGGGGCACCATTCCTCAGGTCTTGTGCATTTATTTCCCTTAACATCTGGGAGAGCCTTCTTGGCAATACATACAGCATCATACAATACATGCATCTCAGTCTTGGCACCGTTGACATTTGGGGCCGGATCATGCTTTGCTGTGAGGGGCTGTCCTGTCTTGTGCGCTGTAGGATGTTTAGCAGCATCCCTGGCCTCTATCCACTAGATGCAGGCAACGCACCTGCCCTCCCTTAAGATGTGACAACCCAAAATGCCTCCAGACATGGGCAAGGGTCCTCTGGGGGAACAGAATAGCCCCTGGTCTAGCACTATTTCCTTCTGGAGAGGCAGGGGTATAGCAGAGCGTTTAAGGGCATGTGTCGTTTTTTGTTTGTTTTAGAAATGGAAAATATAGAACTCTCCTGCTGGGGGCCTGGCAGAGGGGCCAGAAGGGCGATGTGGCTTCTGAGCAGAGTGAGATGTGCCACAGGGAGGAGGGCTGGAGGCTAGAGATGAGGGGCAGGGCCTCTGCCTGGGTATGGCTGGGATGGGGGAGACGGAGAGGATAGTTGATGGGTGCGCCAGTCCCTGGCTGGGGTGACCGAGTTGCTGGAAGTGGTGTCATCAAGATGAAGACACAGGGTGAAAACCAGGGGTTACTTTGGGGCTTCCAGAGGGATCTGGGGGTCTCGGAGAGACGCTCAGGAGGCAGTTGGGGTCAGAAGATTGAGAGAAGAAAGAAAAAAGGGTTTGGCAATCATTGCATCCATGGGAGGGACACAAAGAAGTGGGGAGAGATGTGGGGACAGAAGGATCATCTGGGGACACTGAGTCCTGAGGATTGGTTGAAGGAAATTAGCTCAGAAAAGAGAAGGAGGAGAGCCAGGGCCCAGGGCACTGGGTATCCCAAAGAATGAAAATGTTTGGAGGGTTGGGTTCCTGGAAGCAGAGCCTGAGATGGAGATTCAGATACATGTGACGTATTGGAAGCGTGCTCTCAGTAGACAGGGAATGAGGGAAGTAGGATGGGGCAGGGGAGGAACTGAGGCAGGAGGTAGCCTCAGCCAGGGTCCGGCCTCAGCCTGATCCCTTGGAGGGCTCTGGAGGGTGAATAGCACCTCAAAGTTGGTCCCACCTTGAGACAGGAGGGCCAGCTTTTGTACACCCCACATGAGCCAATCCCTGGCTGAAGGCTTCCCTAAGGGGTGTCACCTCCCAGGTGAAGGGATCCCCACTTCTCTGAGGCCAGAGAGGCAGCTGTCAACTGTTAGAAGCCAATGCTCATAGCAGGCAGGAGATGGACACACCAACCTGATAAAGGAGAAGTCGACATGAAAACAATGACCATTGGATTCATGGCTCAGAGGACACTGGTGGCCACAGCAAGACTCGTTTGGGGAATTGATAAAGAATTTTAAACATATACAAAAACAGAGCAGGGTAATGAACGTCGAGATACCTAGGACCTAGCATTGACAATGAACACATATGGCCGTTATTATTTCATGCATAGTCCCTTCAGTTTGTTCTAGTTCCCATGTTATGTTGAAATAATTTCTAGATAGCATGTCATTTCGTACGTAGACATGTCAGTATGTTTCTGTAAAACATAAGCTCTTTCTTTAAAACACGATAATACCATGATCACAGTTAAAAAAATAAATATCCTTAATATCACCGAATATATAGTAAGTGTATTTAAAAAAAGACTGGTTTTGGGGTTGTGGTGGAGTTGGATGCTAGATAGGGGGCAGTGGTGACATGGTGAGTAGAGAGGCTGGAGCCTGGTGCAGGGGAGTGGGGCCTGGTGCAGGGGAGTGGGGCAGGGTGCAGGGCTTGTAGGAGTGCCTGCTGAATCTCCCTGTCCCTCTGTTGTGTCCCCGCAGCTCTGTGGTGATGCTGGAGATTGACAACCGTCTGTGCCTGCAGTCGCCTGAGAATGACCACTGTTTTCCCGACGCCCAGAGTGCGGCAGACTATCTGGGAGCGCTGTCAGCGGTGGAGCGCCTTGACTTCCCGTACCCACTGCGGGCGGCACGGGGTGAGGGCCAGCCTGGTGGGTGATGAGGGTGGAACCGGGGCTCCCATGGCGGGGTGGGCCTCGGCCCCTGGTTGAGACCCCTGCTTCCTGCCCGCAGGGGAACCGCTGGAGCTGCCAGAGCCGAGCGTGCCGCTACTGCCCCTGCTGGCTGCGAGCGCCGTCTTCCTGCTGGTCATTCTCGTCCTGGGCGTCATGGTGGCCCGCCGCAAGCGTGAGCACAGCACCCTCTGGTTCCCCGAGGGCTTCGCGCTGCACAAGGATGCTGCAGCTGGCCACAAGGGCCGGCGGGAACCCGTGGGCCAAGACGCTCTGGGCATGAAGTGAGGACCCTGACTCAGCCCATTCCCTGTCCCTGACTGTGGGGCTTTGTGAGCCCTTGAGCCCACCTTGACCTGACTTTGACCTCTGACCCCTACCTGACCCTAACTTCAGACTCCAGCCTGGAAACCCAGTGTTCATCCCCTTGACCACTGACTCGATGATCCCTGGGAATCACCCCTGATGCGTGACCCTTGGCCCCATTTCCCATGATCCAGTTCCCTCACTCAGATCCTACTCTGACTCTACCCTGAACCCTCCCTGACCACAGCTTCTCAGATTTCACCCTGATAGTCAAAATTTGTTCCCACATGACTACTGATCTCGTGATCCCTGTCTGCATCCCAATCCCTTGCTGGCTCCGTGACCTATCCTCTATGACCCCCAATATCACCTCTGACTCTAACACACCCTGACTTTTGACCTCACCTCTGACCCCCTTTCCACCCCAACTCAGTGCTCATTCCCCATGATCCTCAATCTTGGCCTTGGCCGTGGGCTTCACCTCCAACTCCCTGGCCTGTCCCTCAAGACTCCAACCCCACCCTGACCTAATCCCTGAATTTACCCCTCTCCTGTCACCCCGTGACCCCCGGCCTCTCTCCACAACCTCCTCGATTCTGGCTACATCTCTCGCCTGTTATGAGGATAACTCTATCCTCCATGACCCCTGATGTCATCTTCTATAACCCCTGCTATGTGCCTGGGACCCTCACCTGTCCCACGGCTGACTGCTCTGACCTCTGACCCCACTCCTGTGCTTCCCCAGTTCCACCTTAAGACCCTGGCCGTCACCCATCACAACCCCTGATGGTACCCCCTGCAACCTTGACCACATCCTGCATCCCCTCAGTGGACCATGTCTCTTGACCCTGCACCCTGCCCCTACTGACCCATTGTCCCCTCCTTCCTGCCCCCCACAGGAACATGGCCAAGGGTGAGAGTCTGATGGGGGAGGTGGCCACAGACTGGATGGACACAGAGTGCCCGGAGGCCAAGCGACTGAAGGTTGTGTCCCCTCCTCTGACCCCTGCCCTCAGGATCCTGGGTTGGGGCTTGATGGCCAGTGGGAGAGCCGGGAAAATCTCTGCTGTCCCTGGCGCTGGAGAAGAGTCACAGCACTCACCCCATCCTGGTCCTGGCATCTTTCCAGAGGGCATCCCCTGGCCCAGACAGTGACTCTGCTTTCTCTCTGCGGCATCCAACTTAGTCCAGCGTGCCCAGCCTGAGAGCACTCCCAGCTGGGCTTTTCCTGTCCTGGGGCCACAGCTACGGGCCCTGTCTTAGTCAGCTAGGGCTGCCATAATGAAATACCACAGCCTGGTGGCTCAAACAGCAGACGCTTATCTCCTCACAGCTCTGGAGGGTGGAAGTCTACGATCAAGGTGCTGGCAGGGTTGGTTCTTGGTGAGGGCTCTCTTCCTGGCAGGTAGAATGTGCTTTCTCACTGTGTCCTCATGTGACCTTTCCTCTGTGTGTGCATAGAGAGAGAACTCTGGCGGCTCTTCCTCTTCTTATTAGGACATTGGTCCTATTGAATTAGGGCTCCACACTCATGATCTTATTTAACCCTAATTACTTCCTTAAAGGCCCTGTCTCCAAATATAGTCATGTTGGGGGATTAGGCCTTCAGCATATGATTTTTGGGGAGCACAGTTCATAACAGCCTCCTGCTAGCATTACTTTGACCCTTGGTGAATGCCTTGAATGTACATAGAGCATCTTATTTCATCTTTATGAGGATGCTATAAAGTAGCTACTGATACACACCTCCATTCTTAGCTGCCTCTCCCCTGCCTATGTTTTCTTTTTCTTTTTTTTTGGCCGCACTGTGCGGCTTACAGGATCTTAGTTCCCCAACCAGGGATTGAACCCCAGCCCTCGGCAGTAAAAGCGTGGAGTCCCAACCACTGGACCACCAGGGAATTCCCTCCCCTGCCTATGTTTTAATATTTGTTGAAATGAAGACACCTATTACAATTGACAGCTAAAGAAATCTGCTTGCCCCAGGCTTTTTTTTTCTTTCTCATCCAAAAGTGGGTGTTAAGTATATGGTACAGAATGTTTATGATGGCATTTTAGCATTGCGGAATGATTACATCATCCTTATTTTACCAATGAGAAGCTCAGAGCTCTCATGTGATTTGCCTAGGGTCACGAGCCTACTAAGTGACAGTGTCAGACATTGAATCCACATTGAAGGCTGTCCCATCCTCCTTGGCCCTTTCTGGTTAGCTGTCCATCACCTGGCTCTCCCCTTTCATGAAATTCAACTCCCCACCTGGGTCCTTAAGCTCAGGTCTGGCTTGATCAGGCTCTGTGTTTGGTGCAGGCTGTTAAATGCCCAGGCAGGCTAGTTAGGGGTATTCTGTCCTGTTTTCATAACTTCATTCTTCCCGTCTGGACCATGAGTCTGAAACGTATTGAGCTCCTCTGAGGGGCCCAGGTGCTAGACTCCTGAGGGTAAATCAATACATTTGTGTGTGATTATTGGGTCCTGATACCTCACGTTCATATCTGTGGTACCACGTGGGAGCCTACGTGGTATCCAGGGCAACTCCCTGCTTCTCACCTTTCACTCCTTTCCCAGATTAATACTGGGAATTATTATTTTGCTTAAAGATTTCTTTATTATTTATTTATTTATATATTGTTTTGGCTGCGTCAGGTCTTAGTTGTGGTGCTCGGGATCTTCGTTGAGGCACGCGGGATTTTTCACTGCGGTGCGCAGGCTGTTTTGTTTTGGTGCGTGGACTTCTCTCTAGTTGTGGCATGTGGATTTTTCCCTTCTCTAGTTGTAGTGCTCAGGCTCCAGGGCACGTGGGCTGTGTAGTTGCGGCGTGTGGGCTCTGTAGTTTGTGGCAGGTGGGCTCTAGTTGAGGCGTGAGAGCTCAGTAGTTGTGGCGTGCGGGCTTAGTTTCTCCAAGACGTGTGGGATCTTAGTTCCCCAGCCAGGGATCGAACCCGTGTCCCCTGCATTGTAAGGCGGATTCTTCACCACTGGCTCACCAGGGAAATCCCAATACTGGGAATTATTATTATTGCAGGATCCCCCAATCCCACATTTCTTTAACCAGTGATTTGGAATTTCCAGAGTACAAGTTTTGCATTTCTTCTGTTGAATTTAATTTTAAAGTTTTTGTTCTTTTTGATACTGTTGTCAATAGAATTGTTCTCTTAATTTCATTTTTGGTGTGTTCCTATCTAGTGTATAGACAGGTGTGTGCTGACAGGTGTTATGCTCTGTGTCTCTTCCGTTTTTTAAAATTAAAAAAAATTTTTTATTTATTTTATTTTTAATTTTTTGGCCGCACTGCACGGCATGTGGGATCTTAGTACCCTGACCAGGGATCGAACCCACGTCCCCTGCATTGGAAGTGCGGAGTCTTAACCACTGGACCGCCAGGGAAGTCCCCTCTGTGTCTCTTCCTTGATCACTTCCGTGGGTTCCCAGACCCTCTACCCTTCTAACCCGGATTAAAATCCCAGTTCTTCCTCTTATGAGTTCTCTGAGCTCCAGTACATCAATTTTCCATTTCCTTATCTATAAAAGAAGCGGGATGTTAATGGTTTCTTGGGGCCATATGTGCATCTCCGTGAGAGAAGCCTGTGGGAATGCCCAGACTGTCCCTCTAACTGTGTCTCCCAACCCCTTGTGAGAACCTGGGTCCTTGTGCCTCCAGGTAGAGGAGCCTGGTGTGGGAGCTGAGGATGCCGTGGATTGCCGCCAGTGGACTCAACACCACCTGGTTGCCGCCGACATCCGCGTGGCACCAGCCATGGCATTGACGCCACCACAGGGCGATGCAGATGCTGATGGCATGGATGTCAACGTGCGTGGTCCAGGTCAGGCATCCCTCCCTCCAGGATGCCCTTTATCCATCCTACTCGTGAGAGGTTGCATCTGGGTCTGTTTCTGGGGAAAGCTGGGTGTGTCTGGGTGTCCGTCTGTGGGGGTGTGTGTTAATCAGGACTTTCGGTTGTAACTTTTAATAGCCCAACTCAAGCTAACTTAAGTAAAACAAGGGATTTACCGACTCTTGTAAATGGAAGCTTCAGGCACATTTGGATCCAGGACTCAACACCTCTTGGCTCCACAGCCCAAGTAGGCTTTTTCCTGCAGGCACTGATAGCTACAGGTGGGACAGGCCTTACAAAATCTTTTTCCCATATGTACCAGCAAAAGTCCCAGGATGAGTTCTGATTGGATGGACATACCAATTCCTGAACCAATCAGTGTGGCCTGGGGCCTGGAATATGCAGATTGACAGGCCTGAGTTCTATTCCTGTCCTTGAAGGAAGGATTTGGCTTTATCTAGGGCTTGAGGACGGAGAATGGGATGCAAGTAGCCTCCTAAGGGAAACAAGAGCAAATGCTCATGAAGCGTATAGCAGACCGTGTTATCTAGATCCTCTTGGATTTGTCTTTGCCGCATTTTGGGATATGCCTTCCCCAGCTCTGTTTTGCTTTTGCTCCCAATGACCAGGACCTATGGCTCTCTTTTGAAGCCCTTCAGGCTACCGGGGCCTGAGGTGCTTGGTATTTTATGTCCCTGGGGGCAGCTCCTGACCAGTGGTTGCAGGAGTATGAAAGGCTCAGCTCCTTTGACTCAAGCTGGATTACAACTCTGGGGTACAGCTCAGCTTCCACAGTCCCCCTTTGGGATCAGACTGAAATAACTCTCCAGGCATTTGCCCAAGGTTGCACACTTGTTTGACTGCCTCCCTCCTTCGTTCTGTGTCCCCTGCTACCTAGGAGCCCTTCTGGGACAAATCACATGCCCATGAATCCTCATCCTGGGTTGGCTTCTGGGGCACCTGACACAGGTGTGTGTGTGTGATGGGAGGATTTGCCATTCCCTCTTGTGTTTCCACATGTCCCACTTCCTCCTAATGCAGTGCCCTCAATCGTATTCCCCAGAAAGGCCCTGTGCCCACCTCCCTTGTGACACACTCCTGGTCCCTGCAGATGGCTTCACCCCACTAATGCTGGCCTCCTTCTGCGGGGGGGCCCTGGAAGCAATCCCAGCTGATGAGGACGAGGCAGAAGACACATCAGCCAGCATCATCTCAGACCTTATCTGCCAGGGGGCACAGCTTGGGGCTCGGACCGACCGCACGGGTGAGACGGCCCTGCACCTGGCTGCCCGCTATGCCCGGGCTGACGCGGCCAAGCGGCTGCTGGATGCGGGGGCAGACACCAATGCCCAGGACCACTCAGGCCGCACCCCCCTGCACACAGCCGTCACTGCTGATGCCCAGGGCGTTTTCCAGGTGAGATGGGCTCGCCTCTTTGGACTTCAGAGCTGGGACAGGCATCAGACTGACTTGGGTTCAAGCCCTGGTTCTGCCTTTCAGAGCTCATCTTTCTCATTTGTAAGATGGGGATATATGGGAGTACAGTTTCTGGCAAGAAGCTATTCCCTGCACCTCATCAGTTCCATGGGGTGTATTGGTTGGGGTCCTCAGAGGGCTTAGAGGTGCTTCTCGTCCCTTTGTTCTTGCCATGACTCCTCCTGCTGTGCCCCATCTCCCTTAGATTCTCATCCGGAACCGCTCCACAGACCTGGATGCCCGCATGGCAGATGGCTCCACAGCACTGATCCTGGCGGCCCGCCTGGCAGTGGAGGGCATGGTGGAAGAGCTCATCGCCAGCCATGCTGATGTCAATGCTGTGGATGAACTCGGTAGGCTGTGGGGGGTAGTGGTGGGTGGGGGCTGAGAGGGTGTCATCTGGGCCCTGACTGTTGGTGTGAACGCACACCCACACTGACACCCAGTCAATGAAACTCGTGTACTCATAACAGGGTTTCAACATGGACCTACACTCATGCATTAAAAAAAAAAAATGGCGCCCATTAGCCCATACTGTGTGGCAGTGGTTCAGGGAAAGGTGCCCTTCCCAAGACCCTTCCCTTCCATCTGCTTTGTTAGAAGAACTTACTCTGGTGCCATCTGCTGGACAACTGGTGTAATAAATTTGCAAATCAGCCAGATCTATAGGTGAGGGCCGCTCCGTCCCTGGAGGTGGCTTGCTTGCCCAACAGTGACCTGCCCTTGGACTCTTAGAAACATCCTTTGGAGCAGGTGTTCTCAATCTCAGCAACCTTGACATGTGGGGTTGGATCATTCTTTGTGGTGGGGGCCGTCCTGTGTAGTGAAGGATGTTTTTTTAAATTTATTTATTAAAAAATTTTTTTTTATTTTAAAATTTTTATTGGAGGATAGTCGATTTACAATGTTGTGTTAGTTTCAGGTGTACAGCAAACTGAATCAGTTATACATATATGTATATCCACTCTGTTTTAGATTCTTTCCCATCTAGGCCATTACAGAGCATTGAGTAGAGTTCCCTGTGCTCTACAGGAGGTCCTTATTAGTTATCTATTTTGTTATGATAGTATGTATGTGTCAATCCCAATCTCCTAACTTATCCCTCCCCCCTTGTCCCCCTGGTAACCATAAGTTTGTTTTCTACATCTGTGGCTCTATTCCTGTTTTGTATATAAGTTCATTTGTACCATTTTTTAAGATCCCACCTATAAGCGACATCATATGATATTTGTCTTTCTCTGCCTGACTTACTTCACTCGGTATGACAATCTCTAGGTCCATCCATGTTGCTACAGATGGCATTATTTCGTTCTTTTTTTGTGGCTGAGTAATATTCCACTGTATATATGGACCACATCTTCTTTATCCAGTGTAGGATGTTCAGTAGCATCCCTGGCTTCCACCCACTGATGCCAATAGCACCCCACCTCTCAGTTGTGACAACCAAAAATATTTCCAGACATTGCCAAATGCCCCTTAGAGGAAAATCACCCCTGGTTGGGAAATACGGCTTTAGAAGAGCACTGTCCAATAGAACTTTCTGTGATGATGGAAATATTCTTTGTCTGTTCTGTTCAATATGGTAGCCACTGGCATGTGCTGTCAAGCACTTGAAATGTGGCTGGAGTGAGCAAAGAACTAAATGTTTTATTTCATTTAATGTTTTAACCTTTGTTTTGCCTACTTAAAAAAACCCCAGCTGTACTGACATATAATTCAGATGCCATGCAATTCATCCATTTCAAGTACAAAATCCAATCATTTTTAGTATAACCACATAGTTGTACAAATATCATCATAATAAAATTTAAAACGTTTTCATCACCTGAAAAAGAAGCTCTCACCTCTTAGCCATCACCCCTTCAATCCCCCTCATCTTCCCGGCCCTTAGGCAACCGCTAATGTACTTTCTCTCTATATGGATTGGTTATTTCATATAAATGGAATCATACAATATGTGGTCTCTTTTGACTGGCTTCTTTCACTTAGCACGATGTTTTTGAGGTTTACAAATGTTGTAGCGTGTATCCGTATTATTTCTTTTTTGTTTTTTAATGAATAAATAATATTCTGTTATATGGATATACCACATTTTGTTTATCCGTTCATCCACCGATGGACATTTGGGTTGTTTCTGATTTTTGGCTGTTATGAATAATGCTGCTATGGACAGTCCTGTATCATTTTTTGTGTGGACATATGTTTTCATTTCTCTTGGGTATATCCGTAGGAGCAGAATTGCTGGGTCACATGGTAACTCTGTTTAACCTTTTAAGGAACTGCCAGACTGTTTTCCACAGTGGTTGCCCTGTTTTACATTCCTACCAACAGTGTATGAAGGTTCCAGTATTTCCACATCCTCACCAACACTTGCTATTATCTGTCTTTTTGTTCTAGTCTTCCTAGTGGATGTGATTTAGTATCTCATTGTGGTTTGATTTGCATTTCCCTGATGGCTAATGATGTTGAGCATCTCTTCACATGCTTATTGTCCATTTGTGTATCTTCTTTGGAGAAATGTCTATTCAGATTCTTTGCCCATTTTTAAACTGGGTTACTCGTCTTTTTATTATTGAGTTGTAGAAGTTCTTCATATAGTCTAGGTATGTCTCTTATCAAACATAGGGTAGGTTTAATATATTTGTAGGTTTTCTTTTTACTTTCTAGATGGTGTCCTTACAAGCACAAAAGTTTTCATCTTGATGATGTCCAATTTATCTATTTTTGTCGTTTTTGTTATTGTTGCTTGTGTTTTGGGTGTCATATCTAAGAATCTCTTACCTAATTCAAGGTCATGAAGATTTACTCCTATGTTTTTTTCTAAATGTTTTATAGTTTAAGCTTTTACATTTAAGTCTTTGACTCATTTTGAATTATTTTTTTGTATATGGTGTGCAGTAGGGGTCCAACTTTATTGTTTTGCACGTGGAGATAACAGTTGTACCAGCACCATTTGTTGAGAAAGCTATCCTTTCCCCGTTAAATGGTCTTGGTACCAATTTAATTTAACTTGTTTTACTGTTTTTTTCCTTTTGGCTGCCCTGTGCAGCATGTGGGATCTGTTTCCCGACCAGGGACTGAACCCAGGCCACAGCAGTGAAAGCCCGGAATCCTAACCACTAGACCACCAGGGAACTCCATTTTTTTTTTTTTTTTTGTAATTTTAATTTACATAAATGAAAGAACCGCATGTGACTGGTGGCTATTGCACTGGACAGCACAGCTCTAGGTACCACTGAGTGAGGTCCACGTAGTACCCCCCGTATACGGAGAGTTACATCTACAGGTGTGCACGCACATGGACCCAAACACAGTTACTCAGATACTCGTGGCAGGCCTACCCTCCCCCCATCCCAGGCCATATTCTAGACATTTTCTGTCCCCCTGCTGTTGAGGGGGCCAGCAAATGAGCCTGGTCCTGACCCTGACCTTCCCTCACTTCCCCCCGCAGGAAAATCAGCCTTACACTGGGCTGCAGCTGTCAACAACGTCGAGGCCACCTTGGCCCTGCTCAAAAATGGAGCTAACAAAGACATGCAAGATAGCAAGGTGAGCCGCAGCCCTTGGCCCACCTGGGAGTCAGCCCCGGCACAGCTTCCACAGGTGGCAGAGAGCAGGTTGGGGTAGGCTAGTGGGGGCATTCACCCTGCCTGCAGCCAGCTTTCAGGTGTGGGATTTGGGCCCAAGGGGTTTCAATAGTGGATCAGAGGAGGAAGTGTATAGCAGTTGCTGGGTGACCTTGGGCAAGTTGCTTAACTCTTTTGAACCTCTGTTCTCATCCTCGAAATGGGGAAGCAACGGTAGCCACCTCATTGCGTCTTTCGAGGATTCAGTGAGCTAAAGCTTTTAGAAAGTGCCTTAGCACATCCTCAATAAAAGGTAGATGTTATGATTGTTGTTTAAAAACCCTTGCAAGGTGGTATTAGTCTCATTTTACAGATGAAAGAGTGAGGCTCAAAGGGGTGCGGGGTTGGATTCCATCCTTATTTAAAATTTCCAAAATTATATTCATTATGGATTCTTTTTGCATTAATCTTAATTTAAAAATTTTTCATTAAAATATCATTTATTTTGATGCCCCCTTAAATTTTATGTCTAAGGCGAGTGCTTCACTCTCCTCACCCCGGTCCTGGCTTTTGCGGCCTGAAGCTTAGTGGGTGCTGGATGAATGTGGCTTAAAGGAAAGAACTTGCCCAATTTTCCCCAGCAGAGCTGAGATTCCGACCGAATCTGGCTGGAGAGTATGAACTCTTAGATCTCAGGTTCCCCCAGAGAGAGGAGGCCTCTGTGATGTTAGCCAGCAGTTAATCCTGACTCTTGTGACCCTGACATCTTGTGGGTTCTGGGCCGCCACAGGAGGAGACTCCGCTGTTCCTGGCCGCCAGGGAGGGCAGCTTTGAGGCTGCCAAGCTGCTGCTGGACCACTTTGCCAACCGTGAGATCACAGACCACCTGGACAGGCTGCCCCGGGATGTGGCCCAGGAGCGGCTGCACCAGGACATCGTGCGCTTGCTAGACCAGCCCAGTGGGCCCCGTAGCCCCCCTGGCCCCCACGGCCTGGGGCCCTTGCTCTGTCCGCCCGGGGCCTTCCTCCCAGGCCTCAAGGTGGCACAGTCCGGGGGCAAGAAGAGCCGGAGGCCTCCTGGGAAGGCGGGGCTGGGGCCTCAGGGCACCCGGGGGCGGGGCAAGAAGCTGACCCTGGCCTGCCCGGGGCCCTTGGCCGAGAGCTCGGTCACGCTCTCGCCGGTGGACTCGCTGGACTCCCCACGGCCCTTTGGTGGCCCCCCCGCGTCCCCTGGCGGCTTCCCCCTCGAGGGGCCCTACGCGGGTGCCGCGGCCACAGCCGTGTCTCTGGCACAGCTCGGTGGCGCAGGCCGGGCAGGTCTCGGGCGCCAGCCCCCCGGGGGCTGTGTGCTCAGCCTGGGCCTGCTGAACCCCGTGGCCGTCCCCCTCGACTGGGCCCGGCTGCCCCCACCTGCCCCCCCAGGTCCCTCTTTCCTGCTGCCGCTGGCCCCGGGACCCCAGCTGCTGAACCCCGGGAACCCCGTGTCCCCCCAGGAGCGGCCCCCACCGTACCTGGCAGCCCCAGGACATGGCGATGAGTTCCCCGCGGCCGGGGCCCACAGCAGCCCCCCAAAGGCCCGCTTCCTGCGGGTCCCCAGCGAGCACCCTTACCTGACCCCATCCCCAGAGTCCCCCGAGCACTGGGCCAGCCCCTCACCTCCCTCACTCTCGGACTGGTCCGACTCCACGCCCAGCCCGGCCACTGCCACCGGGGCCACGGCCGCTGGGACACTGTCTGCCCAGCCGCTCCCCCTGTCGGTCCCTGGCCCTCTTGCTCAGTCCCAGACCCAGCTAGGGTCCCAGCCTGAAGTCACCCCCAAGAGGCAAGTGTTGGCCTGAGGGCTGCACAGTTCCTAGATTTGGGGAGGCTGTAGAGACACCCCATCCTGCTTCCTCTCTGTCTCCCCTTTTAGTCATTTCATTCTCTCTAATCTCTTCTCCTGCACCCCACCCTCCTTGCAGCGTGACCAAGACAGGTCACAAGCCTAGGGCTTCAGTCTTCCTTTATTTATAAGGGGTGCAGGCTGACCCCCACCCTTTGGGTCTTGTGGTGAGTCTGGGACATGCTCCTGCCTCTCCCCTCTTCCTGGGGCCACCGCCCCTCCAATTCTCTCCTGCTTTCTTGCCTCCTCTGGCCTCTCTCACTCATGTTCTGACACAGGTGGATTATTATTATTATTTTTTTTTACATTTTGTATAGAAACAAATTCATTTAAACAAACATTATTATTATTATTTTTTACAAAATATATATATGGAGACGCTCCCTGCCCCCTGCAAACCCCCCAGTGCCCCCGTGGGGCTGAGTCTGTGGGCCCATTCGGCCAAGCTGGATTCTGTGTACCAAGTACACAGGCATGACCGGGATCCTGTGTACCAAGTACACGACCCTGGTGTGTACCAAGTAGGCACCCTTGGGCGAACCCTCTGGGGCTAGGGGTCGGGTGAGACTTGGGAGCCTTCTCCCCACCCCACCTCCCTCACTTCACTGCATTCCAGATGCAACTTATTCTATAGCTTTGCTGGGGGAAGTGCCCTTCTGGCCTGGAGAGCCTGTCCCCAAGCCCCCCCTCACAGAGTGTGGGCCGCCTCCCTTTGGGAACTGGGGGGTGGGGTGGCCGGTGGGAATATGAGGACCAGGGGAGACATGTGCGTTTTACTTTGTCTCCCTGTAAATATGGGCCTGCAGGGAGGAAAGGAGCTGCCTGCGTGGTACCTCCTCCTGGTACTCCCCTGGCCCAGCCCCAGGGCAGAATAGAAGTATTTGTAGGCTATTTTTGTAATATAGCTTCTGGTCACAGTCCTTGTGTAGCTAAATTCCCAGGCCTTGCATTGTACAGCCCCCTTTCCCCTCACCACCTAATAAAGGAATAGTTAGCACTCAATGTCATTGTCTGTGTCTAGGTAAGTTTCGGGGGCGGGGGGTGGTAGTGTGGGGTTTCTGTCTCTTCAGCGCTAACTTTTGAGACAGGCTGGGACCTGGGACCCTTTGCTGCAGTGCTTGCACCTGGACGAACATCTACTGGAGCAACAAAAGACAAAGGAACTCTAAGGGACTAAAAATAACTATGGGCATGTGCAGTTGGGGCAAATTATGGCCAACAAGATACCAAAAGACCAAAAAAAAAACACCCAACTGCCACTTCTGAAGAGCTGGGAGCAAAAGCAGGGTGTCGGGAGCAAAAGCAGGGTCCTGCGCATGCCCCCTGCACACACCACCACCAAAGGGGTGGGCAGACCACCAAAGCCACCCTTCTGGCTCCACCCTTGGACCCGCCCTCACCCCATACCTCCACCCTTGGGGAGCAAGCAAGCACTGGAGGAATCTGTTCGTTCTCGCTCCCGGCTGCTGCAGCAGGGGTCCCAATAAAGCCTTGCCTGAATTTCTTGTCTGGCCTCTGATCAATTTCTATTGACTAAGGAGGCCAAGAGCCGTGGTTGGTAAAAAGCTGGGCTCTCATCTTGGGGTCAAGCCCTTTGGCTTGCTTGCCAGCCACTTTTGCTTCCTCTTTTGTTGGATGATTCCACTGATTGGACTAGGGGTGGCCACCTGTCTTAATTTGAACCGGATTCCCTTGCTTGAGACTGTTTTTAAAATGCGGATGCTAAGAAAGCTATCAGTTGGTGGAGCTTCTGCGGCCAAGGCAGATGGAGAAATATCGATGGCCAGTTTGGGGTGGTGGGTACTGATGATAAAACAGCAGAAGACGGGAGCTATGCAGGGAGAATCAGAGATGAGCGTTCAAATGGCTCCAGAGGGTTGGAGGGAGTACCTCATTTCCAAATGGAGTATCAATTCCAGTTAATTGAGCCTTTATTCCACTGACATCGATAGGTATTTATTAACTGCTTTCTAAGTGCCTAATGCTGGTTCTGCATGGATCTCACCTCTACTTCATGCTCCCTTGGGGTTTGGAGACAATGCTGCACTGTATAATAAATACTCCTTTCTGTATACCAGCTTGAATGAGTTTCTATGTCTTGCAAATAATTGTGCCCCAAGACAAGGTTGTGTTTACACTGAGGTCCTCCAGGAAAGGAGGAATTTAATGTTCACTGGTTCACCCCATCAGTTGGACTGCTCTTGGTTGCAAGCGACACAAAAAAATCTACCCAGCTGGCTTAAACAAACAAAAACCAATTTATAAATTCATATAACTAAAAAAGACCAGCTTCAGGGGATATTTGAGCTAGTGGCTCAAATGAGGTCAACAAGGGCTGAGTTCCTCATCTCTACAGATTTTTCTCTGGGCATCAGTTTCATTCTCAGGCTGCATGTGGTACTCAACCCAACTTCTCTTCCCACTCCCACAGCTTCAGCCCTCCTTCTGTATTAGCAAAATAGGTGCAAGGATCATAGACCATCTTGCACATTCCAGAGAACTGAGAAGCTTCTAGTCTTGGGGTTGATCTTGTATTGGCTTCAAATGGGTCGCATATTTATCCTCTAACCTAGTGTTCCTCAACGTTGGTACTGTTGACATTGGGGGCCAGATCATTCTTTGCTCTGGAAGGCTGTCCTGTGCTTTGTAGGATGTTTAACAGCATCCCTGGCCTCCACCCACTAGATGCCAGTAGCGCCCCCTTCTCCAGTGTGACAACCAAAAATATTTCCAGATATTGCCAGTTGCCAAGCAATGAACAATTGCTTTTGAGCACTACTGCTCTAACCAATCACTATGGCAATGGGTTATAGAATGTGCTGATTTCTTAAAGCAATGAGTTTCTGCTCTGGAACTGGGGCGTGGGGTAAATGTCAGGTTTGCAGAAGCAGGAATTCTGTGGAAACAACTAATAAATATTCACTCCACCTCCTCTCTTTTGGCCAAGTCTTTGGAGATGGAACAATCTCTTTTTAAAAAAAAATTTATTGAAATATAATTGACTTACAATGTTGTGTTAGTTTCAATAAAGTGATTCAGTTATTTTATATACATATGTATACATATATATTCTTTTTTTTTACATTCTCTTTCATTATAGGTTATTACAAGATATTGAGTATAATAAGTCCCTGTGCTATACAGTAGGTCCTTGTTTATTATCTATTTTATTTATTTTATTTTTATTTTTAATTTTTTTTGGCCGTGCCATGCGGCTTGCGGGATCTTAGTTTCCCGACTGGAGATTGAACCCACACCCTCGGCAGTGAGAGTGGCGCGTCCTAACCACCGACCACCAGAGAATTCCCTCTATTTATATATAGTAGTGAGTGTGTATATTTAATCCCAAACTCCTGGGACAGTCTCTTTTATCATCTCAAGTTCATTTTATGTTCATTCATTTATCCTCTATATGCTTATTGGGCACTTACTGCATGCCAAATCCTGGACAAACTGTTGGGAGTAGAATGGTGAATTATATGAGCTCACTCCTTGCTCTTATGGAATTTCAGGCTAGTTAGGGGATGTTAGGGGTGCCCCCCTTGTCCCTTTGGGTCTTACCATTGCAGTACATGCTTGATAGCATCTGACTGCAAACACCAGAACTTCTCTTGTGTGGACCAGGAACAACCCTCAAAAATGAGGGATGGGGGCTTCCCTGGTGGTCCAGGGGTTAAGACTCCGTGCTTCCACTGCAAGGGGCACCGGTTCAATCCCTGGTCGGGGAACTAAGATCCCGCATGCTGTGCAGCGTGGCCAAAAAAAAAAAAAAAAAAAAATGAGGGATGGATGGGAGTTGGTGGATAAATACCCCAGCTCCCTCACCCCTCTGTGGGGGCAATTCTGAGGTGTGTTCCACAGACTCTCAGCGGGTGTCCGTCAGGATTGAGCCCCAGTTGCCCATGGTAGCAACTTACTCTTCCTCATGGGAACTTTCTGGAATATTCCTTTTTGGAATGATCCTATTGGATATTTCTGGAATGATCTCTCAGATAAGTTCTTTGCACTTGAATCCTTGGCCCAAGAGAAGTTCATCTTAGCTGCGTGCATGAGTAGACTCTTGGAGGAAAACCGGAGATATTTGTTGGGGGTGCAAGCAAGTTTGGAGATCCTTCTTCCTGAGTGCTACACAAAAGAGGAGAAAGTCGTTCTTCCCACCCACTTTGTCCACTTTATCCTGCGACCCTGGGTCTATGGAAGCAGGGCGTTGGAGATGTGTGTCTCACGGGGTGAACCCACTTTCATACCTGGTGGAGCCAACTTTTTTGTAAGCACATGTGAGACTCTTCCACTCTGGAGGCTCCCTGGAATGGTTGGGGGAGGGGTGTCAGGTGGGGGAACAGGAAGCCTGCATCAGTGGTTGAGAAAAATGTACTAGTGGGATTCAGATTCATGTGCATGTGACTTCATTGACCCACAAGATTTGGGGACATTTGGATTCACATCCTAGGTGACTTCTTTTTTTTTTTTTTTTGCGGTACGCGGGCCTCTCACTGTTTTGGCCTCTCCTGTTGCGGAGCACAGGCTCCAGACGCGCAGGCTCAGCGGCCATGGCTCACGGGCCCAGCCGCTCCGCGGCATGTGGGATCTTCCCGGACCGGGACACGAAGCCGTGTCCCCTGCATCGGCAGGCGGACTCTCAAACACTGCACCACCAGGGAAGCCCCTAGGTGACTTCTTGACCAAGAAGACAATGATAATACAGCTGTGTGTCTGCTGTTTGCCCCTCCAGATATATCCTCACACTTCTCCACTCTGCTCTGTGCACTGGGAGGATGACCTGAGTGGAGAGCATCAGTGGACTCAAGCATCCTCTTGCTTCCACTTGGGTTTGGCCAGTGAGAGGCACAGGTGGGAGATTAGAGGGTAGAATGTATTTATTTCCCTGGTTCCCTGCCTGCAGGGTGGTTTTGATGCTCTCCATCCAGCTGCACTCTGTTAATCTGAATAATTGTTCCCTCTCCTTGGCCCTTCTGGCCTAGGGGGGTAAAGGCTCTCCACCATTGCAAGTCCCAATGTACTGCAGTATGACTCGTCTACACCCTGCCCAAGCTTCATCTATCTGTTATCTATCTATCTATCTATCTTCCTACCTATCATCTATCAATTATCTATGTATCTATCTGTATATCTATGTATCCAACTATCTTTTAGCTATCTACCATCTATCAATTATCTATGTATGTATGTATGTATCTATCATCTATCAGTTATCCATGTATCTATGTATCTGTGTATCTATCTATCTATCATCTATCATCTTTTAGCTGTCATATATCAATTTATCTATCTATCATCTTTTAGCTATCTATCTATTTGTTCATTTTTTGTTCAGCTTTATGAGGAATAACTCACATATAATAAAGTGAACCCACTTTAAGTGTAAAGTTTGATGGGTCTTGACAAGTGCACACAGTCATATAACCACTACACAATCATGTTTCATCATTCCCCTTTGTAGTCAGTCCCCTTCTGCACCTCTGGCTCTGGCAGTTGTGGATCTGCTGTCTGTCACTGTAACTACAGTCTTTCCTTTTCTAGAGTTTCATATAAATGGAATTGTGCAGCGTGTAGGCTTTTGAGTCAGGCTTTTTCTGTTTTTTAAGTTAGCATTGTGCTTTTGAGATTGACTCACATTATTAGGCATATCAATCATTTTGTTAAATTAATTAATTATTGGCTGCATTGGATCTTCGTTGTTGCGCATGGGCTTTTCTCTAGTTGTGGCGAGTGGGGGCTACTCTTCGTTGTGGTGCGCGGACTTCTCATTGTGGTGGCTTCTCTTTTTATGGAGCTCTAGGTACACGGGCTTCAGTAGTTGTGGCACACGGGCTCAGTAGTTGTGTCATGCAGGCTCTAGAGCGCAGGCTCAGTAGTTGTAGCACACGGGCTTAGTTGCTCCGTGGCATGTGGGATCTTCCCGGACCAGGGCTCGAACCCGTGTCCCCTGCATTGGTAGGCAGATTCTTAACCACTGCACCACCAGGGAAGCCCTAGGCATATCATTTATTATGTGTAGTCGTTTTTACTGCTGACGATGGTATGCCTGTCGTGTGTTATAGATATGCCACAGTTTGTTTATCTATTTGTCAGTTTAGGGACATTTTGGTAATTTGTAGTTTTTGGTGTTTAAATAAGGTTGCAATGAACATTCATACAAGTTGTGTGGACACACGTTTTCATTTTTCTCAGGTTTTTTTAGGAGTGAGATGGCTACGTTTCATGGTAAGTGTTTGTTAACTTTTAAAGTTTTTTGCCAAGTGGCTGCATGATTTTGCATACCTACTGGCAATGTATGAGAATTCCAGTTGTTCCACATCTTTGTTAATACTTGGTATTGTCAGTCCTTTTAGCTTAATTTAATTCTAGTGATATAGTGGTGTCTCACTGTGCTTTTAATTTGCATTTAATTTGCAAATGAATATGTCTCTTCATGTGCTCATTTGCGATTCACATCTTCTTTGGTGAAGTATCTGTTCAAATATTTTGCCCATTTAAAATTTTTTAATTTTTCAAATTAAAAATATTGTACCATTGACTTTGTGTGAGTGTGTACAGATCTGTGAGTTTTAACACATGTATAGGTTTGTGTAACCACCATCATACCCAGGATATAGAATAGAATAGCTTTCATCAATCCAAGAAACATCTTCATGACATACAGATGGCCAAGAGGCACATGAAAAGATGCTCAACAACTCTAATTATTAGAGAAATGCAAATCAAAACTACAATGAGGTATCACCTCACATCAGTCAGAATGGCCATCATCAAAAAATCCACAAACAATAAATTCTGGTGAAGGTGTGGAGAAAAGGAAACCCTTCTACACTGTTGGTGGAAATGTAAATTGGTAAAGTCACAATGGAGAGCAGTATGGAGGTTCCTTAAAAAACTAAAAATAGAGCTACCATATGATCCAGTAATCCCACTCCTGGGCATATATCTGGAGACAAACATGGTTCAAAAGGATACATGCACCCCAATGTTCACTGCAGTGCTGTTTACAATAGCCAAGACATGGAAACAAGCTAAATGTCCATCGACAGATGAATGGTAAAAGAAGATGTGGTACATATATGCAGTGGAATATTACTCAGCCATTAAAAAGAATGAAAAATGTCACTTGCAGCAACATGGATGGATCTGGAGATTATCATACTGAGTAAAGTAAGTAAGACAGAGAAAGACAAAAATCATATGATATTGCTTATATGCAGAATCTAAAAAAATGATACAAATGAACTTATTTACAAAACAGAAACAGACTCACAGATTTAGAGAATGAACTTATGGTTACCGGAGGAAAAGTTTGGGAGTAGGGATAGACTGGGAGTTTGGGATTGACATGTACACACTGCTATATTTAAAATAGATAAACAGGGACTTCCCTGCTGGCACAGTGGCTAAGAATCTGCCTGCCAATGCAGGGGACATGGGTTCGAGCCTTGGTTCAGGAAGATCCCACATGCCGTGGAGCAACTAAGCCCATGTGCCACAACTACTGAGCCGACGTGCCACAACTACTGAAGCCCACACACCTAGAGCCCGTGCTTCGCAACAAAGAGAAGCCACAGCAATGAGAAGCCTGTGCACCACAATGAAGAGTAGCCCCCGCTCACCGCAACTAGAGAAAGCCCATGCGCAGCAACGAAGATGCAATGCAGCCAAAAATAAATAAATAAAGTAATTTAAAAATATAAAGTCCTCCTGTGCATAACTGCGATGTGACCTAAAAAAAATAATAAAATAAAATAAAATAGATAACCAACAAGGACCTACTGTATAGCACAGGGAACGCTGCTCAATATTCTGTAATAACCTAAATGGGAAAAGAATTTGAAAAAGAATAGATACATGTATATGTATAACTTTGCTGTACACCTGAAACTAACAGAACATTGTTAATCAACTATGCTCCAATATAAAATAAAAAGAAACGTCTTCATGCTGCCCTTTTGTAGTCACACCTTCTCATCAGTTCTACCCCCTGGCAACCATTGATCTATTATTCTCCATCACTTTAGTTTTGCCTTTTCCCAAAAAATGTCATATAAATTGAGTCATACACTATGTAATCTTTTGAGATTTGCTTCTTTCACTCAGCTGAATAATCTTTAATAATCTTTGGGATTCATGTTCCAGTAGTTTCTCCTTTTCATAGCTGAGTCGTATTCCACCATAAGGATATATCACAGTTTGTTTAACCATTTACTTATTGAAGGACGTCTGCATCGTTTCTGGGTTTTGGATGAATAGAGCTGTCATAAACATTTTGTGTGCATGTGTGGACGTGTGTTTCATTTCCTAGGAAAAATATCTAGGAGTGGAACTGCTGGGTCATATGGTGAAGATATTTTAACTTTATAAGAAGCTGACAAATGGTTTTCAGGAGAGGCTATACAGTTTTGCATTTCCCCCAGCAATGTCTGAAACTTCCAGTTGTTCACATCCTCACTGGCACTGGTATTGTCAGGTTATTTTTGTTGTTGTTACTGTTGTTTGTTTTTATCTTTTGACATTCTACTAGATGCACAGAGATATGTCATTGTGGGTTTTCTATGCATTTCCCTAATGGCTAATGATTTAATCATATTTTCATGTGTTTATTTGCCATCTGTATATCCTCTTTGGTGAAATGTCCGTTCCAGTGTGTTTTGTCCATTTTTAAAAGTTGTTTTGCTATAATTAAAAAAGATACATGCACCCCTCTGTTCATGGCAGCAGTATTCACAATAGCCAAAACATGAAAACAACCTAAATGTCCATCGACAGACATAGGGAACAGACTTGTGGTTGCCAAGCAGGTGGAGGATGGGGGAGGGAAGGACTGGGAGTGTGGGATTAGCAGATGCAAACTATTATATATAGGATGGATAAACAGCCAGGTCCTACTGTATAGCACAGGGAACTATATTCAATATCCTGTGATAAACCATAATGGAAAAGAATATAAAAAAAGAATGTCCATATGTGTATAACTCAGTCACTTTGCTGTACAGCAGAGATTGCCACAGCATTGTAAATCAACTATACTTCAAAAAAATTGCTTTGTTTTCTTACCGTTGATTTTTGGGAGTTCTTTACATGTTCTAGATAGAAATCCTTTGTCAGATATTTGCAAATATTTTATCTCACTCCATGGCTTAACTTTTCACTCTTTTAACCATATCTTTCACAGAGCAGAAGTTTCTAGTTTTAGTAGTCCAATCAAAGTGTTTTTTCTTTTATGGACTGTGCTTTTGTATCATATCTGGGAACTTGTCTTATTGTATGAGGCACAACCTTAATACGATATTGAACAGAAGTGGTGAAAGGAGACATCGTTGTCTTGTTTTTCATCTTTGGGGAAAAACATTTAATCTTTCACCATTCAGTAAAGCGTTAGCTGTAGGTTTTGGGTAGAAGAAGTGTATCAAGTTGTGGAAGTCCTCTCCTATTTCTAGTGTGTTAACAGTGCTGCATTTTGTCAAGTGGTTTTCCGTGTCAATATATATTTTTTCTTCTTTAGTTTGGTAATACGGTGGATTACATTGATTGATTTTTTTTTTTTTTTGGCCGCACCGTGCAGCATGTAGGATCTTAGCATCCCGATCAGGGATTGAACCCGTGACCCCCTGCAGTGGAAGCACGGAGTTGTAACCGCTGGTCCGCCAGGAAATTCCCCACATTGATTGATTTTTTAATTGACATATAATTCACATACTATAAAATTCACAAATTTAAAGTGTACCATTCAGTGGATTGTAGTCTATTCACAAGATTATGCCATCACTACCACTATCCATTTCCAGTTTTCTCATTGCTTTATGGAGGAGAGAATTTTTGGAGGTCATCACTCTGACATGGATTGATTTTTTTTCAAACTTTTTATTTTATATTGGAGTATAGTTTTTTTTTCTTTTAAAACTTTTTATTGGGAAAAAAATTTCAAATGTACACAGAAGGAGAAAGAATTATTTTCCCATTATTCAGCTGTAATAATTATCAATATTTTGTCATTCTCTTTTCATCTATCCCTCCCACCACTTGGAGTATAGTTGATTAACAATGTTGTGATAGTTTCAGGTGTACAGCAAAGAGATTCAGTTATACATATACTTGTATCTATTCTTTTTTAAATTCTTTTCCCATTTAGGTTGTTACAGAATATTGAGTAGAGTTCCCTGTGCTATACAGTAGGTCCTTATTGGTTATCCGTTTTAATTATAGCAGTGTGTACATAATCCCACACTCCCTAACTATCCCTTCCCCCCCACCCTTCCCCCTTGGTAATCGTAAATTCGTTTTCTAAGTCTGTGAGTCTGTTTCTGTTTTGTAAATAAGTTCATTTGTATTGTTTCTTTTTAGGTTCTACATATAAGCAATATCATATGATATTTGTCTTTCTCTGTCTGACTTACTTCACTCAGTATGACAATCTCTTGGTCCATCCATGTTGCTGCAAATGGCATTATTTCATTCTTTTTAATGGCTGAGTAATATTCCATTGTATATATGTACCACATCTTCTTTATCCATTCCTCTGTCAATGGACATTTAGTCTGCTTCCCTGACATGGATTGATTTTGGTTGTTGGATTTATGGGTTTGGAGTTCAGAGGGAATGACTGATCTGGGATATATCTTCAGGGAGCATTGGCACAGGAATGGTATTTAACACCATATGATTATACTAATCACCTAGGGAGAGAGAAGAGAGTCAAGAGTGGGGTCCTGGAGGGCTTCCCTTGTTGCACAGTGGTTGGGAGTCCGCCTGACGATGCAGGGGACGCGGGTTCGTGCCCTGGTCCGGGAGGATCCCACATGCCGCGGAGCAGCTGGGCCCGTGAGCCATGGCTGCTGAGCCTGCGCGTCTGGAGCCTGTGCTCCACAGCAGGAGAGGCCACAACGGTGAGAGGCCTGCGTACCGCAAAAAAAAAAAAAAAAAAAAAAAAAGATTGGGGTCCTGGACTCCCGTTCCAGTGTTAGAGTTGGAGAGAAGAAAGAGATTGAGGAGTAGTCAGAGATGAAAGGGAGAAACCAGGTGTAGCAGATATTGTCAGCCTTCTGTCCATATCTCCTTGCTCTGACCACTTCAGTCTCAATTCCAACAGTCAGTGGAACAGCCAGTCTCATTCCAACAGCCAGCCAACATCTATTTGCCTGAAGGCTTTCTCTGGCCACAAAAGCTTACTCTATTCACTTGTTCAGCAGGCTGGGAGCACTGGGGAATGAATACCCCCAGGGTCCTCCCTGAACACTGACTGACTGGAGTGGGTGTATACATACATCAGCTCCCTCTCCCCTCTGTGGTGAATGCTCTCTGCTGCCCCCAGTGGTTTCCAGTGGGAATGAACCCCAGTTGACACAGGGGTAACTTGCTTGATGACCCGTGCTTCATGAGCTTCCTTTCCTTTCCTTCCTCATTTCTCCACTCTCCTACTTGTGTGTTCTGAGATCACCTCCCAGAGAAGCTTACGTCCTATCAAATCCTTGTCTGCTTCTGGGGGAACTTCAACTATGACAGGGGTTGTTGGTGTAGAGTAGGTGGGCGTGCAAAATCATGAGACTGTACTCATGTATAGTCATGAAATTTAACTCATGATGTTAAAGTGCTCAGCTCAGACTCCCATGTTCATTGCAGCACTGTTCACAATAGCCAGGGTCTGGAAACAACTTAAGTGTCAGGCAATGGACAAAGAAGAAATATATATAATATTATATACATGTGTGTATTATATATATATATATATATAATATGGTATATATACATATTGGAATATTATTGAGTCATGAGAAAGAAGGAAATCTTGCTATGTGTAACAACAGGTATGGACCTTGAGGTCATTTATGCTAAGTGAAATAAATCAGACATAGAAAGACAAATACTGCATCATCTCACTTATATGTGGAATCTAAGAAAGCTGAACTCAGAGAACATAGAGTAGAGTAGTGGTTACCAGGGGTTGAGGGAGGGGAAAATGGGGGAGATATTGGTCAAAGGGTACAAACTTCCCATTTTAAGGTTAAGGTCTGGGGATTTAATGTACATCATGGTATTATAGTTAATAATACTGTATATATGTACACTTGAAAGTTTGCTAAGAGTATAGATTGTAAATGTTCTCACCACAAAAAAGAAGTAGTAATTATGTGATGGGGTGGAGGTGTTAGCTACTGCTATGGTGGTCATCATTTTGGAGTATATAAACATATTAAGTCAACACATCATACTACTCAAACTTGCACAATGTTGTATGTTAGTTAATCTCAATAAAGCTGGAGGAATTTTTTTTTAATTTTTTTTTTTGCGGTACGTGGGCCTCTCACTGTTGTGGCCTCTCCCGTTGCGGAGCACAGGCTCCAGACGCGCAGGCTCAGCGGCCATGGCTCACGGGCCCAGCCGCTCCGCGGCATGTGGGATCTTCCCGGACTGGGGCACGAACCCGTGTCCCCTGCATCGGCAGGCGGACTCTCAACCACTGCACCACCAGGGAAGCCCACGGTGGCTTCTATTGTTGCAGAGCACAGGCTCTAGGTGCGCAGGCTTCAGTAGCTGTGGCTCGCGGGCTCTAGAGTGCAGGCTCAGTAGTTGTGGTGCACGGGCTTAGTTGCTCCGTGGCATGTGGAATCTTTCCGGACCAGGGCTTGAACCCATGTCCCCTGTGTTGGCAGGCGGATTCTTAACCACGGCACCACCAGGGAAGCCCACTTATTGGTAATTTAATCAATGGATGTATGTCGCTTCGCCTGGAGCAATGTCTGGATGTAGAACTAGAGGAGGTAGCTGTGGCCAGATCATGTGAGTCTTGAAAATGAAGATGGGGAATTTTAAACTTTACTCTGAGAGCAATGGGGAGCCATGAAAGGTCCCTGGGTAGAGAGGAAACACAGCCAGAGTCTTCTGTTCTGCTGGCCGGTGCAGAGGATGGAATGAAGGGAGAAGTAGCTGCATGCTTTTGCGATGGGTGAGAAGGATGCAGGTTGAGTTAGGATGGGGCAAAGGGAATGGGGGGGGGAGTAGAGGAGAAAGAATAGAGAAGACTTGGCAACTAATTAATTCTGGGAGAGCAGGAGAGGGATAACCATGAGAAGTTAAGCCTGGGCAACATTTGTACACCAACGTCAAAGTGATCCACTTCTTCCTTCCTCCTTTTAGGGGAGGGCAGGGAGGGTGCCTCTTCCTTGGGGCAGCAGCCTTGCCCAGCTCGTGGTGGGCACTGACGGCCACTGGGGAGAATGGATGGAGTGAGGAGCACATTTGTGACCACCATCCACAGAAAGAAATCATAATTAGTCCTTTCCCCACTTTTTTTTTGCCATCAGAGCCTGTGGGCTGGGGAAGCAGACCCTGGGGTCTCCAGTTTCCAGGAGGGAAAAACCCCACAGGGTGTTGACAGCCTGAGCCCTGGGGGGTTTGTTAGTGTCTGGGGAGCCCCTGGGACAGCAGCTCCAGGGAACCCCTGTATAACAAGACCCCGGTCTTTAGCCCCTCCTCTCTCAGGCAGTGAGCGGAGAGTGATGTCGGCAGGCACCGTGGGAGCCTCCCTCGGCCATGGTGAATATGGATTCAGGGCCCCTGGCTGCAGAAGCCACCCTGGTCCATCCCCAGTCCTAGCGGTGAAATCTGAGAATGAGTTGGTGGAGAGAGAAATGCCGGAGTGACTGAGCATTCAACTGAAAACAGCCAACAGGGCCGAATCTGGATGACATTTGCCCAAAAGGTGTTCAATTCTGTTTTCTGTGTGGAATGTGGGATGGAGAAGATGATATTTGCTTAGGAAGGGAAGGGAAAACCTCAAGGAGAACTGTCCATTGCCATGCACGCCGATCTGCCTCCAGAACCCACACCAGAACCTTGACCTGCACAGGCATGTGAGCAGACAGGGGGAGAAGGGTGGGGCTAATGCGTGCAGTTGGGGTGCAAAACACACACATGTGTGCCCTGCAAGCATCAGGCACACACACGCACATACATGTATCTGGGAGCTTCAGGGGCACAAATGCACACATACACATATAGAGTCATTTAGCAGTGAGGGCTCAAAGGCGATGGGGAAGGGGCACCAGTTTTGGGGGAGGCTTCCTGATGGAAAAGGAAAGACTCCAGATCCTAGAGTCCCATGTGTTCCTCAGCTTTCACCCTCACTGTGGGGGCGGGGGGGCATGGGCGTGCCCCTGAGCTTGGGACTCACTGGGTCCCAACTCTCCCACTAAACAAGCAGCTTGCCTGGAGATCTGTCCATGGGTGCAATTGTCACGGGTTCCAGGTATGCAAATAAGGAACTTTCTAGTCCTGTAACCTGACTTCCTTTTGGCCAGGCACTCTCACTGGTCACAATTGGAAAGCGGACTTTGGACACATTGAGGCAAACTCGAACTCATAGCTTCTCAGCTGCCGCAGGGTTAAATTTTAGCCACGGGCTTCCCTCGTGGCTCAGTGGTTTAGAATCCACCTGCTAATGCAGGGGACACAGGTTCGAGCCCTGGTCTGGGAAGATCCCACATGCTACGGAGCAGCTAAGTCTGTGCGCCACAACTACTGAAGCCTGCATGCCTAGAGCTCCACAACAAGAGAAACCACCACAATAAGAAGCTGGCACACCGCAACGAAGAGTAGCCCCCGCTCGACGCAACTAGAGAAAGCCCACGTGCAGCAATGAAGACCCAATGCAGCCAAAAAACAAACAAAAGAAAACAAACAAATAAATAAATAAATTTTTTTAGCCACGTTCAGGGCTTCCCTCTTTACTCTTCCTTCTCTCTGGACTGGGCAGATGCCACCTCCGTGGTGAGGATGGAGAGGTGCCTGCCATGAGTCCACTGTGCTCGGCGTGTGTCCGCCCCAGCATTCCCTGAGATGAACGGAATCTCCTCTCATCCTGCCTGAACTGATCCCACCCTCCCCCCCCACCCCCTCATACAGCTTTGCCAGCTCCCACACCCTGCTCTTTCTTCCACACCCGTACCTAACCCATCAGGAAATTCAGTGGGCTCCACCTGCACAACCTGTCCAGAATCGGCCACCTCTCACCACCTCCGTGGTCCCCACCCATCATCACTCACCTGGAACAGCTCAGCCACCTCCTCCTTGGTCTCTTGGCTGTCATCCATGTCCCCCCACATTCTGTTATCCCACAGCAGCCAGAGAGCACCTGGGAGCCTCTGAGTCAGGTCATGTCCTTCCTCTGCTCAGAATCCTCTGTGGCTCCCATATCACTTGGTATAAAAGCCAAAGTCCTCACTCTGACCCACAAGACACGCTCAGCTCAGTCACCTCTCTGCTCTCACCTCCTTCCTCCACCTCAATCACTCCCTCTATCTCCCTGTTTGTCCTTGAGGTTCTTGTTCCAGGCACAGTCTGGTCCCAGGGCCTTTGCATGGGCTGTTGCCTCTACCTGAAATGCTCTTCCCCATGCAATTTCTTGACTGATTTCCTAATTTCTTTCAAGCATGAATTTGGGGCCTTTGCCAAACTGGGACAAGCCACCCTGGTCCATTCCCAGCCCTCAAGGTGAGATCTGAAAATAAGGAGGGGAAACAAGAAATTTCAGAGCAACTGAGCATTAAACCTCAGCAAGTCCTTTTCTGACGGTCTTATGTAAAATTGCAGCCCTCCTCAGACCCCTCAATTACCCCCTAAGTTCTCTGCTTTTTCTTTTTCTGTAGCACTGTCTTCCAACATACGGTCTCACTTATTTAGTTATCATGTTCATTGCTTATTTCCTGATTCACTTCCCTAGAGCCTTTTGCTCCTCCAAAGCTGAGATCTCTGCCCATTTAATTCCCTGCTGTGTCCTTAGTGTCCAGAGCAGTGCCTGGCACAGAACTGATGCTCAATGAATGTGTATAGCATGAAAGGTGAGCCTGCAAAACTTGCAGCCCTTGAAGCACAGCCTCCAGAGACGGACTCCTGGCTTCAAATCTTGGTACCACCACTATGAGAATGTGAGCAGATGATCCCCTCTATGTTCTGCTTCCCCAGCAGTTCAAAGCCGAGAATAATAATCCCAGCTATCCTTGCAAGGAGTCTGAGACCAAAGGATTCATACCATTGTTTAGGGAATCTCACTATTATCTGTAAGCTCAGAGGATCAATATCTACTTGCACAGATGAGGCTCAGAGGGGCAAAGCCAGCTACCCAGGGTCACGTTGCTCCTAGTTAGTGAAGGTGCCAGTATTTAAACACAGGTCTTTCTGATTCCAGAGCTCAATTGTGTTGTCTCTGCCTGTCACTGTCTTGAGCACAGGATTTCTGCTTTATGTAATGGGGATTTTTATCAGTTAGTGACCTCCCTATCACTGGAGGCAGGTAAGTAGAGGCTGGATAATTGAGGTCGAGGAGACTCCTACGCTGAATGTATGTTGAGGGGTGTTTCCTTCCCAATTCACCTATTCATGAGGCCCAAGAAAGGCTGACATTCCTGGAGGAAGCTTGTGTTAATATTATGAAGGGCCCCTTCCCCATGTGGCAACTGCAGTTGGGAGTCCATCAACTTGGTCTCGACTTCTCCCTCTAAAAAGTATCAACTCACTCGAAAATTCCTCTAATTCCCTTAGGTCCCCACACATGCTTCCTGTGATCTTCCTAAAAAGTCTTCCTCATGGCTTGCCAGGGAGCCAAGTCACCCACCTATTTGCAGTTTTTACTAGACATTTGCTCTTCAGATCATATATTGAAAATGTTCATCACAAATGGCATTAGCATATTTTGTATTTCAAAGGGAACCTCTTTATCTCTACCCTTAGCTTCCTTTTTCCAAACCAGATTCATTAAACTTCTTTAAGAACAATAAAAAATATTTACCCAGAGGGGAAAAAAAATCCCTCTAAGAAATGTTATTTCTCTGTTTACAAAAATTCCCGTTCGATGTAGGAAAATTGGGACATACAAAAAAGAATAAAAAACACTTGCGTTTGTAGTGAGTCAATTAGGATTTGATTATTTTGTTACACATTTCTCAGAAAACACATAAATGAGAATTCTTCTCATGTCATCAATTATTCTCAAAGATGTGACCTTTTTTTTTTTTTGCGGTACGTGGGCCTCTCACTGTTGTGGCCTCTCCCGTTGCGGAGCACAGGCTCTGGACGCGCAGGCTCAGCGGCCATGGCTCACGGGCCCAGCCGCTCCGCAGTATGTGGGATTTTCCCGGACCGGGGCACGAACCCGCGTCCCCTGCATCGGCAGGCAGACTCTCAACCACTGCGCTACCAGGGAAGCCCAAAGATGTGACTTTAATGATAGTCCATCTTCTCTCCTATTAAAGTTTTAGGGGTTTTTCCCCTCTTAATGATTTGTAAGGGCATTTTATTGAACACTTACGTTGTTTCTTTTTTTTTTAACTTTAAATAATGCTACTATGAATATCCTTGTACCTGGTGCCAGATAATTTCTTTATGAGAAAAATCTAGAAGCAGAATTATAGAACCAAAGTAGGACTTCAGATAAATGACAAATTGCATGTTCCTGCAACCAGCAATGTAAAGATGACAGTAGACGGCCTCGTTCTGCACACACTCATTAACACCCAGCACTCATTTTCCTCTTTAATCTTTGCCAATTGGATAATTTAAAAAAATTTAGGTCTATTTAGGTCTTTTGCCCATTTTTTGATTGTTTTTTTTTTTGATATTGAGCAGTATGAGCTGTTTGTATATTTTGGAAATTAAGCCCTTGTCAGTTGTGTCATTTGCAAATATTTTCTCCCAGTCTGTATGTTGTCTTTTCATTTTGTTTATGGTTTTCTTTGCTGTGCAAAAGAAGAGTCAAAGATTTTTTAGGGCCACAACATTTTCTAGTTTATGATTTGCCTATACGTTTACTTCAATTTAACAATGTTTTGTGATATTCAGAAATTACACTTTTTTAGCGGTCATAATCCAACTACATTTTTTCCTATGTGAAGTCTTCCAGCTAATTGAATTTCTATAATTCTCACTATATAAAGGCTCTGATGTTCTTTCTGATGCAGTTTAATTTGAAATAAAAAAGTTTCTTTCAGACACATGCTCTGGGCATCTCTGTCAAGTGTGCCTTTTCTTAGATCTAGATTTCTTAAGTGGAGTCTGAGATTCTTAGCTTTGGAGTTTCATTTTGCTTTATTTAGTTTTTGAAGATTTCAAGTCAGGCTTTGCTTTTTTTTCTCAGTGTGAATCCCTCAGAGGACCTCACTGGAATTTCCCTAAGTTGAATATTCTTTTAGTTTTATTTGTGCTGGATCAGGTGTTGGCAAACTATAGCCTGAGGGCCAAATCTGGCCCCCTGCCTGTTTTTGTAAATAAAGTTTTATTGAAACAGTCATGGACACGTATACATTATCTGTGGTTGATTTCACACTAGATGGACAGAGCTGAGCAGTTGTGACAGAGATCGTACAGCTCAAATGGCCTAAAATAGTCATTATCTGGCCTTTTACAGAAAAAGTTTGCACCGCTGGCTTGATCAACAGGGCTGCCTACTTCCTGCTTCCTGGTTTTTCTTTCTTCATGAAAAATGGGCATCCCTTCCTCACTTTTTGCACCTGTTAAGTTCTTTGATGGTCCTGACTAGTCTTTATAAACAGAATGTCTTTGGACCTGACCAAGCACATTTTTGTTGTTTATCTCTACTTTATATATCTCAGAACTATAATAATAATAATCTAAAATTTATTTTTCACAAATTAAAATTTCAACAAACTTCCAAAACATTTAAAGGGTCATTCTCAATTTCTCTCCTTCCATTGCTGCAGGTGAGTAATTTCAGGGGCACAGTTATTTATTCTCTCCTAAGGGTCACCGGCTTGCAGATTACCCAAAATGCCACTAGATGGCGCATAAATCAGGACTCACCTCTCCCCCGCCTCCACCCGACTCGTGTCAGAGTCGGTATTTCAGGATTTTTCAGGATTTCAAGGCTGAAATGTGCTTCTCTCCAAACCAATGAACTCTTGATAAGCAGGGAAAGATTACATTAGGACCATTTTCCAAATGAGTGCAAAATACTCAGAAACATTCCAAAATAGGTTATACATATTTTTCTGAGCTAGCAGGTTAATTGATTATAAAATAATAAAACTATCGCCAATCCAGGATTTTTACTAATGCTTCATTGTTTGAATTAAAATGGTCAATAATTTTACGGGAATTTCCTGGCGGCCCAGTGGTTAGGACTCCGTGCTTCCACTGTAGGGGACACGGGTTCCATCCCTGGTGGGGGAACTAAGATCCCGAATGCCGGCAGCGTGGCCAAAAAAAAAAGGTCAATAATTCAGAGTTATTTTCCATTTAATTAACACAGATGTATTTATTAGCACAAGGCCTAGGGCCTGCAATACCATTAGGGGGCTCATGAAATTGTGTTAATGTCTAAGATCAGAAGAAATAAATAAATTTTTAGGGTGAAAATTATATTCATTTTACACCAACACAGTCCTAAAATGTAAAATTTTAAATTTTTATAAAACTGAAATAAAGTAAAAAATTAAATTGTATTTAATTTATTTAATAAATTAAATTATATTTAAATAAAAATTTAAAAATAAAATTTAAATAAAAATTTAAAACGATTTTTTTTCTTTGGCTGCTCTGCGAGGCTTGCAGAATCTTAGTTCCTGGGCCAGGGATGGAACCCCTGCTCCCTGCAATGGAATTGCAGAGTCTTAACCACTGGACTGCCAGGAAATTCCCTTTTTAAAACAAAAACAAAAACAAAAACAATTTTTATGGAGGAAGGCAAAAGTGCCTAGGGCTCATGGAAGACTTGATGTAGCCCTGGGTATTAGGTCTCCTAAAAGTATTCCTTTGTTCATTTCAGATATCAATGCTACAGGCTTTGCCTTTCTTGGGTATTCTTTTCACACGGATTGTAGAGGACCCTGTAAATTCCTGGACCATATCCCCTTGGCGCTTATTCTCTTCCTTACCTGCCAGACTTTGAATTCCCTGTACATGTGGCAGGTTTGGAAGTACTGGGAGATTAATGCCTCCTGGTCAAAACTCTTGAGCAAGACAATTGGGGGCTGGTGGACAAACATCCCACTTCCCTTGTTGCCCGTCAGGGACCTCCAGCTGGGATTAAATTGTAGTGGTCCCACTAAAGAATGTCACTGGCCACCGGGCTCTTCAAGAATTGAGTCATTGGCCACTGCAGTCACTGACCTTCAACATACCCTGAAAGGGTTCAGGGTGGAGATCAGGAATGAGGCTCTCTGTGCTCTGGGAAAACTGACAGAACAGCCCTTCAGATAGTTAGATATTTTCAGGAGAGATTTTCTAAAAAATAAATTTATTTATTTTATTTATTTATTTTTGGTTGCACTGGGTCTTTGTTGCTGTGCACAGGTTTTCTCTAGTTGCAGTGAGTGGGGAGTACTCTTCGTTGTGGTGTGCGGGCTCCTCATTATGGTGGCTTCTCTTGTTGCGGGGCATGGGCTCCAGGACTGCAGGCTTCAGTAGTTGCAGCACATGGGCTCAGTAGTCCATGGGCTCAGTAGTTGTGGCTCGCAGGCTCTAGAGCCCAGGCTCATTAGTTGTGGCGCACGGGCTTAGTTGCTCCACAGCATGTGGGATCTTCCCGGACCAGGACTCCAACCTGTGTCCCCTGCATTGGCAGGCGGATTCTTAACCATTGCACCACCAGGGAAGCCCCAGGAGAGACTTCTATGAACCCAATTTCTTACATCTTCCCATACTTAGAAAAGCACTAAAATCATTAACTAAAATAACTGTGCCTTGTGACCAGCAGTAATTTTCTACGAAGAGGTGTGCTTGATTGCTCATCCCCTTCTCCAGAATTACATATATGCTGACCTGCCCCCCACCTCTTCGGAGCAGTTGCTCAGAGCTCTCTGAGAGGCTGTCTCCTGGGCTATAGTCCTCAGAAAGTCCCCAAATAAAGCTGAAACTCACAGCTCTCATTTTGTGTGTTTTTATTTCAGTCAAAACTTTGATAATACACTTTTATTGTCTGTCTCCCTTTCCCACTCCACCACCCATGGCTTTGGAGATGAGGCAAGGATTACTTAGAGACTCTAAGAACTATAATAATTATGTGACATGATAGAGATGCTGAATATGGCTACAGTGGTAATCATATTACAATATATCAATGTATCCCAGGCCCTGGTGACCACCATTTTACTCTTTTTTTTTCTTTTTTTTACAAGTTTGGCTTTTAGGTTACACATATAAGTGAGATCATACAGTATTTTTCTTTCTCTGACATCATACTTGACATGATGTCCTCAAAGTCCATCTATATTGTCGAAAATGGCACTATTGCCTTCTTTCTCACCACTGAATAATATTCCAATGTGTCTATGTACCAATCTTTATCCATTCATCTGTTAATTGGCACTCAGGTCATTTCCATATCTGTAATTTTCTCATCTGTTGAAGAGCTGCTAGCTGGGTGATATGAGGAAAACAGTGACCTCATTTCTGAGTCTCTCTTTCCTTTTTTCTTTTTTTTGTAAAACAGGGATGATTATCCTATCTCACTGGTATCTGTTGCTTAGCAGAGCCTTATTAAGTTGTCCTATTCCATTTCCTCTGCTTTCTCCTCTCAGGTTCCAGAGAAGCAGTGGGAAAATGCCACCTGGCTGGTGACGGAGTTCATGCTGGTGGGTTTCTCCACCTTCCCAGGCCTGAGGACCACCCTCTTTGCACTGTCCTTCCTCACATACTTGGTTACCCTGAGCGGCAATGTCACCATCATCACCATCGTACATGCGGATTGGACCCTTCACACTCCCATGTACCGCTTCCTGGCCGTGCTGTCCCTCTCTGAGACCTGCTACACGCTGGTCACCATCCCCAACATGCTGGCTCATCTGGTCATGGAGAGTGGAGCTATCTCCATCCCTGGCTATTGGGCTCAGACGTTCTTCTACCTGGGCCTGGGATGCACCCACTGCTTCCTCCTTACCCTGATGGGTTACTACCGCTGCGTTGCCATCTGTCATCCCCTGCGTTATTGGGTGATCATGAGACCCACAGTTTGCCTCTACCTCGGAGCCCTGGTTTTCTGCTTCGGGTCCTCGGTGGCCTTGATCGAGACCAGCCTGATCTTCTCCTCGCCCTTGTGCCGCAGCGAACGCGTGGAACACTTCTTCTGCGACATCACGCGGTCCTGAAGCTCAGCTGCAAGGGGAGTGCCGGCAAAGCGCTGGCATTCTTCTTCCTGAGTATCCTCGTGGTGCTGGTCTCCTTCCTCATCCTCCTCTCCTACACCTTCACTGTGGCCGCCCTCCTGAGGATCCCCTCAGCAGCCGGCCGGCACAAGCCCTTCTCCACCTGTGCGGCCCACCTCACCGTGGTCATTGTGCATTTTGGCTGCCCCTCCATCATCTACCTGAGGCCTGAGTCCAGAGGGAACCCGGACCGGGACCACCTGGTGGCTGTGTTCTACACGGTGGTGACACCGCTGCTGAACCCGGTGGTACACACTCTGCGCAATAAAGATGTGAGGGTGGCATCGAGGAGGACCCTGGAGCGAAGCCGCGGAGTTTTAAAACTAAACACTCGTCCTAAGTTCCGGGTCTAGCTTTTTCATGAACACTTGCCCTGCCTGACACTCAGTTCTCCCACCTGGAAAACAGAGGCCACTCCCATAACCTTAAATGAAGTAGCCTGGGTGAGGCAATTTACAAACAGTGCCTGAGACCCAGCATGAGCTCCATAAAGGCTGCCCTTTCCCTTCGTTTTCACTTCTTTGACTCTGCTGGGTTGCAAGGCGGTCTGCAGCGCATGATGGTCACTAGTGGAGGGCGGCCCTGACCCTACCCGGTGCTGGCGGGCAGTGGAGGGCAGTTCTTTACCTAGCAGTGAACAGGGGTTGGCACCCGGTCCAGCATCCTTTTATTTTGTCTCGCTCAGAAGTAGTTCACTTTTTTTGGGGGTGTGTGTGTGGGGAGAATGAATGTTACCAACCAAAGGCTGCCTTTATTTTTCCTGTCACATTTAAATGATGTTTTCACTATTGTTGGCCACCTCTCTCCCCCTTGGGTCTTTTATTTCTTTGGTATATGATGGGGAAAGAAAGAAAAAAGGAAGAATTAAAATTTTTTTATTGTAGTGAAATATATATAACAAAACTTTTTATCCTTTTAAAATTTTCTTCTTATTGTTGAACTTTATGAATTCTTTGTATATTTTGGATAACAGTCCTTTATGAGATACATCTTTTGCAAATATTTTCTCCCAGTCTGTGGTTTGTCTTCTCAGTCTCTTGATACTATTTTTTCCAAGTATTTATCATTAACTAAAATGACCTTATTATCTATTGTTTGTCTCCTTTAGACAGTGTAAGGTCTTCGTACAACCCCTCACTACAGTGTAAGGTCCAAAAATAACGTGTGTTTACAGGGCATAGCATGGAGCCTGGTATTTTGGATTCAGCTGACAAATATTTGTTGATTGAATGAATGGATAAGAACTGTTAATATTATTTAGTTTGCTTTATTCTTTTTGAAAATGGCATTAAGCTGTTTTAAGTTCTTCCATCTCCTTTTTAAAATTTTGAAGCTCAGTTTCAAATTACCACCATTTTCGTCTTCAAAATTAAGGATAATAGTTAGCCACTTACAAGAACATGAGATGAATTTCTACTATTTAATCATTTTTAAGTGTACAACTCAGGGGCATTAATTACATCCACAAGTTTGTGCAACCATCACCACCATCTCTTTCCAAAACTTTTTTCATCCTCCTAAATTGAAATTGTGTGCCCTTTAAGTAATGACTCTTCATTCCCCCATCCTCCCCATCCCTGGTAACATCTAACTTACTTTCTGTCACTATGAATATGCCTATTCTACATGTTTCATATAAGTGGAATCATAGAATACTTGTCCTATTGTGTCTGGCTTATTTCACTTAGCATAACGTTTTGAAGGAGCATCCATGTTGTAGCACATATCAGAACTTCATTCCTGTCTATGGCTGAATAATATTCCATGTTATTCACATGGATATATATATTTTTTGTTTATCCATTCATCTGTTGATGGACACTTGGGTTGTTTCCACATTTTGGCTACTGTGAATAGTGCTGCTATGAACACTTGTGTATACGTATCTGATTGAGTCCTTGTTTTCGATCCCTTTGGGTATGTAACTAGGAGTGGAATTGCTGGATCATAAGGTAATTCTGTTTAACTTTTTGAGGAATCACCAAATTGTTTTTCATAGTGGCTGCACTATTTTACATTCCCACCAGTAGTGTACTAGAGTTCTAATTTCTCCACATCTTTGTCAACACTTGTTATTTTCTGGTTTTGAAGAGTTTAGCCATCCTAATAGATGTGAAGTGAGTTTTGTAGTTTAGTAGTTCACTTCTGTTTAATTAAACACAGATGATGGATTGAAATCATCCAAAGTATCTTCTCTGACCACAATGGAATGAAATAAGAAATGAGTAACAGGAGGAAAACTGGACACTTTACAAATATATACAAATTAAACAACACACCTTTGACCAATAGGTGAAAGAAGAAATTACAAGTTAGATTGGAATATACTTAAAATAAATGAAAATGAACGCACAACATACCAAATCTTGTGGGATTCAGCAAAAGCTATGCTCAGAGGGAAATTCATAGCTGTAAGCGCTTACATTAAAAAAGAAGAAAGATCCCAGGTCAGTAACCTAACTTTACACCTCAAGAAACTAGAAAAAAAGAGCAAGATAAACACTAGTGATGAGGCTTCCATTATAACAAGTGTTGGTGAGGATGTAGAGAAATTGGAACAATTGCACACTGTTGATGGAATTATAAAATGGTGCAGTTGCTATGGAAAATGGTATGGTGATTCCTCAAAAGATTAAAAATGAAAAATAAAATTACCATATGATCTAGCAAGTTGACTTCTGGGTATATATAGAAGAGAACTGAGGGACTTCCCTGGTGACCCAGTGGTAAAGAATCCACCTTACAATGCAGGGGACGTGGGTTCAATCCCTGGTTAGGGAACTAAGATCCCACATGCGGCAGGGCAACTAGGCCCGCATGCCACAACTACTGAGCTCGTGTGCCTCAGCTAGAGCCTGTGAGCTGCAAACTACAGAGCCCATGTACTCTGGAACCTGCACACCACAACTACAGAGCCCATGTGCCCTGGAGCCTACATGTTACAACTAGAGAAGAGAAAGCCTGTACACCACAATGAAAGATCCCACATGCCTCCACGAAGATCCTGCATGCTGCAGCTAAGACCCGACACAGCCAAAAATAAATAAAGTCAATAAACAAATAATAAATAAATCTTAAAAAAAAAGAATTGAAAGCATTTGTACACTCATGTTCATAGCAGCACTATTCACAGTAGCCAAAAGGTAGAAGCATTCCAAGAACCCACTGACAAATGAATGGATAATCAAAACGTGGTAGATACACACAATGAAATATTATACAGCCTTAAAAAAGGACAGTCTGACAAATGCTACAACGTGGATGAATCTCGAGGCCACTATGCTGAATGAAATAAGCCAGACAAAAAAGGACAAATATTGTAGGATTCTGTGTATATGAGGTAACTAGAGAGATCAAATTCATAGAGACAGAAAGTAGAACAGTGATTACCAGGGGCTGGAGCCGGGAGAGGGAGAATGGAGAGTTGTTTAATGACTATGAAGTTTCAGTTTTGCAGGATGAAAAAGTTCTGGGGATGGATGGTGGTGATAGTTGCACGACAATGTGAATATACCTAGCAACCACTGAACTGCACACTTAAAAATGGTCACAGTGGTAAATTTTATGGTATGTGTATTTTGCCCCAATTACAATTTAAAAAGTTATGCTATGAGAGGCAGGCAGTATTAGCAAGAGAAGGATTTCTTTGTCTTGTAAATATCTTGGTGCTGAAACACCTGAAGGCATCTTCCTAGGCAGAACCAGAAGGACTGGTGCCCCTCTACTCAGTGTCATACCACAACCACGCACTCCTCATATATAGAGTATCCTCTCCGAGGTCATAGCCTGATGAGTCAATCATTCACAGCATCTAATTCACACTGTTCTTCGAGCCCTGGAATGGCTTCTTGTGGCTGGTGACCCACAGACTTGAAAAAAAAACTTCCAATCTACATGCAAAATAAATGTTAAAGCCATAGTAAACCAAAAACCTCAGTGGAAGCATGGGAAGCCCACAGAAATCACTGAATTTAGCAATTAAAATATTTAGTTAGGCAGGAATTGTGAAGACTGCCATTGCTGAGAGTAATGGTCTTTGCCCATGGTCCTTGGCTGTATCCTCTGGGAGGTTCCTCACTGGCCTCTCTTCCCCATCACCACTTCTGAAGCTTTCTCATTCCATTTCCTGTGGTATGATTTTAAGGACCTCATGGTACAAACTTGGGGCATTGTTTTTGTTTGGTTGTTGTTGTTTTTGGCTTCACCTCGAGGCTTGTAGGATCTTAGTTCCCAGGCCCACAGTGAGAGTGCTGAATCCTAACCACTGGACCGCCAGGGAACTCCCTGGGGCATTGTTTTATATGCCAGAGATCTTTTGCAGGCCAAGCTCATAGTTTCTCTCAAAAATTTAGTAGGTGTCTGGTCTTTTTTTCTTCAGGCAGTTAAATGGGCAAGTAACCACAGCCAAAGATTTCCGCTGGCATGGCTCTTTTTTTTTCCTTTTCATTTTTTAAACTGTGGCAAAATACATACAACATAAAACTGATCATCTTAACTACTTTGAAATGTATGTTAGTTCAGTGGTATTAAGTGCATTCAGAATGTTGTGCCACCACCCCCACCATCCATCTCCAGAACTCTTCGTCTCATAAAACTGAAACTCTGTCCCCAGGAAACACTAACTCCTCATTCCTCACCACCCCCTGCCCCCCACCAGCCCTTGGCAGCCACCATTCTACTGTCTTTTCTTTATGAAGTTGACTACTCTAAATGGCTCATAGAAGTGGAATGATAACAGTATCTGTCTTTCAATGAGCATCATGTCCTCAAGGTTCATCCACCTGGCGTAGTTCTTAAACCCGAATGATGCCCTCATTTATTTCCTGGCTTCTATATTTGATTGGACCTTGGCATTCTCTCAAGGATGCTGAGAAATGGTTAATCTCTTGCTATAACTGCCTCCTCAGGGCCACTTTGTATCGCTGCTTCCCTTTGAACCCCCCAAATCACCAGACTCAGTCGATTTAAATTGTAGTCTGCATGGAGAGAGACTACCTCAATATTGTTAGAGTCCCTGCTACCTCTGCTTGCCTCCGTACATCTCTCTCTTTAAAGACAGTGGCAAGAAGTAGCAAACAAATATAACAAATAATCCGGCTTTTCCTAACCACTTCCCAGAAGGCTATAGACTCAGTAAACACAGTCAGCTCTGCAAGACTCACAGTTTTACCTGCCTGGTGAGGATGACTAGCCGCCCAGGTGGCGTTGTCTTTGGTTCAAGGAGATGGAAGCAAGGACTGCGGCCTTGCATCACAGTTTAGAAGGAGCCTGGTGCCTTGGGCTCCTTCTTAAAGGCTGTAAGAGTGCTTAGAAACACAGGCCCCTCATGCCCACTGAACCAGGGGGTCTGGAGATCTGGGTTCCAGTTTAGCTTTGAACCACTTGCTGAGACGTGGGAAGGTCCCTTTCCTTCTCTGTGTCTCAGAGGTCATTAAACGAAGGTCATTAAACCATGACACATGGTTTTTTCCCTCTTTGACATTTTTAGACCCTGTGCTTTCTCTGAAACTCATAAATATGAGGATTGATGAGGAAAGGTCTGGTAAGTTCACTGTTTCCCAAAATGTGAAGCTCTTAACAGTAACATATCCTGCATGTGGCATGAAAGAAACCTTTGAATTGCACAGGCAGAAATTTATTCCCTTTCTCAGTTCTCTTTGAAGGCTGATGATTACTTCAAGGAAAAATTTCAGTTTGGTCCTAGTGTATCTTTTAAATACACTAGCTTTATTTATTTATTGGGAATTCCCTAGCTGTCCAGTGGTTAGGGCTCCACACTTCCACTGCCAAGGGCCCGGGTTCAATCCCTGGTCGGGGAACTAAGATCCCACATGCCGCATGCTGCATGGTGCGGCCAAAAAAAATTTTTTTTATTTACATAGTGTGAGTGTGTATAATATCTGTCTATATACACACATATGTATGAAGTTACATGTATAATTTTATTTTTAAGGCATCCTACAGTAAAACAGATTTTTTAGTGTACAGTTCAACGAATTTTAACACATGCAACCACCACTACAATCTGGATACAGAACAGCTCCATCACCCCTCAAAATTCCTCATGCTATATGTCACACTTTCCGTATGTCCATATGTCACACTTTCCGTACCCCCTGGCAACCATTGATCTGTCCTCCTACACTATGGTTTTGTCACTTGGAGATTATCATATCAATGGAGTCACACAATATGTAACCTTTTGAGACTGGCTTCTTTCACTCAGCATAATTTTTTTTTTTTTTAGCAATTTAGCATAATTTTTTTTGAGCTTGTGCGTAGAGAATGCTTTTCCCCTTAAGTTTTTTTTTTTTTTTTTTTTTTGGTCATGTCACGCAGCTTGTGGGATCTTAGTTCCCTGACCAGTTTTTGAACCTGGGCCCTCGGCAGTGAAAGCACAGAGTCCTAACCACTGGACAGCCAGGGAACTTCCTCCCCCGCGCCCCCCGCCAAGTTCTATTGAGATATAATTGACATATGATATTGTATAAGTTTAAGTTATACAACATAATGATTTATTATTTGTATTTATTGTGAAATGATCACCACAGTATGTTTAGTTAACATTCATCACTTTACATGGTTATAAACTGTTTTTCTTGTGATAAGAACCTTTAAGATCTACTCTCTTAGCAACTTTCAAATATACAATACAGTATTGTTAACTGTAGTTACTACGCTGTACCTTACATACCCAGGATTTACTCATCTCATAACTAGAAGTTTGTACCTTTTGACTACCTTCATCCGTTTCCTCCACCCCTCACCCCCTGCCTCTGACAACCACCAATTGGTTCTCTGAGCATAACTGTTTGAGACTCATCCAAGTTATTGTGTTACCATATTTTGTTCTTTTATTGCTGAGCAGTGTTCTATGGTATGGATGGACCACGGTTTTTGTAACCACCTACTGAGCGGCATTTTGGTTTCTCCAGTTTTTGGCTATTACATATAAAGCCGCTATGAACAATCATGTGCAGGTTTTGTGTGACTTAGATTATTCAAAACCCCTTCTGGTTTCCCAGCTCACTTAGAATAAAATTCAACATAACCACAGTGGTATCTGGGTGGGTCCCCAAAACGACACCCTGTGATAGGCATGAGGGAGCCATGTGGTTGAAGCACAGGCCCATTCTTGAAGTGTTTCCAGTCTGGAGGCCCAGGCAGCACTGCTTGAGTTCACATTCTGCCTCTATCACTTACAAGCTGTGCAACCTTGGGTCAGTTCCTTAACCTCCCTGTGCTTCAGTTTCAGCATCTATAAAATGGGGATATTGCTAATACACCTCCCTTCCAGAGCTGTTGTGAGGATTAAATGAGTTCATATGTCAAAAGGGCATGGAACAGCGCTTGCACATAGTAAGTGCTTGACATAAGATAATCACTATTTCATTATTGGCTCTGGAAGTTTAATTGGGCCCAGAAGGCCCTTCTAGGACATTTGCATTTTATCCTGTTCTTATGGGCAAGGAGGGTGGGGTTGAGCAGGTAGGTGAGAGACAGTGGGGAGAGGGACTGGTTTGGAGACTGTTGGAATAATCCGGAGCAGCTCTTATAGAGAGGCGGGTAAGCCTGTTTGGAGTGGGTTCAAGAATAGGAGAAGAGCTTACGGAGACAGTTAAGTATAGATGGATTTTGCTAAAAAAAGGAGCAAATGGACAGTCACAAGTGGAGAATGTGGGGCCATCGGAGGTTTTTTTTTTCTTTTTAATGGGTGAAATGAAAACCTAGGAATGATTCAATATAAAATAAAATTAACGATGGGGTGGAATCCTTGGAAGGAAATCCCAGAAGTTGACAAGGGATGGAAGTCAGTCTTGGAGGGAAGTAGGGCGCTCGGGACCAGAATTACTCCCCTTGTACTGATGGGGAGATCATTTTCCAGATGCCAGACGGCTGCAACGTGGTGAAGCCCTGGTTGGAACCGGGTACCACTCAGAGGGCCCATTCGCTTGCACCGGAAGCAGAAAAACTCCAAGCGTCCGGGGAAGTGGGCAGGGCTTACAAGGGTAGAGGCAACAGCGTAGGCGCGGATAGGGGAGAGGGGGCGGGCCTCTGCCTTCGCTGAATTGCGGTGGGATGGGAGGCAGGGCCTGGAGCTAGAGCGAGGGGCAGGGTTTGTTTGGGGTGAGAGTCCCGGATGGTGGACACTGGGCAGGAGGTCCGAAATCGTCCATGCTCGGCCAACGTGAAGGGGCGTACAGCACGCCCGGTGTGGAAAGCAGGCTGGGCTCGGAAGGCCCGGAACCTGTGGGCCTGCAATGCTGGGCCAATGGAAGGCCGAGGAAGGTGGATCGCGCCAAACTCCCGGCGACTGGAAGCCGCAGAGGGGCGTGGCCTCTTGTAAAAAAAAGCGTGAGGCCTGCAGTGCGAGCCAATGGGAAGCGAGGGAGGGCGGAGCTTGTGCAACGGGCGGCCAGTAGAGACAGGGCTCTTATAGGAGGTGCCCTGAAGCTGAGCGCACGCGCGTCGGGCCGGACTACAGGGCGCCCCGGATCCAAGTGGGCAAAAGGGGCAAGGCCACAGCTGTCCGGCCCAGCCTGTTCAAGCCGCGCGCCTGTTCACGTGACACGAAGGGAGCGGAATTCCTCTGGAGTTAGCGCCATTTCCTGTAGGTGAAGGTTAAAATGCCCCGGGGGTTGGAGAAGCATCCCGATGCAACCTGACCTCGACTCGAGGCCTGGGGTCGGGGGACAGGCTCGGGCCCGGGCGCTCGCTAGGGGGGAGGGGTCTGGCTTGTGGAGAGGGTCGTGCACGGTAACTTGGGGGCGTAGACGTGGGGTGGGCTCACCACTAGGGCTGAGATTCGGGTCCTTGATGTCAAAGAGAGGCGGGGCTTCCCACCGATCCTTTGAGAAGTAGGTAAGTAGGAAAATAGCTATCTTGAGGCTTTGTCGCCGCATTGACCTGTGGTGACCTCGTGAGGTGGTTGTGGTGACGTAAGGGGGGTGGGCTGGCGTTGTAAGAGGTGTGGCCAGGTCCCTGAGAGTTTTGGCCTGGTCCGGAGCCTGGGGGTGTAAGGGGCGTGGCCGCGCAGAAACTCGTGCCAAGGGGCGTGGCCCGGGATCTGGACTGGGAGAGGGGGCGTGCCTTCTTCTGGATAATTTAATTGTCGCGCCAACGTCCTAGCCCTGCCCTTTCTCCCTTAGGTGCCATCTCATGGAGACGCCCGCGGCTGCCGCCCCTGCTGGGGGCTTCTTCCCCTCTTTCCTGCTCCTGGGTTTCGCGACGCTAGTGGCCGCCTTGCTGGGCGCCGCTCACCGCCTGGGGCTCTTCTATCAATTGATGCACAAGGTTCAGGGGAAATACAAGGGAGACGGGCCGGGGGCAGCCAAAGGAGTGGACTTCCAGCGTTCTTTCCAGCTAACCCATTTTATAGGCGGGGAGAGTGAGGTCCGGTTAATCCAGAGGGACTGGTCGGGAGATTCTTTCCAGTATCCTGTCGCTGTTGCTGAGCTGCTTACGGGGCTCTGGACTTTGCCTCTAGGAAGAGGTCACAGGGAGGCTACACCTGCCTGGGCACTCAACCCCCCGCCCACCTCCTTCCTCAGGGGCGTCGAGCCCTTTTCACGGAGCAGTGCTCCGTAACGCGATGGGGTCAGAGTGCAGAGAGCAGGCACCAGAGGACGTGGACGGCTGTGACTCTTTTGTGACAGTTGCTGTCTGCTGAGCTCAGCGCTTCAGAAGGATTTTCCCACGTACCCAATACATTCCGGAATAGATACTCTTGTTTCTGTCTTCATTTTCCACAAGAAGAAACCGAGGCTCAGAGAGGTTGTGTGATAGCTTGTGTTAGGAGACCTGTTTGGGGAAGAGCTGACCCCACAGACCTTGCTCTGAACTACTTGCCTTCTCTCTCAGAAATTTACCCCTTCCCCAGACCCTCTCCCCAGTCCTTCCTCTCCTAACCAGCAGCAACTTGAGGATTTGTGGAGATTTAAGGCAAAGGCCTCTGGTGTGCGTTGCTGTGCAGAAGCACTGTCTGTGTCAGCAGGCTGCTCCCATGTCAGGCACGTGGCGGCTGGCGGCCTGTTAACTGGGCCCAGTGAGTAGGAGGGAGTCTGGTAGGCTGGAGTCAGCAGTCACATTAAGTAAGATGCCCTGATACTGGAGAGCAGGCTGTGCTGGAGTCCCAGCAGATGGCCCCTGGCCAAACTCCCTTGGGTTCTGTGGATCGACCTTCCCTAACCTCTCTTCCTGCTTGCTCCACCATCCCTGAGGCGGGCAGTGTTACAGAGTGGGGGGCTTTAAGAGCATTGGTTCTATGGGACTTTGAGTCTTGCTCAGGAGTCTTGATCTCTGTAGTTGTAAAAGGATATAACGTCAGGAGGATCTGATAAGATGATATGTCCTACTCTGAGCCAGGTGTATAGTGTAATATGTGCCTAAGCAACACCAAGCTTCCCCTGCCCTCCGACCCTGCCCTCCTTCCTGGGGGAGGGAGATTGTCCCTCTTCCCACCTGCCCTGGTGCCCGTGCCCTGGTCCTTGACAATCTCGCTTCTCCCCCTTTTCGGGCCCAGGTGGACAAGGCAAGCATCCGGCATGGTGGGGAGAATGTGGCAGCCGTGCTGAGGGCCCATGGCGTGCGGTTCCTTTTCACGCTGGTCGGCGGGCACATTTCCCCACTGCTGGTGGCCTGTGAGAAGCTGGGTATCCGCGTGGTGGACACCCGCCACGAAGTCACAGCCGTCTTTGCAGCTGATGCTGTGGCCCGCCTGACCGGTGAGGGCAGAGTGGAGAGGGCTAGGGGCTGGTGAGACTGGGATGTCTTTGAGGGGCAGGGTTTTTTGATGGGGGGCTGGCCAGGAGGGTGGACACAGCTGTGACACGGTTTGTGTTTCAGGGACAGTGGGCGTGGTGGCGGTGACAGCGGGCCCCGGCCTCACCAACACAGTGACTGCGGTGAAGAATGCCCAGATAGCCCAGTCCCCAGTCCTGCTTCTGGGTGGGGCTGCCAGCACCCTGCTGCAGGTACCCTCTTCTTGAGGGGTGGCAGGGGCCCCAGGGAACCTGGAAGTTCTCATGTGTTGACTCCCTGGACTCCTGTCTCCACCAGAACCGGGGCGCACTCCAGGCTATTGATCAGATGTCCCTGTTCCGGCCACTCTGCAAGTTTTGTGCTTCTGTGCAGAGGGTGCGGGAGATCATCCCCACCCTGAGGGCCGCGATGGCTGCTGCTCAGTCGGGCACCCCAGGTGCGGGGCGGGGGCTGGGCAGTGGTCAGGCCCTAGGGCCTGGGGGCTGGGAGACACAGCAGACTCAGCGCTCTCCCTGTCCATGCAGGCCCGGTGTTTGTGGAACTGCCTATCGATGTGCTGTACCCCTACTTCATGGTTCAGAAGGAGATGGTGCCAGCTAAGCCGCCCAAGGGCCTCGTGGGTCAAGGGGTCTCCTGGTAAGTAGCCCAACTCCTACCATACCCTCCCCTATCCTCTGGCTTCTCCTGCAACCTCCTGCTAGCACCCATCTCTCCTTTGACTCATTCATTGATTTGCACATCAGTTGAGAGGAGCCAGCCGTGGGAAGAGCATTCCAGGTAGAGGAAATAGAATATGCATGTGTGCTGAGGCAGGAATGAAGTTGGTGGGTTGGGAAAGCAAAGTGGCCCATGTGGTGGCAGCAGGTGAGCAAAGGGGAGAGGGGCAGAGACTGAGCTCAGAGCACCAGCAGGAGCCACTTGGCAGACCTGGGACTTTGTTTTTAATTTGAGGTCCATTGAGAGGCACTGCAGGGCCTTAAGCATTGGCACGGGATACCCTGGCTTGGGTTTTTATTATGTTCCCTCTGGCTATTGCTGGAGTGTGGACTTTCGGGTCAGGTGGAAGCTGGGAAGCCAGGGAGGAGGTGTGGTGGTCACTGGGATGAGAGATGATGGTGGTCTGGAATCTGGGTGGTAGCTGTGGGATACATCTGGATGGATCACATATGAGTGCCTGGACCTCCAGCAGGCCAGGATAAGGGAACAATGTGTCCCTATGGGCCCATGACATGGGCACAGCTCAGTCTGGGACCACTATGGGACTTCTGAGTGGTGAGTGGCCAGGATGTTGGAGAGAGCAGGTCAGTGGGGCTGGCCTGGGACAAGCTTGAAGGTTTTCCTGGAAGAGCTACAAGTTTCAAGGGGGAGTTTCTTTCTGTTGACGGGATAAAAAGGGTTCTAAGTAGGGGCATAGCCCTAGCAGAGGTACGTGAAAAGGATCCATTTTTGGTCACCACTGAGGTAGGCCTGGCTGAAACAGGGTGCAGAAAGGAGAATCAGGGCTTCCCTGGTGGTGCAGTGGTTGAGAGTCCGCCTGCCGATGCAGGGGACACGGGTTCGTGCCCCGGTCCGGGAAGATCCCACATGCCGCGGAGTGGCTGGGCCCGTGAGCCATGGCCGCTGAGCCTGCGCGTCCGGAGCCTATGCTCCACAACGGGGGAGGCCACAACAGTGAGAGGCCCGCGTACCGCAAAAAAAAAAATAAAAAAAAGAAAGGAGAATCAATTTTCCTCCTCCTCCTCCTCTTTGCCCTCTGTCCCTTGCATTTGCCTGTCCTTGCCCCTCTGCCTTCCATTCCCCCTCCAAATATTTAGCGAGTGCTGCTATGTGCTAGGTACCTGGATGGGCATGAACAGGACAGACAGGTCCCTGCACACGGGCGTGTGAGAAGCACCTCGAGGGCCAGCTCAAGGAGTAGCAGGTTTACTCACATGTCTTTTATAACAACCCTTTGAGTTAAGACTCAGAGGTATTATTATGCCCATTTCATAGATTAGGTAATTGAGACCCAAGGCAGCTGAATGACTTGCATGAAGTTGTCCAGTTTGTTAATGGCGCACTGGGATTCAGCCCGGAGGAACCTTCAATGCTTTATCCACAGAGCTGTGTTCCATCTATAATGAGTGAAATGAAAGTCCAGAGAGATGGGTTCAAATCCCAGGACTGCCACTAACTAGCTGTGTTAACCTTGAACAAATGATTAAACCTTTTTTTTTTCTTCCAGTTTTATTGAGATATAATTGACATACAGCACTATGTAAGTTTAAGGGTTACAGCATAATGATTTGACTTACACATATTGTGATTAAATATATGACGTCAGCTTCCTCATCTGTAAGATGGACCAACGTTGCCTTTTCTCTCTAGACTGAGATTCTGTGATGAATAAAATGAGATTATTTTGACAGTGCAAAGCATATGCTGAAGTATAAAGGAATTAACCATTATTATCTTAAATAAGAATAGGGCTGAGTCCAGTGTCACACCAAGCGTAAGGCAAGGTGTCTCCCAACCTTCCTCCGACATGATTAGGGAACTAGCCCCCTGCAAGGCTGGCTAGTGCCTTGCCTTTTCTTTCCATGTTAGGGTTCCCCATGGTTCCATCCTTGGTCTCTTCTCATTTTCTGCGATCTTTACTCCTCCTCGAAAGAGAAACAGAAGCTTCAGGCTCTGACTAATTCTAGCCAGCTGATGCCCACATGTGTATTTTTGGCTGGATTGGGTGTCCTTGAGGGCAGGGCTGAGCGGGATTTATCTTTGTGTCTCCAGGGCCCTGTGACCCAATGAGTAAGGAGACATCAGAAGCCAGAGAAAGGCAAGGGTACGGACGATTTTTAATAACTCCAATTAATCGAGTGTTTTGCAATGTGCTTTATATCCTGAGTGGCTAGATCACTGAACCTTGGGAGAGATGTTCCCTTTTACATTTTTCAGAGGAGGAAGCTCAGAAAAGTTGGGTCACTCACCCACAGTCACACAGGAAGCAGCAGAGCCAGACTCAAGCCCACCTCCATCTGACCCCGCAGCCATGGCCCCTGATTCTGGCACTCCACGCCGGTGGCACTTGGTTTTGAGGGTCTGTGTCAGGTTGGGATGGTCACCAGAACCTTCTGAGGGGAAACAGGCCACTGGGCACTCAGCCACTGGGGTCTGTCTGTCCCTGGGCTGTTGCTTTTGTACCTCTGTTCCTGTCCTACTGCCTTCCTGGTCCCTTTCCTGGTCCTTCTCCTCCTTCAGCTTCTGGAACCCTGGTATGACTCCTGGTAACTGACTCTTCCTCTCCCCTTCGCAGGTACTTAGAGAATTACCTGGCCAACCTCTTTGCAGGAGCCTGGGAGCCTCAGCCTGAGGGGCCTCTGCCTCTGGACATCCCTCAGGCTTCCCCTCAGCAGGTGAATTGCCTCTGTGCCCTGGCCAGGGACCCCCACCTGCTGTGTGGCTTCTCTCTGACCCAGTACTGGGGCTGTGATCTTGGGGGCTGATGGTGACTCAGGGGTGGCTATTTGAGCCCCACCTCTTGCCCCAGGTTCAGCGCTGTGTTGAGATCCTGAGCCGGGCCAAAAGGCCCCTTGTGCTGCTCGGGAGCCAGGCCCTGTTGCCTCCGACACCCTCAGACAAACTTCGGTGAGAAGCCTCAGGCTTGCCCTTACTGTCACATCCCTGGTCCCCTGGGGCCCTGTGAGGAGGGGCAGGCCCTTGGCCACACTCACCTCTGTTCTGCCTGGACCCCTAGGGTTGCTGTGGAGACCCTGGGTGTCCCCTGCTTCCTGGGTGGGATGGCGCGGGGACTGCTGGGCCGGAGCCACCCCCTTCACATCCGGCAGAACCGCAGCGCCGCCCTGAAGAAGGCAGATGTTGTGGTCCTGGCAGGTGGGCCTCATCCTCCCACCCTCCCTTTCCTTTCCCTCCCACTAGGCACCTCCCTAATCGTGTAACCCTGCCCCTCCTGGTCAGGTACTGGCTGGCACCCCACTCTCATAATCAGCCACCCTACTACCTCTCACCACCCCCCTTCCCCTGGACCTGAAATTCAGGTGAACCCTCGCCAGGTTGCAGTTGTGTCCTGTGACCCAGCCTTACACAGAGCTAGCGGGCACCTTGGTACTTTGTGTACAGCGTTTGTATTTGTACGCGTTACACAGCATTTACACAGCACGTACACCTACAGCATATATATTTTTACATAAAGTGCTTGAAGCCTGCCAGAGACATAATAGTGGTATCAGTTAGCTATTGTTGTGTAATAACCACCGTGAACTCAGTGGCTTAAAAGGCACGTATCATTTCTCAAGACCCCCCTGGGGTTAGGGGGTAGTTTTTGTCATTTTGGTAGGGCTCATTCCTGAGTCTGCGCTCAGAGAGGCGGGAAGGCAGCTGTGCTGATCCAGGCTGGGCTGGCTTGTAACTTGGGGGTTGGTTGGCTGTAGGCTGGGCTAGCTTGGCCTCAGCTGGGGTAACTGAGTTCTTTCACTCTCCCCTACCTCCTCCATGTTTCTCATCCTCCAGCAGGCTAGCCTGGGCTTGTTCACTTGGTGGATGTTGAGAAACATGCAGGGCTTGGGGAGCAAGTTTATGTGAGAGGGAGAGAGTGGAAGCTGCAGGGCTTCTGGAGGTCTGGCCTCAGGAACGCATGCCATCACTTCTCTCACATTCTGTGGGCCAAAGCACGTCCTGAGGCCAGCCCAGGTTCATGGGGTGGGGAGCTGCGAAGTCTCATTGCAGGTGACACTGGTACAGGGAGAGGTGAAGACCTTTATGCATTCAGTCTACCATGGTGGATTAAGTAAGGTAGCGGGTACTCCCCAGGATGCTGGCCCTTTGTCCACCAAGACTCTGTCCCCTACCCCAGGAACGGTGTGTGACTTCCGTCTGTCCTATGGCCGTGTCCTCAGCCGCAGCAGCAAGATCATCATCGTCAACCGTAACCGGAAAGAGATGTTGATGAACTCAGACATGTTCTGGAAGCCCCAGGAGGCTGTGCAGGGTGAGCCCCTAGCAGCCCCCCACACATATGTGTTCTTTCCGGTTCCTCTCCTCCTGGCCTCTGCTGCAGCTGGCTTGAGCTGGGTGCTGGTGACCAAGGCCTGGACCGTGCCCCAGGGGGGCCCCGAGTCGGCCAGAGACGCATATTTGGTCCTTAGACTGATGGGGTGCTTCTGGATGAACTAATGGTAGGGTGGGCACTGGAGGGAAGGCCTGGGAATGTGCGTGTGATCACATCCCCTGTCTGTACTCTCCCATGTCGCCTGCTGCCCTTAGGACCTGCCCCGAGGTCTCTCTTGTCCTGTTGTGGCTCCTCCACCCCTGTTCAGTCCTCTTCCATGGCCTTTCCAGGCCCTGCTTTGCCCATCGTTCCAAGGACGTTGACTCTACCCTGCGGTGCAGGCGAGAGGCAACTTGTGTCAAGCAGAGAAGTGGCACCATTTGCATTCATGTTTGGGAAGATCCACTGTAGCAGCTGGTGGGCAGCGAGTTGGAGGGGACCGGGTGGAGGCAAGGGGCCTCTTAGGGCAGGACAGAAACGATGAGGCCTGGAGTGGGGATGGAGAGGGAGGAGAAACTCAACTTCGCTGAGCCTGTGTGATCATTTCTAAAATGGAGATGGGGAAAAGTACATCATCACTGGCTTGTTTATTTGTTCACTGTACAAGCACTCTGCATGCCTGGGTTGTAGAGATGTGCTTGGAGGATGGAGGTGTTTTTAGTGACGTGTTTCAGAGGCAGAATTGACAGGACTGCCTGATCTGGTGTGTGATGGGGAGGCAGGAGACAGAGGCTGATGTGAGTTTCTAACCCACTTTGTGCTCCCTAAACCTAGCTTCTTTGGCCTTGCTCTCCCTCACACCCCTGTTGCCCTGACTTGGTTCCGGCAGGCTCTGGGGTGTGTTTCACCCATTTTGTGCTAGGACCCCCCTGGCCTGCTTCTTTGCCTCCTGCGCAGATGCCTGTTGGCTTCCTGCTGTCTTTGGGCCTCTGGTGCTTGAAGGGCAGGAGGAGGCCATCTCCCTGCAGCTCTACCCTCTTCCTTCCCCAGGAGACGTGGGCTCCTTCATGGTGAAGCTGGCACAGGGCCTTCAGGGCCAGACATGGGCCTCAGACTGGGCAGAGGAGCTTCGGCAGGCTGACCGACAGAAGGAGCAGACCTTTAGGTGGGGGCTGGGTAGAGTGGACCTGGGGGGTTGCGGGTTCCCGGGGGCCCAGGCCGCTGGCTCTGCTGACCTGCGTTCCTCCATCACAGGGAGAAGGCATCGATGCCTGTAGCCGAGCACCTTAACCCGGTGCGGGTACTGCAGCTGGTGGAGGAAACTCTGCCCGACAACTCCATTCTGGTGGTCGATGGTGGGGACTTCGTGGGTACAGCCGCCCACCTGGTGCAGCCCCGTGGCCCCCTGCGCTGGCTCGATCCTGGTAAGGGCGGGCCTATGCCTGGGGCAGCTTGCATCGTCGGGGCCCCTTCACACCCACCTGCTCTTGGTTCTTCTAGGGGCCTTCGGTACTCTGGGGGTTGGTGCGGGATTTGCACTTGGCGCCAAGCTGTGTCAGCCGGATGCCGAGGTGAGTCAGAGTGTGCTGGGGGCAGGAGGCTCGCCGCTTTCTGGGCTGTGAGCCACCCCAGCCATCCTTGGTACCCCCTCAGGTCTGGTGCCTGTTTGGGGATGGAGCCTTTGGCTACAGCCTCATCGAATTTGACACCTTCGTCAGACACAAGGTGACCGGGTGACCAAGGGAAGCTCATAGCCTGGGGTTCTGGGAGATGTCATCAGGGGTGGGGTGGGCTGGGGAGGGGGCTGCTTGGCTTGCAGGGGTCCTGTCCCTGTCTTTGACCTGTGGCTGGCCAAGCCCTGGGACTGAAGGCTGTGGCCTGGCCTCATCCTCTCCCTGCAGATCCCAGTGATGGCTCTGATAGGGAACGATGCTGGCTGGACCCAGATTTCCCGGGAGCAGGTGCCCTGTCTGGGCAGCAACGTGGCCTGTGGCTTGGCTTACACGGGTGAGGGGCCTGGAATGGGTGGGACGGGGGAAAGCTGTTTCAGGCCCAGCTGAATGTATGTTCCTCTCCTGGGCTAGCTGCATGGTAGGCTGGGTTCTGCCATCATTCTGACTTGATCTCCCCTTTTAGGTTATCACAAGGCGGCCATGGGGCTGGGAGCCCAGGGCTTGCTACTTTCACGAGAGAGTGAGGATCAGGTGGTCAAGGTGCTGCACGATGCCCAGCAGCAGTGCCAAGATGGCCACCCAGTCGTGATCAACATCCTCATCGGGAGGACGGACTTCCGAGATGGCTCCATTGCCGTGTAGGGCCTCATGGGTCAGTGCCCTTGGCTCTCTTCCCACCCCTGGACTGTGCCAAGCTGGTTTCTCATCCTTGCTTGCCCTGGGCCTATCCCATGAGGCCCAGTGACCCTAGAACCCTCCCTGAGGACAAGGAGGGGCTGGAGGGCTCAGAGCTCAGAGAGGCTCCTTGGCAGCACTGGAGAGCCCTTGGGCCTTTTTCTTTGTGGGCTCAGCTGTATCCTTTCTCCCCTTCTCTCTTACACATTGAATAAACCACCTCTGGTCCATGTGGGCCCAAGTACTCATCCCAGAACCTGTGCATACTGATTTATTGTCCACAAAGATGGAAGTGAGGGAAAGAGGGAGGAGACAGGAGGGGACCCTACTCTCCCACTGGAACTCTGGGGCTCACTGAGGCACCATTACTGGAGATTTCAGGGTGCCTGGGCACTGCAAACTCTTTCCCCGCTCTGTGGTCCCTGAAAGAGCCCCACATGCCTGCTCTAGACATGTCCATGCACACTAGTCCTCACACACAGACACACACGCACGGAGGCAATAAATATGTTCCGTACCAAAATGCCCCCAGCCTGACACTTCAGGTGGGGCCCCTCCGAAAGGGAGGTCTTATAAGTGCTCAATTTGTTCAGGAATGGGGAGGAAGAATTGGGGAGGGGAAGGGCCATACTCTGCTATCTACTTTTGCTGGTTTGAGGCAATTATGGGGTTTTCCTCGGAAAAGAGAGTGGGGAAACCAGCTGTTTTCCTATAAGCCTCAGGCTGCTCCTATCCAGCCAGAGCCCAGGATAGGGGCTTTCCCCCACCCTGCCTCAAACAGTACCTCATGATAGTCCTTGGGCCCGCCGAGGGAGAAGCAGAGTGCAGTGCTCAAAGCTAATACTGATTTGGTTGGCAGCAGCAAGAGGACTGAACTGGGGGGGTGTCTCACCATCCCAGGGTGATGCTCACAGTAACTGGCGTTTCCCTGGCTAAGGGGAAGCAAGAGAGGCCAGCCAGCCCTGCAAGCAGAACTGCCTTTTGGCAGCCGGGAAGAAGCCCTTGGTACTCAGAAAAGATGGCCACAATAGCTGGTCCCGAAAATTCCCAATCCCCGGCCTTCGCACCCAGTGCCCAAATGTTGAGCACTGGAAACGAGGAATGATTCTCAGCAATGGGTTGGCTGGTCACTAGGCAACTCCCCAGGAACCAGGAGCTAGGCCTGAGCTACAGGTCTGGTCCCCCTAGGTCGTTAGGGCACCGCCTTAGCAACCAGGAGCCCGGCCTTAGTAATCGGGGTCCGGCCCCGCCCGGCTCACAGACACACGTTGATCTGCTTGGAGAGCTCTCTCTCCAGGTCCATGATGAGGGCATCAAAGTCTTTGAGGTTCAGGTGCGGGTTGAAGGGAGCCTCGAAGTCGTCTTCGAAGTCGGTGGCGACCGTCGGCTCGCCAGCCTCTTCGTCCTCGTCTTCGCTGTCGCTGCCCGTCACGTGGTCGTAGTCCGGCCCGGACAGGAAGTCCCGCCCGCAAGGCAGGAAGTCCCGCCCGCAAACGCTCCAGTCACCGGCGTAGCGGTTGCTCGGCGGGCTCTCGGGGCCGCCCCGGCCGCGGGGCCGAGTCACCACTTCGGGGCTCGCTAGCGGCAAGTGCAGCGGCGGCTGTCGTTTGGGCCGCAGGTACGGGACCAGCTCCGGAGCCTCTGGGGGCCTGCGCGGATCTGCGGAGGGAGAGGGAGGGCTTGGATGATGTCACGCCCAGCGGTGGCGACTAGACCTCTGATTGGCTGCTTAGGTATCCAGGCCCCTGATTGGCCGGTCGAAAGGCAAGGCCTTCGACCGGATCAGGATTTCACTGGCTGAGCTAGAACTGGTTGCTGAGGCAACCAGGTACCAGCTTACTCGGACTAGGGGGCGCGGCTTGCCTGAAGCCCGAGACTCTGATTGGCCACTGGAGAAAGCATCGTAGCGGCAGCCTGGCTACGATCGGCGGCGCGGGGGCGGGGGCGAGGGCCAGCTCACCTGGCCAGGCTTGCAGCAGGTAGTGCAGCACCTCGATGTGGCGCTTGAAGTCCACTGCATTCGAGACGCCCGGGCCAGAGCTGCGGATGCGGGGCCTGGCGGGTGCCTGGCGCGCCGGCAGCAGCACAGGACCGAAGCAAACGGCCAGGTTCTGCGGAGTCATGCGGTTGTGGGCGTGGAAGGAGGAGACAAGGCGCAGGTGGTCCAGGAGAAGCGTCAGTGTAGCCTGAGAGGAGAGGGTTGGGAGAGCATGAGGTGGGCAAAGCCGGTCCCCTGTCGCTCCTGAGGGAGACTAAGGCGGTTCAGAATGGGGAAACTGAGGTTCAAGGTCTCATAGCTGGGTGATGACCCAGCTAAGACTTAACCATTAGGTATTAGTATTATGATCCCATTTTGCTGGAGGGGAGACCGAAGCGAAAGGTAACTCAACTTTGAAATGGCAGAACTTGGGCTTGAGCCTACTCCTCTGTGTGCTAGGCAGGGCTGGTATTAATCCCATTTTATAGATGAGGATATTGAGGCACAGAGAGGGTCGGGACTTGTCCAGGATACCACAGCCAGGAACTTCCCTTATGGTAGGTTGACACACCTGTGTTCAGAGTCTGTATTTTTGATACATTCTGCCTGTGAAACCTTAAGTAACTCACTCAACTGCTCTGGGCTTTGGCTTCCATATCTATAAAGTGGGGATACTAATAGCACCTATTTTCTAGAATTGTAACAATGCCACACATTCATGGCCATCATAGGCCCAGGCATGGGTGAAACATTCTGCTGATGTCAGCCCACTCCCTGTCTTGTCTGCTCCCACCAGGCCCAACTCACCCTCTCCACATCTGGCAGGCAGCTGAGGAGCCCACGGGTGCCCTCAGTGCTGGAAGGAGCCCTGCTTGGGGGCTCTCGGGCCATGGCCTCCAACACCACCTGATAGAGGGGCTGGGTGATGAGCGGGGTAGGCAGCTCCCGCAGATAATCCTTGAGGATGCCTGTGGATACAGGGCCCACTCTGGTCAGGGCACCCCTGGTTTCTGAGGCTGGAGATTCAGCTGGGGCTGGGAGCAGGGGAACAGGAGGAGGATAGGTGCAGGAAGGTGAAAACAAGGCCAACAGAAGGGGTGAGGTCCCAGAGGGACCACAGGGACTGCCTTGAGGTGAGGGTTGAATGGGGAGCAGGCAGGAGAGAGAAGGGGCATGCTGACCAGTGATGACATTGATATCAGGGTACAGGTCCTCGGAGAGGCAGACAGCTGCACTGTCCCGCTCAAAGGCATCTCGAAGCTCTTTCTTCACGGCTGCTGAGCCACACAGACGGTACAGCCCCACTACCTGGGGGCAGGAGCAGAGAGATGTCCTCTTGTCAGGGCCACAGACTGATCAGGGCCCTGTGGGTGAGGGCCAGAGGCCTAGATCACAGTGGCAATGGGCTGAGAGGTTGGGGGCTGGCTGTCGCTTCACTGGCTGCCTTCCTGCTCCTCTGACGCCTGTCATTGGGGATCCCACCTGGCTGCCTGGACAGCCTGGCCCTGTAGACCCTCTGGATCACTTGTCCTGGCACCAACATCCTTTGACTCAGGAAACTCTGACTCATTTTCAGCTTACTTGTCACCTCCTCTGGAAAGCCTTCCTTGACTACCCCAACCAGCGGGTCAGGTCCTGCTTTAAGCTCTCCCAGTTTCTTTGCTCTTATCCCAGCCACAGTTGTACATATGTGATTTATTAGAGTCATGTCTTTTCCCCCATCAGACTCTGAGCTCCAGAACGGCTGGGATCCTACGTTACTAAATGAACAGATGACCCATGAATTCTGGGCTAGGTGCTAGGGTCTGGAGGGAGCCGGAGCTCCTGTCCTTGTCTAGGCTGGGATTGGAGCCAGGAGTTCCCCAGGTGGGGTAGGGGGAAGCCTGGCCTCCATACCCTGGGTGTTCTGGGGAGATGTTCTGAGGTCTTGGGCCTAGCTAGGGTGGGGTGAGGGACTTACCCGTAGCCCTCGGCGCTCGATCTGCCCAACACACTTCTGGATGATGAGGGGCACCTGGCCCGGGGACTGTTCCCGCTCCACCAGCAGTGGCAGGGGCAGCCCGAAGACTCGGGGCTCAGCTGTGCCTGGTGCTTCCTGTTGCTCCGACAGGGTCAGCTTGGCATACAGCAGCCCTTGGGGCTCCAGGCGCACAGCCAGCTGCTGGGCCTCGCACCCTGAAGACACAAGGGGACCTCCTGAGTTTAGTCTGCCCCCATAGGCTCCCGTGCCCTGGTCTCTACTCCAACCCACGCCCCATCCTGGGCTTAGTACCCTGGGCACTCTGGAGGAAGGAGGGAGCCCTGAGCTGAATCCTGTGCCCTACACCTCCTCCCCTGCAGCCACGCATCCTACCTCGGAAAACCGTGGGCAGCAGCACAGTACCCTGGGCGCAGGGCCGGTGCCGCCGAACGCCGGGGTCCCACGCCAGCACCAGGGCCCGCAGCAGCCGCGCGGCCTCGAGTTCCAGGTGGAAGGTGTGGTCCAGCCGCAGGAAGTCTGGCCCCCCACGCAGCGGCCCCGTTCGGGCCCGGGCCACCCCATCCACCTGCAGCAGGCAGCAGAGGTCTCGCGGAGTGGCCCCAGGTGCCGGTCGCAGCCCCCCCAGCCCGTACAGGTGCAGGCTGAGGCGGCCCCAGAGTGCAGTGGGGGGCGTCCGGGCCGATGGGCCCACCTCATAGGGGCGGAAGGCGGTGGGCGACGGGGGCCCCGCTGGGCGCTCAGGAGAGTCGCCATCACTGAGGTAACCGGCCCTCAGGCCCCGTGCGCCCTCAGACACTGCCGCCCGCCCCGGGGTCCCCACGCTGCTGTCCAGGTGGTAACGGCTGATGACGGACCCCGCGGGGGCGGCTCGCTCACGCTCTCGGCCAGCCCGGGTGCTCCGCAGACTCAGGCGGCGCCGCAGCTCGGGCAGCTTCTTCATCTTCATTGAGAGCCGCCTGGCCGGGCCTGGGGACTTGGTGCGGGAGGCTTTGGTTGGGGGACTGGCGGGGGCTGCGCCTATGGGGAGAGCAGACCTCAGGGTCCAGAAATCTGGGCTCGGGATGGGGGTGAGGCTTGTAGTCATCTTGGGGGTCCCGGGGTGTGAGGCTTGTGCTCACCTGGGGAGGCCAGGCTCTCCTGCTCAGCTGAGCCTGGCTGTGGGCCTGGGAGCTCAGGTGCCGGGAGTCTGGGGTCCTCCTCAGGGATGGGGTTGTACCAGATCTCACCAGCAGGCTCCCTACTGCCAGCTGCCCCGGGCCCCAAGGTGGCCTCATCTGGTGGCTTGGCCCCGCCCAGCACCCATCGGCGGCTGCTGGGCTCCAGGCTCTGCAGGTAGGCACCCCGAGCCGGGCTCCGAGATGCCTCGGGGCTGGGAGGCCCCTCTGCTCCAGCCTGGGATCCTTCCGGGGCCTGGGGCTCTGGTTCTGGAGGACTGGGCTCCGGGCGCTGGGCTGGGCGGCCTGGCAGAGAGCAAGGGGTGTGAGACTTGGCCTCCCACTGCTCCCAGAGCAGTCCTGGCCCAGGGCTCTTCCCCCAGCAGGAGAATGCACTCAGCACTGACACTCCACACATTCATTTGGAATGGGTGGTTGCAGGCCAGCAGTCTCATCTGTTACCAGCTTGCGGCCTCCTCCCCAACCTTCCTGGCCCTGGTATCCCAAACAGGACTCTGTCCCTCTGCTCTCCAGCCTCAGAGGTCTGGTGGGGTTTCTTTGGGCCTGGGCCCTGCATTCCCCACTCTACTTCCCTACACCTCTCGTTTACTCTGCATGGAGGCCTGCCCTTGTCCCTTCTCGCTGGGTGGCTTTGGGCAAGTCACTTTCCATCTCTGAGCCTCAGCGTCCTCCTGTGAAATGTGGGGATTTGATGCCGCCCTTCGGGGAGGCTTCGGGGAGCTCAACATGGAGAGCACTTCATAGGCACTCATATCTTGGTCAAGCGCATAGCCCACAGTGGACGCTGCTTAGCTTGCTTGGAAGACAGGAGCAGGCATGACAGTGAGCGAGTGCCTGCTGGGTTCTCCCATACCTGCAGCATGTCACTCCCCACCTCCCTGCCTGTCTTCCAAACCCCTGCCACCGTCTCTCAGCCCAGGACTGACCCCCACGGTCAATGCCTCCCCCTTGGGACCTCCCCCTCCTGCTCCATCCTCCTCTCTGTGACATCCTGGGCTGTTTCCTGTGTGTGTTTGTGCGTGGGCACCCCTGTCCCTTCTCTCTGCTCTGGGAACCTTGGGAATCTTTGGGAAGGGCTGGGGGGAGGTCAGATCCATGGAGTCTTCTGCCCTCCCTCCTTTAACTCCTTCCTTTCCGGGACTTCCTGTCCCACGCAGCTCTGACTTCTTTAAGGTCCTGCCCGTTTCTTTAAGGACTCCCTCCTCTGGTCACTTCAGATTTCCACTCCCCAGGACTCTCTCTCTGGGTTCATTTAGTAGCATAGTCCACAGAGCTGTTAAGTCACTTCCCTGGCACTGGGTAAATGACCCAACTGCTCCGTGCCTCAGTTTCCCCATCTGTATAAAGGGGACAGTTTCTTGGGGCTGCCTAAGGTTGGGTGTAGCTGCAGTCACTGGTTAATAGGTGAGAGAGGGTGGGGGGTAGCCACCATGATTGATGCACCACCTCTCTCCCTCTGCAGGAGTACGCTCCCATCTCCCATCCCAGGTCTCCAGGGCTCAGGGTGTCCCCTGCCCGGCCTGAATAAGCCCCAGTTTCTAGGCCTCCCAGCTCCTCCTCCCCTGCACTCTCCAGGCGCTCTGCCTCGGCCCCATTTCCTGTCAGGGGCGAGGCCCCCTCCCGGGCCTCCCAAGGAGCCGAAGCGCTGGCATCCCTGGCCAGGCGCACATAACGGTCCGCGCCCCCTCTCCCCCCAGCCCGTTACTTTCAGGACCTTTGCGTGCCCCGGCCCCCAACCCCGGCCCGCAGGGGGCTCCGCAGGGCTTCCCCTGTCCATCCTTGGGGCCCCGGGACCCGCTTCCAGGCCGGGTGGGGTTCGGCGCCCCTTCTTCCCCACCTCCCCCTCTCACCGCGCTCCTTCGCGTCCGACTTTTTCCGGGGAAGTTTCTCCCGGCCCCGAAGGCGGGAGAAGGTTTTCCTGAGTAGCGGCTCGGCCATGCTGGGGCCCGGGCCGGGCGGAGTGCGCGCCCCGGGCTCCGGCCGCGCCGCCCCCCGCCCTCCCCGCCCCGCCCGGGCCTCCCCGCCCGCCCCGCGCCCCGCGCCAGCAGGAAGCGCATTCCGGGAATGCTTGGCCCAAACTTTTTTTTTTTTTTTTTTTTTTTCCCCTTCCCGCGGCCTGAGCGAGCGATGCTGGGAGATGTAGTCAGTCGCCCGGGCCGGGAAGGGGAGGGAACGGGGGCTCTGTGCTACCTTCCTGGGCTCCAGCTCTGACTATCTGGGCCCTAGTCTTTCCTCTTATCCACCCTCCGTTGGTGATCGCCTACAGAAAGTTCTCTGGGGTTTACTTCCAAAATGCATCCTGAACAAATCCCTTCTCTTTCCTCCCATCCACTGCTCCAGCCTGGTGCAAGCCCTGGCACCACTCGTTTTGATGACACCCCCTCTTCCTTAGTTTCCCGGATGCCACTCTGGTGCCTCCCTCCTCCACCCAGTTCTCCACTCCCCTTTCCCCCCAATTCCAGTTACTACTGCTCTTTAACAAACCATCCCAAACAGCCGTTTCACGATGCTCACAGATGCTGTGGTCAGGAAATGGGGCAGGGCAGAGCTGACATTGATTGTTTCTACTCCTCAGTTGGAAAGACTTAGAGGCTTAGGGGTGATTCAACAAATGAGGGGCCAAAATCATCTGGAGGCATGTTCACTTGCAGTTGATGCCAGGTGTGGGCTGGGACCTCTGCAGGGGCTGTGGACTAGGGCACCTCCACAGGCCTCTTGGTGTGAACTGGGTTCCTCCTAGCAGGTCAGTAGTCAGGGTAGTTGGGATTCTTACATAGCCACCCAGGGCTTCAAAAATGAACAAGGCAGGGCTTCCCTGGTGGCGCAGTGGTTGAGAGTCCGCCTGCCGATGCAGGGGACACAGGTTCGTGCCCCGGTCCGGGAAGAACCCACATGCCGCAGAGCGGTTAGGCCTGTGAGCCATGGCCGCTGAGCCTGCGCGTCCAGAGCCTGTGCTCTGCAACGGGAGAGGCCACAACAGTGAGAGGCCCGTGTACCGCAAAAAAAAAAAAAAAAAAAGTAAAAGGCAGAAGCTACATTATCTTTTCTGATCCAGCTTGGAATGTCACACTGTGTTACTTCCGGCACCAGATTCGAGGGACAGGAACATAGACTCCACCTCTGTCAATGGGTGGTGTGTCAAGGTGACCTTGTAACATTCTTTGTGCAAGAGAATGTGGGGTGGGAGATATTATTGTGGCCATTTTGGAAAATTTAACCTGCCTCACTCCTATATTCCATTCTCCATGCTGTGCCCAGAGTGGACTTAAAAACCTGAAATCAGATCATAGCACATCCCTGCTGAACAGTCTTCCCATAACTGCTCACCCCACCTAAAATAAAATCCAGATTCCCACAAATAAAATCCAGCCACAACAAGACTTCTGGCCTCATATCCTTTGTTGTCCTCATGGCCCACCATGACCTCCTCTCCGATTCTCCTTCACATCAAACTGTTCCTGCCCCAGTCCCTTTGCACTTGCAGTTCCCTCTGCCTGGAAAATGCTAGTTCATTTGAAGCTGCCTCTTTCTCATCCTTTAGGTCCAATGGCACTTCCTTGGGAGGCCCTCCCCTCCCTGACCACCTACCACTGTCCAGTCATTATTACATCACTGCGTTTCATTTCTTCTAACACTTGCCACAGCTTGAACTTTATAGTTCAGTGATTTGTGTTAGTTTATCTGTCTCCTTGTTCAGACTGGGGCTGACCAGGTAATACTTCTCTGTCTTATTCACTGCTGAATGTTCAGGTGGGAGATCAGGTGCCAAGTGATGGAGGCCTGTACAGAGGAGGTTGTGTGTGTGTGGTGATAATATGTCTTGGTGCAGATCTCTGTGCTTATCCTACTTTGAGATCATTGAGATTCTTGGATGTGTAGATTCATGTCTTTCATCAACATTGGGCAATTTTGGGGCCATTATTTCTTCAACTATTCTTTCTGTTCCTTTCTCTTCTCTCCTTCTGGGATTCCTGTTATGCATATAATGGTATGGTTGATGGTGTCCCACAGGTCTCAGGCTCTGTTAATTTTTCTTAACAATTTTTAAAAATAAATTTATTTATTTTTGGCTGTATTGGGTCTTCATTGCTGCATGCGGGCTTTCTCTAGTTGTGGCGAGTGGAGGCTACTCTTCGTTGTGGCGCACAGGCTTCTTGTTGCGGTGGCTTCTCTTGTTATGGAGCATAGGCTCTAGGCATGCAGGCTTCAGTAGTTGTGGCATGCGGGCTCAGGAGCTGTGGCTCATGGGCTCTAGAGTGCAGGCTCAGTAGTTGTGGCACATGGGCTTAGTTGCCCTGTGGCATGTGGATCTTCCCGGACCAGGGCTCGAACCTGTGTCCCCTGCATTGGCAGGCAGATTCTTAACCACTGCACCACCAGGGAAGTCCCTTTTTCTTGGATGTGTGTGTTTGGGAGGAGTCAGGTTGAGAGTGGAGTGCACACCATCAGATCCCTGCCCAGATGCCTTTGAGGCAACTGCCGACAGTGGAGAGAGAGGTCGGGGGTCAAGACAACACCTCTTCACAAGTTGAGGGGAAGGGCTGTAGGACTAGTGTCCTTTGGGGTACTCTAACTCAGAGGAGCTGGAGACCAATGTAGGGGTGAGAGCAGCCCTTGGCCCCACCCATATCATGTCAGATGATTGCAGAACGCTCACAGGTCACATCAATATTTGTTATGTTTTTGGTAAACCCTTTGACAGGGTTTCTGTACTTTTCCTGTTGCATTTATTTGGCTACATGTAGCTCATTTAATTCACAGTTGGCAATGATTCTTTCTCAGCAATCAGAAATTCTTGATAAGTGAGAACAAATGATCTACAAACTGTATACAACGATTATGAATGCTAAATTTCACACTTTGTGAAGCTTGTACAATTATTCATCTGAATTTTGCTAGTTGCTGTTTGGATTTTGGAGTGTGTGTGTATGTGTTTTCTTTCCTCCAAATATTCACATTGTTGGCTTATGTGCTATGCTTATGATTCTTGATGGATAAATCAGCCCCCAGCAGATACAGGGATTTGTTGAAATGCAGGCAGGGGGGTAGGTCAGGTTTGAGTGGAGCTCTACACCTCTGTAGCAGACAATGGAAGTTGGTGGATAAGTACCCTAGCTTCCTCACCCCTTGTATGGGGTGACTAAGGTGTGTTTTCCACACTGATTCTCAGAGGTCCCCATGGGATTGAGTTCCAGCTGCCCCCAGTGGAAACTTGCATATCAATGCACTCTTTACTGATTCCCTTCCCTTCCCTGTCTCACTTCTCCACCTCCCTTTCAGCATTTCCTATATCACTTTCCAAATAAACTACTTGCCCTTGAATACTTATCTCAGGATCAGCTTCTGGGAGACACCAAATGAAGACATTCTCTCTAGCCCTCAGTTTCCTCACCCATCCAAAGGGAAGAATAACTCCCCCTATCATCAAGGTTATGGGAATAGGAGGTGTTGGGAATGGGACATGTGTCTGTGGGCTAATTCCCCCATCTGCTACCTCTCTGGGGGTCCTTCGTTCCTGGGAAATGGAAGATGGAGCTGGTTATGGGGAGTCTCCTCCACCTCCTGTTTTTATTCCAGTTGTCCCCACACTGGAGGCTCACATACATCTGTTAGCTTCCAGGATGAGGCAATTGCAGCAGCCTGCACAGTCCTCCTTGGTGGGGAGTCCATCCTCAGAGGCACCAGGGAAGAGGTGGCTGCCCAGAGATGTCCACTGTGGTGGCATTGAGGAACTAGAGGGACAGAGGGTGGTTGAGTTACCATGAGGCATCTTCCTGAGGCAGGATGTGGTATCACCTGGGAGGCAGTCAGAGGGGCGGCATATCTTGGCCAGAGCCTCCCAATGGCCCTTGGAAAAGCCCTGCCAGGCTGCTGTGGAGCTGAAGCTGAGGTACAGCAGGGCCCCCTGTTGCACACGCAGTACCTCCCTTTTATTAGCTCTGCTGGGCTTTCTTGCTGGCAAGGCCTCTGCGCAGGCCCTGGCACACATTTGGCAATTAGCTACCTGCAGCCACGTCAAGAGCTGCCCTAGTGCCCAGTTTGCAGGGCCTGGGGGTGCTAGCGTGGCCACCAGGGCTTCCCAGATGCTGGTTGTCCCAGAGGTAAGGAGGCAACCTGGATAAGAGTGGCCGATCAAATGGGGACAAGAAGCCTGGGGTGGGCAGGGCCAGGCAGAGACCCCGTGTCATTCTTTAGCTCCTCCCTCCTCCCTCCCAGGTCTTGGGCTCTCCTGCACTTTCCAAAGAAAGGTCTGGCCCTTGACTGGCTCCTGGGATGTAGCCTGTAAGCCTCTGGAGTATCCTACCTGGTAAGAATCTCTTTGTATACCTCGGGGCCATGCCAGTTAATTTATGCTAACAGTGAGATTTATAGTGGGGGCCTTGGGCCACACTGTATCAGTTTAACCTCTGGAGGGGCCAGAGACTAACTAAGATGAACCATGTATGTGGCTGTTATGGGCTGAATTGTGTGCCCCTCCCAATTCATATGTTGAAGTCTTAACCCCCCAGTACTTTAGACTGTGACTGTATTTGAAGATAGAGTCTTTTTAAAAATTAAAAAAAATTTTTTGACTGCAATGGGTCTTTGTTGCTGCACACGAGCTTTCTCTAGTTGCAGTGAGCAGGGCCTACTCTTTGTTGCGGTGTGCGGGCTTCTCATTGCGGTGGCTTCTCTTGTTGCGGGGCACAGGTTCTAGGCGTGTGGGCTTCAGTAGTTGCAGCACATGGGCTTCAGTAGTTGTGTCTCGTGGGCTCTAGAGCACAGGCTCAGTAGCTGTGGCACATGGGCTTTGTTGCTCCATGGCACGTGGGATCTTCCCAGACCAGGGATTGAACCCATGTACCCTGCATTGGCAGGTGGATTCTTAACCACTGCACTACCAGGGAAGTCCCAGAGATAGAGTCTTTAAACATGTGATTAAATAAAAATGAAGTCTTTAATCCAATATGACTGCCATCCTAAGAAGAAGAAATTTGGACACAGATGTGTGCACACAGAGGGAAGATGATGGGAAGAGACAGGGAGAAGATGGCCAGCTATGACACCTGGATCTCAGACTTCCAGCCTCCAGAACTGTGAGAAAATAAATTTCTGTTGTTAAAGCCACCTAATCTGTGGTGTGTTGTTATGGCAGCCCTAGGAAACTAAAACAGTGGCCAACCCCCAGTGAAAATCCTGGGCACCAAGACTCAAGGGAGCTACCCTGGTTGGCAGTACACTGTGTGTGTTGTCACACGTTATTGCTGGGAGAATTAAGCACTGTCCACGTGATACCACAGGGAGGGGACAACTGGAAGCTTGTGCCTGGTCTCTCTTGGACCCTGCTCCATGTGCCTTTTACCTTTGCTGAGTTTAATCTGTATCCTTTCCCTGTAATAAACCATGAATATAACAACTTTGCCGAGTTCTGTGAGTCCTTCTAGTGAATCATTGAACCTGAGTGTGGTCTTGGGGACCTCCCACTACACAGATTCATAGAGAAGGAAGTGACTCCCCAAACCTCTGGCAAATGTACATTTGGAAGTAGGAGCTCCCTTTCCAAGATCTTGGGCTCAAGCCTTATTGAATCCTTCCTCATGTCTTGTTGGGAGTGGCTTTCTATCCACCCTGGTGGTACGTTTTGTCCCCCAGAACCCCACATGGGCACAACTTGAACTGTTCCAAGCTGCAGCATGATCTTGGGAAAGTCACCCATCTCAGAGGCCATCCAGCATCATGGTGGAGGGAGGGATCAGGTTTTAGGGTCATACCAGGTTGGATTGGAATTCCTCCCCACCCCACCCTAATCCAGCATGCGACCTTGGGACAGTCACTTTCCCTCTATGATCCTCAGTATATGAATCTCTAAAACTGCTTTAAATACCAAATAAAATCCCATATGGAGAGAAAGAAATGTTATTGTACTTTCATACTGTCCAGGGTCATTCTTCTCCTTCAGATCTAGATAAGATTGGCTCAAACCTCTTCCAACATCTTTGCTGAGATTTTGGCAGATCTCTAGATGATTATTTTCTCATGATCTCCTGTTGTTGCTGAATTAAATAGTTTCACTGTAAGCTCAATGTTCCTGGTCTATAGGATGAGGCACTTACTCCTCTCCTTGATTTCATCAGAAACCCACTCACCCAAGGCCCCTGGGTGTGGAATGGGTTTTACTGAAGTTTGGGAGAGTGGAGGGGAAGTTTACATTGCAACTGTAGCAACTTATCATCGACTGTTAGACATCTCTGTTCCAACCCAGCCTACCCGACCACCTCGTGTGGCATCCTATAGTCTTGCCATCACATTGCCTTTCCATCCATCCATCCATCCATCCATCCATCCTCCCATCCATCCATTCATTCATCCATTTGTTTATTCATTCATTCATTCATTCACTCAACAAGTAAATTTTGAGTGGCTGCTGAGCCCTGTGAACCATGGAGGTATGGCTCCCTGGCTCTCAGCTCACAGTTAAGTGGATGAAATAAACATTCATCAAAGAGTCACACAAATGAATGTAAAAATCATTGATATGGTGAAGAGAATGAGGGGATAATGAGCACCTGATGTAGCTGGGATAGGGAGTGGGTGAGGGGAGGCTTCCTTAAAGTGGGGTTTGCATTGAAATATCAAAACTGGGGAGGCATTAACTCAGGGTGGGAGTGGAGAGACAGGAGCAGCATATATAAAGGTCCTGTGGCACCATCTTTGTTTATCCCTTTCTTTTCTGATACTGGGATTCAGCTTGCCTCACCTCTCACTTTTTAGTCCCTTTTGGCCTCCCTGCTGCTTGTCACTCCCATCCGTCTATACAAGGGTTTGCAAACTAGGGCCTGAGGGCCAAATCTGGCTCTTGAGCTATGAACGGTTTTTAAATTTTTTAAACGGTTGAAAACCAAAGACTACAGTTTATGAACCAAATTTCATGCTACTTTTGATAATTTTGTTTTGTAATTAAGACTTTCAAACCTAGTGCCCATGAAGGAAGACTTAGTGATAACCATAGGATTAACATGTCCAGTGAGACGTAATTTTAGAAAGCCCACATTAGACGGCAGATTTTAGACAGGATTTTCTGGGTTGCAAATTAACTAGAGTTTTTCTGTAATCGTGGAACCTAGACAGTTGATACAGAAGGTGGAACCTTCTTCCCGATTTCCTCTTTGTGAGATGTAGTCAAGATATTTTGGTAGTTGTTATGTTTGGGAGCACCTGTTGCAAGGTAGCCAGCCATATTAGGAGAGGCAAGTATGTAGGAGGGTTTCTGGGGTGGGGGAGGGGAGGGGAGAAAAGGAGTGGACTGTCACTAAAACCCAAACAGCCAGATCCATTTCTACAATATGTTTTACTTTCTTTAAAACAAACAAACGGGGCTTCCCTGGTGGCGCAGTGGTTGGGAGTCCGCCTGCCGATGCAGGGGACACGGGTTCGTGCCCCGGTCCGGGAAGATCCCACGTGCCGCGGAGCGGCGGGGCCCGTGAGCCATGGCCGCTGAACCTGCGCGTCCGGAGCCTGTGCTCCGCAACGGAAGAGGCCACAACAGTGAGAAGCCCGCGTACCGCAAAAACAAACAAACAAACAAACGAAACCCCCTACGTGCTATATGTTATTGCTACAATTTGGGGAAGAGGAATGCACAGAAGGTAGATATTAGTTGAGAATCTTTCTGCATCATTTTGATGACTCTAATACATTTTTCAATGCAATGGTTAAAAAAAGTACTATATTTTGTGATATGTAAAATGATACGAAATCCAAGTTTCAGTGTCAATAAAGTTTCATGGGTGCTCAGCCACGCACCTTCCGCAATGTACTCTCTACCGTGGCTTCCTCGCTGTAGCCTCAGAGCTGAGTCGTCATTGCAACAGAGACTGTATGTCCCATAAAGCTGATATTTACTCTCTGGTCCTTTACAGAAAAAGTTTGCTCATCCCTAACCCATGGTATAACTTAGCAGCAGGCTTGTTCTGAAACACCTGCCCTTCCATACACCTGCTCAACCCTTATCATTGTCCCCTCTGCCCTTTGTCCAATCCCTGTGGTGAGGTCTGACCACAGCTCCCTGCATACTCACTCTCCCCTCACTGTGGGCTCTGTCCCACCAAGAGAACGTTGCACGTGCTGTTCGCTCCCAGGGGATGATTACACCGGAGGTGGGTGGAACTGGGCCAGATCACAGCCAGGATCTGTGTTTCTGAAAAAGAGCCGCTTTTAATCCATTTTGTGAAATGCCACTATCGCCACCTGATGGCCATTTGCTACAACTGTAGCTGCAGTTCTTTCAAAGCGTTTGACATGGACCATCATCCTCTCCAGGACCCTGTCTAGGGCAGGGAAAAATGGAAAATGCCCCAGATATGGTTCACTCATATTTCTGAACAGGTGGTCTATTCAAATTCCAAATCTCTACAGCTTCCCTCCACCCCCCATCTATCCCAGTGATCCTCAAACATTAAGGCTCATGTAACTCCCCTGGGGTTGTTAAAATTACGATTTAGTGGTCTGGTATGACATCTGAGTCTTCATTTCTAGCAAACTCCCAATAATATTGATGCCTCTGATTTACGGACAACTTTGAGTATCAGGCTTTACTTTTTCTATAGAAAAGAGGTCAGCAAATCCTTCTGTAAAGGGCCAGATAGTAAATATTTTAGATTTTGCACACCATGGGGTCTCTATCAAGACTACCCAACTCTGCCTTGTAGCTTGCAAACAGTCATATATGATACATAAACTAATGGGTGTTGCTGTGTTCCCATAAAACTTTATTTAAGTGCTCTAAAACTTGTATTTTATATAATTTCAATCTGTCACAATATAGTCTTACTTTAAAAAAATTTCCAGGACTTTCCTGGTGGTCCAGTGGTTAAGAATCCACGCTTTTACTGCAATGAGCACAGGTTCGATCCCTGGTCGGGAACTGGGATCCTGTATGCCGTGTGGCACGGCCAAAAAAAAGAAAAATTAAAAAAAATTTTTTTACCAACCATTTAAAAATGTAAAAACCATTTTTGACTTGCAGGCCATACAAAAAACAGGCTGTTGGATGGGTTTGGCCCACGGACTGCAGTTTGCAAACCCCTGCTTTAGGCACCGAGTTCTAGACAATATCGTGTGTCGTTAAGACCTGGGGCTATGGGATGAATCCTCTGAACCTTCGCTATGGCTTACTAGCAGCTTCACTTTTCAAGCTTCAGTTTCTTCATCTGCAAAATAAGGAGTTATATTATCTACATTGTAGGGTTTTTGTTAAAAATTTAATGAGGTAATGTGTATAAAGGGCTTAGCCCTGTACAGGGCACAGAATAAATCTCAGCTGTCGATGTCATTATTGTCATTATTCTGAGACCCAGAAATTGAATCCACGCAGCTTGAATTCTTCAGCTTTTTCTCCAGTTGTAGCGCAACTCCCTTAACCAGAACACAGGGTAGGTCATGGACTTGAGATGATATATCTGGGCCTGGTCTTTGCACGACGCTGGCCCTTCCTAAACAAACTGTATTAGTTGGTTAGGGCTGCCATAGCAAATTACCACAGACTGCATGGCTTAAGCAACAGAAATTTATTCTCTTGAAGTTCTAGAGGCCAGAAGACTCACATCAAAGTTGTCAGCAGAGTTGGTTCCTTCTGGGAACTGTGAGGGAGAGTCTGTTCCTTGCCTCTCCCCTAGCTGCTGGTGGTTTGCTGGTCATCTCTGGTGTTCCTTGGCTTGTAGAAGCGTCAACTTGACCTCTGCCTCCATCTTCAGATGGTATTCTCTCTAGGTGCATGTCTGTGTCCAAATTCTCCCTTTTTATAGGGACACCAGTCATATTGGATTAGAACCTACCCTAATGACCTCATTTTACTTGGATCACCTCAGTAAAGACCCTATTTCCAGATAAGGTCACATTCTGAGGTACTAGAGGTTAGACATCGACCTGTCTTTTTTGGAGGACACAATTCAACCCCTACCACTAACTCTCCATGAGTTCCCGGCCACCCCATACACTGGTTGCTGGTAGCACTGGTAGAATCGTATTGGGTTTGGAGTCAGGTGATGGACATCACAGGAAACACACGGACTCTGGAGCTAATCCAGGGCCAGTGTCCTCCCACCGTGCTCTGTGCACTCCCTGCTTCAGGACCACCTGGAGAGCTTGTTAAGGATGCAGACTCCAGGGTCCAGTGCCAGGCTGTTGAATCACAATACCCATGATCCAAATGCCAGCATCTCCTACGTCCCAATCCGGGGAATGGGGTGGCTTTTTTATGCCAGTTATCCCCATGCAAAGTCAGGACCACAAGGCCCCCTGTGAGACTGAGGCTGGTGGCTGCTGAATCCAAGAGCAAGTGAGCTAATCTCAACAGATCCTCTCAAAGTCCTCCCCCAAGTCACTTAGGAAGCACAGTGATGTCATACATGTGGCTAATACACATTGTCTTTATCAATATTAAAATGAGTGTAGCTAATCTTTCATTCCACTAGGATTACCCATGTAGCAAAACTATAAGCCTGATACTCCAGAGAATGTAAGGTTACTCCAAAGTCTTCTCTGCTCCTCTGATCTTTGGGGGAAGATAAACCATGGGGAAAATGCACATTCCCGTCCGGTAGCACTTCGTTCATCTCATATGACACATTTACTAAGTTGCTCTGTGATTATTTATTGACAGGTCTCTAACCCCCACCAGACTCTGAATGCCTTGAGGGCAGAGATGGGATGGATCCCTGTGTCCCAGGCACTCAACAGTGGTCCTGGAACGTGGTAGGTGCCGAACAACCATTCTGCCCTAGGACTGAGAGGGGGCCACTTTGCCGACCAGCTGCCTCAGGGCTGCCTTCATGTCCTTGTTCCTTAGGCTGTAGATAAAGGGATTCAGCATGGGGATGACCACCCCCCACATCAGAGCAGCCGCCTTGTCCTTCTGGGAGGAGCGGGAGATGCAGGCTGCAGGTACACAGTGAAGATGGTGTCCTAGTATAGTGACACCATGGTGAGGTGTGAGCTGCAAGTGGAGAAGGCTTTCCATTTGACCTGAGCAGAAAGGATCTTGAAAACTGCTTGGAAAATGGAAGTATAAGAGAAGAGGATGCACGCAAGGGAGCTGATGCCCAAGATGATGCCGAAAGGAAAGATCACTGGCTCGTTGGTGTGTGTGTGTCTGAGCCGGAGAGCTTCGGCAGGGGTATGAGGTCGCAGAAGAAGTGGGGGATTTCAGAGCCGGCACAGAAGGTCAGTTGAGCCATGAGGCAGGTGTGCACAAGGGACTGGAGGTTGGTGATCGGCCACGGCTCCCCCACCAGCAGCCCCCACACACGGGGGCTCATGATGGCCAATAGCACAGAGGGTGGACAATGGCCATGAACCTATCAATGGCCATCACGGCCAGGAGGAAGCTGTCTATGGTCCCGAACAGGTGGAAGGCATGCATCTGGGCAAGGCATACAGAGGGGATGGCTTGGCTGTGTCCAGAGGTTCGCCAGCATCTTGGGGACGGTGGTGGAAGACAAGAAGACGTCAACCAGGGACAGGTTGGAGAGGAAGAAGTACACGGGTGTGTGGAGGTGGGTGTCTGTGATGTTGGCCAGGACGATGAGCAGGTTTCCAAAGACGCTGACCAGGTACATGAGAGGAGCAGCCCAGAGGAAGATCTGATGCTCTGACTTTTCCGAGAGTCCCAGGAGGAGGAATTCTGAGACTGCTGTTCAGTTTTCTGGTTCCATGGACAGTCTGTGTCTACTGTGAAAGATAAAAGGGGAGAGGGAAGCGACATAAAGCTGGGAGTCAGAGATGGAGTTCCAGTCTCAGCTCCCTACAGACCCGTAGGTTCTGTGAAAACCCATGGAATCCTTACAGCTCCCTTCTGTGGATTTCTGTTTCTCCACACAAAACCATCCATGTTCTTCCTCCTTCCTCCTTCCTTCCTTCCTTCCTTCCTCCTTCCTTCCTTCCTTCTTTCCTTCTTTCCTCCTTCCTTCCTTCCTTCCTTCCTCCTTCCTTCCTTCCTTCCTTCTTCCTTCCTTCCTTCTTTCCTTCCTTCCTTCTTTCCTTCCTTCCTTCCTCCTTCCTTCCTTCCTCCTCCCTTCCTTCCTTCCTTCTTTCCTTCCTTCCTTCCTTCCTTCCTTCCTCCTTTCTCTTGTAGTTTGTTAATTTATATGGTAGTATTTAAGCAATATAATTGCAGCAGCAACTACAATCAGCACAATCAGGTTGGGGATTATTTAAAATAACTCAACTGAGCAGGAATGTTTCAGCTGGCTAGTGAGTAGCCCTCTGGCTTCAAGAATTCAGCATACTGGGACAGCATTCAGTATATTTTCAGGGGAAACAGAGATGTTGGGTGAACCCAGAGAGCTGGTTAAGTGGAAGTTTTATTATTTTTATTTATTTATTTTTGGCTGTGTTTGCTCTTCGTTGCTGCGTGTGGATTTTCTCCAGTTGTGGCGAGTGGGGGCTACTCTTCATTGCGGTGCATGTGCTTCTCATTGAAGTAGCTTCTCTTGTTGTGGAACACGGGGTCTAGGTGCGTGGGCTTCAGTAGTTGTGGCACGCGGGCTCAGTAGTTGTGGCTCGTGGGTTCTAGAGCACAGGCTCAGTAGTTGTGGCGCAAAGGCTTACTTGCTCCTCAGCATGTGGGATCTTCCTGGACCGGGGCACGAACCCGCATCCCCTGCATCGGCAGGCGGATTCTTAACCACTGCGCCACCAGGGAAGACCATAAATAGAAGTTTTAAAGAGAGCTTTCACAGTAAGAAGAGAATCTCTGGAGATTTAAAGCTCATGGCGTTTTGGAAGTATATTTGCTCTCAGCAGTAGCTTCGCAGGACAAGAAATTTTATATTTTCCTATGTTCTAGACAAACTGTCACTGCCAAATGAAACAGTTTTGCACCCTCAGTAAAATATGCACTGTTGTGTATATCATGTCAAACAGCTGTTCAAAAATCTTATTCAAAATAAAAAGTCCCAGGCCCAGCACGGACTATTCAAAGATAAGCTGTTTCCATAACAACGAGAAAGGTGTGATCAAATGCCTACTTGATGGAAAGCAGAATGTGCTATACGTGTATTCCTGGAGTTAATATGATACAGAAAAGCGAGTTTGTAAAATAACATGCTGACATGAACTGATAAGAAAATATCGACTAAAGGAATGAACACGAGAGAACAAGGTTTAAAGAAATGCAAACACATAGGCACGTTTGATACTATTCTCATTCACCCATTTTCAGTTGCTAATGGATTTGATCCTAGTTTTATCTCCCCATCTATTTGGAAAGTCCCCATTAATTATTGGGACTTAGAGGCTTCATATCAAAAGTCCAGAGAAAGCAAATCTTTGTTGCATTCATACAAGACCACCAAAGCCAGTTGCATTTGCCTTTCTAAGTCTCCATTTCCCAGTGGGTATATTTATCCTTCCTTTAAGTTAATGAACATTCATAGAGAATGTGTTAGGTTATAGGCACTGTCTCTATATACATGTACATATACATGTCTCTATGATACACAGATGATATAGAAAAAAAAATCAACCTGGCATGATTCACCAGGTCCTTGTGAAACCTTAATATTGTCTCTTTCCAACCACGAGAGGATTTCCCTTTGCTTACCTCATTTCTTACCTGGTTAGGTCCCCAGGTCTTAAAACCAATTGCTGACAAGAACACATCAGAGGCATTTAATGACAATGTCTATAAAGTGTTGAGCCTTCTAAGAAGCCACAGTTTTTAATGTGTGGGTTTCACAACGACTCTGAGGGGGAGATGGTGTTGACCACAACTGACAATAAGAGCACTGGGGCTGGGGGGCTTCCCAGATGGCACAATGGTTAAGAATCTGCCTGCCAAAGCAGGGGACGTGGGTTTGATCCCTGGTCTGGGAAGATACCACATGCAGTGGAGCAACTAAGCCCGTGCGCTACCACTACTGAGCCTGCGTTCTAGAGCCCGCGAGCCACAACTACTGAAACCCGTGTGCCTAGAGCCCAGGCTCTGCAACAAGAGAAGCCACCACAATCAGAAGCCAGCACACCGCAATGAAGAGTAGCCCCCCGCTCACTGCAACTAGAGAAAGCACGCATGCAGCCAGGAAGAGCCAACGCAGCCATAAATGAATAAATTAAAAGAAAAAGAGAGCACTGGGGCTGGGACTTTCCTGGTGGTCCAATGGTTAAGACTCCACGCTTCCACTGCAGGGGCACGGGTTCGATCCCTGGTGGGGAACAAAGATTCAATATGCCACGTGGTGCAGCCAAAAAAAAAAAAAAAGAAGAAGAGAGAAGACTGGGGCTGAAAGAGATGCTAAGGGCACTAAGTCTGCAGGTACTTGGGCTGTTATTTCAAGTGAGATTTATTTTCACTCTCTCAAACTCCACTGCTTCTGAGTATGGCCACTCCCACCCTATATGCAGCCGTGTTTCAAAGATAAACTCTGTGCTATCAACATGTTCTAGGTTAACCTCTTCAATGACAAGTGTTTTAGATTCTTATATACCTGCCTTCCAAGAACATTGGTCTCTGTAAAGATTTAAGGTTTACTGAAGTAAATGGGAGAACACAGTATATAGGTCAGTCTGTATAAGAAAGGTGACAGGTGACCCCAAGGTGTTTCAAGAACAAGGAAGAGATGCAAATACCTACTCTGAGCAACAGGACCATTGGAGGTGAAGAGGTGGTGAAAGGGGGGCTTCAGGAAGGTGAGCAGCACGAGCTCTTCCTTGGTAAACTCAAGAGGTCTCCAGCAGAGACTTAGTTACTTTGCAAGGATTTTTAGAGTTGGGTTTGAGGCTTTTGTAGGGTGATGCTCAGATTTCTCCAGGATGCATACATTACTGTGAATCCCTTCCTGGCAACACATTTGCAACTGTCTTTATTGACATGAAGTCCTTGGTTGCGCTAGGGCAGTGGTTCTCAGCTTTGCGTGTACATCAGTGTCACATAGGGGGCCGGAGAAAACACCTATAGCTGTGCCCATGCCTCGGAGTGTCTGGGATTGGGCTTGAGAATCAACATTTCTAGGAAGTTCTCAGGGGACACTGCTGCTGCTGGCCCAGGACCACACTTGGAGAACCACCACATTGGAGGAAGGTGGTTTTTGGTGTCCCCCTACCACAGACCCTAAATGCTTTTTCTCCACATGACTAGCTACAGAGAGCTTGACCTCTGTACCTCCTTTCCACTCAGAGGGTATAGAATTGGTCTCAGTCTCTTCTCTCCCTCTCTCTCTCCTTCTCTCTCCATCCAGGAAGGGAAATAGGAAATTCCTCCTCCCCAGTCCCATCCAGCTCACTCCCCTTCTCCATCCTTTACTGACTTACCAGGATGGTATTACCAAGAGTATGGTCTTGGCATACTCCTTCTTCACTGGCTCCCAGAGGATCCTGAGGTCAGTGCTAAGCCACCAGGAATGGCATGAGGAGAGCACTCAGCTGTGACGGCTGGGGCGAGTCTGATGTCTATGGGGGTTGAGGGGAATCATGTGTTCCCACCCCAGCTGTGGTTGTGAACAGGGGGCCAGGGACACAGCAGGGTGTTTAGAGTTTGGGGGCTCTTGGGCGTTTCAGTCACGTGTCTTCTTGTTAAGAAAGAAGATGCTAATTATTTGGTTTGTATTCTTGCCACTTGTGACCTGTTCTCTGGGGTATGTGTGCTTTGGGATGATGGAGTGGGTGACAAGGTGGAGACATCACTAGGGATTCACTCTCACTAGATACCCCCTAGTGTCCCCTCTCAGCCCGGACTGAGCCTCATTACAGTTCCCAGGCAGGGTGGTCTGGAGGTCCAAGCCCCTCCCCAGGATGCTCAGGTGCCTGAATCCATGTCCTTTCACTCATTCCATCATGATGGAAACTCCACAAGGAAAGGGACTTTATACTGTTAGTTCCACCAATGAAAGCTCCTGGGAAGTAGTAAATAATCAATAAATATATGTCACATAAATAAGTGTATCAAACACACCTTGACCATAGGTCATGTGTTGTGCTTGGCACTGGGGTTTCAAAGCACGCCCTTGTGAAAATGACTTCTTGTCAGTCACAGGAAAGGATCGGTCTTCACTGACCTGGTGTAAGGCTTACCAAGGCCAGTTTTTAAATTATAATATTCCACTGTATATATGTACCACATCTTCCTTATCCATTCCTCTGTCGATGGACATTTAGGTTGCTTCCATGTCCTGGCTACTGTAAATAGTGCTGCAATAGTGCTGCAATGGGATGCATGTACCTTTTCAAATTATGATTTTCTCTAGATATATGCCCAGGAGCGGCATATACTTGCTCAGTCATATGGTAAATTACTCAGTTATAAAAAAGAATGAGGGGCTTCCCTGGTGGCACAGTGGTTAAGAATCCACCTACCAATGCAGGGGACATGGGTTCGATTCCTGGTCGGGGAAGATCCCACATGCCGCAGAGCACCTAAGCCTGTGCGCCACAACTACTGAGCCTGCGCTCTGGAGCCCGCGAGCCACAGCTACTGAGCCCACGTGACACAACTACTGAAGGCTGGGCGCCTAGAGCCCGTGCTCCGCAACAAGAGTAGCCACCGCAATGAGACGCCTGTGCACCGCAACGAAGAGTAGCCCCGGCTCACCGCAACTACGGAAAGCCCCCGCACAGCAACAAAGACCCAATGCAGTAAAAAAAAAAAAAGAATGAAATGCCATTTGCAGCAACATAGATGGACCTAGAGATTATCATACCAAGTGAAGTAAGTCAGACAGAGAAAGACAAATATCATATGATATCACTTATATGTGGAATCTAAAAAAAATGATATAAATGAAATTACCTGTGAAACAGAAACAGACTCACAGTGTTTGAATAGTTTTTTTCCCTGTATTTGTTTTAAACTTTTTATTTTATATTGGAGCATAGTTGATTAACAATGTTGTGTTAGTTTCAGGTGTATAGCAAAGTGCTTCAGTTAAGCATATACATGTATCTATTCTTTTTCAAATTCTTTTCCCATTTAGGTTGTTACATAATATCGAGCAGAGTTCCCTGTGCTGTACAGTAGGTCCTTGTTTGTTATCCATTTTAAATTTAGCAGTGTGTACATGTCAATCCCAAGCTCCCAATCTATTTCTTCCCCCACCCTTCCCCCCGATAACCATAAATTTGTTCTCTACATCTGTAAGTCTATTTTCTTTTTTATAAATTTATTTATTTTTTATTATTTTATTTATTTTTGGCTATATTGGGTCTTTGATGCTGTGCATGGGCTTTCTCTAGTTGCTGCGAGCGGGGGCCATTCTTCGTTGTGGTGCGTGTGCTTCTCATTGAGGGCTTCTGTCATTGCAGAGCACAGGCTCTAGGTGTGTGGGCTCAGTAGTTGTGGTGCACGGGCTTAGTTGCTCCGTGGCACGTGGGATCTTCCCGGACCAGGGATTGAACCTGTGTCCCCTGCACTGGCAGGCGGATTCTTAACCACTGTGTCACCAGGGAAGTCCCTGTTTCTCTTTTGTAAATAAGTTCATTTGTATCATTTCTTTTTAGATTCAGCATGTAAGCGATATCATACCATATTTCTCTTTCTCCGTCACACAGTGTTCGAATTGTTGGTGGACTTTATTTTTTGGTGTTGGGGTGTCCATGTTATGACTTTCATTTCTGTTTCTCCAGTAGGCCTCTCTACCTCCTGGAATCCTTCTATTTTTACCTTCTCCCCAACTGGCTTTTAAAAAAAATTCTTATTTTATATTGGAGCATAGTTGATTATCAAAGTTGTGTTAGTTTCAGGTGTACAGCAAAGTGATTCAGTTATACATATATATGTATCTTTTTCAAATTCTTTCCCCATTTAGATTATTACAGAACATTGAACAGAGTTCCCTGTGCTATATAGCAGTGTGTACATGTCAATCCCAAACTCCCTAATTTTCTCTCCCCGCCATCCTCTCTCTGGTAACCATAAGTTCATTCTCTAAGTCTGTGAGTCTGTTTCTGTCTTGTAAATAACCCAGCTGGCTTTTTTTTGTTTTTTTTTTTTTTGATGATGTACAAAGAGTATGGCTTTTTTTTTTTTTTTTGCCTTTTTGGCATTTTTTTTTTAAACATCTTTATTGGAGTATCATTGCTTTACAATGGTGTGTTAGTTTCTGCTTTACAACAAAGTGAATCAGTTATATATATACATATGTTCCCATATCTCTTCCCTCTTGCGTCTCCCTCCGTCCCACCCTCCCTATCCCACCCCTCTAGGTGGTCACAAAGCCCCGAGCTGATCTCCCTGTGCTATGTGGCTGCTTCCCACTAGCTATCTACCTTACGTTTGGTAGTGTATATATGTCCATGCCTCTCGCTCGCTTTGTCCCAGCTTACCCTTCCCCCTCCCCATATCCTCAAGTCCATTCTCTAGTAGTTCTGTGTCTTTATTCCCATCTTGCCCCATCTTACATCCAGTAGTTTGTTTGTACCTCCTTTCTCCCATACCTATATTGCCCACTCCCTCTCACCGCTGGTAATCATTAGTTTGTTCTCTATATTTGTGAGTCTGCATCTTTTTTGTTTGTGCTATTTTTTAGATTCTACATGTAAGTGATTTCATACAGTATTTGTCTTTCTCTGTCTGACTTATTTCACTTAGCATAGTACCCTTATTTTATGTTAACAGCTTTAATGAGATGTAATTCCCATACCATACAATTCACTTGTTTAAAGTGTACAATTCAATGGATTATACTATAGTCACAGAGTTGTGCAACCACCACCACAGTCAATTTTAGGACATTTTTATCACCTCAAAGAGAAACCTTGTACCCTTTAATTATTGCCCTGAATTTCGCTCTCCCCCAACCTCCTATATCCCAACCCTAGGAAACTATTTCTCTACTTTTTGTTTCTGTAAATTTCCCAGTTCAGGACATTTCACATAAATGAAATCATACAATATATATCTTTTGTTTTTGGCTTCTTTCACTTGGCATAATGTTTTAAAGGTTCATCCATGTTGTAGCATTTATCAGTATGTCATTCCTTTTCATGATTGAATTATATTCCATTCTATAGATATACCTCATTTTGTTCAACCATCCATACATTAATGGGTGTTTGGGTGGTTTCCACTTTTTGGCCATTATGAATCATGTTGCTATAAACATTTGCATACAAGTTTTTGTGTAGATGTATGTTTTCGTATCTATTGAGCTTGTACCTAGGATTGGAATATTCAAACAATACTGAAATTATTCAACAAAACTGGAACATTCCCCCCAAATGCTCCAGTTACTGTGGAAAACAGTATGGTAGCTCCTCAAAAAAGTAAACAGAATTACCATTTGATCCAGCAATTCCGCTTCTGGGTATATACACAGTAGAATTGAAAACAGGGACTTGAACAGATGTTTGCACGCTGGTGTTCATGGTAGCATTATTCACAATAGCCCAAAGGTGGAAACAACTCAAATGTCCAGTGATGGATGAATGGGTAAAAAATGTGGTATATCCATACAATGGAATATTATTCAGCCTTAAAAAGGAGGGAAATTCTGACATATGCTACAACATGGATGAACTTCAAGGACGTTATGCTAAGTGAAACAAGCCAGGCACGAAAGGACAAATATTGCATGATTCCGCTTATATGAGGTGTCTAGAATATTGACATTCATAGAGAAAGAAAGTAGCGTGGTGGGTGCCAGGGGCTGGAGGAGGAGGAATGGGGAGTTAGTGTTTAGTGGGTACAGTTTCAGTTTGGGGAGATTACAAAGTTCTCTAGATGGATGGCAGTGATGTTTGCTCAACAATGTGAAGGTATTAATGCCACTGAACTGGACACTTAAAAATGGTTAAAATAATAAATTTTATGTTTTGTATATTTTACCGCAATAACAAGCTTTTGAAAACTGGAAACTTCCCCTTCCCCCAGTTCTTTTGTTTTGAGATTATTCAGGCACAAGACTGGGCAGTTTTTCTCCAAATCTCCACTTCTGCACTGACGTACACAGTCGTAGCTGTTACATATGTTGGCTCATTCTACCAAATTGTTCTATAACCTGCTTCGTTCACTTAATTTTATGTCTGAGTCATCTTTCCATGTCGGTTCATATGGAACAAACTCGTTTTTGGTTTTCTCTTCAAAGACTTTGAATCGCAGAATAAGCTACATGCAGAAAAGAGCTCAAATCATGTACGTAGGTCAATGAATTTTCACTCACTGAACACACCAATGCAATTGGACCCTGATCAAGGAAAACAATGTGACCAGCTCCCTGCCCCTGAATTCCTTCTCCAGCTTCTTTTATTATCATCACTCTGCCTCTGCCTTCCCCAGACATTCTTTTGGTATAGAACATTATAGATGAACTTTACCTGTTTTGGGAACTTTACATGAGTGGAATCGCACAGTATACTCTCCTTTGTGTCTGGCTTCATTCAGTCAACATTATGTTTGTGAGATTCAGCTTTTCAAAAATGGAAGTATTAGGACTTCCCTGGTGGTCCAGTGGTTAAGACTTCGCCTTCCAATACAGGGGATGTGGGTTTGATCCCTGGTGGTGGGGCTAGGATCCCACGTGCCTGGCAGCCAAAAAAGGAAAATATAAGGCAGAAGCAACATTGTAACAAATTCAATAGAGACTTTAAAAATGGTCTACATCAAAAAAATCTTAAAAAAAATAAAAATTGAAGTATAGTTGATTTACAATATTGTGTTAGTTTTAGGTGTACAGCAAAGTGACTCAGATATATATATATATATATATATATATATATATATATATTTCACATTCTTTTCCACTATAGGTTATTACAAGATATTGAATATAGTTCCCTATGCTATACAGTAAGTCCTTGTTGTTTATCTATTTTATATAGAGTGGTGTGTATCTGTTAACCCCATACTCCTAATCTAACCCTCCTCCCTTTCCTCTTAGGTAACCATATGTTTGTTTTCTGTGTCTGTGAGTCTGTTTGTGTTTTGTAAATAAATTCACTTGCATTACTTTTTAGATTCCACATATAAGTGACATCATATAGTATTTGTCTTTCTTTGACTTACTTCACTCAGTATGATAATCTCTAGGTTCATACATGTAGCTGCAAATGACAATATTTCATTCTTCTTTTATGGGAGATTCAGCTTTTTTTGCATATATCTGTAGATCTTCAATCTTATCACTTTATTTTTCAATCCTTTTTTCATTAGTGCCCCCCACCAGGAAGCCGTTTTACACAATTTTCCTAATTGCCCCTCCATGAAATTTAATATCACAGATATACTCTATTTATTTAACCACCTATCTCTATTTATATCTATATTGTATATATATATCTGTATATTTTTTATTCCCCCCAAGTTAATTTTTGCCCTCGTGGAGGTAAAAGATTACTCCCATTGAGGACATATGCTCTCTAGTATTCCATTGTGTGAATATACCACAGCTCATGTATCCAATCTATTATTGATGGACCTTTGGGTAGTTTCTAGTGTTTTTTTTGAGATTATGAGCTATGGAACTATGCACATCCAGCGCATCCCATTTAATGAATATATGTACACATTTCTGTTGGGTATACACTTATAAGTGGGAGTGCTGGATTATAGGGAATGCATATGTATAGTTTTAGTAGCTATTGCCAAACCGTTTTCCAAAGTGGTGTACCATTTTTATCCTCCCACCAGCAGTGCATGAGGACTCCAAATCCATGACAGCATGTTACCAAACTCAGGTCCTGCCGCTCACCACTCAAAGGCCAATACTCGAGAGACGAGTGTTGGTAGGAACGGAAAGTTGCTTTATTTCAGAGGCCGGCAACCAGGGGAGAAGGTGGACTGATGTCCAAGAACAAACTCACAAGTGCCGCTTAGGGGGCAAGAACTTTTAAAGGGGAGTTTCAGGGGTGTTTTGGCAGAGGGACGGGGCAGAGCAGCACAGTCAGCTCTGACGGTCATCTTGAAATCAGGAACGCGGTGGTCTGATCAGTGTCGTCTTGGTTGTTTTAAGTACAGTTTAATCTTCAGTGCCAGGGTTTCTTCCCATTCCTTTGAGGCCAGTTTTTGGAATTGTGTGAAATAGAGCAGCTTATGTGATGGCTACAATTTGGTCATCATGTAGTCATCTTCCTCCACCTGGTGGGGGCTTCAGTATCTGCAAAACAGCTCTCAGGATATGGCTCAGAATATTATCTATAGCCCGTGAGGAATAACTAAAGTTCCTTGACTTTGTTTAATGACTAAACTATTATTATTTTGTCTTGTGTAATGGCTTAGAGTTTAAACTACAACTAAGTTCTAAGGCTAAGGGGGCGTTTACGAACACTTGGTATTTTCTTTTCTTTTTTTTCATTTTAGCCATTCCAGTGCATGTGCAACACCATTGGTTTTATAAGCTGCACAATATTCTATAGAATTGTTGTACAGCAATTTGTTTAGTCACCCTCCTGATGATGGACAGTTCGCGTGTTTCCAGTTTTTCACCACGACAAGTAAGGATGCCATTAGCAACCCTGCACATTCCTCTTTAAGCATAAGATTGAGCCTTTTCTGGAGGAGAGGCTCCTAGAGGTGGAATCAAAGGGCATAGGCATCAAAAATTTTTTTTTTTTTGCGGTACGCGGGCCTCTCACTGCTGTGGCCTCTTCCACTGAGGAGCACAGGCTCCGGACGCGCAGGCTCAGCGGCCATGGCTCAAGGGCCCAGCCGCTCTGTGGCATGTGGGATCTTCCCAGACCGGGGCACGAACCCGTGTCCCCTGCATCGGCAGTGGACTCTCAAACACTGCTCCACCAGGGAAGCCCCAGTATCAAAATTTTTGATAAATTCTGAATTCAAGCTTGCTTTCCCAAAAGGCTTTAGCAATTTGATGAATAATCTTAAACAATATATGAGAGAGTCCCCATTTCCCTGCATCCTCAACAGCACAAGATATTCCCATAAGCCTCAGTTTCCTCATGTGGCAAATGAAGACCTACCTCCTAGGCTGCTGGGGAGATCCAGAGAGGTATTTTGTATGTAAAGCACCCAACAATGTTAGTTCTTGGCATATAGGAGAATGTTATATTTGCTTCTTTTCCATCTCTCCTTCTTCTCCTTGCTAGTTCTCCTCTTCCTTCATTCATTTTATTAAACAAATATTTATTGAGTACTCTGATGCTGGGTTGACATTGGTAAATAAAACTGATGTAGTCTCTCTCTTTGTGAAGATTACAATCTCATGTCATCTCTTTTTCTTCTTCCTCCTGCATCCTCACTGTCACCAACAGCACCCACAGATCTTGCAAAATGCCTCATTATCCCTAGTACTGTCACAAATGTTAATTAAAGACCATGTCTCAACCATAAGTTTTCTGGGCATTGGTAGGGCTTGGGGGCTGTTGAGCTGTGTGTGAGAAGCATCCCTTTTCATGTTTCCTCCAAATGACCCAGGTAAGGTCTGACCATTCCAGGAGAGGATAGAACAACACACTGGGGAGGGCACAGACTCATCTACAGAGATTGGGAAACATGTCGTCATGTTGTTCTGTGATGGTGTAAAAAGCACACATTGTTCACTGGAAGAGAAACGAAAACCAGAGAAAGACCCAATCAAACTGGACCCAATATCCAATCCTCATCCCATGTCAAACATTTTAGCTAAGCTATGCTTCTTCTTCCTTCTTGCAACCTTTTTTTAAAATTATGTATTTTTTAAGATTATGTATTTTTTATTGAAGTATAGTTGATTTACAGTGTTGTGTTAATTTCTGCTGTACAGCAAAGTGATTCAGTTTTATATATGTATGTGCGTATATATATTATATATATATATACATTCTTTTAAAAATATTCTTTTCCATTTTGGCTTATCACAGGATATTGGATATAGTTCCCTGTGCTATACAGCAGGACTTTGTTGTTTATCCATTCCGTGTATAATAGTTTGCATCTGCTAACCCCACACTCCCAGTCCCTGCCTCCCCCACGCCCCTCCCCCTTGGGAACCACAAGTCTCTTTTCTATGTCTGTGAATCTGTTTCTGTTTCATAGATAAGTTCATTGTGCTATATTTTAGATTCCACCTATAAGTGATATCATATGATATTCATCTTCTTCTGACTTACTTCACTTAGTATGATAATCTCTAGTCCCATCCATGTTGCTGCAAATGGTATTATTTCATTCTTTTTTATGGCTGAGTAGTATTCCATTGTGTGTCCAGCCCCATGGGCCCAGGGTTGAAAAGGGCATTTCCTGAGGTAACCTTTCTACAGAAAAGCAGGTGGGTCCAGATAAACCAGTCCCTTGTGTAGGCACCGTGTTTGAACATTGTGCTCAGAGTCATAGGAGGTCACAAGGAGGAAGGGCAGGGTGGATGAAGGCTGTGGCATGTCCAGTAGTCTCCTGAAAGCAGGGGTGGCAGAGATGATTCCTTATCAATTTCTCCTCAGTCTATCAATGACAAAAACATCAGAAGGCCCTGGCTGCTCCAATGAGACACATGTTTATACACTATCAGTGTGTGAGAGAAGAATGTGTCACTACGGGCTGGGGTAACTGTTAGTTAATTAATCTAAAACTGATTAATTATATTAGAGTTACCTGACAATTAGCCAGAGAAAGACTAGTGTAAAGACTCTTTGGAGGGATGCATGCATAAGGTTATATAGAGTTGCAGGTTGACTTCCCAGAGGAGCTGGTATTTCATCGGAGACCTGAGGAATGAGTAGGTGCTTTCCAGGTGGGCATTTGGGGGAGGCAGCCCATGAAGAGAGATCTCAGCATGGGCAGTAGCAGAGGAGAAGGAAAGATCTCAGTGGTTTCAGGGTACCACGCCTGCTTCCGTGTGGCTAGAGAATAAAGTGTAAGTGATGGTGGTGAGAGGTGAGTCCAGGTGGTGAGGGGTGAGTGCAGGTAAGTGTTGAGTTCATGTAGTGAGAAGTGAGTCTAGGAGGGGATGAGATCGTGAAGGGACTTGAAGCTACTCTAAGGAGTCTGGATTTGGTTGGGAGAACAACCATTTTGGTTTGTCCAAGACTGATGGATTTCTTGAGATGCAGGGATTTAAGTGCTAAAAAGCCTGGAGAAATCCCAGGCAAAGCAAAATGAATTGGTCCCCTATTCAATAGGCAATGGGAAGCCACTGAGGAATTCTGAACTGGGGAGTGATTTGTTAACTCTTGGTCGTTAAAAGATCAGTTGGATCTCAGGTGAAATGAAGCTTCTGCAGGAAGCCACCTCTGAACACTCCCTGGACTAGGTCAGATCCCAATTTCCAGGGCTCCCTGCATTTCTACTGGTCAGTCACACTGCTCTAATAATTCTGGCTTGTTGTCTGTCTTCCTGAAAGGACTGCTGGCTGGTGAGAACATAAGCCATGCTTGTCGTTTACTCAGCACCTAGCAAGCCTCATGGAAAACATTCAGTAAAGACCTGTGAATTGGGAGCCTGGCTTTGTCAGAATCGACACTCATGCTGCCTAACCCTACAGGTATAAACTGGGAATAAGACCACCTCCCTCATCAAGACTGCAGTATGAAAACATGGAACACAGGACTTGGCAGGGGGCGCTCAAGAAATCTTAGTGGCGTGTGAACCAGAATGGTAAGGCAGAAAAAGATGGGTCACCGTGGATTGGAGCAACTGTCAGCTAATTAATCAACTAATTAAGTTGATGAATTCAATAGTTGTCTAATCTTATTATCTGATAACATTTTATTATTTTATCTTCTGATGGTGAATGGTCCTTATGGAGTTCTCTTGGTGGGGGTACCCAGACAGCTCATAGACAGAGGTCAGGGTGACCAATGCTGAGATGAGGATACAGGAGGCTGTGGGAACACAGAGGAGCCCCCTGACCTGGTTTAGCACAGAAAGGGGGCTGGGTGGTCCCTGGACTACACTCCCATGCTGGCTTGGCTACAGACGGATCACTTAACTTTTCTGAGCCAGCATTGCCTCACCTGCTAAAATCTACTTGGGGAACTATTCTGAGGATACAATGAAATACTTTCTGTACAGTGGCCTGGCATCACCTGACCAGGCTCTGGATCAGCTGTTCCTGGGGCTGTAGACACAGTCTTCATGGGCTTACGTTGCAGGGTAGTGTTTCTCCACCATGGCTGCATACTGCAATTGCTTGGGAGAGCCCTTAAAAACTTCAGATGAGGCTTCCCTGGTGGTGCAGTGGTTGAGGGTCCGCCTGCCGATGCAGGGGACACGGGTTCATGCCCTGGTCCGGGAAGATCCCACATGCCACGGAGCGGCTGGGCCCGTGAGCCATGGCCGCTGAGCCTGCACGTCCGGAGCCTGGGCTCCGCAATGGGAGAGGCCGCAATAGTGAGAGGCCCGCGTACCGCAAAAAAAACCAAACCAAAACAAAACCAAACTTCAGATGCCTGTGTCCTCCTCCAGAAGTTTCTGACTTAAGTGATCATGCAGGGGTCCCGACATTGGTATGTTTTTAAAAAAGGGACCCAGGTGATTTGAATGCATTGCAAGGTTGAACACTACTGATTTTGTAGGAAGAGACAATAATTGAACAAATGAATAAACAAGGTAATTCGATGGTGACATGCACTTAACACGGCAATACACCAGATGAGGTGACAGGAAATGACTAGAAGTGGTGAGAGTGTAGTTGGGGGGGTGGTGTTGGAGGAAACGGCACTTAACGAGCCCTGGGGAGTGTAGGTGCTTAATTCACATGGTTCTTCCTCCTTTCCTTACACCACTGGTTCTCTAACTTGGCTGCACCAAGGGAGTTTTAAAAAATATTCAAGCCTGGCTCCCAACCCCAGAGATCTGGTTTAGTTGGGGCCCAAGCAGTTTAGTGGGGTCTAGGCCATAAATAACATAAAATTTCCCATTGTAATCATTATAAAGGGTACAATTCGGTAGCATTGTGAACATTCACAGTGTTGTGCAACCACGTCTTCTGTCTATTCCGGAACATTTTCATCACCCCAAATGGAAACCCCGTACCCATTAAGCAGTCCACTCTCCCTTTCTCTCAACTAGAACTCTGGATTAATTCTGTCTCTATATATTTACCTATTCTTTTTTTTTTTTTTTTTTTTGCGGTATGTGGGCCTCTCACTGTTGCGGCCTCTCCCGTTGCAGAGCACAGGCTCTGGACGCGCAGGCTCAGCGGCCATGGCTCATGGGTCCAGCCGCTCTGCGGCATGTGGGATCTTCCCGGACCGGGGCACGAACCCGTGTCCCCCGCATCGGCAGGCGGACTCTCAACCACTGCGCCACCAGGGAAGCCCCATTTGCCTATTCTTATTCACAATTGCCAAAGAGTGGAAGTAACCCAAATGTCCATCAATGGATGAATGCATAAACAAAATGTCATACATCCATACAATGGGATATTATTCAGACACAAAGAATGAAGCTCTAATATATGCAACAATATAGATGGACCTTCAAAGCATCATGCTCAAGTGAAAGGGGTCAGACACAAAGGTCCACAAAGTATATGGTGCCACAGGACTTTTAAAAGCCACAGATGGCCCTGACGTACAGCAAAGCTTGAAAACCACTGCCTTATTCCATATTGGGTTTCCATCAATACAAGATTGATGTCCACGTGTGGGCTGACATTATTCACAGTGACAGCAATAGCATCCCAGACCTGAAACGGACTTATTTCTCAGGCACATGTGGGGTGAGGACACCCAGTCCCCAAGCTGCTCAGTTTCTCAGACTGCTTTGCAGAAAAATAAGGGGAGATGTTTCACTGAACTTGCATATGCTTCCTGAGCACTATTTTTCCGTGAGTTCACAGGCACGGTAGCTACGTCCTGCCTTCACACATGGCCAGAGAATGGCCATGTACCCAAAGAGCTCATACTCACTGCTTGAACACATCCATGAATTCATCTTTGCAGCAATAGAGCCCTTTCTCTGCTCAATGCCTCTATTCTCATCTGTGACACCAACCCATGGTTCCATTTGGACCTCAAGTCCTGACATCTGGGGCCCCCTTTGCCTTGTTGGGAGCTGAAGCAGTGAGATGTCATTGTGATAAAAGGAGGTGGTGTTGCCCAAAGACTTAGCAATTATCATCATCCCGGGCTCCCCTGGGGGATAAACAACCCATGGGTGTCTGACAAGACTAGACGAGAAAGCATCTCGCCAGGCAGGATTTTGTCGCCACAGTCAGGGAAGACGTCCAAGTGCCCTAGCCGCTCCTTCCCTCCCCAAATGTATCAAAGTTTTGCAAGTCACTGAGCTTGCAGTACAACGGGGAGCAGAGTTATGCAGCTGTCATTTCTCAGTCACCTTTGAACAATGGAAACTCAAATCCTGATAAGGACTGTGAGATTGCACGGAGAAAATGGAGGTTTAGACAAGTAAAAAGTTGGCTCAGCAGTGGTGCAGCTAAGCTCCAAGGGCAGCTGTTTCAGACTCCTGAGTCCTCTTATTTTCCTTCCTTCATGGCCTAAGGGTCAGATCAATGACAAAGAAATATAAGAGGACAAATGCAGCCTAAGAAGGTCACATGAGCTCAGGAGAATAAACGAGTTAGCCCAATCCTCTCAGGGTGACTTAGAGTAGGTCTGGCAACCAAAGAAGTTCTCTCTCTGACCTTGATTGAATACACCCATTTTGCCTGGCCACATTCTCTGGCCTGGTCCACCCCCTGGCCATCTACATATCTCAGTCGCTCCCATTCCTACCAGTTTGCTGTAGAGGTGGACGTGTGTGTGTTTGTGAGTGTGCGCATGTGTACGTAAGGGTGCGTGGGTGGAAGAGATGCATATACGTGAGGAATCTTCACTCTGTAGACCCCAGTGACCTGAATGACGTAATGTCTTTGTGGATCAGTCCTTGTCTGTGAATGAGATGATACCGCCCACCTTACTTGAGTGCTGTGAGGACTTAATCTACCCAAAGCCCTTAGAAAAGTGTCCGTGATTTAGAAAGCACTCTGTTTTACTTCTTAAATATTGAATACTTCTTGAATTCATCTCTTTCTCTCCGACAACACTTCCTAGTTGAGATGGCCAACATCCATGACCTGGACGGCAGCTGAAGACTCTAACTTGATCTCACTAGCTTGCTGTGTGACCTGGAAAAGCCCCTGCCCCGCCCCAGTACACCTGCGTCTTCACTATACACAGGGAGATTGGCTCTGGTAAGCCGTTTGGTGTTTTGGAAGCAGCATGGTGTGTGCACTGTATGTCTTTTTCATGGTGAGGGTGGAGGAAAGGAGAAGGGAAAGAGGTGGCCCTAAACTGATACTATCAATGACCTGAGCTAAGTCTTCTGGGGAGGGATCAGGTTCACACCACTGTAGGAAGGAATGACTTAATAGCAATTAATGATGCTTATTGTGCTATTAATGAGGCACGAGATGAAGATAAAAAAGAATAATTATCAGGTATTAGTGCCATGAATAAGCAGAAATGGCAATTGTGGTTACTCTTGCAATGAAGAGTCACAAATATGTTTCTGTGTTCAGAAATGGGTGAGGAAAGAGACAGGAATGATATTTTTAGGCCAGCACAAGGCCATTTCTCCACAGAGGGACAGAACTGAAGTCCCAATGCTGTCAGCTACCTGTCAACTGATAGGACATCTTGAATCTCAAGGGGATCTATTGATGAGATACTGAGTCCTTCTGGGGTTTTTCCATGTGAAATCAGATCTTCCAAATGCTGATGTCATGAAGCACTCCTGATTGTGGGCAACATATAGAGCTGTTTCTGCCAGGGGGATGTTTAATGGTGTTACACAAAGAGTGTTTTTTCCACACTGGGGAGACCATTTTTAGGTAGGACTTCCTTCCTTCCTCCCTCCTTCCCTCCTTTCCTTACTTTTCCCCCCTCCCTTATTTCCTTACTTCCTTTTTTCCTCCCTTCCTCCCTTCCTCCATCCCTCCCTCCTTCCTTTCTTTTCTCCTCCCTGCTACATTTATTAACTGCCTACTATGTCCCAGGCATAGTGAATATAATGGAGAAAAATTAGATATGATCCATGCTGTCTTGGACCTTACATTTATTGGGTGGAGACAGTCATTAGCAAAACAAACACACTAATGAATACATAACCAGGAGTTAAAATAAGTATGCTGAAGGAGAGAAGTATGGTTCTCTGAGAACTTAGACTAACTGAGACTACTAAGGGATACGGGAAGACTTCCTTGAGGAAGAGACTTGCTCGAGTGGGGATCTTCCAGGCAGAGGTGTGGGATGGAGGTGATCATGAGTAAGAGTGGCTTAGATATGGAATCAATGAGGACAAAAGGCCCTGGGACAGGTGAGGAAGCCAAAGGGAGGGTGATGGGGGAGTGGTCCAGGACGTGAATGGAGAGGGAGAAGCAGAAGCCAGCCCTACAGATTTCTGTCCCCAAATGACTCTTTCCTCCAGATGGAATGTAATAGGATCTCACCACCTCAGCCTCCAGTTGCTGCAGGTCGTAGTGTCAGAACTCAGAGAGACAAGTAGCTCCAAGACCACCAAAATCAAACCCAGAGAACTCTCTCCTCAATTTATAAGGCTTTAGGCTAGGCAGGTTTTTTTGGTTTTGTCTTGTTTTTATTGAAGTACAGTTGATTTACAATGTTGTACTCGTTTCAGGTGTACAGCAAAGTGATTCAGATATCTATATCTATCTATCTATCATCTATCTATCTATATTCCTTTTCAGATTCTTTTCCCTTATAGGTTATTACAAAATATCGAGTATAGTTCCTTGTGCTGAACAGTAGGTCCTTGTTGGTTATCTATTTTATTTATAGTAGTGTGTATTTGCTAATCCCAAACTCCGTATGTATCCCTGCCCCCCTTCCCCTTTGGTAACCATAAGTTTGTTTTCTGTATCTGTGGGTCTATTTCTCTTTCGTATGTAAGTTCATTTGTATCTTAGTTTTAGATTCCACATATAAGCGATATCATATAACATTTGTCTTTGTCTGGCTTACTGCACTTAGTATGATAATCTCTAGTTACATCCATGTTGCTGCAAAGGGCATTATTTCATTCTTTTTTATGGCTGAGTAATATTCCATTGTATAAATGTACCACAACTTCTTTATCCATTCATCTGTAGATGGACATTTAGGTTGCTTCCGTGTCCTGGCTATTGTAAATAGTGCTGCAATGAATATTGGGTGAGTGTATCTTTTTGAATTATGTTTTTCTCTGGATATATGCCCAGGAGTGGGATTGCAGGATCATATGGTAACTCTATTTTTAGCTTTTTAAGGAACCTCCAAACTGTTCTCCATAGTGGCTGTATCAATTTACATTCCCACCAGCACTGTAGGACAGTTCCTTTTTCTCCACTCCCTCTCCAGCATTTATTGTTTGTAGACTTTTTGATAATGGTCATTCCGACTGGTGTGAGGTGATACCTCATTGTGGTTTTGATTTGCATTTCTCTAATTATTAGTGATGTTGAGCCACTCTCCTTTTTATTACCTAACTGATTCATGTTCATGTTTCAGGCGACAACTTTAATGTCAGCTTTTTTAGGGCAACCTTTTATGACCTGCCTTCTCCCCACTGGGTAAGGGCTTCCTAGTTTTATGCATCCATTACACGTTGGTCTTCTCCTTTATAAAACTTCTGATTACTCAGGTCAGAATCTGTCCTGTCTTTTTACGGAGTGCTCACTGTGTGCTAGGAACTATCTTAAGCACTTTAAATAGATTATCCCATTTCATACTCATAGCCCTGTGAGGTAAAAACTGTTATTATGAACATTTTAAACATGGAAATAAAATTGACATACATTATATTCATTTCAGGTGTACAACGTAATGATTCAACATTTGTATCCATTGCAAAATCATTACCACATTAAGTCTAGTTACCACCTGATTATGACCATTTTACATTTTGAGGAAACCGAGGCATGAAGAGGTTAAATACGTTAGCCAAGGTTTTCCAATGAATACTCGGCAACACCCGAGTTTGAATGGATTTCTGACTCTAGTGTCCATGTTCTTTACTAATTCCTGCAGCATAGAAGGACGAGAGATAAAGTTGGAAAATTAAGCAGGCCCTTCCCAGAGCAAGATGGATCTGCTATTTCCAGACCACTCTGACACTCAGAGCTTACCCCAGAAAACAGCTATCATTAGGTCTCATGGTAGTTCTCACCAAATAGGGTTATGATGGTTTGCAGGGAAATGTAAGGATTGAGTCAGTAGGTGACTCAGGTGATGAACTGGGGAAGGTGGGAGCAGAAAGCTGATTGGTGGTGCATGGCTATGCTTCTGGAGCAAAGGGACAAAAGGGGCCCTGGACTTCTGCTCACACAAGGTGGAAACTGAAAGGAATGATATATTTTTTTAAAAAGACATTATTTGTTTATTTATTTTTGGCTGTGTTGGGTCTTCGTTGCTTTCTCTAGTTGCAGTGAATGGGGGCTACTCTTCGTTGCAGTTCGCGGGCTTCTTATTGTGGTGGTTTCTCTTGCTGCAGAGCACAGGCTCTAGGTGCGTGGGCTTCAGTAGTTGTGGCACATGGGCTCAGTAGTTGCGGCTCATGGGCTTAGTTGCTCTGCAGCATGTGGGATCTTTCTGGACCAGGGCTTGAACCCACGTTCCCTGTGTTGGCAGGCAGTTTCTTAACCACTGCACCACCAGAGAAGCCCAGGAATGATATTTTTTAAAGTGTGTTATTTAGAAAATATTTGGCTGTCATAACTGGCTTAAGAAATAGAAGATCATTGGGAACTCTACTCAATATTCTGTAATAACTTATACAGTAAAAGAATGGATATATGTATTACTGAGTCACTTTGCTGTACACCTGAAACTAACACAACATTGTAAATCAACTATATTCCAATAAAAATTTAAAAAATAAAAATAAAAGATAATAAAAGTTTTACTTCTTGTGTTTTGTATTTATTTACCAAAATTTATAATATTTATAACGTATTTGTTGTTTTGACCATTTAAGCACACATAAAAATTGTTGTAATAAAAAAGAAATAGAAGATCTTTTTCTATTTCATGTGAAAAGAGAGATAGATGGCACAAAGCTGGAATGGAAGTCAGCAATCACCAGGGAGAGAAAATCCCTCTATTTTGTTGCTCTGCTTCCCTCAATATGCAGCTTGTATCTTGTGGCCCAAACTGGTTGCTCCAGCTCCCATCATCACATCCCACATTCCAGTTTGCAGGAAAGAGGAAAGGGCAAGGGCAGGGCATGTTCCTTTCCTTTACGGGAATGATGGAGATGTTTCACATATCACTCTACTCACGTCTCATTGGCCAGAATATAGTTCCACAGCCATACCTAGCCTCTCAGGATTCTCCATGTCCTCTCAGCCCATCCTCAGCTGAGATCATCCTTCTCAAGGATCTAGTGGTGTCCTCGCTCCTACATGTCAAAGCCATAGCCTCATGGTTTGATTCCTCAGACTGACTGCAGCTCTAGAAAATGAATGGAATCATGAAGAGAGTTCTCAGCAGGGAGTCGGGGGAATTCAACTTCAGCCCTAACCTTCTACAAGCTCAATGTGAGACCTGAGACCTGCTTCAAATTGCATCAGATTTCTGGATCTTACGTCTCCATTTGTAAATGAGGTGATTTAATCCCTTTCCATGTATTCTAGCATCTCCTTCTAGGTTCCAGAACATTCCTCACCATCTTCCATAGAATTCCATGGAATCTGGTGGGCTGACAAATGTGGGGATGCTGGTAGGCATGGCTGACCCCTAGCCCAACTGGTTGCCAGGCCCTGCCTAGTGCAGAGGCTGCCAGCTGCTGGTGGGCTGGGTTGGGTCCCAGTATGGCTGGCTGCAAGGCCTCAGGATCCCAGGGCTCATTTCCTTCTTCCTTTATCCTTCCTGTTTACCACGGGTGTGAGGAGGACAGCCATCGTGGAACACAAGGTGAAAGCCATAGCAAGGTAATCATGCAGACCCCTTTCTCATTCCAGGCCTGGACTGCATACTTTCAATTTTACCTTGCTACACCGTTGTGCTGGGTCTCTGTGGTTTAAAAAACAAATCCATAATCTAACTAATACAGAATTTGGTACCAGGAGAAAAGTATTTCCTCGACAGAACCCCAAATGTGTGACGTTGGCTTGGTATAGTGATTCTCAATCAGCAGCAATTCTGCAATTCTGCCCTTCCACCCGGGGTGTTTGGCAAAGTTTGCAAACATTTTAGGTTGTCTTCAGTTGGAGGGAGATGTTACTGGCATCCAGTGGGTCAAGGACACTGCTAAATATCCCACAATACACAGGACAGACCCCCCATGCAAAGGATCATTTGGCCCCAAATGTCAACAGTGCCATGACTGAGAAACCCTGGCTTAGCAGGAAGTGGTGAGGATGCATGTATATACGCTGGAAAGCTAGTCACTCATGTTCTACTGTGATGAAACATCTGGTAAGGCTGTTAATTACAATGTGTGCAGAGCCTGTGGTTCTAGAGGAAATGGTTTTTAAAAAACTGAAAATGTTGGAGTGTGTGGACTACTTCTCGCCGCTGTCAGCAAAGTCGTATAAAAACAAAAGGTGGACTCAGAGCGGAGCCAGCCAGTGTGCTGAAGGAGAAAACATCATGCTGAATGAAAGAAACCAGACACAAAAGGTCACGTACTGTAGGATTCCTTTTATGTGAAATGTCCAGAATAGGAAAATCCACAGAGGCAGAAGGTAGATGAGTGGTTGTCAGGGGCTGGGATGAGGGGGGGAATCTGTAGTAATGGGTTAACGGGGATGGGGTTTTATTTTGCGGTGATGAAAATGTGTTTGGAAGTAGATAGTGGTGATGGTTGCAGAACATTGTGAATGTAGGAGTCAAAGCTCTGCTGAAGGAGAGTTTGACGAGGGAGGGAGGGAGGGAGAGAAGGAGAGAGAGAGGGGGTCATCTTGAAAATTTAAGCATATTAAGTATGTTTAGATGAACTCATGGGCTATAGTTATTCCTTACACATGGAACTGACCAGAAATCAATAGACTGAAAGTATACTAATTTTTTGAGAGAATTTTATTATTGAAGAAATTACAAGTGTGTTTTTGGTCAAAAAGCCTATAATTGTTCAAACCCCAAAACATCCTCTGGCTCTAAATCTATACTAGCAGGAAATAACCTTTGAAATGTGCACCCTCCCTCCTCAAGTTTCCATCTCTTATGCCCACCTAAGATGTATTTTGGGAGAATGACGGACAAGGAAGACATCTCAGAGGCAAAGCCAGGAGTCATGGAGGACAGTGGGTAAGGAAATTTCTCTGAAACAGAAGAATGAAGTGAGAAAGTGAAACGTTCAACCTCTCATCAACGTCTCCCTTTTCCCTTCATGGTGAAACATGCACATCACATAGCAATGTCAGAAAAACACCTTGCATCCTGAGAAAACCACCCTTGAGTTGCACCTTGTCTTTTCTTAAATCACTCAAAAGTTTTGCTTAGTATTAAACCCACAATAGACTAAATATTGGGACCTGTGTGTCAGGCAGCTTCTGACATTGTTTCCAATGGTCCCCACCACCTGGTATGCACTCCCTTGTGTAACCTGCTCACCTGGAGTGTGGCTAGACCTAGTGGCTCAGTTCTAATAACTAGAATATCTTGAAAGCAATGGGGTGTCGCTTCTGAGATTAGGTTACAAAAGACTGTAATTTTTGTCTTGCTCTCTCTGACTCGTCTCACTTGCCTTCCTTTTCACATTTTGATGATGGGAGCTGCCAGCTTGCAGAGACCCATGTGTCAGGAAACAAAGGGAGGTTTCCAGCCAATAGCTTGTGAGGACTGAATCCTAACAGAACATTGTGAGTAAGCCTGGAAGCAGAGCATACCCCAGTAGAGCTGTCAGATGAGACCACAGCCGCAATTGATTTTTTTTTTTTTTTTTTTTTTTTTTGCGGTACGCAGGCCTCTCACTGTTGTGGCCTCTCCCGCTGAGGAGCACAGGCTCCGGATGCGCAAGCTCAGTGGCCATGGCTCACGGACCCAGCCGCTCCGCAGCATGTGGGATTCTCCCGGACCGGGGCATGAACCCGTGTCCCCTGCATCGGCAGGTGAACTCCCAACCACTGCACCACCAGGGAAGCCCCGCAACTGACATCTTGACCTCAGCCTGGTGAGAGACTTTTGGACAGAAAACTGAGAGATAATAAATGTCGTTGCAAGCCACTGAATCTTTGGGTAGTTTGTCACATAGCAATAGATAATTAATACACTGTATGTTACTGACTCCTTAAAAGAAAACAAAATGTATTGCTGATTTTTTTGCAATGCTGACCCCTACACATAACCACAATGAGGAATTGCTATTCCCCCCACAGCAATTAGAATACTGAACAAAATAACCACACTTTTGTGGGTTTAGCTTTTAAATACATATCAAATATTAATTCTGAGAGCCAGTCCTCTGAAGGGGTGACTTCCTTGCAAGTTAAAAAGAAACAGTTCTCAGCTCTCAAATTTAATCGAGTTTTGCTTTCTACCACTAAAAAATTGAGATATAATTGACATCTAGCATTGTGTGAGTTTAAGGGGCACGACATACTGATTTGATACATTTATTTTGCAATGGGATCGCCAAGGTAGTGTCAGCTAACCCCTCTGTCGCACTATGCAGTTACAATTTCTTCTAGTGGTGGGAACCGGGAAGATGTATTCTCTTAGGTAGTTTAATGTTTATAATACAGTTGTCTATAATTACTATACTGTGTATTAGATCTCTAAGACTTACTTATTTACTAGCTGCACATAAACGCCATTAAACAACTTCAGTTTTTCTTGAACAAAAGGAGCCTACTTGATTGCCAGAGAAGAAAGTCTTTAATATTCTGCACAGAAGAATTTGTCATTTGCTAATAACACACGATTGTGTTAACTCTTCTCCCCATTTCATAGTAGGGGTTTTAAATCACCACTCTCCTGTTGAATCCCCACACTGATTATACGATGTGTATGGGGCAGATAAATCACTGTTTGGTTTACTACCCACAAGAACATGAATCACTGCATTTGGACCTGATGGAGAGAACTGCTCATTGCTCAGAAGTCCTAGAGTCTGAGGTAGAACTATTTATGAAAGGATCTTGGGGTGTTAGCCAAAATGGAAAGAAGGACGAACTGGAATAAACAGTCCAGGATTTGATCAAGAATTTTTGACTTTGCAAATTCATAGGAGCAGAGAGTAAAATGGTGGTTGCCAGAGGCTGGGAAGAGGAAGAAATGGGGGAGCTGTTGGTCAAAGCATACAAGCTTTCAGTTATGCAAGGTGAATACGTTCTGCAGATCTAATGAACGGCATGGTGACTGTAGTTAACAATACTGTATTGTGTATTTGAAAGTTGCTAAGAGGGTAGATTTTAAGTGTTCTCACCACACACACACAAAGAAGAACTTAGTAACTATGCCAGGTAATGGATGTGTTAGCTCGATGGCGATGATCATTTCACAAAGTATACATATACCAAACATTAAGTTGTACTTGTTAAATGGATACCACATTTTTTTTTTTTTTCGGTACGCGGGCTTCTCACTGTTGCGGCCTCTTCCATTGCGGAGCGTAGGCTCCAGACGCGCAGGCTCAGTGGCCATGGCTCACGGGCCCAGCCGCTCCGCGGCATGTGGGATCCTCCCAGACCGGGGCACGAACCCGTGTCCCCTGCATCGGCAGGCAGACTCTCAACCACTGCGCCACCAGGGGAGCCCTGGATACAACTTTTATTTGTCAATTAGTCCTCAATAAAGCTCTTAAGAAGAAAGAATTTTTGACTTTGAAGATGACTCTGAGAGGCATTTAGTTTAGTCAGGGTTTCTCAATCTTAACATGGTTAACTGTTTTTGGCCAGCATAATTCTATGCCATGGTGGGGGTCTGCCCTTTACACTGTAGGACACTTAGCAGCACCTCTGGGCTCTATAGGTGCCAGGAGCATCCCCTACCTCTTACCTCCTAGTTGGGACAACCAAAAATACCTCTAGACATTGCTGAATGTCCCCTGGGGGCCAGAATTGCTCTTAGTTGAGAATCTCTGTTTTTATCCCAAAACAGAACTACTGAGAACTTTGTTGAGAACTACTGTTTTAGTCCTGTGTGACTCTCCTCAGTACAATGTCCCTGGCAAATTCTAGTCCATGCTTGACTGTTTCTGTGTCAGGAAACTCACTACTTCACAAAATTAACCCCTCCCCTTCATGGTTGGACATCTCTGCAAAGCAGCAAGATCTTCCTTAGAATAGAATAAGAATGATTGTTAAAGGATACAATTTCTCCTTTTGGGGGTGATGAAAATGTTTTGGAGTTAGATACAGGTGGTGCTTGTGAATTCAATGAATTACCACCTAATCGTATACTTTAAAATGGATAATTTTAAGTCATATGAATTTCCCCTCAATAATAAAAAAAGTACATGAGTTTTTACTATTTATGGAGACCTCCCTACTATCAGGCACTGGGGTAACTGACATACAGTATCACCTCAGTGAATCCTGACAGCAACCTGGTGAGAGAAGTAATTCTATTATCATGGTTTTACACAAGAGAAAACTGAGGCTCAGAGAGGTTAAACAAGTTGCTTAAGGTAACACAACTAGGAGGGGTCAAGCCCAGGTCTGCCTCTCTCCCCAGCCGATGCTGTGTTGCTTCCTCTGCCAGTCTCTTATTTTCCAGGAAAACTGGGAAGATAATACGGGAGCTAGCAGAGTCATGGTGAACCAGCTAATTACAAGGAAATCTTTATATTTCTAAAACTGAAAATTAAATAAGGCAACACACATAGAAACACTCTGCAAACTTTAAGTTATTCCACTTGTTCACTGATTCATGTAACAAATATTTACCCAACGTTTGCTATGTGCCTTGTACTGGGGATACGGAGGGGTAAGCCAGATAAGATCCCTCCCTGCAACAGATGTTGGTGCCACAGCCATATCTCCTTGGCACCATCCCCACACATACTGCACTGGCCTTCCCAACTGCCAGCCCCTTCAGCTCCCTGCCTGAAGGCTATCTCTGGCCACTGAAGCTTGCTTGGTCCATGCAAAGGCCAGAAGCGCAGCCCTCAATCTATGACTGACTAGAGTGGATGGATAAGTACCCCAGCCTCCTTGCTCCTTGGTTGGAATAACTCTGAGATGCGTGCTCTCCACAGTCTCTGAGAGGTCCCCAGCAGGACTGAGCCTCAGTTGCCCATGATGGTAATTTGTTTAACACCTGTTACTGGCTGCCTTCTTTTTCCTGCACCACTGCCCTGCTCCTATCCTGGGACTTCCTCGAATTGCCTTCCAGATAAATTTCTTACACTTGAATTCTTGTTTTCAGGTCTGCTTCCAAGAGCTCTAAAAATAAGGCAGTACCTCAGGGGCTTGATAGTTACTAGACTATCACACACAAATGGGACAAGAATGATAAGGAAAAGTGCAGGGTATTATGGAAATGTATATATAGGGGTTTGATCTAGTCTGTGGAACCAGGGAAACTGATGGTACTAGACAGGAAAACGGGTAGGAAGAGAATTTTCTTTTCTTTTCTTTCCTTTTTTCCCCCTCAATGCAGCTTCAAGTAGCATTCTTAGAAACATCTTTATAACAAGAGTTCTTAAACACTTTTCTACATGCTTTACAGATGGCTATAACTTTAATTTACAGATATAACACTGTCTTCAAAGCAGCTTGCAAGTAGCATTCTTAGAACCATCTTTATAACAATTGTTCTTAAACACTACATGAACGGCAGAATGGGTATAAGTTCCATTCACTGATGTAACACTGTTCCCAATGCTGCTTGCAGGTAGCAGCCTTAGAGACATCTTTATAACCAATGTTCTTAAAACTTGTCTACATGCATGGCAGAATGAGTATAACTTCCATTCACTCATATACCACTGTGAGAGAGAATTTCTAAGCAGAGGGAGTAACGTGTGTAAATGCTTGGGGGCAAAAGAAAGTCTGAAGCGTGGAAGAAACTGTGGTAGGCTGCATAATGCTCACTTCCCCCACCTCTCCTAAAGATGTTCATGTCTAAATCCCTCAAAGCTGTGAATATGTCACCTTACTTGGTCAAAGGTACCTTGCAGATGTGACTGAGGATCTTGAGATCGGGAGAGTATTCTGCATCACACAGGTTGGTCCTGTGTAATCACAGGTTTCCTTACAAGAGGCAGGCAAGAGGGTCAGAAGCAGAAGAAGATAGAATGACCTAAGCAAAGAGTTAGTGTCAGGTTTAAAGATGCTGCTGTGCCCTTGAAGATGGAGGAAGAGGTTACAAGTCAAGGAGTGCAGGCAGCCTCTAGAAGCAGGAAAAAGCTAGGAAATGGGTACTCCTTCAGAACCTTCAGAGGAATCATGGCCCTGTGGACACCTTGATTTTGACCCAGTGAAATCCAGTTTGGACTTATGACTTCCGGAACTGTAAGATCTAAATTTGCATTGTTTTCAGCCACTAAGTTTGTAGTAGTTTGTTACAGCAGCAATAGGAAGCTCACACAGAAATAAAACTGACTGAAGCGCCAGGTGTCAGAATACGGTGGGGGAGTTGCATGAGATTGGGGAGGAGCGGGTAGTGAGGTCAGATTGATATGGTCTGAATGTTTGTGCCTCCCCCCCACAGCTTCATATGTTGAAATCCTAGCCCCCCAAAATGATAGAGTCAGGAGGTGGAGCCTCTGGGAGGTGATTAGATCATGAGGGTGGAGGCTTCATGAACGGGATTAATGTCCTTATAAAAGAGACCCCAGAGAGCTCCCTGGCCCCTTCCACCATGTGAGGGCACAGTGAGAAGGTGCCTGCTATGATCCAGGAAGAGGGTTCTCACCAGAATGCGACCATGCTGCCGCCTTGATTTTGTACTTCCCAGCCTTCAGAACCGTGAGCAATAGCTGTCTGTTGTTATAAGCCATGGCTGAGATGCGTTTGTGTATTATGGGGAAACACGGCAACAAGAGGTCCAGTTAGGAGGTTGTAGGACCATCCAGGCAAGAGCTGATGGTGCCTTAAACTGGAAGGTGAAGGGGATACGTGGGGCAGGGGATAGAGGAAAACAGATGGATTCAAAATTATTAGGAATAAAATCAACAGGGTGTTTGATTGCAAAAACTACCCCCTAGTTCTCAGCATAGTGGCTGGCTTCAGTTAATGCTACTGAACGATGTCGATTGAGTGACTAAATGAATGACAGGGATGCACCCAGTGTCCAAGGGAGAAGTTGCAGAACCCAATTATGGTTTTCATGGGCCTGAGGAACTTTCACCTTCATGGACCCCTTCTTCTGTAAAAAAGGATAAAAAATTATTTTTTTAAAAAAATTTATTTATTTTAAAATATTTATTTATTTAGGCTTTGTTGGGTCCTAGCTGTGGCATGCAGGACCTTTCATTGCATCACGTGGGCTCTTCATTGCAGTTCACTGGCTTCTCTCTAGTTGTGGTACGCGGGCTGCAGAGTGCACGGGCTCTGTAGTTGTGGTGCATGGGCTCCAGAGTGCATGGGCTCTGTAGTTGTGGCATGCGGGCTCTCTAGTTGTGGTGCATGGGTTCAGTAGTTGCCGTGTGTGGGCTTAGCTGCCCCACAGAATGTGGGATCTTAATTCTCCCAGCAGGGATTGAACCAGCGTCCCTTGCATTGCAAGACAGATTCTTAACCACTGGACCAGCAGGAAAGTCCCTAAAAAATCATTTAAAAACTGCATTTGTATAACTTACATGAGGTCACTAGAGTAGTCAAAATCATAGGGACAGAAAGTAGAGTGGTGGTTGCCAGGGGCTGGGGGAAGGTGAGGATAGGGGATTATTGTTTAATGGGGGTAGAGTTTCAGTTCTGCAAGATGAAAAGAGGAATGAATGGCTGGTGACGGTTGCGTAACAGTGTGAATGTCCTTAATGTCACTGAACCAGACACTTAAAAATGGTTATGATGGTAAATTTATGTTATGTGTATTTTACCACGATTAAAAAATTGAAAAAAATCCTGCATTGGTATAAAGATAAATATAATCCAGGCTGAAGTTATAATTTTAATAATTTAAATATATATAATATTTTATATAATCATATCATATGACATACTATATTGTACATTGTGTAAATATATTATATATTATATACTTATTTTTATATAGTTATATGTTTCTTCTGACTTTAAAAGAAATTAAAAAGAAAACATTTTCGTGGGCCCCTCCACCAGCATCTGCTGTGGCCAATGCAGAAATCGGTCCTGGGAAATTGGCAGCAGGGAGGGAATGCATTTCAAACATGGTGTGCATCAGACCCATTAGAAATGCAAATCCTAGACCTTGTCCCCTGAGATTCAGATTCTGTAGGTCTGGAGTGTGGCCCAGGAATCTGTATCATTGAAGGGCACTGTAGGTATTCTCATGCAAATGACACCTGGACCATTCTTCGGGGGCAGTGCAGTATCCCCATGTGGGGACATCCCCACACCTTTAAAAGTCCAGACTTAACCCCTCACTTGCTGGGTGGCATTTTAAGTCTTGCCACTGCTCTATTTCTTCATCTCTAACACGGGGATGATGACATTCACTTTTTAGTGTCACTGAGAGGCTCCCTGGGTGCCCACAGCTCGACTTAGGGGAAGCAGCCAAAATCTCATCTCTGAGGCAACTGAGGGGATTGTGCAAATGCTGTTGGGGAATATTGGGTGAGCCGAGGTGACAAGCCGGGTCTGTGCCAGCTAGGATGAGGGTGGCAGGTTGCAACCCAGAGGGTAAGGCATTACATGCAAGGTTTGCATCCCCATGTAAGGTTTCTGGGGAAGATGGATGGACAAAGATGCAGACAAAGGGGACAGTCCCCAGGCCCAGGAAGGACCTGGAAGGGGCTCAAAAGTCAGAAGGGTGGTGATGACTCTATACCCCAGGAGGATGGATGCACTGTGCCAATGGGCTCCCTTTCTCTTTTGTTTTGACCATTAGAGAACAGTGGCCAAGAGAGGAAGAGGGGATAGAGGCATTTATTCCCCCAGCATCCACATGGCGTTTCCTTCCTTCTTGCACTTAGGAACACTAGACAGTACTTTTCTCCTTCTGACCACCTTGCCCCTTCATACTTACGAGTGGCAAATGTGGCCCCTCACAATAAGTAACACCTTGGGTACTGTGTTATCCCTTGAGGTTTCCCTACATCCTGCCTACACCTCTGCAAATACAGTCCATTCTCATTATTCATGGAGGTTACGTTCTACAAAGTTGCCCAAATACTGAACCGTCACTCCCAGGAGAAACACAAAAAGTAGAATCTTGTGAGCCTCTGGTCCCGTATTTGTCAACTGATCCATACATAACCTTGTCTTATGTGTGTTTCTGCTTAAAGATGACTTATTTAATCATATATTGTTCAATAAAAATATTATACGTTAACGTGAGTCATTAATATTGAACTCAAGGGCAACAGCGCTATAACTTATGCCTGAAGCGAACCTGTGTGACACACGCATTTTCTCTGTAAGGCACGTGTCAGCCTTCTCGTACTTAGGAACACGAGACAGCACTTTGGCATGATGATTCGGAGCTGTTTAAAACAGTGAGATCACGAGCGAAAAGCCCAAAAATACAAAAAAAGGGCCAAAAAGTAGACTCGGAAAGGACGCTTGTTTAGGGATGAGACCTGAAACAGGCAGGCAGAGCTTTGCCTTGCTGTACCTTCTGGGATTGTGTGGTCCGGACGCAAAAGTCTTCTACTGCTCTGTGCATGCTCTCAAATGACTGGGGGAAGTGTCACGGTATTGGGGGTTGCGAATAAACTTTAGTGAATTAGGTGAATTCACAAATACAGAATCTCTGAGTCATGGGGATCAGCTGTTGTTTCTTTGTTAAAATTCCTTCAAATTGTGTGGGCTGTCTGCTTCCTGTTGGCATCCTGATGGGTACAGGGAGAAAGTGCCTGAAGAACATTCCCAGGGAAATTAGGATCCCAGGGAAATTCGAACCCTAGGGAACCCCTGATGGTCCCCAGGCTGCGGAGTCCCTCTTGAGATAAGGGAGCTGGCTGTGATGCCCAAGGACTCCGAGTCAGATACTGCTGGTTTGAACGCCCAGCCCTACTCCTCAGCTCTGTGACCCTGGGCACGCAGCTCTCCCTTTTTTCTGTGTATTTTCCTGTCAAATGAGCATAATTTGCTCCATCTACACTCGGTTGTTATGGTGAGCCCATCGATGCTTATAGTCTGGAGTAAGAGAGAGTGAGCATGGGGCTTCCCTGGTGGCGCAGTGGTTGAGAGTCCGCCTGCCGATGCAGGGGACACGGATTCGTGCCCCGGTCCGGGAAGATCCCACATGCCACGGAGTGGCTATGCCCGTGAGCCATGGCCGCTGAACCTGCACGTCCGGAGCCTGTGCTCTGCAACGGGAGAGGCCACAGCAGTGAGAGGCCCTCGTACCGCAAAAAAAAAAAAAAAAAAAAAAAAAAAAAAAAAAGAGAGCGAGCATGGATTCAGACCCAGGTTTAAATCCTTTGTCCCTTGCTGGCTCTGTGACCCTGGGCAAATGATTTCACCTTCCTGAACTTCATTTCCTTCTCTGTAAAATGTTGACTGGGCTCGGTTGTGACCATGTGACTTTGCCAAAAGGATAATGTTTGTGAGGGTGATTTTTAGCACATGCATGGCCGGTCTCATGAGAGAGGAATCATGTGTGATTTGGTCCTTGCTGTATCCCCAGCACCTAACAGTCTCTGGCATGAAGCAGTTGCTTGGGAAATATTTGTGGCTTGAATGAACACCCCTTATTCTATGTACATTACACCCTGGAATCTTTCTATGAGAGCAGATGATTATCACAGCTTGGTGATGGGAGGGCGTCCAAGAGAACAGAGAGGAGAAATTGAACTATGCCTGAACGGGTGGGTGCAGTCAGGTGGGCTTCCTGTAGGAGACCACACTAGAGCTGCATCCAACAGGAAGATGCTGCCTGCACTTGATCAACTTGTGAGCTCCCTGAGAGCAGGGACCATGTAAGCCTTGCTCACTGCTGCCCTCTCAGCACCTGGTTCAGAACCTGGCACTTTATAGGGGCTTAATAAAGGATGCTGTGAATTTTGAAGTATCCCCTCCCCCGGGTAAATGGAGAAAAGGGCAATGGGAAGCAGGGAGGGCTCAATTCCACCTCTGCACTGGAGTTGCTTGGGGTCTGGGAATATAAACAACCTCCACTAGAGAGAGCTCCAGGGGAAGCTTCATCCCTGTGTGTGTGTGTGTTTTGTCAATAAAGGCAGACTCCGAGGTCTGCTTAGAGAGCAGGCTGTAGAGTTCGGTATTAAAATTCCATCTCTTCTCCTTACTAGCTGCATGACCTTGGGCATCTGCTTAACCTCACTGTGCTTCACCTTCCTTAACTGTAAAATGGGAAGAACAATTCACCTGCAGTTGAAGATATTTTATGTGCAGCCACTATTCTATAGGTCTTAAATGTATGAACTCCTCTATCCTTATGACAAGGCTTCGAGGTGAATGCTGCAATTCCACATTTTACAGGTTGGAGACACTGAGGCCAGAGAGCAACAGTGACTTGCCTAAGGCCACACAATCTGAAACCGGGGAGCCAGGATTTGAGCCCTAGAAATAGGGTGGCCAAATCCATTCTATTAACTTCCAGGATACACGACCTATAAAGTGTTATAGGGTAAGTGACCAGTAGGTGCCTAATAAGTGGTAATTATTAGGTTATTTTAAATTATAATTCTGCTAGAGGGAGCTTGGAGAGAGGTTGGGTCAGGAGAGAGGGAGGGCCGCTGGGCTGGGGCCGACTGGGGCTACGGTGCGCCTGTCACTTGCGGGCGACGCTGGACTCCGCGTGTGGTGGCGTGCGTGGGTCCCAGTCGTTGACCAGGCGCTGTGCCTGCTCATAGAACACGTGGGGGTGCCGCTGGCGGAGGCGCAAGCGCACCACGTTGTAGTCCACGTCCTGCCCGATCTTCTTGCAGTTGAAGCTCCAGGCGACGTTCTTGCGCATGGAGAGCAGCTCTTTCAGGTTCTCTTCCACGTGCGCGATGCGGCGCTGCAGTTTGTCAGTGCCCTGGAGACAGGGAGGGGCCGTGTTGAGAAACAGGCGAGCCCCAGCGAGGCGCTATCTGGGATGCGAGGACACATCTGGGCCAGGTGTGCATGTGAAAGGACAACAGCTGAAGAGGGGAGGGGCCTCAGATGGGGGCACATCTGAGTCAGGTGTGTGTGTGAAAGGGCCTCGCCTGGGAAGGAGCACAGCCAGGAGGGGCGAGCCTCGAATGGGGTTGGGAGTTACACACCTGGGCCAGAATGTACTTGGAAAAGAACCTGTGACAGGGCGGGTATGAAGGAGGGGATGCACCTGCAGCTGCGGGGAGGAGCGGACCTTGGATAGAGGTGGAGCAGAGGTTGAGGGAACTTATTTGAGACAGGTGTGGGTATTGAAGAGCATCCTTCCGGTCAAGGAGTTGAAGGACTCACAGACCTGAGTGAGGGGGTCTTACCTGGGCTAAGTGTGCTTGAGAAACGAGTCTTACCAGGGCAGGGCCGCGCCTGGAGAGGGAGGGCAGACGCGGAAGGGGGATGGACAGGGGCTTACCTGGGCGAGTCGCGTGGCCTCCGGGAGTTGGGTGCCCACGTGTCTCTGATACATGCGAACCAGAGGTCTGTCCAGTTTCTCTCGAGTCTCCAGGTGACTTTTTGACAGAGGACCCTGGCGGAGTGTGGTGTGTAGAGCCGTGAGGCCCAGCCAACCTGACGCCCCCGGCCGCATCCCCGCAGACCCTTTTCCCAAACCGTACCTTGACGAGGCCGCGGGTGACGCACATCTCCTGGTTGAATTTCGTGCACCGGTGGATAGTTGCCCTCATTAGTCCTAAGGTCATGTTCAGTCTATCCTGGGTGGGTGGGAGCACAGGGAGAATCACCTCGGCCTCCTGTCCCCTCTCCTCCTGCGTCCCCCTTCTCCCTCCTCGGTGCTATAGCATCCTAGCCTCCAGCTGCCAACTCAGAGCAGCGCCGGCGGGGCCCACCTTCAGCTCCAAGGTCTCGCGCATTTTCTGCGCTAGCGAGGCGCACACGTGGTCGCTGATCTGCTGTAGCTGTTCTCGGATGTCCTCCTCGTTCTTTGCCATATCTAGCAAAGTGTCCTTGGACTCCATTAACAGTCGCTTGGCTTCGTACAGCGCCGTGGCGCACTCTGACGGAGTGGGGAGGAGGGATGCGTGTGGGGTGTCAGGGTCTCCTTTTCCCAACCCTGGCTTTCTGCGTCCCCCTCTCTATTCTCAGGTGGTGGTAGGCCCTGGGCAAGGGGGCTTTACTGATGGACTGGGAGAAAGTCCAGGGGAGGGGCCAATAGCGGGGTTCGTATGAGTAGCATCAGGGAGTGACTGAACGAGTCGGAGTGTGGGAAGCAGTAGTGCGCAGGGGAAAGAGCTAATCAAGAACGTGCGCTCTGCTGGAGACTGGCACCCCTCTCTCTTGGTCGAGGGGGGCAGTTACCCGGGGAAGGCGGCAGCTGAGAAGTGGGAGAGAGGTGAGTACCGAGGAAACCCACTATAGTGGACTCCTTTCTGTGGAGTTTTACCTGGGGTATAGGTGCCCACAGGGTCTGGAGGAGGGGTTTTCAGGCCCTGAGTGCGCGGGGTGGGAACTCGGGAGAGGGTCACCCAAGAGTGGCGGCCGGCCTGCTCCAGAATCTTGTCCAGCGGCTGGTTCATTAGCTCCGCAGCTTGGAGCCTCTCCTTACAGCAGAAGACCAGAGTGTCGCGGCAGGAGGCCAGGGTCTGGGAGTGAGGAAGGAGAGAGAGGCAGAGGTCAATTGTAAGCTGGGAGATTGGGGGAAGTGACTCGCGATCTCTCAGCTAGTGGCTGCAAAGTGTTTTGCCTCCAAATTGACTTTCTCCAGTTCTTGTTGCAGCCGGAAAGGAGCAACCCGTTTTCAAGTGGAAGCTCAGACGCGCAGTACTCTCAGCCTCTGTCCAGAAGCCTTCAGTGGTCCCCGGGTGGGGAGTAAGGAACAGTAGGGGCTGATGGCAGCTTTCCTGTTCCCAGTATTAGTTGCTTGGGTCCTGTGCCTGGCTCTGCTCTGGGAACCTGAGAAAGTCCCTCCCCCATCAATTTCCCCATCTGTGAAGTGGAGCGGTATTTAGCTGTACCTACACTTTGGTCTTCTTGTGCCATCCCTTCTCCTCAATTGCATTCAGGGCTTATCCCACCCCCATCCCTAGTCTCCAGGTCTCCCTTCCTCTTTTCTACTCAGTATGAAGCACCCTCAGCTGTCTTCAGAGTTCCTCTTTCCAGGCTCTACTGCATCTGGACCCCCATCCCTAGTCTCCAGGTCTCCCTTCCTCTTTTCTACTCAGTATGAAGCACCCTCAGCTGTCTTCAGAGTTCCTCTTTCCAGGCTCTACTGCATCTGGACCCCCATCCCTACCCAAATCCTACTGCCACTATTATAAAATATATTGCATTCCTTAGATATTTGTGATTATTTGAAAGTCATATTAAAACAGAAGACTTCATATATATATCCATATAAACACCACATTCATCAAAATGTAGAATATTTCCATCACCTCAGAAATTTCCTTGATGCCCTGTACCTCTTTCCCACTAAGGTGCCTAGTAGATTAGTGAAGGGCTCAGGAAACTACAGACTTTGGACTGGCCATCCGGTTTTGTAAATAAAACTTCATTGGAACATGGCCGTGCTCATTCATGTACATATTGTTTCTGGCTGTTTCTGTGCTCCACTGGCCAAATTAAGTATAGATCTTTCTCGAGTTACGACGGGGTTACATCCCAGTAAACCCACTGTAAGTTGAAAATAGTATGTTGAAATGCATTTAATACACTTAACTTACCAAACATCATAGCTTAGCCTAACCTACCTTAAACGTACTCAGAACACTTACATTAGTCTACAGTTGGGCAAAATCATCTAACACAAGGCCTATTTTATAACAAAGTGTTGACTATTTCATGTTATTTATTGAATACTGTACTGAAAGTGAAAAACAGAACGGTTGTCTGGGTACAGAATGGCTATAAGGGTGTCAGTTATTTACCCAGTGGTTGACTGGGAGCTGTGGCTCACTGCTGCTGCCCGGCATCATGAGAGAGGATTGTACTGCATGTTGCTAGCCGGGGAAAAGATAAAAATTCAAAATTTGAATTACAGTTTCTACTGAATGTGTATCACTTTTGCACCACCGTAAGTTGAATCATTGTAAGTTGAGGACCATCTGTAATTGTGACAGAGACTATTGCACACAAAGCTTAAACAATTTACTACCTGACTCTTTAAGAAAAAGCTTTTGAAATTTAGAACTTCATATAAATGGAATCATACAGTGTGTACTTTTTTTTTTTTTTTTGCGGTACGCGGGCCTCTCACTGTTGTGGCCCCTCCCTTTGCAGAGCCCAGGCTCCGGACGCGCAGGCTCAGCGGCCATGGCTCACGGGCCCAGCCACTCCGCGGCATGTGGGATCCTCCCGGACCGGGGCACGAACCCGTGCCCCCTGCATCGGCAGGCGGACTCCCAACCACCGCGCCACCAGGGAAGCCCTACAGTGTGTACTTTTAATGTCCAGCTTCTTTTGCTGAATATCATATCATTGAGATTCATCCATTTAGGTAAAAAAATGGATTTTAAAAGTCTTTCATTCATTAATGAATTCAAATATTCATTAAGCCCTTCCTGTATGCTGGGCAGTGTGCCAGGTGGCAGGGATACAGTGGGGAAAATGATCCGGTTCCTGACCAAAGGAAGTGAGAGGGTCAGCATGTGCAGATAAGATCGGATAGTGAGTGAATCAGAGAAATGGGGATTATCTGAAAGGGTGCATGGGATCAAAAGAGGGTTTTTTTATTGTGGTGAAATAGACATAGAAATTTGCCAAGGAAACCATTTTAAGTGTACAGTTCAGTGGCATTAAGTATATTCACAATATGCAACCATCCCCACTGTCCATTTTCAGAACTTTTCACCATCCCAGATAGATCTGTATCCGTTAAAGGATAACCCCCCATTTGTTCACTGGTGAGAATGATCCAATAAAGAAAAAAATATTGATGATGCGGTAGAAGGGGAGAAGGTAGGTGTGGCAGGTAGATAGAATTATAGGACTGGCACAGGAAACATGAGAGAAGTTTTCTTCAGTGGTTTCCATGCATTGGGGTCATTCATTGAGAATGAAGAAAGAGCAGGGAGTTGGAGAGATCTGAAGGAAGAGAAGGTATGAAACAACTTGCACAGTGGGACAGCAAGCCTTCTAGAGACACATGATGAGATCTCTGGGAAAGCTCTGAGTGTCAGTTTGAGATCTGAGTTCATGATTTTAAGTTGAAACATGTCTATTTGGTGTGAGCATTTTTCTCCTGGGTTTGTATCTGTCTGTCTTTTCCCAACTCCCAATTTCCCTTTCTCTCTTGCAAGTCCTTCCCTAAGGGGGCCACAGGGTCTTCTCCCTTGTCTGTTTCAGACTTCCTTGAAGGATTTTTCAGGATCACCAGCTTTAAAGGAACATGACAGCGGCCTGGGGGTGCCGTAGGTTGAGTGTAATTAAGGTTCAGCACCACGGACAGTAGGTGCACCAGCTCCTAAGTCCTTTCCCCCAACTCCGCTCTCCCAACCCTGGCCGCTCCCTTCTTTGAATGCCCCTATAATATGAACTCCTTGAGGGCAAGGCCAGTTCTGTACTGTTCACAACTTTGTCCCCAGTGCCAGGCACGGTGGTTGGGACACCAGGGTACTGGATTAATATTTGTCAAATGGAAGAGTCAAAAGTACACACAGGCTCCATGAAACATAAGTACTCTCCCATCTCCATTAGTGATCTCATAAGGAAATCCTTGTTGCAAGAGTGAAGGATTCAGTGAGAGACCATCTCTGGCTGGAGCTGACAGAGACGAGCACACAGTACAGTGTAAAGAGCTCAAGACGTCTGAGTTAAATCATGAGGAAGTTCTCCCACTTCTGGGTACATATCCAAAGGAAATGAGGACCTTGAAGAGAAACAGCTCCCATGTACATTTCAGCATGATTTACAACAGTCAAGACACAGAAACAATCTAAATGTCTGTTGACAGATGAATGGATAAAGAAAATGTGATATTATATAATATATAATACAGTAATATAATAATAGTAGTAATTACCAGTAATAACAATATTACTATATTATATTAATACTATTACTATACTAATAATATATAGCAATAATAATATATTAATAATAAATTATGTAGATATCAATATAGTATAGTATATAATAACATATAATATATAATGAAATATTATTCAGTCTTAAAAAAGAAGGAAATCTCGCCATTTGTGACATCATGGATGAGCCTGGAGGATATTATGCTACGTGAAATAAGCCAGATGCAGAAAGGTCTTGCTTAGATGTGGAATCTAAAATAGTCACATTCAGAGAGGGAGAAAGTAGAATGGTGGTTGGCAGGGGCTGAGGGGAGAGAGAAATGGGGAGATGTTGGTCCAGTTGTACAAAGTTTCAGTTACGCAAGATGATTAAGTTCTGGGGATCTAATGTAACTATAGTTAGCAATACTGTCTTTTATAATCGAAATTTGCTAAGTGTTCTCACCACACACACGAGGTGATTGTGGTGATTATTTCACAGTGTACACGTATATCAAATCCTCAATTTGTACATTTAAATATATACACAATTTAAATTTGTTAATTGTATCTTGCTAAAGCTGGAAAAAAAAAGACACCTGAGCTGAAACCACAGCCCTACCACGGGCTAGCTCCATGCCTTGGGTGAGGCCATGTCTTTCTGAGCCTCAGTTTCCCCATCTCTAAAGAGGGGATCATAGTTCTATTTCACAGGAGGATTTTAAAGACTTAATGACTGCACAGGGCTTGGCACAGAGGGGGATGTTCATTGCTATGTTGAGGCCCAACTCCATCTCTCAGAGCTCCAGTCTTTCCCTTTCATAAAGTGGAAATACAGTGAATGTCAGGTCAGGGTGGGGCGGGTGTGTGGGTTGAGGGATTTGCTGTTGCTACAGTCCCCAAGGTTAGAGCAGTTTGCCCATTAGGTGGCCAAGGGTCCCCCTCCAGCTCCCTTAAAGTGGCCCCAGGTATTCCCAACCTTGAGCAGGGCCTCTGATTTTTCCATATCTTCCTCCATCTTCCTCTTCATCTTCTTTAGTTCCTCTTTCTCCCAGGTAAGCATACTGTCAGCTTTGTCAGGGATCTGGAAAACAAGGAGAGAATCTTTCACACCTTTGGGAGAGGGCTGGAGGGAGAGTTCTCCTTCCAGAGTAGTAGAGGGTTTGCCAACCTCATAAACTCTGGCTTTGGGGAATGGAGTTGGGGGCACTCTCGCCTTTTGGGGATCTCACTCTCTGAGAAGGCTTTACCTTTTAGGGGGCTCTCACTTGGGGTAGGTCTTACCTTCTAGAGAGCGGGGCTGGGGGCTTCTCCCTTTTTATAGGTAGGAGCCCAGTGAGCTGGGATGGAAGTGACTTAACCTGGGGAAAGGTTATCACCACTTTCTGGGGCTGAGGGTCCCCCTTCCTTGGTGATGGTCTTATCTTCTCTCCCTGGCTAGAAGTGGAGGAGTCTCATCATAGGTTTGCCTTCTTGAGGTCTTACTATCTGGATCTGGGGGCTGGGACTAGGAATCCCACCCTGTGGGTGGGGTCTCATCTCTCCCCAGGGAGGCTGGAATATTCTCCCCGTTTGGGGTGGGGGTCTGGGGTTTCACTTTAGGGGGAGGATTTCACCAGGGCTGGGACTAGGGGTCTCACCCTTTCCCCCTGGCTAGGGGCTTAAGTCTCAGGTGCAGGGGCTGGGAGTCCAAGGGTCTCAATCTTTACGCAAAATCTGCTCCTTTCCACCTGGGTGAGGCCCCGGGAGGGGTTCTCACTCGCTGAGGCTGGTGGGGGACTTTGGTTAGGGTTTTAAAAATAAGCATTTTGAGGAGTTTCGTCTGGGTTGGGACCAGAACATCACCCACTCTGCTCAGCTGGGGGCTTTGTGTGTGTTTTCAGTGGGATTGGGGCACTGAGGGTCTCATGCCTGTGGGAGGGTCTCACCCTCTGCGCCTAGGGACTGGGTGAGTGATTTCATGTCTGGGCTGGGGGTTGTAGATTTTACTCTTTGGGAAGGATTTCATCTAGTCTGACTCAAGGGTCCCACCTCTCCCTGGCTGGGAAACTGGGATAGATTCCCCCTCTGGGGCAAGGGGCCTGAGAATCTCATCTCTTTGGGTGGATCTCCACCTCTGGCGCTGGGAACAAAGGCACCTCATCTTGGGGGTATTTTCTTGTGGTCTCACTCAATGGAGCTGGGACGGGTTGGAGAGTTCTCTCTATAGGGTGGGTTTTGCCCAGGCTGAGAGCATCTGGGAGCGGAGGCCTCAGTCTTTGCGACTGAGCTGGGGGGAATGGTGGTCCCACCTTCTCAGACTTGGGCCGGTAGCCCCGCAGCTTGACGCTCTGCTGGTTAATAAGCAGGGCCTTGCGCACTTCGCTGAGCCTGTGGTCGGTAGCCTCCCGCTGGCGCTGCAGCAACCGCAGCTGCCCATTGATCTGGTGCTGGGCGCGGCTGAGGCGGGCGGCAGTGAGGCGCGCCCCACGAGCGTGCGCGTGCACCACCTCGGCCGTCTGCAGGGCCCGCGCGTCGCGGTGCATGGGCAGCGGCAGGCGCGCATGCCAGGCAGGCGGCTTCATCTTGCCCTTCCACAACGTAACGCCCTCACCCGGCGGTGGCTTCTCCATGGTGCTGCCACCTTTGAGCATCTCCACGCGGAAGCGCCAGGGCAGGATGTAGGCGGCCCGGCCGAGGTGGCGCGCCATGTGTGGGTCCCGCACGCTGTCCTTGGGTTGCCACATGGTCACCGCCTCTCGCCCACAGCGGTCGGTCAGCTGGTGCGCCTTCTGTGTCAAGGCCTTGGTCGCCTCGCGCCATGCTGGAGGCCCAACACGCGTGTCCTGGCTGTGCTCAACCGGGGGTATCAACACGGGCATGGTCCCTGATTGGGGTCCTCGCCTGGCCCGAGGTCCTCTCCAGGAGAGGCAGGGACCCCCAACGACACGCAACTCCTTCCTGGCCTGAAGAGTGAGTGAAGCAGAGGACCCATCACTATGACGACCGTGGCAACAGCGCAGGCAGAGTTCCAAAAGTGGGGGAGGGGAAAGGCTACAGGGAAGGGTTGGATGGACTCTGCTTTGGAGCCAGGCAGAGGTGGCTTGGAATCCTGGCTCTTTGAGAAAACCGACCTCATCTAGCCAGCCCCTCACTGTTGCTTCTTACCCTCCAGGAACACGGGCCTTCTTCCAGCTCTGAGGACATGCTAAGGTCTTTCCCACTTCAAAGCTTTAGATTTCCTGTTCCTTCTGTGTAGTATACTCCTTTTCACCTCCTTCCCATGGCTGGCTCTTTTCCAGTCTTCAGAACCCAGCTTAAATATTACCATCTTTTGCGGAGCACAGGCTCCGGACGCGCAGGCTCAGCGGCCACGGCTCACGGGCGCAGCTGCTCCGTGGCACGTGGGATTTTCCCAGACCGGGGCACGAACCCGTGTCCCCGGCATCGGCAGGCGGACTCTCAACCACTGCGCCACCAGGGAAGCCTCAAATATTACCATCTTAAAGGAGTCTTTCCTTAGTGCAATATCTAAGCTCTACTCTCTCCCATCACTCAGGATTTTTAGTGCAAGCCACAGCAAAGGAAAAGATGGTTTCCCGATCAGAATCACAGCCAAAAAATACAAAGACACGTGGTGGCTCTTGAGGACACCATGGCAACCACTGCAGAAATCTCAGCTGCTGGTTGGCTGTCCCTGGGAGCGGCACTGTTACTGCGACCAGCAACTGAGTCAGTTCTCTATAGTACCTGCTTTTTTGCCTCCTTAGTTCCCAGGGTCCAAGGTGGCTGCATCTAATTGCCTGAGCCTGTGTCGCATGATCATGCCTGAGCTACAAGGGAAGCTAGGAAAGTGACTCATGTCTGAACTTCCTGTTTCTATGGCGGAAGGAGGACTTTGTTTTCCACCCACCAAGAGTTACATGATGTATAATTCCTCCAACATAGGAAGCCTCTCAGAGTCTGGGGAAGAAAAAGAGACAGTTGCCCTCAATCTCTCCCCCATAATTCTCCGTCACATCACCTCGTTTGTTTCCTTCTAGCAGTGGCATCTTTATCTGGGCCATTCATAGGCATCTCAAACTCGACAGGTCCAAAACCACACTTCTGATTAATCTCCCTGGTCTTTTTCCTCTGCTAGTGTTCTTTGACTTGATAGTTAGCCCACCATCCACCCCAGTTGCTCGTGTTAAAATCTTAGGAAGCTTCCTGAATTTTTTTGTGTCCATATCCAATCCATCAGCAAGTTTTGCCTGTCCTACCTTCAAAACTTATCTCCGATATGATCTTTTTTTTCCTCCATTGCTACCAGCGGCATTGTCATTCTCATTCACACCATCATTTCTCACTCACCTGGTCTCCCTGTCTACCCCCTCCTCCCTTGCCTCCCCAAATTCATTCTCCACACTACAGTCAGCACTATGTTTTAAACTAGAGCACATCACTTTCTCCCTTAAAAACCCTTCAGTGAATCTCATAGTACTTAGAATAAAATCTGAGATCTTCACTCAAAAGTGTCACTTCCCCGAACTAACTCATCTTCTATCTTCCACCTCCAGGTCCACTCCACACTGTGCTCCAGTCTCTCTGGCCATTTTTGTGTTCCTCTAACATGTCATGCTAGTTCCTACCTCAGGGCCTTTGTACCTGCAGGTACCCTTTTGGCTGAATCTCTTTCTCTCAAGATTTTTGCCTGGCTGGCTTCTTGGTGTCCTTCAGGAAGGTCTCACCTCTAAGCCAGGTCTTCCTCAGCTCCCTTAGTCTTACAGTCTCTTTACATGGTGTCTTCATAACACTCCCTACTATCTGAAAATGTCTTATCCATTTATTTGCTTACTGAAAAATTTTTTTGTCTCCCCCACCTACCCTGGAAGAATCCAAGAGTCTCGAGAGCAGGAACCTTCGTCTCAGGTGCCCGGCACAGCTCAGGGCACATAACAGGTCCTCAGTACACATGGGATGAAGGAATGGATGGCCTCAATCACATGCTGTGATAATTTTACTTGCTTCTTTTTTTGAGATGAAAGTTTCATAAATAAAAATAACCATTTTGGGCTTCCCTGGTGGCGCAGTGGTTGAGAGTCCCCCTGCCGATGCAGGGGACACGGGTTCGTGCCCCGGTCCGGGAAGATCCCACATGCCGCGGAGCGGCTGGGCCCGTGAGCCATGGCCGCTGAGCCTGCGCGCAGCGGGAGAGGCCACAACAGTGAGAGGCCTGTGCACCGCAAAAAAAAAAAAAAAAAAATTAACCATTTTAAAGTGCACAATTCAGAGGCATTTAGTACATTCACGATGTTGTGCAACCACCGCTTCTACCAGGTTCTAAAACATTTTTATCATCCCCAAATAAAATCTTGTTCCCATTCCCCTCTCCCCTCAGCCCCTGGCAACCACTATCTACTTTCTATCTATATGGATTTGTCGGTTTCGTATATTTCATTTAAACTAATCATACACTGTGTGCCATTTTGTGTCTGGGGCCTCTTTCACTTAGTGTGATGTTTCTGAGGTTTGTCCAAGCTGTAGCATGTAACAGTACTTCATTCTTTTTCATGGCTGTATTCCATTATATTTATATATTGCAACTTTGTTTACTCATTGATTCATTGATGGACATTTTATGTATGTTTTACTTGTCTCCTTTGTCTACCTTCCCCATCAGACTGTGAGATTCATGAAGGCAGTGACCTTGCCTATTTTATATATCACTGAAACCCAGCACCCAGCACAGATGGTGGCTCATAGTAAGTACTCAATAAACATTTATTTAATGAATACATGAGTGAAGGAATGAATAAGTGTTTTCTTATTGAGTGAGAAACGCAAGGAAGAGAAAGGAACGAATGACCATGGCTTTGCAAAATCAAAGGATCATTTAGTAATGGGGAGGAATAAGATGGAAAACTGAAGGCTCCCAGGTCAGCCATGCTGGACACCCACCAGGAAGAAATGGGGGTAGGTAACCTTTGGTGATGGAGGCTTGTTTCAAGGATTCTCAGGAATGCAGGTTTAGTACACACATTAGCCCCTGGGCCCAGTGGTATCTGACTCAACAGATCTTCACTAGAGTCAGGATAGTACCATGGTCAAGATTCTGGAGTCAGATGACTTGGGTTCAAATTATGATTCTGACACCTACCATCTGTGTGACCTTGGGCAAGCCACCTGACTTCTCTGTGCTTCCGTTTCCTCATCTGTCAACTAGGATAATAGGATTGTGGCATGGATTAAATGAGTTAATATGAATGACGTGCTTAGCATGGTAATGGACACAGAGTAATCATTATGAAAGTGCTTACATTTCATTTTTATTAATTGAATAATAGATGAATGAGCTATTTTAATACCAGGCCATGCAGAGAGGGTTTCACAAAGAACCAGGGAGATAGCTCATTTGGGACAATATTCTGGACTCAACCATCCACCTTTGCTCTGTTCATTTAATGCTTCCATTTTCCTAACTGGAGGATTTCACTGGATTGGTTTGCTGCCTGGTGTATGGAGCACATCTATTGGGCAGTGTTTGTGCTGAGCTACCCGAGGGACACCTGAGTCAGACCTACATATGGAGGATTTTGGCTCCAAATTGGGTCTTTGGTGAAATTCATTAGGGCGATGGGTGAGGGTGTGGTCTGTCCCATTCTGGCTTTTAATTGGTTCTCCTCTTTCTTGCCAATATACTCCTAGTGTGTGTTACATCGTTTGAGCATTGAAATTGGTGCATACTACTGCCCATTGCTCAGTCTGCCAACTTCTCCTCATTTTCATCTTCCAACACAAGTTTGACTATATCAACTTCTAAAACTCACCTCCAGTTCCTGGCTTCGGTGGCCCGTTTTGGACACTTTTTTTTTCCTATCCTGACGCACATGCCCATATTTAGGAATAGGTGAACTATCTTCTGCACTGCTTTCAAAGTCTGCTGGTCAGAGCCTGAGTTGACAGGTGCTAGAGACTGAAAGTTTGTGTCCTTCCAAAACTCATATGTTAAATCCTAATACCCAATGTGATGGTATTTGGAGGTGGGGCTTTGGGGAGAGGATTAGATCATGAAGGTGGTGCCCTCATGAATGGGATTAGTGCCCTTTTAAAAGAGACCCCAGAGAGCTTCCTCACCCCTTCCACCATGTGAGAAGAAGCTGTCTATTAACCAGGAAGCTCTCACCAGACACAAAATCTGCCAGTACCTTGACCTTGAACTTCCCATCTTCCATAACTGTGAGAAATAAATGTCTGTTGTTTATAAGCCACCAGTCTGTTATACTGTTATAGCAACATGAACTCAATAAGACAGCAGGTGCCTGGAAGGAACCAGAGCAGGGATGGGGTTGGCTCTCAGTCTCCAAGAGATTGAACTATGTGTGGCTGAACAGAAATAATGAAGTTTAAAAAATGCTACAGAAACACTTATATACATGAGTTGAGGGCTGGGAAAATGTTTCACTACTCTCCAAGCCCAAATACCTTCTCAAGCTAACAGATAAATCTATTTTCATGATATGAAAATAATGTATGCACATTGTGTAAAACACAGAAAATATGATGAGGAGAATAAGAATCATCTGTAATTTTACCATCCAGAGATAACTGTTCTGAACATGTTTTGATTTCACTCTAGCCATTTCCTTATCTACCCCCCTCCATATATATAGTTACAGGTATATACATCTCCCTCCTCCCAACATACTAAAGCTCAAATATTTCTAACTCAGGCCAGTGGGGAATAATATTTGTAAAATTAGCTCTCTGATTTTTATAACGAAGAACGCTTTACAGAAATTCCTTTTTGTAGCCATCTTTTGTGGGACCACCTGTTCTATATAATGAGCCCTGCAAAGTGGGGAGCAGAATTCTGCCCTTGCATTGAATAGAGTGAAAATGCAAATTGTATGAAGGAGGACCTTCTAAAACTTCTGGCTTTTCTTTCCCTTTTCTTTTAATGTTACATGGAGATGCCCTTCACTCTGAAATCTTGGCAGGTAATTATCAGAAACCCTTTTTTAGGTTCCCCGATGTCTTCCCTTCTGGGGCACCAGGTTCTACTTTTAGCAGGTGCCCCCTTTCTCTTGGAGATAATCACATCAATTGGTCTCTTTTTCCAGGGGGATATGGCCTAGAATCAGTTTTGTCTTTGAGAAATGAGGTCGCTTTCCTGGGGGAGGTGTCAGGAGACTGTGGGAAGCCCCAGGCTGGGAGAGGAGGTTCTTCCTGGTTTTTCCTGGTCAACCGCCTGCAGAGGTGGTGACCGTGCTGGTCAGTGAGGGATAAAGACTGGTCCGTATGTCTCTGGCCCCCATCAGTCCTCTGAAATGGACTAGGCAAAGGTTATCAATGTCCTCCTGCAACTGACCAATTCCTAGTTTCTTTTCCATCCCATTCAACTTGACCTCTAGGCAGTATTTGAAATTATCAACCACCTGTAACTTGAATATCCTCCCCTATACTCTTTCACACTCTTCCCTTTTGCCTTTAGTCTTGGTCCTTCACTGGCTGGTTGTCTGCCATCCACCCTCAAATACTGAGTGTTCTTTAGGTGAGTTAAGCAGTCTTGAAGATGGATCCTAGTGGTCCCCACCACTGATCTTCATGTCCTGTGTAATTCCCTCTTTTTGAGTGTGGGCTGAACCTAGTGACTCACTTCTAACCAATAGAATATAGTGAAAGTGATAGGATGCCCTTTCTGAGATTAGGTTATAAAGAATCATGGCTTCTGTCTTGCCCACTCTTTCAGAAAAGGAGAGGCCACATAGCAAGGAACTGAGGGAACTTCTGGTTATCAGCCACTGAGGACGTAAGACTCTCAGTCCAATATTCGTGAAGAACTGAATTTTGCCAACGACGCCATGAGTAAGCTTGGAAGCATATCCTACCCCTGTCTAGCCTTGAGACTAGATGGATGCCCTGGCTGACATCTTGTCTACAGCCTGCTGAGAGACCCTGAGCCAGAAGACCCAGCTAAACTCTTCCCAGATTCCTGACCCACAGAGACCCATGTAATAAATGTGTTGTTTTAAGTTTTATGCTGCTAAGTTTTGGGATAATTTGTTATGCAGCAATAGCTAGCTAATGCATTAGATTTCCATTCTCCATTCACTTCTCATCCATCGCCTTCTCCCTGGAAAATCTCATCCACATTAGTGGATTTGGGTATCACTTATTTGGTTAGGATGACTGTGGCTTTAAGACCAATGGGTAGGTTTAGTGAGATGAGCCTCAAGTTTAGAATAGCATCCAAATTCCTTACCATGATCTACAGAATTCTAGTTCTTTACCATGTGGTCTACCTTTTCTTCCCCCTATCCCATCACTTTGTCCTTGGATCATGAATCCATGCTGGTGCTCAGACTCCTCAAACTTATTTAATCTCATGGTCTTTGTACTTGCTTTCCCCCTCTCTGGAATAATTCTTCCCTCTCTGGAATGTTTTTCACCTGCATTTTTATATGGTTTACTCCCTCTCATCTTTTAGGTCTCTGTCCAGGTATTACCTCCTAAAGGGCCTTTCCTTGACCATCTGAAGTATCACACTGCCATGTTGTACTGCATCTCTCCTACATCAGTTTGTGATTCTCTCAATTCCATCTCTAAATATCAGCTCCTTGACAGGGACCTCACCTGTCCTAGTCATCACTGAATCCCTGGTGCCTAGCCCAGTTTCTGGCACAAAGCAGGTCCTTAATACTTACTTGTTGAATGACTGAATGATGATGGCCCTACCATGCTTGGACTTAATTCATGTGTGGACCAACCAAAGACTTTCTGCTGCTTCTGCCATGGACATTCCTGTTCTGGTTGCTCAACCTCCAAGCCTCCCTCTTATGAGGGAGCCCAAATTAGGTGGGAGGCAGGACAGATGAAGGGCCTTGCCCACTTTCATGGATTGAAGTGTGTCTTCCCCAAAAGATATGTTGAAGTTCAGACTCCTTGTACCTATGAATATGACCTTATTTGGAAATAGGGTCTTTGAAGATGTAATTAGTTAACATGAGTTTATACTGGAGTAGGGTGAGCTTTTAATCTAATGACTAGTGTCCTTGTAAGAAGACTATGTGAAGAGACAGAAACACAGACATGGAAGATGGCCATGTGAGCAAAGAGGCATGGACTTGAGTGATGCCTACAAGTCGAGGAATGCCAAGGATTGCTGGCAACCACTAGAAGCTCGAAGAGGCAAAGAAGGATCCTCCCCTAGAGCCTTTGGAGGGAGCATGACCCTGCCAACCCAGGGTCAAACCAGTTTGGTTTCAGAATTCTGGGCTCCAGGACTGTGAGAGAATAAATTCCTATTCCTTTAAGCCACCCAGTTTGTGGTAATTTGTGATGGTAGCCCTAGGAAACTAGTACAATGGTGTCTGTCTCTTTAAGTCTGGGGTCCCCTGACTACTTCTGGCCTGTCTCTACATAACACTTCCTATCACCTGTGCACACTGGAAGCACCTCTTCAATGCTCAAAATGCAGAACCAGAGAGAATCAGTCATTTCTTCTCCTGGCTGTCTGAGCTCATCTTCTAATTTCTAGGTTTCCCACCTTCATCTTAAACCTTCCTCTCATCTCCTGCTGGGGCCTCATTTAAACCAAACTCACCAGATCCCCTGAGGCATGGAGCTCACTGATATGGTCCACAAAGATCTGCCTCCTTGGGTTCAGAGCAGGTTGGAGGTAGATGGAGGGAGGATGTGAGGGTCCACCTGAAAAATCTGTCTTTCCTAATGGATTGATTGATTGATTGAGTTATTTGACAAATATTTACTGAGCACCTGCTCTGTGTCAGGCACTGGGCTAAGAACCAGGAGAAGAGAGTGACAAGACAAAGCCCCTTCTCTCATGGACCTTCCCATCCAGTGGGGGAGGCAGAAAATGAAAAGCTAAAATAAACCACCAAGGTCATGTCAGATAGAGGTAATTGCTTAAGTTGCAGTGACAAATCATAATAATGACAGGCAGAACAACAAACTGCCAAAATGACATGATTCTTATTTTTTTTATTGTGGTAAAACATACACAGCGTAAGAGTTACCGTCTTCACCATTTTTAGTGAACAGTTCAGCGGCATAAGTACATTCACATTGTCATGCAACTATCATAACCATCCATCTGCAGAACTTGTTCATCTTCCCAAACTGGAACTCTGTCCCCATTAAGCACTAACTCCCTATTCCCCCTCCCCGGAGCCCCTGGCACCCACCATGCTACTCTCTGTCTTTATGAATCTGACTGCTCTAGGGACTTCATATAAGTGGAATCATAAAGTAGTCGTCCTTTTGTCTCTGGCTTATTTCACCTAGCATAATGTCCTCAAGGCTCATCCACATCGTAACATATAGGCATGGTTCTAATTTTGAACTGGGAAACATATCCCCACTTGGAAAGTAACCCACCAACATTTTTTTTCTGTTGCTTTTTTCTCCCATCAACATTTTAATGATGATTATGAATAGGATTTCAGTGACTTTTTTGTTTCCTTCTACACTTTCTGCATTTCCCAAATTTTCTACAATGAATATGCATTACCTCGATCATAAAAAAAGTCTTTAAAAAATTTGCCCTCTGTTTATCTCTCTCTCTTCCCTGTCAGCAATGCGCTAGGGCTCCCCAGCTCCTGGATGTGCCACGGAAGACACTTCTACTACTACAGTCTACTCATTGCCTGGTTATTTTTTTATTGCCTCTTCTAAATACCTCTCTAGACAGGAAGTCTCAGCAGGAAGCAGATATACCCTCAAACTGTTTGAGGAGAGTTTGGATAAGTTGAGGAGAGTTTGGTGAAGGTGTGGTCAGACAGCAAGGAAACCACATGGGATGGTACAGTAACAGAGCTAGGGGCACCTGGTTAACAGTTGTCTATCCCTGGAAGAACATTCTGGAAAGGTGGGAAGCAAAAGCAGAGAGAGAGGAGGGAGCAGTTACTTCTAGAATTTGGAGAGAGCCACCTGCCAGGACTTGTGGTCTACAGTAGGGGTCCCCAACCTTTTTGGTGCCAGGGACCGGTTTCGTGGAAGACCAATTTTTCCATGGACGGGGCGGGGGGGTGGGGGGGGGTGGGGGGGTAGCGGGTGGTGGTACAGGCGATAATGTGAGTGATGGGCAGCGGCAGGTGAAGCTTTGCTCCCTAGCCCGCCACCCACCTCCTGCTGGGCGGCCCGGTTGCTAACAGGCCGCGGACCCAGTAAGTGGCCCGGGGGTTGGGGACTCCGGTCTACAGTCTAGGGGCACAGACATCTGCAGTGAGTGTGTAGGGAGGAACTTGAGGGAAAAAATACCCTGGCCTCACTCTCCTCCATCCCTCTGCCCTCCTGAAAGGGTCTCCCTTGCCAGAATCCAACCAGAAGTCAGAGAGCGAAGGGAGCCTGTTGGTATGATCCGTGAGGGTCAATGTCCTAGGACACAGAAAGAAGGGAGGACGGAGAGTGTCTTAGGCGGCGTTATGGAAGTTCTCCAGGGCCATTTCTCATTGAGATAGAGCTCTGAGCGCAGTGCTGGGCTTCCCCACCCAGTACAATGCTGGGCACAAAACAGGTGTTCATTAATGTTGAATAAATAATCATGAACTAGAAGGAGAGAGATTTTTAAATTGTAAAACACAGTTAAGGTTTACTACTGTAGCCATTTTTTCCAGCTTTATTGAGATATAATTGACACATAAGATTGTATAAGTTTGAGGTCTACAATGTGGGTTTTTTTTGCGGTACGCGGGCCTCTCACTGTTGTGGCCTCTCCCGTTGCTGAGCACAGGCTCCGGACGCGCAGGCTCAGCGGCTATGGCTCACGGGCCCAGCCGCTCCGCGGCATGTGGGATCTTCCCGGACCGGGGCACGAACCCGTGTCGCCTGCATCGGCAGGCGGACTCTCAACCACTGCGCCACCAGGGAAGCCCTACAATGTGTTGATTTGATATATTTATATGTTGCAAAATGATTACCACCATAGCCATTGTAACTATTTTAAAGTCATAAGTTAGTTTTATTCTTTTTATTTTTTTTATTATTTTTTGGCTTTGCCACGCAGCATGCAGGATCGTAATTCCCCAACCAGGGATCGAACCCGCACCCCCTGCCTTGGAAGTATGGAGTCTTAACCACTGGACCGCCAGGGAAGTCCCTAAAGTCATAAGTTAGTGATGTTAAGTACATTCAAGATGTTGTGTAGCCATCACCACTACCTAGCTCCAGAAATGTTTAATCACCCCAAAAGGAAATGCTGTACCAATAAAGCAGTCACTCCCCATACCCTCCTCCCTCTAGCTCCTGGTAGCAACGAATCTGCTTTTTGTTTCTATAGATTTACCTATTCTGAATATCTCATATAAACATAACTGCAGGCTGAATTTTGGAGGTAGGTAACTTGCACCTTCATCTCTGACTTCCTTCTCCCCTCCCCCCTGAAATTCTGCTTGTAGTTTCACACACTTTGCTTATCAGGCCACTCTGGTAATGAGGGTGGGGTCGGAGTACGGGGGCCTAGCCTTCCTCTTCCCCCTCCCTTGCTCCCTCTGGAGCCCAGGGGATGAGGGGGAAGCTGCCAGCGGATAATGAGACCCCTTTCTCCCTTAATGACTCTGGAGGCTGCGGGGATGCCGCAGGCTAGCTCTGCCCTAATTAAGTAATAGGGAGTGCTTCCCACAGAGGAATTAGCCTCGATTCCTCCATCTCAGGCTCCTGTTGGCTCAGCCGTGGCTCAGGCCCCACCCCACAGCTGGAGCAATCATCTGGGACAATCTGGGGATGCTCTATGAGGGCTGGCCTGCCCTCCTAATGCTAGGGCCAGAGCTGGAGCCTCTGATCAGAGTGGACCTGGGGTGGGCTCACACTCTGGCCACACCATTTATTAACAATGTGGGCTGTAACTTAACTTCTTTGAGCCCCCTTTACACCTATAAAAGGGAGCCAGTAGCCTTTCCCTTATTGAAAGAATGAGAGAGAGACACAGGGCCAGGCTGAGGGTGAGGAGAATGAAGAACTCACCTGGGCTGCAAAATGTTTAGGAGAGCCGAAAGAAACTCTGTAATTAAGATAAATAATATTAGAATATTATTATTGGAATATTAACTTTGAGAAGTGATGGATATGTTTATGGCCTTGAGGGTGGTGATGGTTTCATGGGTGTATACTTGTTCCCAAACTCATCAGGTTGTATACATGAAATACGTTCAGATTTTTACAGGTCATTTTACCTCAGTAAAATGGTTAAAAAAAAAGAAAAGAAAAGAATAGGGCAGTGAGATACACAGTGAGTCTGTGTGTAACTGTAATTTTGAAATAATGAAATAAGTCAGGTTTTTTTTCTTTATAAATTATTCTTTGGGGATATAGTTCTGTTATCTTTTCCCCATTCAGAGATAATAAAGATAGTCTCCTAGAAAAAAGATAAATAATATTCCAATGTGAATAATTACAAAGTCACACAAAATTAATGCAAAAATCCGTGGTAAGCAAAATATCGAAATGTTAAAGACAGAAATCAGTATGAGTGTTGAGCTGAACCATATGGAAGTCTGAAGCACAAGGAGAAACCAGGAATTCTGATCCTGTCTTTATTTGAAACGTTGATATTTTGTTCATTGTGGATTTTTTGTATTAATTTTGATTTTTAAAAATATTGCATTGAAATATTATGTATATTAAATATCGAGTTTTGGGGGCACTCCTTTACTTTTCCTTAAATTGAGGTGAAATTCAAACAACATGAAATTAACCATTTCAAATAGGACAATTCAACTACTCAGCCGTAAAAAAGAATGAAATAATGCCATTTGTAGCACCAGGATGTAACTAGAAATTATCATATTAAATGAAATAAGTTAGAAAGAAAGATAAATGCCATATGAAATCACTTATATGTGGAATCTGAAATATGACACAAATGAACCTATCTATGGAACAGAAACAGAATCACGGACGTAGAGAACAGACTGGTGGTTGCCAAGGGGGAAGGCGTTGGGGGAGGGATGGAGTGGGAGATGTAAGCTTTTATATATAGAATGGATAAACAACAAGGTCCTACTGTATATCACAGTAAGATGTTACAAAAACCCGAAAGAACTTTTGGGCCAACCCAGTATATTCAATATGCCATGATAAACCATAATGGAAAAGAATATAAAATATATATATATATAAATATTATATCTATAATATGTATATTATAGATACAACTGAATTACTTTGCTGTACAGCAGAAATTAACATTGTAAATCAACTATACTTCAATAAAAATATTAAAACGAAAAAATAAGTACAATTCAGTGGCACTTGGTACAGTCACAATATTGTTCAACCATCATCTCTATCTAGTACTGAACATTTTCATCATCTCTAAAGGAGACCCACCCCCAGCCCCGGGAAACCACTGGATCTGCCTGTTCTGGACAATTCATATAAATAGAACCATACAATATGTGAACTTTTGTGTCTGGATTTTATCATTGTGCATAATGGTTTCGAGGTTTATCTACGTTATAACATGCATCAGTGCTGCCTCATACATTTTGTATCTATGGTGAGTGCTTCACTTGCCTCAACCTCATCCGAGCCCTGAAGAATTATAGCAGCTAATTTTGTTTTTGGATTCCAATCTTTTTTATTTTAATAGCAAACGCTCTCCTGTCTGTATTATGATGCTGATACCATGCTCTTTATTAAAATGATGTTTTTCTTGCGTACTAGCAGAGGACCACGGGGCATGATGGTATTTTGAGTACCCAAGGAGAGGACCTTCTTTTTTTGTTTTTTGCGGTACGCGGGCCTCTCACTGCTGTGGCCTCTCCCGTTGCGGAGCACAGGCTCCGGACGCGCAGGCTCAGCGGCCATGGCTCACGGGCCCAGCCGCTCCGCGGCATGTGGGATCTTCGCGGACCGGGGCACGAAGCCGTGTCCCCTGCATCGGCAGGCGGACTCTCAACCACTGCGCCCCCAGGGAAGCCCAGGACCTTCTGTTTTCATTGTGTCCTTTTCTTTCTATTTTATCTTTCTGGACGCAGATCCTCTTTTCTAAACTCATCTTTCCTTGGCTCGACCTCCGAGGACCCACTCCTCCACGCCCACCCTGAGTCCTGCGTGCCGCCCCTTCCTGATGCTCCCATCCCTCATCATCTAAACTCATTCTCACACATCCTTTACTCTCTCCTAACCACCTGCTTTTCATTGATGCACATCAACCCCATCAGCCCATTTCTAGCTTCTCCTGCCATCACTCTGTGTCCCTTCCTTTTCCCTCTGCTCCTCTTTGTGTCCTACTGTCCACTCTCATCCCTCCTGCCTCCATGTTTCCTTCAGTCTCTAATAGCAGCTAATTTTTATTGATCCCTTCATGTACGCTTCATTTTAAAAACTGAGATATAATTGACATACAACATTTCGTAAGATGAAGGTGTACAACATGTTGATTTGATACATGTATATATTGCGATATGAGTGTCACCATAGCATGGGCTCACCCCTGTCTCACATCACCTAATTATCATTTCTTTTTTTGTAGTGAGAACATTTAGGATCTACTCTCTTAGCAACTCTGAAGTTTATAATACAGAATTGTTGATGATAATCACTATGCTGTGCCTTAGATCTCCAGATCTTATTCATCTTCTGGTTCATGTAACCCTCACTACAACTCTACAGATGCAAAGGCTGTGAGCATTCCCATTTTACAGATAGGAAAACTGAAGCTTGGAGAAGTAAAGCAACCTGTTGTAAGCCTACGGAGCTAATTATTGGGGGAATGGATGGTAGCCTGATTCCAGGTGCAGTACCCTTAATACTACGTAGGGAGAGTACACGGGCAGTGCCTGGCATAGAGTGGGTTCTTTGTACATGCAGAATAGCTCAGGTCATGTGGATCCAAAAAGGAAAGGCTCTGCCTGGGCCCAGACTAAGCTCCCTGATTTGCTTCCCAAAGGCTTCCTAGCTGGGGACAGGTAGATTTTGAATAGCCTGTTGGAATATGTTGGGGAGAGATGCACATGCTACCATCCTTTCTGTGTGTCAAACTCCCCAGGCACGTCCTGCTCATAGCCTTTGCATTTGCTGTTCCCTCTGCCTGGATTGCTCTCCCTCCAGATATCCTCATGGCTCTCTCCCTTATCTCCCTTGTGCCTTTGCTCAGATATCACCTTCACACCCAGACCTTTACCCAATAAAGAATGTTACTCCTTCCCTACCCTTCATACATTCTTTTCCTGATGATTTTTTTCCATAGCGCTTATCACCATCTGACAACAGTTTGCAAAGTGTAGTCTTGCAGAACCCTAAGGTGTGGTATCCCTGAGATTCTTTCAGGGGGTCGTTGTGGTCAAAACTATTTTCATACTAATTTTTAGGATATTAGGATACCCTAATTTACTAGGTTATTATTTGTTTTCTTCACTGTGCTAATCTATGCACTGATGGTACAAAAGCAATGGTAACAATTGTAACATTTTAGCATGGATCTTGATGGTAACATCTTAGCATGCATCCAGGCAGCAACACCAACCTGTGCTAGGAATTGTTATATTGTCGTTGCACACTAATGGTTAAAAAACCCAACGAAAGCCAGTTTTGCTTTATCGTGACCTTGATGAAGCAATCCTTGGTGGCGCAGTGGTTAAGAATCCACCTGCCAATGCAGGGGACACAGGTTTGAGCCCTGGTCCGGGAAGATTCCACATGCCGCAGAGCAACTAAGCCCGTGCGCCACAACTACTGAGCCTGCGCTCTAGAACTTGTGAGCCACAGCTACTGAGCCCATGTGCCACAACTACTGAAGCCCACATGCCTAGAGCCTGTGCTCCGCAACAAGAGAAGCCATCGCAATGAGAAGCCCATGCACCGCAACGAAGAGTAGTCCCCCCGCTCGCTGCAACTAGAGAAAGCTTGTGCACAGCGACGAAGACCCAATGCAGCCAAAAATAAATAAATTTATATAAAAATTTCATTTGATTAAATCACAACTCTTGAGTGCATGTCTTTATTTTGCTCCGATTTTAACTGGAGTATTCTTTTCTTTTAGAGACAATTTTTTAGAGCAGTTTAAGTTCATAGCAAAATTAAGCAGAAGGTACAGAGATTTCCCATACACATCCTGCCCCTACTCGTGCACAGCCTTCCTAGTTCTCAAAGTCCCCACCAAAGTAGTGCGTTTGTTACAACTGATGAGCCTACATTGACAGCTCATTATCACCCAAAGTCCACTGTTTACATTAGAGTTCGCTCTTAGTGTTGTATGTTCTAAGGGTTTGGAAAAATGTATAATGGCCTGTATCCATCTATACTATCATACAGAGTAGTTTCACTGCCCTAGAACTCCTCTGTGTTCCATCTATTCATCCCTTCCTTTCCCCTAATCCTTGCCAACCACTGAGCTTTTTACTGACTCCGTAGTTTTGCCTTTTCCCCAGTGTCATATAATTGGAATCCTATAGTATGTAGCCTTTTCAGATCGGCTTCTTTTACTTAGTAATATGCATTTAAGATTCCTCCATGTCTTTTCATAGCTTGAAAGCTCATTTCTTTGTAACTTTGAACACTATTCCGTTGCCTGGATGTTCCACAGTTTATTTATCTATTCACCTACTCAAGGACGTCTTGGTTGCTTTCAGGTTTTGGTAATTATGAATAAAACTGCTATAAACATCCATGTGTAGGTTTTGCGTGGACATAAGTTTTCTACTCCTTTGGGCAAATAGCATGGAGTGAGATTACTGGACCATACAGGAAAAGTATGTTTAGTTTTGTAAGAAATTGTGAAAACGTCTTCCAAAGTGGCTGTACCAGTTCATGTCTTTTTAATAACCAGTACGATGAAATGAAAAGTATGCATAAAGCATTTTTGTTTCATGTTGAAGTACCGTGGTAGCTGTTCCCAGGAAAAAAACACTTGTGTGATTATTTGAACTGCAAGCTGAACAAGCCACTTTTTTCATGGAATACCATTTTTAGACAAACCTCAGTTATTCCAACATGGGTATTTGACAGACATTTTCACAAAAATGAAAGAAATGGGTCTGTCACTTCAAGGAAAACAGCTGATGGTATTTGTTGTCAATGATAAAATTTGGACTTTTAAGTGAAAATTAGAATTTTGAAAAACATATATTTACTACTGTAATCTTGACGGCTTGCCAACACTTAAAGACTTTTCTGATGAGATCAGTGGTCATATTAACAAATATTACTTTTGGATATTGAATAATGAAATGTGTTAATATTTGGATGATCTGTGTAATTCAGGAACTAATCTTTTTCAGATGACTAGTGAATGATGTTTAAAAAGATGCACTCAATAGATTTTAATGTTAATAGAATACTAAAGGTTCACTGACAGTTTCAGATTCCACTGTGCAACTATCTTTAAAACGTGTCAAGTTTTGGTGTAGTCTCAGAGAATAGCCACGATAACTGAAAAAGCTGATTAAAATATTCCTGTCTTTTCCAACCACCTGTCTGGGTGTTTTGTTTAGAGACTCCTTATTTAATATATATTGTTGAGTCATTGACGTTGAATTCACAGCCAACAGCACTGTAACTCATGCCTGAATGAAGCTTATCTAACACATGGATTTTTTCCATGAGGCACAGCACAGTCTTCCTGTGCTAAAGAACATCAGACAGCACTTCAGCACTGTGTCTGGGGTCACTTCAAACAGCAGAATCAACAAAAAGCACAAAAATGGGGAAAATGCAGCATTAAACAGACCGTGGAAAGGACATTTTTTACAGAATGACACCTGAAACAAGAAGGTAGAGGGTTGCCTTGTTTGACCTTAGCTGGAAACTTGACCTTAGCATATCAACCAGTTCAAATTTTTTACCATGCTGAGCATGTCTGCTAATGGCCCCAAAAGTGCCATGGGTATCTATTTTGGGGTCACAGATAAATTTTAGCAAGTAGGTGAATTTGCAAATATGGAATTCTCACATAAGGAGGATCAACTGTATGAGAATCTTGCTTTCTTTTTATTAAGCTAGTCATTAAACAATTTGTAAAAGTGTAAAACATTGCCACTCTTCTAATAATTTTTTTCTTGTTTTGGAAAATATAGCTATTTTCATAAAAATCTATTTATGTTAACATGTAATGAATTTATTATTATGCTAAAATGAATAAACAAATATTGAAATACTTTCTCAGATTTATTTCCAATAAAGATTAATAGGTATAACTTATACAGACAAAAACTCTTTCGAGTCCTCCATCATCATTTTTTTCCCCTCCGTGATTTTTTTTAACCAACAGACACAGTTTCTTAGAATAGTTTTAGATTTACAGAAAGATTGAAAAGATAGTGCAGAGTCCCCATATCCCTTCACCTCTCCCCAAAATTTCCCCTATTATTATTCCCCTATTATTAATATCTTCCATTAGTAGACACACTTGTTACAATTAATGAGCCAATATTGATACATTAGTATTAAAGTCTTTAATAGTATTAAATTCTAATAAATTTTTATTAAAGTAAAGATACATTAGTATTAAACCCTATTCAGATTCCCTCAGTTTTCTCCTAATATCCTTTTTCTGTTCCAGGAACACATGCAGGACCCCATATTACCCTAGACATCATGTCTCCTTAGGCTCTTCTTTACTTGTTTTAGACTTTCCTTGTTTTTATGACTTGACAGTTTTGAGGAGTACTGGTTAGACATATTGCAGGATGCCCCTTATTGGAATTTGCGTGACTTAAAAAAAAATCATGATTAGACTGGGGTTGTGAGTTTTGGGGGATCCTCCTTAATTCTAAGAGTGTAAAGTGGTTTCAAGACCCAATAGTTTGAGAACCACTGATGTTTCTTCTTCTTATTTTGTGTGAAAGAGCAAGGGGTGCTCTGTCTTCCAGCCTCTAGCACAGCTTGAAGCATAGTGGGTGGATGAACGATAAATATGTGTGGAGTGAATAACTGTATGAACCAGGACCTCAGGGGCAGCTCAAGGCTCAGAAAAGGATGCAGAATCATCTGTGCACAGCTGGTGACTGAAAGAGAGGGAGTGTGAAGGTTTCAGGGAGGAGTTGCAGGTGTGGCCCAGGAGAACCTGACATCTAGGGCAGGGGTTCGACTTCAGCCAGACATTGAAATCATTTGAGGAGCATTAAAATATGCCTGAGCCCCTCGCCCAGGGAAGCTGACGAGATTGGTCTGGGATGCCACCTGAGTATCAGAATTTTTAAAGGCTCCCCTGGTGATTCTAAGGTACAGCTAAGTTTGAGAACTGCTTATCTAGAAGGTATTGTGTCAAGAAGGAGAGTGGGGGCTGTACGCACAAAGAATTGGAATTGGGGTGACTGCTCCCCGGCTGTGTGACCTTGGTCAAGTTACTGAACCTCTCTGAGAGCCTGTGTCATCATCTGCAAATGAGGGTAATGATATCTACTGCATAGGGGTGGGTAGATTAAATATGAGTAAAAGAGCCTGCCTAGACTAGGAAGTTGCCGTCAACAACTGCTCAATAACAATAATAGTAGCAAACATGTATTGGGTTTTTATCACATGCCGTGCTCTGTGCTCAGCTCTTAAACATAGCAATTACTTTTCAGGAGAGGTAGGAGATATTGGAAACAGCCAAGTCAGTGCCATTTGGGAAGAAAAGCAAAATCAACATTGCCCGGTGTATCCTAAAGAGTGCAAAGAATAATATTAATTACAATACTAACAGCAGTGATTTGCCTCCCACTTGCACAGTGCTTCACGCTGCAGGGAGGATTTCCATGCTCACGCACTTCAATTTTCTCAGCTTTAATTTTCTGTGGGGTCGGCTGAGTCATCTCCGTTGTTTAAACGAGGAGACCAGGCACAGAGAGGGAGAGGGGCTGGCTCAAGCTCACACAGCGGCCAAGTGGCCAAGGATGGAATGTGCGCCCCGAGGGAGAAGAGGGGCAGCCGAGCCCACGCAGAGGCTGCGCTCACTCGGACGCTTACGCCCGCGCCATCCCCAGACCTCCGCTGAGGATGCGGGCTTGGGCCCAGTGGTGCCAGGGCCTGGTCCCCGCGCTCTCCAGGGATGTTCTGGCCTCGGGAGGGCTCAGGAGGCGGCGGGAGGCTGGGGCTCGGAGGCGCGGCTCTGAGCTGGGGGGCGGGGGCTAGACGAGAGAGAGGCCAACCACCCCGCCTACCCCAGGATCCCCTCCCTCCCCAAACAGGCAGCGCCCTTTCTCCCAAGCTGCAGCTGAGCCAGGGCTGGGCGCGGGGGAGGCTGGGGGCATCCCGGAGGGGATCCCGCCCCCGCCCCCCACCTCCAGCGACCCGGGGCCCCCACACCCACGTGAACGCAGGGCTGGCGCCGATCCCACTCGCTGCACAGCGCGTCGCGGCTCAGCGCGGGTACCTCGGCCTTTTGGTCCTGGAGCCGGCGCTGCGCGGTCTCTGGCGGTTCCCCCCTGCCCTGGCCGGGCGCTTCTCTGGGCTCCGGCTTCTGCCTCCCGGCGCAGCGCGTAGGCGGACACGCGGGCAGGCCGCCCCCGCAGCTCCTGGCCCTGGTGAGTGGGAACACCACGGCTCCTCGAGGGCGGGGGCTCTGAGGTTCGGGGCAGGCGGGATCCGAGGCCGGCTTGGCCTACCCTGGGGTCGGGCGGGTGGGGCGCCCCCTGCGCCCACGTTCCCATCTCTCGGCTGCTCTTTGTCTCAGCTGCTCCCTGACTCTTAGAGTCGTAGCCTCCGCTCATCTCCCCGTAGCCCTGATCAGTTTCCTATCGCCTTAGTTACCCCAGATTCTCCCTGCTCGTCTCCCTTCTCATCCTGTCCCTCTATCCCTGGCCTCTACTGGTGGTCAGGTTTCCATCTCCGCCTGATGCCTGGTCCCTTTCCAGGGCTTGGTTCCCTTCCCTATCTGGGGCTAATTCCTCCAACTCCGGAGGGACCTGGTTGTGACAGACTTTGGCCATCGCTGCGGGGGGCGGGGGGCTGGGTCCGAAGTTGTGTGTGGGGTGGTGATGGTGTGTGTGTTTGTGTGTGTGTGAGAGACTGAATTTATGAGTAGGGTTGCCTTCCCAAAGAGGTGGGTGGGCCTGAATGTTTAAATGTAGGAAGGAATTTGGGTGTCTGAAGTTTTGTGTCCCAAGTTGTGCGTGTGTGTAGGAATGGCATTTCTGCAAATGCCATATGGAGTTTCATTTACAAGGGGTGTTGTGCAAGGACGTGAAGGTGTGTATGTATGGGGTTGTGTGTCTGAGGAGGGGTGTGGGGTTTTGTGTCTGACGGCATTCATGAATGTGTCAGGTGTGTGTGTGTTTGTGTGTGTAGGAATTGTATGACTGATGCTGCATGAATGGAGTTGCATTTCTTTTTTTTTTAAAATTGAAGTATAGTTGATGTACAATATTATATAAGTTACAGGTGTGCAACATAGTGATTCACAGTTTTTAAGGGTTGTACTCCATTTATGGTTATTATAAAATATTGGCTGTATCCCCTGTGTTGTACAATATATTCTTATAGCTTATATATTATAGCAATATAGCTTATTTTATACATAACAGTTTGTACCTCTTAACCCCCTACCCCTAAGTTGCCCCTCCCCCCTTCCCTCTCCCCACTGGCAGCCACTAGTTTGTCCTCTATACCTGTGAGTTTGTTTCTTTTTTGTTATATTCACTAGTTTGTTGTATTTTCTAGATCCTACGTATAAGTGATATCATACATTGTTTGTCTTTCTCTGTCTGACTTATTTCACTTAGCATAATACTTGGAGTTGCCTTTCTGAAAGTGTGTGGGTTGTATGTTGAACAGTTCTGTGTGTGTGAAACTGTGTGTCTGTGCAGTTGTGTATATGTCCGTTGTACACAACAGGTGTGTGAGGTTGTGTGTTCAAGTGTGTGTATGTGGTGTGTGATGTATGTGGTTTCCTCCTTGTCTTTCCCTCCCTTCACTCACTCCTCAGGCTAGCAGAGTATTGAGATAAAACGTATGGAAAGCATCCTTGTTTGCCCACTGTAGGTTGCTTCTGCTTTAGAATGTAGGAGTTCCTTCCTTTTTGCCCCTGGCTCTGAGAGATGCCCCTCTCGTCACATCTAAGAGTCTGGAGGTTGTGAGAACCGGGTGGGGGACCCGTCCTTGAATCCCTGAAGGTCCTGGAACACTAGAAGGGCCGTTTCCTGAGTAGGAAGTCTAAGAAACAGGGCCAAGAGAAGGCCTAGGACCAGGAGAGACTAGAAAAGAGAGAACCCAGGGTGAGGGGAGAAGGCCCCCTGGGGTCCAAGAGAGACTGAGAAGGGGCCAAGTGGAGGCCAAGGTCCTGGGAAAACAAGTTCAAGTTAAGCATTGCTTAGCAAGTAATGCAGTCAGGACTGAGCAATGTTGATGGGAAGACCCTCTCCCTTGTCAGCATTTTTCTCAGTCCTCAGTCATGTGTCTGTTGGATTTCTGCTTTTTCTTAACCTTGGTTGTCATCTACTTCATGCTCACTAGGTGCTGTTCTAAGTGTCGCGTGAATTGGGCCATCAAAGCCACACAGAAAGTGACCAGTTCCTGAAAGGTGGAGTGGGATTTGAAACAAAGAGCTCATGTACGCTCTTCCTCTAGGCCAGGGATCTCCAAAATTTTTCAGTAAAGGGCCAGAGAGATTGTATGGAGACCCATAAAATCTCTGTTCCGACAGCTCAGCTCAGCACTTGTAGCACAAAAGTAGCTGTAGACGGTACATAAAGAATGAGTATGGCTATGTGCCTATAAAACTTTACTTACAAAAACAAGCAGCGGGCCAGAATTGGTCCTTGGACTATGGCTTGTACATCTCTGCTCTGTACCATGTTTTGTAAGGGAGAGATAGGAAATAGACAAAACTAGCTCTGGAGTTTTTTGTGACTAGTTTGGATCTCAGCTGGATACACAGACGAAGAATATTGAAATCAGACCCCTATCTTACACCACTCACAAAAATTAACTTGAAGTGGATACAAGTCATAAACGTAAGGCCTGACATTGTAAAACTGCTAGAGGAAAATGTAAGGTAGAAGCTGCTCAACTTTGGTCATAGCACTGATTTTTCTTTTTCTTTTTTTTGATATGACACCAAAAGCACAAACAACAGAAGCAAAAATCAAGTGTGACTACATCAAACTTAAAAACTTCTGCACAGCAAAAGAAACAACAAAATGAAAAGGCAACCTACAGAATGGGAGAACAATTTTGCAGACCATATATTGGATAAGGGGTTAATATCCAAAATATATAAAGATCTCATACAACTCAATAACAAAAATCATCAACAATCTGATTGAAAAATGGGCAGAGGAACTAAATAGTCATTTTTCCAAAGAAGTTGTCCACGTGGCCAAGAGCTGCAGAGGATTGTTCAGTGGGAGCTGTGGCCTTAGGTAGAGGAATACAGTCAATGCCAAACAGGGGCCTGGCAGGGGGAGCTGAGAGAATGCTCCACCTACATCTCCTCCCACCTTCCATTCTCCTGCTGTTTTCCACTGGCCAGACTGAAAGCGCAAGGGAGCCCGGGCAATGCCAACTGTAGTGGTCAGCCTTTTGCCTGGGGATGAATCTATAGGGATAACAGAATTGCCAGTATGCCTACAAGAGGGGTGCTGCCACTTTTTGCTGTGAGATCAGTATAGGTAAGCCTGCTTATCTTTCTGCAATAGGAGGTGCCCAGGGCCCACGAGACTTTTAGGGACACCCATGCAAACGTTTTCGCTTCTTTTGAAATCAGAATAAAGAATTTAACTTTCAAGTCAAAGAAAACGTTTTAATATGTAATATTACTGTTCTCATCTAAAAAATGGGGGTGAAATTTACACAACAGAAAACCAACCATTTTCAAGTGGCATTCAGTGGCATTCAGTTCATTTGCAACATTGTACAACAATCCCCTTGATCTAGTTCCAAAATAATACATTCCTTTTTATACCAATTTGGCATACCACATTATACCAAATATAATTTTAATATATATCTTAATGGAGGAAAGGGCCATGAAGGCAAATTTTCCTCAGACTCATGAAGGCAAATGTTCCTCACAATTTCCAAGCTGCCCTATACATGGAAGGTGTTTAGTTGGTAAAAGGATAGGCAAGTTTTATTTCTTATATGCATTTTATTTAACGTGTATTAAGATATAATAAGCATTTCAAGTAATGATCTAAAGTTCCCAGTTTGGATTACAATTATTTAGGTAAATAAGATGACACGGATATGGCTGAATGTAAAGAGTCTGAAGTTTGGGAAACAGGGCCTGGCACCCCAGAGTGACTCTGAACATCACATTTTTCTTCAAAAATGGATCCTGAGGGGCTTCCCTGGTGGCGCAGTGGTTGAGAGTCCGCCTGCCAATGCAGAGGACATGGGTTCGTGTCCTGGTCCGGGAAGATCCCACATGCCGCGGAGCGGCTGGGCCCGTGAGCCATGGCCGCTGAGCCTGCGCGTCCGGAGCCTGTGCTCGGCAACGGGAGAGGCCACAGCAGTGAGAGGCCCGCGTGCCGCAAAAAAAAAAAAAAAAAAAAAAAGGATCCTGAGGAGGTGCTGGGATCAAGAATGATCCCCATTTCCATCCCATGGGACTCTCCCTCTCCCTGTTGCTCACTTGGGCATTCACACAGAGCAGCTGCATTTATTGGGCACGCACTGTTTGCCGGACACCTGCTGATTCTGTCGTTGTGGAAAGCCCATTTGGTGGCATCTCCAGGCTAGACGCCAAGCTGTATTAACTTGGGGGGCTAACCACAGAGGGCCTTGTTTAAGGCTCTGAGTGAAGCTGATGCTCAGCGAAGGTTTGTTAGTCTGGTTTGTGAGCTGCGTCAGCTCTCAATTACTTGTGATGATCTCGTGAGATAAGGAGGGGTCTGGAGTTAGAGAATGGCAAAAACGTCCATTATATTGTGACCTACTCCTCTGTCTCTTCCCAGCCATGCCTGGGAGTGATTCTGGAGACCCTGATCTTTTTCTGCCAGGACATGACCCTTGAACTCCTGGCAGTGTTCTCAGGTGGCCCAGCGCAGGCACATCCCGACAGACCGACGCCGCCCCTCCCCTGCTCTTTGGACTCTCTCTGAGTTCATCACCAGCTTCTTCCACCTTTCCCCTCTTCCCACATCCACCTTCTGTCCGGCCCCTCACCAGGCCCGGGCCCCTTTGTACCCCGCAGGTAGACGATGAGCAGCCATGGCAACAGCTTGTTTCTGCGGGAGAGTGGCCAGCGGCTGGGCCGGGTGGGCTTGCTGCAGCGGCTGCTGGACAGCCTGCAGCAGAGAGCGCTGAGAACGCGCTTGCGCCTGCAGACCATGACGCGCGAGCACGTGCTGCGCTTCCTGCGCCGGAATGCCTTCATCTTGCTGACCGTCAGCGCCGTGGTCATTGGTGAGTCGTCTGGGAGGGGCGGGCTCTGCCCCTGGAGGGCGAGGACTTGAGGGAAGTTCCCCGCACAGCATATTTCTTCCCTCCACTTACTTCTTCTCACCTGCACAGGTGCACACGTCCACCATTCCCCCTCCCCAGGACGCGCTCACACAAATAGGTATACACTCTTGCAAACACATCTGTGGGTACACACAACGTCTCATCTATAGGCATGTGTATATACGGGCATAAGTGTACACCATACAAACGCACACTTTCTGCCTACGAACACACGCAAACATGAACACGTTTTTATGCATGCACAAAACATACAGGTGCAAAAAAGTAAACACACACTTGCACACATATACTAGAACTTATAAACACGTTCACATACACATGCATTCCTCTGCACACACAATGGCACACTTAAGAGCTTGAATACATGTGTACCCCCATGCTTGAAAACAGTAACATACACACACAAGTCACACCTGTATACACACATAGGAAAAACATGTGCATCTCATATACATGGACCCTCATATACAGTCACAGATACATGTGCACAAGTGAGTGCACTATCACATATGTGTGCATATGTATACATGAATGTGCACAGGCATTTACACACATATCAACATAGTAACACATAAATTCATACATTCCACAATGTACACACAAACACGCACACTCATAGAATGTTTCTCTCTTTCTTTCACCTCTACCCACACACACGCCCTTCTTGGGATGGATGGATGGCCCCTGCTTGGGATTCAGTGACCAAATTCAACCCTACAGACCCCTCATTTTGGCCCTAGGGGTCAGCCTGGCCTTTGCCCTGCGCCCGTACCAGCTCAGCTATCGCCAGGTCAAGTACTTCTCTTTCCCTGGAGAGCTTCTCATGAGGATGCTGCAGATGCTGGTGCTGCCACTCATTGTCTCCAGTCTGGTCACAGGTGAGAGAGCCCAGGCCAGTGTTGGCCTCCAAGACCCATCCCAGAGTCCAAGCTCAAACCTGGAGCCACGGCTGTTCCAAGCATGGGACCACCTCCCCAACTCAGGAACTCAAACATGGAGCATGCACGTAGCTCTGAGTCTTTGGCCAAAGCCCTGATCCCAATCAGACCTGGGTTCCAGAACCCAGATGACCTGCAATACTTATCTCAGTAGCTTTCCTGTACTTTTCCTTGGAGGTAAAATACCAGCCTGAGAGGGGCTTAGTATCATCCAGAGATGAAAGAAAGGCTGTTGTGGGGCAACCAGGGAAGGTAGCTGGGATGTGGCATGGAAGGTAATGGGGTGGGACGTGGATGAAGGTGTTTGAGATACAGGTGACAGGATGGTGGGTGGAGGGGGGGTGGAAGTATGGATGGCCTATGCAGGGGTTGGCAAACTTTTTCTGTAAAGGGACAGGTAGAAAACATTTTCAGCTTCAAGGACCATGTGGTCTCTGTTGCAACCCTTCAATTCTGTTGTAGTGCAAAAGCAGCGAGCAGATTAGTTTGTAAACAAATGGGCATGGCAGTGTTCCAATAAAACTTTATTTACAAAAACAGGCAGCGGGCCAGATTTGGCCCATGGGTGGTTGATTGCCCATCTCCAGATTTGGGGATGAGTACGAAGATAAAGGGAAGGGAGAATGATTTCTTGGGTTGGGTTTCCTTAGAAGCAGAGACTGAGAAGGGGCTATTTGCACAAGTGATTTATTGAGGGGTAGCTCTCAAGAGAAACCTATGAGGAAGTGAGGTGAGCAGGATGGGATGGGGAAAGAAGCTAAGTAGAAATGTGGGTTCAGAAGAAGGTTGGCCTCTCAGCCTGATCCCACGGGGAGGTCTGGAGAATGTGCAACACTACAGAATTATTCTCCACAACTCTGCCACCGTCTAAATCAAAGGAGCTGGCCTTTTGAATCCCTGTACCAATCAGTCATTGGCTGTAGGTCTCCCATGGAGACTTTGTGGGTGAGTAAGCTCCTGTTCTGCTGAGGGCAGCCCTCAAGAGAAGGGGGCAGCACGAGTTGTTAGCAGCCAACAGGCTCAGCCGTGGAAGGATGGGTGTATCAGCATGATAAAGGGTGTCTTGATAGGGGACCAAAAGTATCTACCACAGATAGTGTATAGTGAGCTGGGTTGGAGGGAGGTGTGATTTTGGGGTGGATAGGAGGATGAAGAGAGCAATGCAGATGAGCTTATGGTGCAAAATAGGGGTGAATAGAGGACGGAATGGGGGTTGAAAATGCTGGCTTGGAATAGAGGGAAGGTTAGTGAAGTGGTGCTTGGGATAAAGGATGGAGTGGAAGGTGTATTTGGAACATAGAATGGGGGTTGGAGGATGGCGATGTGGGGTTGGGCAAAGGAGGAGGGATACTTGGTGGAATGGTTGTAGCAGTGTGGGGAGTGTGGAGCAAATGGATGGGAGAGTGGGTGGTGGGGTGTGGATGGGGCTGCTCGGGCTGCACCACCTGTCCTCCAGGTATGGCGTCCTTGGATAACAAGGCAACAGGGCGGATGGGGATGCGGGCAGCTGTATACTACATGGTGACCACTGTCATCGCGGTCTTCATCGGCATCCTCATGGTCACCATCATCCATCCTGGGAAGGGCTCCAAGGAGGGGCTGCACCGAGAGGGCCGGATCGAGACCGTTCCCACGGCTGATGCCTTCATGGACCTGGTCAGGTGACGTCCTTTCTAATTTTGATGGGAATTCCAGCCCTACATGTAACAACCTATACTCAAGGGGAGACAAAGGGGACGGGCTAATCCAGCCTGGAAATGCAACACCCAAGTTGGGCCTAGTTTTTTTGGTACCTATTTTCTGTCCTGGAGCCTTGCATAAATCCTCTGAGAGCAGCTTATTCCTAGGGTATGATCTTTTGACCCGTAGGCTAGGGAGGCTATAGTTGCAGCATCTTGAGATGGGCTCAGGACAAATGGTATTTGTCTGGTGTTCCCAAGATCCATTGGAAGGTGAATGATTCTCTTAAAGTAGCAAGATTTTGCCTGTCAGAATCAAGGCTGGTCATAGTTCTACCCTAGTCACTGACTTGGGGGGAGCTTTCCGTGTTTTTTTTTTTGGAGACATCACTGTGTGTGAATTGAAGTCCCTGAGGTGGCATAGGGTCGTACCAAAGGGCTCAGACAGGCCTGAATTTGAGGTCCATCTGTACCCCTTAGGAGCTGTGTGGCTTTGGGTAACTTACATAAGTTCTTTGTGCTTTGGTTTCTTTGTATGTAAAACGGGGACATCAATAACACTCACTTTTAGGATTATTGTGGTGTTTAAATCAGATCCCATAGGTAAGGCACTTCGATCGGTTTTCAGATGTTGGCTTCTATTATTATCGTTGCCATTGCAATTATTATTACTGTTATCAGTCTAGATTCTCTTCTAAGGTCTAACCACGTTCATTCATCTGATGTTTTTCTGCAGAAATATGTTTCCGCCCAACCTTGTGGAGGCCTGCTTCAAACAGGTCAGGGGGAAGTACATAGTCTGATCAAGGAGGTTTGGAGGGGTGGGGGAGCTCGCTGCTGAGTGAATGGTCCAGGAGTGAGGGATGGGAAGAAGGACCTGACAGAGCATTGCCCAGGGGCTTTTGGAAGAGTCTGAAAGAATGTGCTTTCTATCGGTGTGGTGATCAAGGCAAGGTTAGAGAGAAGGACTTAGGTCAAAGGCTGCCTGGGGATGGTAATGGAGGAGGAACCAAGGCTTCTGATCATAGACAGTTGAGGAGACAGACCCCAAAACCTGTCTGAGCATTGCCCAGGGAGCTTGTGAAAAATGCAGAATCTATACTCATTCTTCCATTCATTGGTTGTTCACTCCCTCATTAACCTGTTTATGCACTCAATTTACTATGCATTGGTCTATGGCCCAATATCTCCTTATTTCAGTTTAAGACGCAGTACAGCACGAGGTTGGTAACCAGGACCATTGTGAGGACAGATAATGGATCTGAGCTGGGCACCTCCATGCCTCCTTTATCCTCAATGGAGAACGGAAGCAGCCTCTTGGAAAATGTCACACGGGCCATAGGCACCTTGCAGGAGGTGCTGAGCTTTGAGGAGACTGTGCCTGTGCCTGGCTCAGCCAATGGCATCAACGCCCTGGGCCTTGTGGTCTTCTCAGTGGCCTTTGGGCTGGTCATCGGTGGCATGAAACACAAGGGCCGAGTCCTGCGGGATTTCTTCGACAGCCTCAATGAGGCTATTATGAGGCTGGTGGGCATCATTATCTGGTGAGTGCTGGGCTGTGACAAGGGCGGGGTGGTGGTGGTGGCACACAGAAGGGTGTTGTCAGGGCTGGGAAGTCAGGCTGTGGGGCAGCTCCTGAAGCGGTTGTTGGGACCACTTGGCCAAAGTCATTTATATATGCATTGGTTAATTCACACCCTCACTCATTCACTTACTCATTCATTCATACCTTTGTGCAATGATTTATTCACTCATGCACTCCCTTGTTCCTCTATTTATTCACTCATTTATTCATTTGTACTCAAGCGTCTGTGCATTGTTCATTCACTCCATCATTTATCTATCTTCTCATTCTTCTATGGATTGGCCAAATTATCCATTCATTTATTTATTTATCTGCATTCTTCCATGAATTGGTTCATTCATTTTCCCATTCATTTATTCATTTTTCTTTGCATTGGTTAAGTCACTCATTCATTCACTCATAAATTCATTCACAAACTCATCCACGCATTAGTTAATTCTTTGATTGATTGATTGATTGATTTACTCACCAAGTCATCTATTCATTTGGACTCATTCTTTGACTCGTTCATCTCTACATTTGTTATTCTCTCATTCACTCAATCAAATATTCCTTGCATTCATTCATCCATTTGCTTAATCCACTCATTCATTCACTCACCCATCATGTCTCATTTTCTCATTTTCTCACTCATTTATCCACTCACTGATTATTCCTTAATTGACACATTCATTCATTCATTCTTTAAATCCCTTCATTCTTTCAGCAGACATTTTCCCAGGCTGACTTTATTTTGAACTCTAGAATACAGAGATACATTGAATTCAGTCCTTGTCCTCAAAGAGCTTTCAAAGTCTTGGAGGAGACAGGCACATATTAGATAAATATAATACAAGATGGAAGGTTCTAGAGTCAAGAGACATTACAAAAGTATAGATAAGTAAGCAGCCAATGAGGGATATGAAGTGAACTCTGTCTGGGAAGGTGAGGAGGAAGTCATGGAGACGTCCACCTTTTAGTTGGGTCTTGAAAGGTGAGTGGGAATCCAACAGGACAGGAAGAAAGGAGAGGCACTTCAAGCAGAGGGAATAGAACATGCAAAGCTCGAAAGAACCTGAGTTGTTTGGAGAATGGTAAGGAGTTCAAGAAGGTGGGAGCCTACCTAGGGAGTGCTGGTGGAAGATGTTAACGAGGCTGTCTTCCCAAATTGGGGAAGACTTTGTACATCATCCCAAATAATTTGAAAGTTGGGTGGGGGGCTAGAGGCTAAGTTGAGAGCTTGGAAAAGCAGCTGAGGGGATTGGGAGGGAAAGCTTATCAAGGACGAGCAAGAAGATTGAAAAGGAATATTGAAAGCTCAACTGAATTGGGCACCATGAGTCTATAGTGATGTCCTTGGCACGTCTGGGAAAATATCCATATTGCCAGGTAGCCGAGTATAGGAGGAAAGAAGTCATGTACAGTTGATCCAGAGTTGAGGAATTTTGCAGAGTGTGAGAAAGTAAGGATGGAGGTGAGGGATTTGAGAAAGGAGTTAAGAGGTTATTCACAGAGGTAGGTCTGGAGTTGGAGACAAGTCAGCAACCACCCACCAGGGCTAACCTCGAGCCCAGCTTGGGGAATACGATGTGGCTGGAGGAGTCCCCTGTCTCCTCATTCCCACAACCTCAGCTTGCGTCTCATCATTTCTGACCTAAGCTATTGCACCGCCTCCCCAAGCGGTCCTCACCTCCTCCAGTACATCCCCCATGACAATGACCAAGTGTAGACTTCAATTTCTAAAGAGACAGAAATAACAAAGGAAGTCTGGTGATGGGTGAATTATGGCATCACTGGCAGAAACTCACAAAACTAAGCAATGGGCTGTTTTGAGTGGAAAACAGGTGAGCCCCCTATGAACTTGCTTCATCTGTCTTCTCTACTCTTCTTTTCACTCACTGCTCCAGCTATACTGGTCTTCTTTCTGCTCCTCCAGTACTTCTAGTCTTTGAACTGTGCCTGCAATGCTTTCCCCTCAAATATGCATGTTTCCTTTTCATCATTCAGGTATCAGCATAAATGTCACCTCTTCAGAGAAGCCCTCCCTGACCACTCATTCTTACAGCCCCACTCACTGATTCTCTTTTGTAGTTATCACCACCTGAAGTTTTTTTTTTTTTTTTTTTTTTTTGCGGTACGCGGGCCTCTCACTGTTTTGGCCTCTCCTGTTGCGGAGCACAGGCTCCAGACGCGCAGGCTCAGCGGCCATGGCTCACGGGCCCAGCCGCTATGCGGCATGTGGGATCTTCCCAGACCAGGGCACAAACCCGTGTCCCCTGCCTTGGCAGGCGGACTCTCAACCACTGCGCCACCAGAGAAGCCCTACCTGAAGTTTTTAATGACATATTTCTCTGTGTATTGCATAGTTCCCCCATTAGGATGTAAGCACCATGAGGGCAGGGACCATGTGACTGGAACATAGTAGGTGCTCAATGGATATTTGTTGAGTGAACGAACAGGTAATTTAATAAGACAGGCCGTTTATAATTAATTTTTTATTGGAGTGTAGTTGATTTACAATGTTGTGTTAGCTTCTGCTCTACAGCAAAGTGAGTCAGTTATATATACATACATATATCCACTCCTTTTCAGATTTTATTCCATATAAGTCATTATAGAAGATTGAATAGAGTTCCCTGTGCTATACAGTAGGTTCTTCTTAGTTATCTATTTTATATATAGTAGTGTGTATATGTTAATCTCAATCTCCCAGTTTATCCCTCCCCCACCTTTCCCCCTTGGTATCCATAAGTTTGTTTTCTACAGCTGTGACTCAATTTCTGTTTTGTAAATAGGTTCATCTGTACAACTGTTTTTTACATTCCACAGATAAGCAATATTGTATAATATTTAAGACAGGTTGTTTAAGAGGTCTGTGGGAAATCCAGGTGAAATAACTTAGGGCTGGTGAATGAGTGAGAATATGTACTTACAGGAAAGAGAATAGGGGCATACAGGTTACGAATGTAGAGCAAAGAGTTGGGGGAAGTGAATAAGGGAAGTTAGAAGGCCAGAGATAGGGAGTGTCTGGGCAATGTCTAGGGAAAAAGCCCTGAGGACTGTGATTATCTGGGGGGACTTGAATTGGGGGGTGGGTGAAGGAGAGACCTTAGAAGAATGTATATGTTGGAGCTGTAGGAACTCTTCTGCTCTCTTTGGGCGAGCTGTGGGTAATCAGGAAGAAAAGGTGGGATTTATGTGTGGGACCCAGCCCCATTTGTTATTGTGTGGGGAAGGTTGGAGTGGAGTAGGGTGCTGTATGGTGTGTGTTGCCTGGCTCCAGGGTCTATGTTGGCAAAGCCTGGGAGATGCTAGCTCCAGGCTTGTAGGGGAGGTCATGAGGGAGGCCTGACAGGTGTCTGGCTTGGCCCAGGTATGCACCTGTGGGCATCCTGTTCCTGATTGCTGGCAAGATCCTAGAGATGGAAGACATGGCCGTCCTTGGGGGTCAGCTGGGCATGTACACCCTGACCGTCATCGTGGGTTTGTTCCTTCATGCCGGTGGCATCCTGCCTCTCATCTACTTCCTCATCACCCATCGGAATCCTTTCCCCTTCATTGGGGGAATACTGCAGGCCCTCATCACTGCCATGGGCACGTCTTCCAGGTATGGCCTTGCTCCTCACCACTGGTACCCTTCCTAGGTTCACTCTTTGCCTTTCACAGGCTCTCTTAGGAGTCCTGCCCTCTCTGCCACTACAGAACCTCATCTGGGTTGTATAGTAATGTCAGGTGCTCTTGAAGGTCTCCAGGTGGCTCAACACCTGGGCACTGATCTTTGTCCTGGGCTGGCTCTCCTAACCCCTTTCCCTCCTTTTCTGTTTCTCTATTTATTTCTTTATTTTTAAAATATTTATTTATTTGGCTGCACTGGATCTTAGTTGCAGCATGTAGGATCTTCGTTGCTGCATGTGGGATCGTCATTGTAGCATGCGGGATCTTTTTAGTTGCGGCATGTGGGATTCAATTCCCTGGCTAGGGATCGAACCCAGGCCCCCTGCATCGGGAGCATGGAATCCTAGCCACTGGACCACCAGGGCTATGTGTTTCTCTATTTAATATGGAGGGAGAACCAGCTGCAAAGGGTCCAACATGCCTCATGATCTCAGTCATCTTCTACCTCATAGGGTCTCATCCCCCCTTGAGATGGCCTCTGGGAGCTCCCTTGGCTTCCTTCTTTTTTATGGTTTCAGGGTTTTCATAAAGAGCTCCCCTCTCCACCATCAATCAAATTCAAAACAATCTGAGATGTATCACTAGAGCCAACCAGATGGAAGAAAAGTATCATTTTTATTGCTTGTAACACCTATTGGAGAATGTGCCTTTTGATCTGTGGCCAAGGAGGTTTGGTGATATAGTACCCCAGAATTAAACTCACCGGGTTGCCACAGGCATGGACACCCAAAGATCCCCTTTGTGGGTCCAGGATACAGATGCATGATACAGAGCTGACCAGGCAGAGCACATGTTTTATGGACCAGCTGATCCCAAATGGGGAGAGAGAGACCTAGAAGGTTAGTGTAGCTGAGGTCACTCCGTGAATAAACATGGGATGTGGGGAATAGGAGTCTTCTGTAATACCCCTCTCTTAGCCCTGAGGTGTGGGAGCTCAGAAGGCCCTTTGCCTCCTTTCTGGGAGTGGATAATTAGAGTGAATTGGTGACATGAACTAGTGTCTAGTAAGTAGCCCTCAGCTATTGGCTTTAGGTGGGTCAAGAGACCTTCAGCCTGGGGGACCTCATTGCTGTGTGCTCTCTGTGTCATGAGGAGTTCCCCTCCCCCACGCACAGTCATCAGCCTCTGAAATGTTAGACACCTGCCATCTTCCCCTTGCTCTAGCTCCCACTTTGCCTTCCAGTGTTCTCAGGGGGAGCCCTCCCTTGGCCCATTGCCACCACTTATTCTCAGCCGTTGGGGTTCTCTCTCCCAGCTCTGCGACACTGCCCATCACCTTCCGCTGTCTGGAGGAGGGCCTGGGTGTGGACCGCCGCATCACCAGGTTTGTGCTGCCTGTGGGGGCCACCGTCAACATGGATGGCACTGCCCTCTATGAGGCCCTGGCCGCCATCTTCATCGCTCAAGTCAACAACTACGAACTCAACCTGGGTCAGATCACAACTATCAGGTGAGTTGGCCTTGGGTGGGACCTGCCAACAGCTGAGACCTAAGAAGTCATTAGCTTGGCTGGGGGTGTTGGAGGGGAGGGGAGTCACAGCAAGAAGTAAAGGGAGCCTTTGGGTGTTAGAAGGGGGATGTGTTAAGGGACGCAGGAAAAAATAAGACATGGTTCCTGAACTCAGGGAGGATCCAGTCTAATGAAGGAAAAAGACACCCTGATGAGGATGATGATGATGATGATGACGGTGTTGGTGATGGTGATGTAGATTACGGAGGTGATAGTGGTGATGATAGTGATGGGGGTGATAAGGGTGGTGATGGTGATAGTGGAGACGACGATGATGGCCAACATTTATAAAACACTTGCTATGTGTCATACACAGCGTTAAATATTTTACAGGCGTGGGCTCTTTGAATGACATCTCATGATGTCCTATGCATAGTTCCATTACTGCCCTTGCCAAATTAAAAGAAAAAGATTATCTGCTTATTATGGGTAACGTAAGAGTTTTGGGAATCCAGAGAAGGGTTATCTAGCTCAGCTGATGCTGTATAGCTTTCTTTTTCGTTCCATTTTCTTAGCCTCTCCCTAAATAATTTCAACATCCAAACAGGTGACTCTTCCATCATCTTCTTTTCAAAGTTCGCTGACCTTTGGAATTCCAGCCACTTACCCATGGGGCCATGTCCTGGACTTTGCCTCTGCTTAGCCTGCTCTGACATCTCGAGTATGTGCATCATGGCCACAGTCTCCAATCTCTCCACCCTCTTACTTTACTTCCCCTACATATTTTCTTTAATTCCATGAACATTTTTGCTTCTTCAACTCCTCTCATTCCCTCCGTTATGGTTTCACTTTCCCTTTATGTGTTTTAGTTCAGTGCCTCTCAAACTTTTCTGTGCATACTAATCACTTGGGAGTCTTGTTCAAAAGCAGATTCTGATTCAGTGGGTCCGGGTTGGGGCTTGAGGTTCTGCATTTCTAACAAGTTCAGAGGTGATGCTGATGCTGCTGGTCTAGGGACCACACTTGAGCTTCCAGACCAGAGAGTATGGCTCTTCATTCTTTCATTTTCTTGAGAGCGTCTTTGACATCCTTATCCCTTAGTCTTTCCAAATCCTCAACATTGGGGATTCAATCAACCACTTTATCCGTTCCTATGTCAAGGTGTCTGAACCCAGCTAGAGAAAAATCTACCCACTGCGGTGATTACTGCAGTGACCACTACAAGACGACGCATTACCTTATCAGCTAAGTGTATTTCCACTCAGAAATCCCTTTATATCAGTGATTCAAAGTCTTGGCTACACGTTAGCATTGCCCAAGACCGCCTACTCCCTGAGGCTCTGACTTTGCTATGGTGGGGGTAGGGTATAGGCATTGGTATGTTTGTGAAAACTGCCCAGGTGATACTGCTGTGCATCCAGGGTAGATAACTACCCAGGTACATGGTGGCACCATTATCCATCCCTCACTCCAAACCTTCACTCTATTTATCTTCCAGCTCCATTCTCCAATTTTCTTCTGCGTAAAAGATCATATTGCCTTATACCTCAGGGGTGTCACTGAGGTTACTGGATGTGAATGGACCCAACTTTCTGCCCCCACAACTCGGATTTATTGTGGTATGCATCCATCCATGCTTTCTCTCCCCTGATCTCAGTTTAAACATGGATCTGTCGCTCTATTCAAAACTCATTCCTCTACAGTTCCCCAAATCTCATCCCTCCTATCTTCTCGCTCTGTCAGCGATTCCATTGCTTACTTGCATTTTCAACTCCACTGCCTCTACTTGACCTTTCTCTATAGCATATGAAGGCATTCTGATGTCTCTTAGACCTAGACCTTAGACCTAGAATGCTAATGACCTCAGGGAAACTGGACTCCAGTGCCCATGCTCTTTATTGGAGCATCCTACCCTCCCTAACAGCTCTCTGCCCCTCTTGGCTACATAGGGATTGTGAATCAAGGCAGGTACCACAATGTCATGCAGTACAGTACAAAGCTGGCTTGGATGGAAACACTGGTAACTGGGGTCAGCAGCAGGATGGAGTGCTCTCTCTTTTTATAGGGGTTCTGAGAGACCACTTTGCAGACAAGGAAAACAGGCTGAACTTGGGTCCCAATGGCTTAGGGACATTCAGGGATACAGCTTAAATCTGGGCGCTATGGCTCATAGCATCTTGAGGTCCTGTGAGATGTTGAGCCCATGTGAAGTCCCTTCTACTATGGGTAGAGGAAGTCCCAGCTACCTTGTTACCACACAACCCAGAGATCTTTGAGTCTTATACCTCTGAGGCCTCTGAGTCTTTCTTCAAACAATCTTCCTTGCCTTTACAACAGAAGGCTGTGGTATGAGAATCCTTTTCTAGGGGAAACCAAGGATGCAGTGAAGATGACATGAAGATAATTTCAAAGGAACACGTTTTGGTTTGTTTGTTTGTCTAGCTTAGGTTCCCAAACATTGCAGTGAGCACTTTTCACGGGAACTTTCACATTCTGGGGAGTAGAGAAGTCATCAAAAAGGGTAAGGACTTTTGAGGGGTGTTCTTAAATGGATCAGGGAACTGAGCATCACTTCTAGCTTCTAATCTATGCAAAGAGCTTGGTGGCAATGGCCAGCTTGAGACCCATCAGGTAATTGCTTCAGAATTTAGTGGAAGATTGTGATTGGATGGTTAGGGATTCCTAGTTTGGACTGAATCTAAACAAAGTTTGAGTTGGATTATTGGATCCAGGTGGAATTAGCTGGATCTTACCATTCCATTGAGAGCATGATGCCTGCCTCCCAAGGGCATGCACAGATCACTGTTTATGCCAGGGCCAGCACTCAGAAGAGATATTCTCTCTCACTTAGGATAATAGTAATAATGACCCTTCTTGGGGCCCTATTCCCAAAGCACTGTTCTATTTTACTGATCATAATAACCCCTCAAGGTAGGTATATGTCTGCCATTCTATAGATGAGGGAATATAGGCTCTGAGTTTATGTCCAAGGGTGTACAGCTGACAAATAAAATCTGCTGGACCCCGAAGTCCATTCCCTGTTTGTGAGCCCAAATGTTTTTTCAGTCACTGTTCTGTAAGAGATATCGTCTGTGTTAAGCATCTTGAGTAGCTCTATGTTCACGACTATAGAATTTGGGAAAGGACTTCAGAAGCCACCAGGCCGGGGGTGGGGGGCGTCAACCTCAGGGCCCTAACACCTGTCCCGGCAAGCCCAGTGGTTTTATAATTCTTCTTAGCACACCATGCTAGACATCCGAATTGATGCAGGAGCTAAAATCTAGCCTACTTGCGATCCAGTCTGACCCTCTACTTGATGGTGGATCACCGTCTCTTCATTTTCTATGTGTTTTACCTTTTAGTTTTCCAAAACCTTATATGGGTAAATGTCTAATTTTTAAAATTCACGCAGCACCATAGACAATTTCTTCTTTTGACTCTAAATTTGGCCCGCCTTCCGGAGTTCTGTTCCTGGCAGCTGGACCTGTCTATACTGACCTACCTACTTCTAGCATATGTGCACATGGGGAACTCAAGCTCCTGCTTTACGGCTGCTGCCCAGGTTGATTCTTCTGCCCTGTTCCAGTCCCCAGAAGCAACTGGTTAAATCCTTACTCTTGCATCTGCAATATGAATTGTTTAAAACCTCTGTCATTGGGTGGACGTCTAACCAGATCCCAACAAAGGACGAGGGAACATAACTGCATTGGCATTCAATGAAAGTTGCTTTGGATTTGCTCTTTATTTTTGGGAATTTGATTTAAGATGCCCTGGGAAACTGACCCCTTCCCTTCTTTCGTGTCTCTTCTGACACTGCCTCATCTCTCCCTTCCCTCCTCCTGCCTCGCTGTGTTCGCTCTCCACGTGCAGTATCACGGCTACAGCAGCCAGCATTGGGGCTGCTGGCATCCCCCAGGCAGGTCTGGTCACCATGGTCATTGTGCTCACCTCGGTCGGCCTGCCCACTGAAGATATCACGCTCATCATAGCTGTGGACTGGTTCCTGTAAGTGCTCTTCAGACTCTGGTACTATCTGTCCTCGAACCCACCACTCTCCCTGCAGCACTCCCAACACATGGGCTCTTATTCCAGCAAGGACAGAGTTCTAGAATTTTAGAATGAAAAGGTGGCCTGGGGGAATATCCCAAGCCATGTGGATCCCAAATTCTATAGAGTTAACCTTGGGAAGTAAGGCAGGGAGGAGGTAAGCAATGGGGTCTTTACCCATTATCCAGAAAAGCCCTGCTGTACCTGCTTTATGTAGAAGTCACCAAAAAGGTGATCCCTGGGGGCAGAGCTGACTTGCAAATTTAAAAACAAATTCCTCAACTTTAATTTTTTAATTAATTATTTATTTGTTTTTGGCCACGCTGTGTGGCTCAAGGGATCATAGTTCCCTGACCAGGGATTGAACCTGCACCTTTGGCAGTAAAAGCGCCGAGTCCTAACCACTGGACCGCCAGGGAATTCCCTCAACTTTTAAAACTAGGAGGTTTACATATAAAAATCTGGACTTTTGTCCCCACTTGGGAGCTGTCCCCTGGATCTGAGTCTCATTTAGTTGGTCTTCAGTCTGGCCTTGTTTACTCACAATGGTTACCTTCCTCATCCTGTATGCTGTTCAGCTCGTAACCCCTAATTTTCTATATCAGACGTTTACGTTTTATTAAAAAAAAGACTTGCCTTGCTAATAACAAATGTGAGCGTATCAGAGCTCGGTCCACCCTGTGTTAGACTGGAATGTGAACCCCAACTTTTAGGCACAAGGAGCTCCTGGCTGCTGCACCCTCTTCTCTGTGGAGCTCTTCAAACCTTGATTAATGGTGGCTTGTCTCTCCCTCCCCCCCGCCCCGCCCCCTCCAGTGATCGACTTCGCACCGTGACCAATGTGCTGGGGGACTCTATTGGAGCAGCAGTCATTGAGCATTTGTCTCAGCGGGAGCTGGAGCTGCAGGAAGCTGAACTCACCCTCCCCAGCCTGGGGAAGCCCTACAAGTCTCTCATGGCACAAGAGAAGGGGGCGTCCAGGGGACGGGGAGGCAACGAGAGTGCCATGTGAGAGCCCCCAGCTCTGCCGCCTAGAGGAGGGAAGGGGGCTGGGGAGGGGGTTCCTGGGGAAGACCGCTGCATGAGTGACTGTGCACTGAACACACATGTTCTTTCCAGCGCGTCTGGGGGAAACTGAGATAAAAGAGCAGGGATGAAAGATGTCTAAGGGCTCTGTTTCTCTCTGGGCATATGCTGAGAATTTGTGGGAGGGTGATGGGCAAGGCAGGGGAGGAGATGTTTTCCCTGGGATTGGGGCTAAGGGGAGCTTCAGGTTCCACAAGGTGAGCGATCAGCTCATGTTCCTCGTTTTCTCAAGGACTGGTGGAACTCGAGAAGGTAAAGGAAAACTACTATTTCTCCTAATAAAACAATATCCATGGCCTCTGTGTCGGGAGTCCCTATGACCACCTTCGGGTTTGATGATTTGCCGGAAGGACTCACAGAACTCGAAAAAGCTCTGATGCTCACATTTATGGTTTATTGCAGTGAAAGGACAGAGGTTAAAATCAGCAAAGGCAAAAGGTGCAGGGGGCAGGGGCCAGGAGAGACCAGGTGCGAGCTTCCAGTTGTTGTGTCCCAGTGGAATTGCATGGACAGCACTTATTTCTCCCAGCAATTATGTGTGACAACACATATGAAATACTGCCAACCATGGAAGCCCACCTGAGCCTTGGTGTCCAGAGATTTTATCAGGGTCTGTCATGTAGGCATGGAGTTCCTGCTGACCTTCACAACTCACTCTTTTTTTTTTTTTTTTTTTTTTGCGGTACACAGGCCTCTTACTGTTGTGGCCTCTCCTGTTGTGGAGCACAGGCTCCAGACGCACAGGCTCAGCGGCCATGGCTCACGGGCCCAGCCACTCCGTGGCATGTGGGATCTTCCCAGACCAGGGCACGAACCCGTGTCCCCTGCATCGGCAGGCAGACTCTCAACCACTGCGCCACCAGGGAAGCCCCACAACTCACTCTTTAGTCCCCCCAGAGGTCAAACTAATACAGCATTGCTAGGGTCCCAGGTAAACAAAAACAGGCATTCATCATCAGCTACACTGTCAACACAGACTACCTGGCATGGATTAAGGCCTCAGGTAAACAAAGACACTTTTATCAGGCAGGATATTCCAGGGGCTTAGAGGTCATCTTTCAGGAGGCAGTCTAGGGCCAGTCCTTTATTTGGGATGTGCAGGCTTTGAGCACCCTTTAACCTCTGAGTTAACCCTTTACTTCATACACCCCATGATTGGGAATAGGGGAAGCAGCTCCCATGGGGATGAGTAATTGGGACTTGTAGCCCTGACTCTTTACTTCTGGGACTAATTGGCCTGGACATCCCCATGCTGGTCTCAGGGGGCTCTGTGTCTCCTTACTCCACAAGGGTGGACGTTGGACTTTTAACGTTATTTTCTTACAGCCTAATGAACCAAGTGGGACGTTACATGAGACCTTACTAAAGATGTGGGGAAAACACAAGTAAACAGAAGGTAACATGATTCTAGCTGCTATAGATATAACTCAACTCCATGATCCTTTTGTCCAAGAAACATGACATTAATTTTTTCTGAATCAAATTAAGCTTCGTTTGAGCACCTACCTCTCCCAAAGAGGGGAGGGAAATTAAAGCATGGGTATGTTTTGAGATGCTCCATCCTCCATTCCTTAGGATCCTAAGAGAACCCTTGAGCATAAGCAATTGAGAGAACTTGGGAGAAGAGCTCCAGGAATCTTTAATGTATTTTCAGTCACCATGGAGACAATTATGGTCAAAGTTTGGAAATAGTCCATGAAAAGGCAAAAGGCTCCTGCACTTATAAAACATCCTACTCTACATTTGACCATGGGTAACTTTTTTTGAGATCCCAGTCTCAAACCAGAATTTCAGCTTCTAGCCCCACCCACCCCATGGTCAGTGTTCTGTGTCCCCAGAGGGCTCCTCTGGAAGCAGGGTATATTAGTTTTCTAGGGTTAACATGACAAAGTACCACAGACTGGGTGGCTCAAACAACAGAAATTTATTTTTGTTTTGGAGGTTGGAAGTCTGAGATCAAGGTGCCAGGCGGGTTAGTTTCTTCTGAGGCCCCTCTCCTTGGCTTATAGATGGCCGTCTTCTCACTGTGTCTTCACATGGTCTTCTCCATGTGTGTGTCTGTGTCCTAATCTCCTCTTCTTATCAGGACACCAGTCAAATTGGAGTAGGGCCCACCTGAATGAACTCATTTTAACTTAACTACCTCTTTAAAGACCCTCTCTCCAAATACAGTCACATTCCAAGGTATGGGGAGTTAGGACTTCAACATATGAATTTTGGGGGGACACAACTCAGGCTGTCACACAAGGTGTGACATACCATCAAGGGATGCATGACTTATCTCCTCCAATCCTTGGAACCTGCTCCAGCTCTATTTTCTTTATAAGTCTGGGTTTTAAAGAATAAAGGAGCAAGGGAAACATAGATCACTTTTTTGTTGGGGGGGATTGTGGCTTGGATTTGATTTTATCCCCTGGGACAAGAGAAATATAGATCATTTTTTGAGGGGAATTGTGGATTGGATTAGATAATCTTTTCATTCTTTCAATCCTTCATGCCAGCCAGAACAAGATAAATTTATCTCTGACCACAGAAGTTTTCTGTTGTAAAATATGTGACCTGCTTTCTGGGTTTATCCTGAAAAGAGAAGATGGATGTAATGTGGGGTGTGATCAAAGGCAGGCTGGAAGCTGCAAGCAAGAGATGGAAACTCATGAGGATGGAATAAAGCCTGTGACCAACTGTGTTGCTTCTGACCTCAGTGATGAGGGTTTTCTGCAGAACCCAGAGCCCTTTGTTATGGAGATAAACACACGCACTTGGCCCAAGAGGCAGAGAGATTCAAAGAGGATCTAGCAGAATGTAGAACAGTTGCAGCTCCATCTGTTGCTTCATGTCAGTGAGGCAAATCAATAGATCTTCAGTAGTGTATGTGTGTGTGTGTGTGTGTGTGAGTGTGTGTATTTCCACAAATGGCAGCTGCTTCCTGTAACCCTCCAAATATTCCAAGAATCTTCCTTATCGTCTGTATTAGTTTCCTGTGGCTGCTGTTACACATTACCACAATGTGGGTGGCTTATAAGAACAGAAATTAATTTTCTTACCGTTCAGGAGGCCAAAAATCCAAAGTCAAGGTATCAGTAGGGGTGCACGCCCTGTAAAGGCTTTAGGGGAGGATAATTCTTTGCCTCTTCCAGCTTCTGGTGGCTCCAGGAGTTCCTTGGCTTGTGGCCACATCACTCCAATTTCTGCCTTTACATCATAGGGCTTTCTCTTCTTTGTGTCTTCTCCTCTTCTGTATCTTATAAGGACAATTGTCATTGGATTTAGGGCACACCTAAGTAATCCATAATTATGTCATCTCAAGATCCTTAACTAATTGAAATTGGTGAAGACACTTTTTCTAAATAAGGTCACATTCACAGGTTCTGGGTAGGCATATCTTTTGTGGCGCTGCCAATCAAACCACGGTATGGCTCAAGAAATGTAGCTCAGTCTATTTAAGACAAAGATTTTAGTGGTCCCAGGCAGTGGAGTTGTGAGTCAGGCAAGGGAAAACAGCCGTAAAGGATATGTTTATCAAGCCAGTTACCAACATGGTCAACTGGTATTCCTGCTGGGGAACGACTGGAGCCAGTGTAATATATGTGCTTCAGACTTATCTCACCCAATAAGCAAGTGAGTTATACACCAGCTCCTGTCAGTCTGGTTAAGGAATGATTCCTGGGGCATTAATTCTCTGTGCATGTGGATAGGGAAGACTAGGGAAATTCTTCAGGCAAAAGATGCAGATGTGAAATTTTGAAGCCAGACATAATGCACTAAAATGGAAAATGATGATGGGATATCTTGTATATTATGCTTCTCCATCCTACCTTCCGGGAATGCAGTTGCAATGGCTGGAAGGGCAGAAGCTATTTTGTGATCATGAGGGTGAAAACCCCATGCTAAAGGTGGTAGAGCAGAAAAGTAGAAGGATCCTGAGTACTTGAGGGCCAGCCTAGAACTGCTTAGCTCTAGAATTCATGTTTCAGGAGGAAAAAAGCTTCTTTGGTTAGGCCATGTAGTCTGGTTTCTACCATATGTAGCCAATTGCATTTTAAAACAGGAATAGGAGAAATTTGCTAGCAACATACCTGATCGCCTTGACGGGGCATCCCTGTAGAGTGTTATAAAGAAAAGGCAGCATCCTTCTACAGTCATACTCTCGGACAGAACTCTGTGAAATGTTCTCTATCTATATTGTCCACTATGGTGGACTAGCCATGCATAGCTTATTGAGCACTTGATATGTAGCTAGTATGACTGAGGCACTAAATTTCTAAAGTTTTTATTTATTTTTCATTATTTTAGACTTAGACAGCCATATGTGGCCAATAGCTACCATATTGTATTGGACAGCACAGTTTTAAGGAATATTGTCTTTGGGGTAATGGAGCTATTTTAGTAGCATTAGGAGAGGGAAGGACAAAGCTCTGATACCTGTCCTAGAGTGTAGGGTTCAAGTTTCTTTATTTGACCTCATATCTATGACTAAACTGAAACTGAGGGTTCCTTCTAATGATGAGTATTTCTGGCTGAGACTCCAAAGCTGCTGTACCTCGATGACCTCTTGAGGAGTCACATTCCGCTTAGAGCAGCTGAGACCTTGAAGTGACAAAGCTCAAGCCCCGATTTATAAATGACTGAGGAAAGGAGCTTCTTGTCTTGGAGATAAGGGAAATCAAAACCACAATGAGATATCACCTCACACCTGTCAGAATGGCTGTCATGGAAAGACCACAAATAACAAATGTTGGCAGGGATGTAGAGAAAAGGGAACTCTAGTACACTCTTGGTGGGAATGTAAACTGGTGCCGCTGGAGTTTATATATGTAAACTGGTGTGTGTGTATACACACATGCAATGGAATATTACTTAGCCATAAAAAGAATGCAATTCTGCTATTTACAGCAAGATGGATGGACCTACAGAGTATTATGCTTAGTGAAATAAGTCAGAGAAAGCCATATTCTGTATGATATCACTTATATGTGGAATCTGAAAAAAAAAGAATGTGTACACAAAATAGAAAAAGACTCACAGATACAGAAGAGAAACTGTGGTTACCAAGGAGGAGAGGGAAGGGGGGAGGGACAAATTAGGGGTATGGGATTAACAGATACAAAGCACTATGTATAACATAGATAAGCAATGAAGATATACTGTATAGCACAGGGAATTATATCCATTATCTTATAATAATCTATAATGGAGTATAATCTGCAAAAATACTGAATCACTATGCTGTACACCTGAAACTAATATAATATTGTAAGTCAACTATACTTCAACTAAAAAAAAAACCAGAAAAAACCAATAAGAATAGAAAACCTTAAGATGATAAAAGATCAAAGTATGTAAATAAAAATTTAAAAGGAATAGATACAAGTAAATATATATATATGATACTATGCTCACCCTGATCACAATGAAAGGAAGTCAGATTAAAATACTAGGGGAATCTTAATAAATCTTATTCTAGGGTTTGAGTTATTTCCAAGCCTACAGCCTCAGAGACAGAATATTTCCTGGTGGGGGAGCTGACTTCCAGAAATAAGAGTTTTTATATTAGAGGGTTCCTGTTTCCTTGGAAATTGAGCTATTATTAAAATAAGGTTTGACTAGAGACAACATAATACTGTGCTTAAGAGAGTGGTCTGATTTTTTTCTCTTTTTTTAAAATTAATTTTTATTGGAGTAAGTTGATTTACAATGTTGTGTTAGTTTCTGCTGTACAGAAAAGTGAATCTGTTATATACAGATATCCATTATTTTAGATTCTTTTCCCATTACAGAGTATTGAGTAGAGTTTCCTGAGAGTGGTCTGATTTAGACAGCCCTGGGTTTGAGCCTCCCTTCATCACATGTATGACCTTGAGCAAGATCCTCACACCATGATCAAGTGGGGTTTATTCCAGGAATGCAAGGATTCTTCAATATACGCAAATCAATCAATGTGATACACCATATTAACAAACTGAAGGAGAAAAACCATATGATCATCTCAATAGATTCAGAAAGAGCTTTCAACAAAATTCAACACCCATTTATGATAAAAACCCTCCAGAAAGTAGGCATAGAGGGAACTTACCTCAACATAATAAAGGCCATATATGACAAACCCACAACCAACATCGTCCTCAATGGTGAAAAACTGAAACCATTCCCACTAAGATCAGGAACAAGACAAGGTTGCCCACTCTCACCACTATTATTCAGCATAGTTTTGGAAGTTTTAGCCACAACAATCAGAGAACAAAAAGGGATAAAAGGAATACAAATCAGAAAAGAAGAAGTAAAGCTGTCACTATTTGCCGATGACATGAGAGAATCCTAAAGATGCTACCAGAAAACTACTAGAGCTAATCAATGAATTTTGGTAAAGTAACAGGATACAAAATTAATGCACAGAAATCTCTTGCATCCCTATACACTAACAATGAAAAACCTGAAAGAGAAATTAAGGAAACACTCCCATTTACCACTGCAACAAAAAGAATAAAATACCTAGGAATAAACCTACCTAAGGAGACAAAAGACCTGTATGCAGAAAATTATGACACTGATGAAAGAAATTAAAGATGATACAAACAGATGGAGAGATATACCATGTTCTTGGATTGGAAGAATCAACATTGTGAAAATGACTCTACTACCCAAAGCAATCTACAGATTCAATGCCATCCCTATCAAACTACCACTGGCATTTTTCACAGAACTAGAACAAAAAATTTCACAATTTGTATGGAAACACAAAAGACCCCGAATAGCCAAAGCAATCTTGAGAAAGAAAAATGGAGCTGGAGGTATCAGACTCCCTGACTTCAGACTATACTACAAAGCTACAATAATTAAGACAGTATGGTACTGGCACAAAAACAGAAATATAGATCAATGGAATAGGATAGAAAGCCCAGAGGTAAACCCACGCACATATGGTCACCTTATGTTTGATAAAGGAGGCAAGTATATACAGTGGAGAAAAGACAGCCTCTTCAATAAGTGGTGCTGGGAAAACTGGACAGCTACATGTAAAGGAATGAAATTAGAACACTCCCTAACACCATACACAAAAATAGACTCATAATGGATTAAAGACCTAAATGTAAGGCCAGACACTATCAAACTCTTAGAGGAAAACAGAGGCAGAACACTCTATGGCATAAATCACAGCAAGATCCTTTTTGACCCACCTCCTAGAGAAATGGAAATAAAAACGAAAATAAACAAATGGGACTTAATGAAACTTAAAAGCTTTTGCACAGCAAAGAAACCATAAATAAGACGAAAAGACAACCCTCAGAATGGGAGAAAATATTTGCAAATGAAGCAACTGACAAAGGATTAATCTCCAAAATTTACAAGCAGCTCATGTGGCTCAATATCAAAAAAACAAACAACCCAATCCAAAAATGGACAGAAGACCTAAATAGACATTTCTCCAAAGAAGATATACAGATTGCCAACAAACTCATGAAAGAATGCTCAACATCATTAATCGTTAGAGAAATGCAAATCAAAACTACAATGAGATATCATCTCACACCAGTCAGATTGGCCACCATCAAAAAAATCTACAAACAGTAAATGCTGGAGAGGGTGTGGAGAAAAGGGAACCCTCTTGCACTGTTGGTGGTAATGTAAATTGATACAGCCACTATGGAGAACAGTATGGAGGTTCCTTAAAAAACTAAAAATAGAACTACCATATGACCCAGCAATCCCACTACTGGGCATATACCCTGAGAAAACCATAATTCAAAAAGAGTCATGTACCAAAATGTTCATCGCAGCTCTATTTACAATAGCCCAGAGATGGAAACAACCTAAGTGTCCATCATCGGATGAATGGATAAAGAAGATGTGGCACATATATACAATGGAATATTACTCAGCCATAAAAAGAGACGAAATTGAGCTATTTGTAATGAGGTGGATAGACCTAGAGTCTGTCATACAGAGTGAAGTAAGTCAGAAAGAGAGAGACAAATACCGTATGCTAACACATATATATGGAATTTAAAAAAAAGATGTCATGAAAAACCTAGGGGTGAAACAGGAATAAAGACACAGACTTACTAGAGAATGGACTTGAGGCTATGGGGAGGGGGAAGGGTAAACGGCGACAAAGCGATAAAGAGGCATGGACATATATACACTACCAAACGTAAGGTAGTTAGCTAGTGGGAAGCAGCCGCATAGCACAGGGAGATCAGCTCGGTGCTTTGTGACCGCCTGGAGGGGTGGGATAGGGAGGGTGGGAGGGAGGGAGACGCAAGCGGGAAGAGATATGGGAATATATGTATATATATAACTGATTCATTTTGTTGTGAAGCTGAAACTAACATACCATTGTAAAGCAATTATACTCCAATAAAGATGTTAAAAAAAAAATCTACAAACAGTAAATACTGGAGAGGGTGTGGAGAAAAGGGAACCCTCTTGCACTGTTGGTGGTAATGTAAATTGATACAGCCACTATGGAGAACAGTATGGAGGTTCCTTAAAAAACTAAAAATAGAACTACCATATGACCCAGCAATCCCACTACTGGGCATATACCCTGAGAAAACCATAAGTCAAAAAGAGTCATGTACCACAATGTTCATCGCAGCTCTATTTACAATAGCCCGGACATGGAAGCAACGTAAGTGTCCATCAACAGGTGAATGGATAAAGAAGATGTGGCTCATATATACAATGGAATACTACTCAGCCATAAAAAGAAAGGAAATTGAGTTATTTGTAGTGAGGTGGATGGACCTAGAGTCTGTCATACAGAGTGAAGTAAGTCAGAAAGAGAAAAACAAATACCATATGCTAACACATATATATGGAATCTAAAAATCAAACAAAAAAATTGGTCATGAAGAACCTAGGGGCAAGATGGGAATAAAGATGCAGACCTACTAGAGAATGGACTTGAGGATATGGGGAGGGGGAAGGGTAAACTGGGAAAAAGTGAGAGTGTGGCATGGACATATATACACTACCAAATGTAAAATAGATAGCTAGTGGGAAGCAGCCACATAGCACAGGGAGATCAGCTCGGTGCTTTGTGACCACCTAGAGGGGTGGGATAAGGAGGGTGGGAGGGAGACACAAGAGGGAGGGGATATGGGGATATATGTATATGTATAACTGATTCACTTTGTTATAAAGCAGAAATTAACACACCATTGTAAAGCAATTATACTCCAATAAAGATGTTAAAAAAAAAGAAAGAAAGAAAAGCAATGAAGAGAACACAGTTCGATATTGGTAGATGTGATTATACAAAATTTACATACACTCACAATTCTTCTAAATACGTCTATACTTACATTTAAAAAATCTAAAATTAAACAGCCAATTTTTGAAAAACTTGAATTCTCTGTTTGAGAGATTGCACTTAAAAAGAGGAATAAAAGTTCACAGATCCTACTATACAAAAGAGAATTCACACAGATATTAGGAGATAGAGAAAGTAAATGACTAAGAAATCCACATACATATTCAGCCTCAGAGGTAATGAAACAATTGCAAAGTAAGGTCATTAGTACGCCATTCTTCATATCCTAATTTTTTTTTCAATTTTTTTCACAGATGATAATGTGAAGGGTATGCCTTTTGCAACTGCTGTTTCAAGGATGCATTCACAATAATTTTTTGGTGTGTACCTTTCTCATCAATATGGAAACATTGTCAAATATACCCTGTCATACAGACCTACTAGAGAATGGACTTGAGGATATGGGGAGGGGAAAGGGTAAACTGTGACAAAGCGAGAGAGAGGCATGGACATATATACACTACCAAACTTAAGGTAGATAGCTAGTGGGAAGCAGCCGCATAGCACAGGAAGATCAGCTCAGGGCTTTGTGACCGCCTGGAGGGGTGCGATAGGGAGGGTGGGAGGGAGGGAGATGCAAGAGGGAAGAGATATGGGAACATATGTATATATATAACTGATTCATTTTGTTGTAGAGCAGAAACTAACACATCATTGTAAAGCAATTATACTCCAATAAAGATGTTAAAAAAAAAAAAGAAAGAAATTCTGGAGCTTCCACTTACATTGAATATTTTTAAATTATTTTGTGTAAGAGACTTTAATTAAATGTGTTTGGATGGGGAACAATGAATTTGTTAAAATAAGTGAATGAAAATCAAAATAAACATCTTATTTAAAATATATATATATATATATATATATATACCCTGTCATAAAAATTAAAAAGAAATGGTCTCACTCTGTTTTATATGCCTCCATCGCTAATGCCCCATTTTTATACTCCAGTTAATTAACAAGATATAGGACACTGTTTCACTTTTACTGGAAGCAGTTTATGCCTTTCATCCCTCTTCTAATTGGGCTTCCATTCCTGTCATTTAATTGGTATCACTGAACATTGCCTTCCTGACTTCAGTGTTCACTTCTCTTTTTAGTATCATAAAAATACATTGATACTTAATCAAGCAAGCGAACAACCATAGTGGTCTCTGGGCTCTGGGCTAGGCTGAAATGGTTCTCAGGTGACCTCTGGTAAATATTCTCTCTGACCTTTTCCTGCAACGTCTTTTGGGCTCTTGGAATCTCCTGCATGGGAACTCTGAGAGGAAGGTCTCCGTGTGGAAGTCTGAATCCATTCCTGGATGGTTGATAATGGAGACTGAAGCTCTGTCCCCAGACGACATCAGAAAGGGGTCAAGCATTGGTCCTTTAGTCAGACTTAGGACTCCAAAAGCAACAACTGGGTCTTGTCCATGTCAAGGTTATACAAGCTCAGGGACTGCAGCAGAGGAGATGTTTACAGCTCTTTATGTCTGTTCATTAGGTACACCCACTCTTGTTACTACATAACAAGACCCTGGTTGGACAAAAAGGACTTTTTCTTCTGATTCTCTGTTCCCAGGATACCAATTATAAGCCAGGAGAGTTCAGTGTTTATTAATCCTTCTCCATTAACTCTCTTGCTTTCCAGAGGTCTAAACTCCTAGCACCTTATCCTAACCTTATCCTAACCCTGAATTTAAGTTCTCTCCAACATATGAGACTAAGGCAACTGTCTTAACTAGGTCCCTTGGATCATTAAAGCATTGACTTGTGATGGCTACACAGCCCATAAAACCCTTAGAAAATTATTATTTCCCACTTTTTGAGAGGGACAGCTTTGTTCCTCTAATATAAAACATCGGGCAGTGCACTCTTTGGCTTCCTGACACTTTTGCTAAAACCATTAGGAATTTCATATTTATATCTGTCATTTTGCCCCTCATTATAAAATATTTGAAGTTATGAGATATATTTAGGTATTTTAAAGCACCATAACCTACCTTAACACATTATAGGGATGATCTGATTTAATTTTAAAGAAGTTCCTTCTGTGAGGTAATACTATTATAACTCCATCCTCTATTTCAGGAATGGGGTTCAGAAGTACTTAATGTTCTGCTGAAAATTAGACTGATTTTGGGATGGCTCGTTTTTCATGTCTGATTTTATTGAAGTGGGCCCTCTCCCTTTTTCTCTTGATGAGTCTGGCTAAAGGTTTATCAATTTTGGTTACCTTTTCCAAGAACCAGCATTTAGTTTCATTAGTCTTTCCTATTGTTTTCTTTGACTCTATTTCATTTATTTCTGTTCTGATCTTTATGATTTCTTTCCTTCTCCTAACTTTGTCTTTTGTTTGTTCTTCTTTCTCTAGTTCCTCTCACAAAGTGAGAGAGTGGCATGGACATATACACACTACCAAACGTAAAATAGATAGCTAGTGGGAAGCAGCCGCATAGCACAGGGAGGTCAGCTCAGTGCTTTGTGACCACTTAGAGGGGTGGGATGGGGAGGGTGGGAGGGAGAGAGATGCAAGAGGGAAGAGATATGGAGACATATGTATATGTATAACTGATTCACTTTGTTATAAAGCAGAAACTGACACACCCTTGTAAAGCAATTATACTCTAACGAAGATGTCAAAAAAAAAGGCTTCTATAAATGAGAATTACAAGCTATACATAACCTGAGTTGCCAAGAGTGAGCTGCCAGTAAAGGAAATATAACTAACTCTAAAACTAAGAAAAGATCTCAATCTTACCCATGATAAAATAAATAAAAATTTAATCCTCTCTGTAGCACCATCTTCACTGTTTTGTAAAATAAAGTTTGATCATAAAGTTTGCAACAAACTCTATTGAGAGCAATTTGTGATATCTATCAAAATTATGAATGACAAATCTTTTAATTAGTAATTTCACCTCTAGAAATTCAGCCTACAGATAGACATGCTCACAAGTGCACAAATGATGCATATACAAAGCGATTTATTGCAACATTGTTTGTGATAGCAAAGCCAGGACACAACTTAGATGCTCATCATCCCAAATGATTGGCTAAATAAATTATGGCACACCCATACTTGGAGTATAAACAGCCATAAAAAAAAGAGAATATTTTTAACTTATATGTAATATTTTCAATATATCTAAGTGACCAAACAACTTGCCGAATGGTAGAATTTGCTACCATATATGTTATTTAAAAGAAAAAAGTTTGCAAAGAGCAACTGAGCCTGCGAGCCACAACTACTGAGCACGCGAGCCACAACTACTGAAGCCCGCGGACCTAGAGCTGGTGCTCTGTAACAAGAGAAGCCACTGCTGTGAGAAGCCCGTGCACCACAGCGAAGAGTAGCCCCTGCTCGCTGCAGCTAGAGAAAGTCAGCACGCAGCAACAAAGACCAAACACAGCCAAAAAATAAATTTAAATAATGTTTTTAAAAAGGAGATAACATTAAAAATATAAAAAATTTGGCTGGAAGTATTGTTTTGTATATGTATATGTGTGTGTGTGTGTGTGTGTGTGTGTGTATCTCTGGAAATATACCAAAGAAGCTACCAACATTAACTGCTCTCAGAGGAAAAGACCAGGGAGACAGACAAGGAAAGGATATACAGTTGACCCTTGAACAACATAGGTTTGAATTGCTGTCGTCTACTTATACACAGGTTTTTTCCAGTAGTAAATACTACAAAACTACATGATGCCTGGTTTGTTTTATCCACAAGTCCTGGAACCCCAGATACAGAGGAATCACCTATAAAGAGGGTCTACCGTGTTATATGTGTATTTCCACTGTGCAGAGGACCAGCACCGCTGACTCCCCAGTTGTTCAAGGGTCAATTGTACTTCCCAGTATACCCTTTGGTGTAAATGTAAATGAATTATATATTTTTTAAAGTAAAAAGATAGAAAAGAGGATAGACATGATTTTTTTCAAATAGCATAATTGAAACTGCTGTTTCCTCCCCATTCTTTAATCTGAAGGTGAGTTTCTTACATCCTCTCCTTACCAAACTATTTACTTCAGCATTAACTGGATCTGTTTTCTGTGCACTTGACTCTCCCCACTCCCTGAGCACGCCTTTAAATGCCACCTGCTCCAATGAGGTTCTCACTGCTATTGGGTCAGTAACTGAGTGCCCTCCTTGTGGCCTAGGACAACAATGATAGAACAGCACAGTGACCCCTACAACAGGGAGTACAAGGGCAGAAACTCTTCAGAATTTAAAACACTCAAGCTGGAGACAGCCAACATAGACTCATGTAAAAGATTTTTTTGATGTATTATTTGTGTTCAAATATTCCTCTGATGATAAATCTTGCAATTAAGCAGTAGCTTTCCAGATTAAGAATTGGAAAAGTAAAAAAAAAAAAAAATTAAGGAATCAGTATATCTAGTCCCACCTTCAGTTAGAGAATGAATAAACCATTCCACTTTCTTTATATCCTCAATGTCTTTTGAAGAAGTTAGATGGTTTCAATAACACATAAAATAAAATAAAATAAAATTTTTACTAAGTAAGTAAAAACAACTCACTTCTTTTACTATAAGTTTCTCCTTTACTTTCACTCTACTATCACAGTCAGCAATTCTCAAAACAGATGTGTGGGGTTTTCCCCTGCACCAAAAAATTTTCTGTGACATCAGCTGGGTGTCCTACTGTTTAAATCATTCTGACACTCTATACCTGGAGACAACATCAGATCCCACAGGTTAAGGGCTCAGTCCTACAGTACTTCAGATTGCCACTTCAGATGCCAATTACAAGTCTCAGGTTGTCACCTACATTTCTGACCCACAGGCTATAAATTGGGGTTTCTATGACCGTCTCCTAGGGTTTGATAATTTGCTAGAATGGCTCACAGAATTCAGAGAAACATTTATTTATGTTTACTGGTTTATTATAAAAGGTTATGATAAAGGATATAGATGAACATCTAGATGGAACTGATACATAGGGCATGGTATGGAGGAAGGGGCGTGGACCTTGCATGTTCTCCAGAGCTCACTGCTCTCCTAGAACCTCTACATGTTCACCAACTCAGAATCTCTCTGAACCCCATAGTTTTGGGATTTTTATGGAAGTTTGAACTAGGCATGATCAATCATGAACTCAATTTCCAACCCCTCCCCCAAAGAATGGGAGTTGGAGTTGAAAGTTTCAAGCTTCTATTCTTGGCTAGGCTTTTTGTTGACCAGCCCCATCTAGAGCCCACCAAGAATCACCTCGTTGAACCAAAGACATTCCTAATACCCAGGAAATTCCAAGAGATTTAGGTGCTTGATGTCAGGAACCAAGTTCAAAGAGCAAACATTAGAACAAAAGGTGTTTCTAATGCTCTTATCACTTATGAAATTACAAGGGTTCTAGGAGCTCTGTGCCAGGAACATGGGGCAGATATTATTATTATTATTTCACAGTAAGGGAAACTGGTCTATTAGGAATCAGGATTAAAGGATGATGTAAACCCAGGAGTGAAGACATGTCCACAAATATTATTGTAGACATGGGATCTGAATTCAGCTCTTGAATTCCAAGACTCCAATGTGGAAGAAAACAATATTAGCTACATAAGCTACAGTGTCCATGAGTTTAAAGACTTTAAAGATTCATAAATATTCTTGGTAATAACACCAGAGGCAAAAGTTTCCCTAGGTCTTCCTAAAAGTGTCTCAAAGTTCTTACAGCAAACACAGCCTTGAATTTTACAATATTTTTTAATATGTATTGATGACACGCTGTCTGAACACAACTCAACTTGATAAAAGCGATTCAGCAAGGACTGGATGAAGCTGTCATCAGAGATTAGGTAACAGACACTTGGGGACAAAAGGGAATTCTTCAGGAAAGCCTCCAAAAATTGGGTTTCCCTCACTGAAGATTTATGGAGTGCCGATGCTCTCAGAGTTATACAGTTACACCAGAAGGTCCTTCTGCTTGCACTTAACGTCATATTTGAGGGATTTTATAGGCACCTAAAGTGGAAAATATCTTGACATCTTTTTCAGGATGCTTAGAATCCCAAGAACAACAACCACGAATGCTGAAAATAGAGGGTGGTGACCAGCCAGGGCAATGAGGACAAGAATAGCCCATTTCTGTAATGATTCCCACAGAACTCAATGATGACAAAGTTTTATGTGATGAGCCACGGCAACAATAATGTAAGCCTGGACATTGTTTTAACCAAATATGATGAAATACTCCCCAGGATCATGAAAATGTATCAAGGGAGTGTCCATGGAATGTTTAATCTTGAGCAATATAATTTCCTTTTGGAAATTCAAGAGAGACTGGCTGCAAACTGTATGGCTAGAAAGTCAAATAGTGAGCCCCATGAAAAAGGTCCCAAACTCCCACAAGAGTTCCTGGTATGTGGTAGTTACTCAATAAGGGTTTATTGAATGCAATTGCCAGGTAATATTGGGTGACTTCTACAAAATGATGTTGGTGTTGATGTCAAAATAGTGGTTTTGTTAGTTCTTTATTTTTCATCTATCAGTACCAAGGCCACTGTGTATTCAGTTTCCTTGGGAACGTGGTTTCATGCCCACAAGTCACATCAGACGGTAGCTCTGACATTTTTACATATAATTCTGTACATTCTCTACCCCTTAGACAGCAGCCTGCTCTGCCCTTACCTGTAATGGAGAGCCCATGACTCCTTCTGACAAGTGCTCAAGGGAGAAATCCTACAGAAGGGAGAGGAGTTTTCCTGGGCAGAGCAAACTGTGGTCAATCTTAGAAGATTCCACAGGCGCATGTTATAGTTATTTCCAGGTCACTGCACTCCAATAGCTAAGTCATTTCCTATGTCCAGTACCCAGGTAGTCCTGTACTACCTGCTTTAACTTGAGGTTATCTCTCCCAGCAGCCAGATGGCAAGGAAAACCACTGATCTCCCTACACCCTTAATAATATTTGTATGTCGAGAATACAATCAAATCATCCATGAACCTTTTCTTATAATGTGCATTCCACTGTTTTCAACATTTTAAAGATATTTCCCTCTTTCCTCATGTCCTAGTTAAAGAGAATTACTCCTCCATGTTGTTGTAAGCGGCAGGACTTTCGTTTTATGGCTGAATAGTATTCCTGTGTTTGTGTGTGTGTGTGTGTGTGTGTGTGTGTGTGTGTGTGTGTGTGTGTGTATCACATTTCTTTTTTCAATTTGGTAAATAGTTGGTTTTTCCTTCCAGTTCTATTGAGATATAATTGACATACAGCACTGTATAAGTTTAAGGTGGACAGCATACTGATTTGACTTACAGATATTATGAAATAATTATCACAATAAATGTAATGAACATCCATCATCTCATATAGATACAAGATTAAAGAAATAGAATATATATATTTCCTTATGATGAGAACTCTACATTTGGACTATTTTCATCCAGTTCTCCTTCCCACCACACCTCCATCTCTGGTAACCACAATGAAGATCTCTTTTTCTATGAATTTGTTTGTTTGGTTTTTTTGTTTGTTTTTTAAACTATAATTGGCCTACATCACTATGTTAGTTCTTGTTACCCAACGTAGTGATTCAGTGTTGCTATACATTTCAAAATGATCACCATGATAAATCTAGTTACAGTATGTCACCATACAAAGATATTACATAGTTATTGACTATATTCCCCACTCTGTACATTTCATATCCATGATTCATTTACATTAGAAGTTTGTGCCTCTTAATCTCCCTCACCCCTGACTCCCTTCCTCTCTGGCAATCACCTGTTTGTTCTCTGTATCTATAACTCTGTTTCTGTTTTGTTATGTTTGTTCATTTGTTTTGTTTCTTAGACTTTTGTTTCTTAGACATAGAAGTTAAATCATATATTGCGTGTCTTTCTCTGACATATTTCACTTAGCATACTATCCTCTAGGTCCATGTTGACACAAATGGCAGATTTTATTCTTTTTATGGCTGAGTAATATTCCATTGTGTGTGTGTGTGTGTGTGTGTGTGTGAAATTCTCATTATCCATTCATCCACTGATGGACCTTGGGGATTTGGGTGCTTCCATATCTTGGCGATTGTAAATAAGGCTGCAATGAATATAAGGGTGCATAGAACTTTTCAAACTAGTGTTTTCATTTTCCTTAGATAAATACCCAGGAGTATAAATGCTGGATAATATGGTAGTTCTATTTTTAATTTTTTGAGGAACCTCCATACTCTTTTCTATACTGGCTGCACCAATTTACATTCCCACAACAGTGTACGATGGTTCCTTTTCTCCACATCCTTACCAACACTTGTCATTTTTTGTCTTTTTAATAATAACATTTCTGTGGGGTAAGATCTTATTGTGGTTTTGATTTGTATTAACCTGATGATTTTTTTAACATCTTTATTGGAGTATAGTTGCTTTACAATGGTGTGTTAGTTTCTGCTGTATAACAAAGTGAATCAGCCATACATATACATATATCCCCATATCTCTTCCCTCTTGCGTCTCCTTCCTTCCCACCCTCCCTATCCCACCCCTCTAGGTGGTCACAAAACACCGAGCTGATCTCCCTGTGTTATGCGGCTGCTTCCCACTAGCTATCTATTTTACATTTGGGAGTGTATATATGTCCATGCCACTCTCTCACTTCGTCCTAGCTTCCCCTTCCCCTTCCCCGCACCCTCAAGTCCATTATCTATGTCTGCGTCTTTATTCCTGTCCTGCACCTAGGTTTTTCAGAACCCTTTTTTTTTAGATTCCATATATGTGTGTTAGCGTATAGTGTTTGTTTTTCTCTTTCTGACTTACTTCACTCTGTATGACAGACTCTAGGTCCATCCACCTCACTACAAATAACTCAATTTCATTTCTTTTTGTGGCTGAGTAATATTCCATTGAATATAGGTGACACATCTTCTTTACCCAATCATCTATCATCGACACTTAGGTTACTTCCATGTCCTGGCTATTGTAAATAGAGCTGCAATGAACACTGTGGTACATGACTTTTTGAATTATGATTTTCTCAGCGTATATGCCCAGTGGTGGGATTGCTGGGTCATATGGTAGTTCTATTTTTAGTTTTCTAAGGAACTTCCATACTGTTCTCCATAGTGGCTGTATCAATTTACATTCACACCTCTCCAACATCTATTGTTTGTAGACTTTGATGACCGTCATTCTGACTGGTATGAAGTGATACCTCATTGTAGTTTTGATTTGCATTTCTCTAATGATTAGTGATGTTGAGCACTCTTTCATGTGTTTGTTGGCAGTCTGTATATCTTCTTTGGAGAAATGTCTACTTAGGTCTTCTGCCCATTTTTGGATTGGGTTGTTTGTTTTTTTGATATTGAACTGCATGAGCTGCTTGTATATTGTGGAGATTAATCCTCTGCGAGTTGCTTCGTTTGAAAATATTTTCTCCCATTCTGAGGGTTGTCTTTTCGTCTTGCTTATGGTTTCCTTTGCTGTGCAAAAGCTTTTAAGTTTCATTAGTTACCATTTGTTTATTTTTGTTTTTATTTCCATTTCTCTGGGAGGTGAGTCAAAAAGAATCTTGCTGTGATTTATGTCATGGAGTGTTCTGCCTATGTTTTCCTCTAAGAGTTTTATAGTGTCTGGCTTTACATTTAGGTCTTTAATCGATTTTGAGTTTATTTTTGTGTATGGTGTGAGGGAGTGTTCTAATTTCATTCTTTTACATGTAGCTGTCCAGTTTTCCCAGCACCACTTACTGAAGAGGTTGTCTTTTCTCCATTGTATATTCTTGCCTCCTTTATAAAAAATAAGGTGATCATATGTGCGTGGGTTTATCTCTGGGCTTTCTATCCTGTTCCATTGGTCTATATTTCTGTTTTTGTGTCAGTACCATACTGTCTTTTTTTTGTCTTAAACGTTTTTATTGGAGTCTAATTGCCTTACAACGGTGTGTTAGTTTCTGCTGTATAACAAAGTGAATCAGCTATACATATACATATATCCCCATATCTTCTCCCTCTTGTGTCCTCCCACTCTCCCTATCTCACCCCTCTAGGTGGTCACAAAGCACCGAGCTGATCTCCCTGTGCTATGCAGTTGATTCCCACTAGCTATCTATTTTACATTTGGTAGTATATATTAGTCCATGCCACTCTCTCACTTCGTCCCAGCTTACCCTTCCCTCTCTCCGTGTCCTCAAGTCCATTTTCTACATCTGTGTCTTTATTCGTGTCCTACCCCTAGGTTCTTCATAATCTTTTTTTTTTAGATTCCATATATATTTGTTAGCATACAGTATTTGTTTTTCTGTTTCTGACTTACTTCACCCTGTATGACAGACCGTAGGTCCATCCACCTCACTACAAATAACTCAATTTTGTTTCCTTTTATGGCCAAGTAATATTCTATTGTATATATGTGCCACATCTTCTTTATCCATTCATCTGTTATGGACACTTAGGTTGATTCCATGTCCTGGCTATTGTAAATAGAGTTACAATGAACATTGTGGTACATGCTTCTCTTTGAATTACGGTATTCTCAGGGTATATGCCCAGTAGTGGGATTGCTGGGTCGTATGGTAGTAAACAAGATGAAAAGACAACACTCAGAATGGGAGAAAATATTTACAAATGAAACAACTGTCAAAGGATTAATCTCCAAAATTTACAAGCAGCTCATGCCACTCAATATCAAAAAAACAAACAACCCAATCCAAAAATGGGCAAAAGACCTAAATAGACATTTCTCCAAAGAAGATATACAGGTTGCCAACAAACACATGAAAGACTGCTCAACATCACTAATCATTAGAGAAATGCAAATCAAAATTACAATGAGGTATCACCTCACACCACTCATAATGGCCATCATCGAAAAATCTACAAACAGTAAATGCTGGAGAACGTGAGGAGAAAAGGGAACTCTCTTGTACTGTTGGTGGGAATGTGAATTGATACAGCCACTATGGAGAGCAGTATGGAGAGTCCTTAAAAAACATATTGTCTTGATTACTATAGATCTGTAGTGTAGTCTGAAGTCAGGGAGCCTGATTCCTCCAGCTCCGTTTTTCTTTCTCAAGATTGCTTTGGCTATTTGGGGTCTTTGGGTTTCCATAAGAAGTGTGAAATTTTTTGTTCTAGTTCTCTGAAAAATTCCACTGGTATTTTGATAAGGATTGCATTGAATCTGTAGATTGCTTTGGGTAGTATAGTCATTTTCACAATGTTGATTCTTCCAATTCAAGAACATGGCATATCTCTCCATCTGTTTGTATCATCTTAAATTTCTTTCCTCAGTGTCTTATAGTTTTCTGCATGCAGGTCTTTTGTCTCCTTAGGTAGGTTTATTCCTAGGTATTTTATTCTTTTTGTTGCAGTGGTAAATGGGAGTGTTTCCTTAATTTCTCTTTCAGATTTTTCATTGTTAGTGTATAGGAATGCAAGAGATTTCTGTGCATTAATTTTATATCCTGCTACTTTACCAAATTCATTGATTAGTTCTACTAGTGTTCTGGTAGAATCTTTAGGATTCTCTATGTATAGTGTCATGTTATCTGCAAACAGTGACAGCTTTACTTCTTCTTTTCTGATTTGGATTCCTTTTATCCCTTTTTGTTCTCTGATTGCTGTGACTAAAACTTCCAAAACTATGTTGAATAATACTGGTGATCATGGACATCCTTGTCTTGTTCCTGATTTTAGAGGAAATGGTTTCAGTTTTTCACCATTGAGAACGATGTTGGCTGTGGGTTTGTCATATATGGCTTTTATCATGTTGAGGTAAGTGTCCTCTATGCCTACTTTCTGGAGGGTTTTTATCATAAATGGGTATTGAATTTTGTTGAAAGCTTTTTCTGCATCTATTGAGATGATCATATGGTTTTTCTCCTTCAGTTTGTTAATATGGTTTATCACATTGATTTGTGTATATTGAAGAATCCTTGCATTCCTGGAATAAACCCCAGCTGATCATGGTGTATGATCCTTTTAATGTGCTGTTGGATTCTGTTTGCTAGTATTTTGTTGAGGATTTTTGCATCTATGTTCATCAGTGATATTGGCCTGTAGTTTTCTTCCTTTGTGACATCTTTGTCTGGTTTTTGTATCAGGGTGATGATGGCCTCATAGAATGAGATTGGGAGTGTTCCTCCCTATGCTATATTTTGGAATAGTTTGAGAAGGATAGGTGTTTCTCTAAATGTTTGATAGAATTTGCTGTGAAGCCATCTGGTCCTGGGCTTTTGTTTGTTGGAAGATTTTTAATCACAGTCTCAATTTCAGTGCTTGTGATTGGTCTGTTCATATTTTCTATTTGTCAATAAAATGGACAGCCTGAAAGAAATGGACAAATTCCCTGATGATTATTGATGTTGAGTATCTTTTTACGTGCCTGCTGGTCATCTTTGTGTCTTCTTTGGAAAAATGTCTATTCAGATCCTCTGCCTATTTTTAAATCAGGTTTCTTGTTTTGTTGATATTGAGTTTATGAATTCTTTGCACATTTTGGATATTACTCTTTATCAGATATAACATTTACAAATATTTTCCTCCGTTCAGTATGTTGCATTTTTGTTTTGTTGATTGGTTCCTTCACTGTGCCAATGATTTGTAGTCCCTGTAGTCCCAGTTGTTTATTTTTAATTTATTTCCCTTCCCTGAGGAGATCTATCCAGAAAAATATTACTAAGACCAACATCAAAGAGCTTACTGCCTAGGTTGTCTTCTACAAGTTTTATGGTTTCTGGTCTTACATTTAGGTCTTTAAGCCATTTTGAATTTATTTTTCTACATGGTGTGAGAGAGAAGTCCAGCTTGATTCTTTTGCATGGAGTTGTTCAGTTTTCCCAGTACCACTTGTTGAAAAACTGTCTTTTCTCCATTGTATATTCTTGCCTCCTTTGTTGCATATGAATTGTCTATATAAGTGTAGGTTTACTTCTGGGTTTTCTATTCTTTTCTATTGATTTCTGTGTCTGTTTTTGTGCCAGTACCATGCTGTTTTGATTATTGTAGCTCTGTAATATAATCTGAAGTCTGGGAGCATGATACCTCCAGCCTTGTTCTTTTTACTCAAGATTGCTTTGGTTATTTGCGTTCTTCTGTGGTTCCACAAAAATTTTAGAATCCTTTGTTATAGTTCTGTGAAAAAGGTCTTTGGTATTTTGATAGGGATTGCATTGAATCTGTAGTTTGCCTAGGGTGATATGGTATTTTAAGACAATTAAATTTTCTAATCCATGAACATAGTGTACCTTTCCATCTGTTTGTATCATCATCAACTTTCTTTCATTAATGTCTTACACTTTTCCAAGTGAAGGTCTTTCGCCTCCTTAGGTAGGTTTATTCCTAGCTATTTTATTCTTTTTGATGTGATGGTAAATAGGATTGTCTCCTTGATTTCTCTTTCTGATCTTTCATTGTTATTGTATAGAAATGCAAGAGATTTCTTTGTATTAATTTTGTATCCTGTAAATTTATTGAATTCATTGATGAGCTATAGTAGTTTTCTCGTAGCATCTTTAGGATTTTCTATGTATAGTGTCATGTCACCTGAAAAGTGACAGTTTTAGTTTTTCCTTTCTGAATTGGAATTCTTTTATTTCTTTTTCTTCTCTGATTGCTGTGGCTAGGACTGCCAAAACTATGTTGAATAAACGTGGTGACAATGGACATCCTTGTCTTGTTCCTGATCTTACAGGGAATGCTTTCAGCTTTTCACCATTGAGAATGATGTTAGCTGTGTGGGTTTGTCATTTATGGCCTTTATTATGTTGAGGTAATTTCCCTCTATTCTCACTTTCTGGAGAGTTTTTATCATAAATAGGTGTTGAATTTTGTCAAAAGCTTTTTCTTCATTTGTTAAGGTGATCTTATGATTTTTATACTTCTATTTGTTAATGTGGTGTACCACATTGATTGATTTGAGGATATTCAAACATCCTGGTATGCCTGGGATAAATCCCACTTAATCATGGTGTATGATCCTTTTAATGTATTGTTGAATTCAGTTTGTTAGTATTTTGTTGAGGATATTTTCATTTGTGTTTATCAGTGATATTGGCCTGTAATTTTCCTTTTTTAAAATATATTTGTCTAGTTTTGGTATCAGGGTGATTCTGGCCTCATAAAACGAGTTTAGAAGCATTCCTTTTTTTGGCAGTTTTTGGAATATTTTAAGGAAAATAGATGTTAACTCTTCCTTAAATGTTTGGTAGAAATCCCCTGTGAAACCATCTGGTCCTGGACTTTTGTTTGTTGGGAGTATTTTTGTTACTGATTCAATTTCATAATTGGTAATTGGTCTGTTCATATTGTCTATTTCTTCCTGGTTCAGTCATGGAAGACTGTATGTATCTACGAATTTTTCCACTTCTACTAGGTTGTCCATTTTATTGCCATATAATTGTTCATAGTAATCTCTTATGATCCTATGTATTACTGTGGTATCCATTGTAACTTCTCCTTTTTCATTTCTAATTTTATTGATTTGGGCCCTCTTCCTTTTTTTCTTGATGAATCTGGTTAAAGAATTATCAATTTTGTTTATCTTTTGAAAGAATCAGCTCTTAGTTTCATTGATCTTTTCTATTTCTTTCAGTCTCTGTTTCATTTATCTCTGCTCTGAACCTCATAATTTATTTTCTTCTACTAACTTTGGGTTTTGTTTGTTCTTCTTTTTTAGTTCCTTTAGGTATTTTTTATTTCCTCCTTGATTTCTTCAGTGATCCATTGTTTGTTTAGTAGTATATTGTTTAGCCTCCACGTGTTTGTGTTTTCTGCAGTTTTTTTCTTGTAGTTGATTTCTAGTCTCATAGCATGTGGTCAGAAAAGAGGCTTGATATGATTTCAATTTTCTAAATTTACTGTGACTTGTTTCATGGCCTAGCATGAGATTTATTCTGGAGAATGTTCCATGTCAAATTTAAAAGAATGTGTATTCTGTTTCTTTGGGATGGAATGTTCTATATCTATCTATTAAGCCCATTTGGTCTAATGTGTTGTTTTAAGGCCCGTGTTTCCTCCATGTGAATGATCTGTTCATTGAAGTAAGTAGGGTGTTAAAGTTCTCTACTATTATTGTGTTACTCTAAATTTCTTCCATTATGTTTGTTAATATTTGGTTTATGTATTTAGCTGATCCCATGTTGGGTGCATATATCTCTACAATTGTTGTATCTTCTTGGATTGATCCCTTGATCATTCTGTAATGTCCTTTTTTTCTTGTTACAGTCTTTGTTTTAAAGTCTATTTTGCCTGATATAAGTATTGCCACCCAGCTTTCTTTTAATTTCCATTTACATGGAATGCCTTTTTACATCACCTCACTTTCAGTCTATGTGTGTCTTTAGATCTGAAGTGAATTTCTTGTAAGCAGCACACATATTGGTCTTGTTTTTACATCTATTCAGCCAATCTTTGTCTTTTGATTGGAGCATTTAGTCCATATACATTTAAAGTAATTATTGATAGGCATGTACTTATTGACATTTTAATTGCTTTGGATGTGGTTTTTTTTTTTTTTTTGTACTTCCTTTTTGTTCCTTTCTTCTTCTTTTGCTCTCTTCCCTTGTGATTTGGTGACGATCTTCAGTGTTATGTTATGTTTGGATTACTTTCTCTTTTTTGTGTGTGCGTCTATTATAGATTCTTGTTTTGTGGTTACCATGAGGTTTATACACAGCAATCTATTTAAATAAGTAATTATTTTAAGTTGCTGATCTATTCAGTTCAAGTGCACTTTAATAACCCTGCATGTTTACTCTTCTTCTCCATGTTTACTGGGTTTTCTTTCTTTCTTTTTTTTTTTTTAGTTTTCAGATTTTTTTTTTTTACATCTTTATTGGAGTATAACTGTTTATACTGGTGTGTTAATTTCTGCTTTATAACAAAGTGAATCAGTTATACATATACATATGTTCCCATATCTCTTCCCTCTTGCATCTCCCTCCCTCCCACCCTGCATATCCCACCCCTCTAGGTGGTCACAAAGCACTGAGCTGATCTCCCTGTGCTATGCAGCTGCTTCCAACTAGCTATCTATTTTACGTTTGGTAGTGTATATACGTCCATGCCACTCTCTCACTTTGTCACAGCTTACCCTTCCCCCTCCCCATATCCTCAAGTCCATTCTCTAGTAGGTCTGTGTTTTTATTCCTGTCTTACCCCTAGGTTCTTCATGACATTTTTTTCCTTAAATTCCATATATATGTGTTAGCATACGGTATTTGTCTTTCTCTTTCTGACTTACTTCACTCTGTATGACAGACTCTAGGTCCAACCACCTCATTACAAATAGCTCAATTTCGTTTCTTTTTATGGCTGAGTAATATTCCATTGTATATATGTGCCACATCCTTATCCATTCATCTGTCCATGGACACTTAGGTGGCTTTCATGTCCTGACTATTGTAAATAGAGTTGCAATGAACATTTTGGTACATGACTTTTTTGAATTATGGTTTTCTCAGGGTATATGCCCAGTAGTGAGGTTGCTGGGTTATATGGTAGTTCTATTTGTAGTTTTTTAAGGAACCCCCATACTGCCATGTTTACTGTTTTGACATGATATTTTACATCTTTTTTGTTTTGTGTATCCCATAACTACTTATTGTGGATATAGATGACTTTATTACTTTTCTCTTTTAACATTCCTACTAGCTTTATAAGTGGTTGATTTACTACCTTTACTCTATATTTACCTTTTCTGATGAGATTTTTCCTTTCAGAGATTTCATGTTTCTAGTTGTGGTCTTTTCTTTTTCCACTTAATAGAAGTCCATTTATCATTTCTTGTAAAGCTTGTTTGGTGGTGCTGAATTCTTCATTTTTTGCTTGCCTGTAAAACTTTCAATCTCTCCATCAAATCTGAATGAAAGCCTTAGGTAAAGTATTCTTGGTTGTAGGCTTTTCCCTTTCATCACTTTAAATATATCATGCCACTCTATTCAGGCCTGCAAGGTTTCTGCTGAAAATTCAGCTCACAGCCTTATGGGAGTTCCCTTGTACATAGCTCATCCTTTTTTCTTTGTTGCTTTTAATATTCTCTCTTTATCTTTAATTTATCCCATTTTAGTTACAATGTGTCTTGGTGTGGTCTGTTTTGGGTTGATCCTGTTTGGGACTCTCTGTGATTCTTGGACCTGGATTCTTTTCTTTTCCCAGGTTAGAGAAGTTTTCAGCTACTATATCTTCAAATATGTTCTCTGCCTTTTCTATTTCTCTGTTCTCCTTCTGGGACCCTACATATGAACAAGTTTTGTTCCAAGAGTGTGTTCATAAGTCCTATTTTTTCATAAGTCCAACAGAGTTAACCTAGGTACCCAATTAACACAATCAGCTATATAGTGCTGTACTGTAATAGGTTTATAATAATTTTCACACAAATAATACATAAAAAGCAAATAAACCAAAAAATAAAAAGAAAATTTTTAATCTCGCAGTATAGTACCTTGAAAAGTACATTAGTACAGTAAAACAGCTGGCATACAGGGGCTGGCATCAAGTGAAGAGGTAAGAAGAGTTACTGACTGCAGGAGAGAGAGGAGGTGGGAGATGGTAGAGCTGAAGGATCATCAGCAATAGGAGATGGAGGGCAAGCTGCAATTTCACTCATGCCTGACGTTGATGGAACACACATTCACATCCTTGAAATTTCACACCTTGAAACTTCGTATGTAGGAGACTTACTGTAATGTGAATTTTAGTATACTTGATGTTGTCCCAGAGGTATCTTAAACTGCCCTCATTTCTTTTTCTTTTTTTTTTTTTCTTTTTCCTTTGGTGGATTACTCTACATTGACTACTTTTTATTCCAAAGTTGCATTTACCCATCTGCAGGTGGCATTATGTAGCAACCCTCTTACCTGCTTATCACACCACTGATGTCCAACCAGCCTGTTGCCTATTCAGCAAGCAAGTACAAGGTGCCTTCCACTGCCAGCAAGGACATCAGCAAAATCTCCAAAACAGAAATAGTGGGGGTACATTCTCATCACCTGTTCTTACTCTGGCTTGGAGTAAGAAATCAACAAATGATGAAATAAGGGTAACTTTGGTCCTCCCCAGTCTCTCATCTAGGTGTTTTCAACCGCATATTCTACTTTCATCATCAAGGGATTTCAGAGACCTTCAAAAGTCATTCAGTCCATACTGTACAAGCCAGGCAACACTCCCTGCAGAGAGAAGTACAGCAGTCTTATACTTAAAGTTCTCCATTAAACTAAAACACCTCAGTGGACAAAAATAGTCCTGAAAGAGAGAATTATTTTGGTATCTAACTTGAACGCTATTTTTTTCTCATTAGTTTTCTCTTTTATACATACTAGCATATACATGTCAATCTCAATCTCCCAGTTCATCCCACCCCCCTCCCCCTTTGTGTCAATACATTTGTTCTCTACATCTGTCTCTATTTCTGCCTTGCAAATAGGTTCATCTGTACCATTTTTCTAGAGTCAACATATATGCATTAATATACGATATTTGTTTTTCTCTTTCTTACATCACTATGTATAACAGTCTCTAGGTCCATCCACATTTCTGCAAATGGCACAATTTCATTCGTTCTTATGGCTGCGTATATTCCATTGTATATATGTACCACATCTTCTTTATTCATTCCTCTGTTGATGGACATTTAGGTTGCTTCCATGTTCTGACTACTGTAAATAGTGCTGCAATGAACATTGTGGTGCATGTATCTTTTGGAATTATGGTTTTCCCTGGGTATACATTCAGAATTGAGATTGATGGGTCATATGGTAGTTCTATTTTTAGTTTTTCCAGGAACCTCCATACTGTTCTCCATAGTGGCTGTATCAATTTACATTCCCACCAACAGTGTAAGAGAGTTCGCTTTTCTCCACTTCCTCTCCAGTATTTATTGTTTGTAGATTTTTTGATGATGGCCATTCTGACTGGTGTGAGGTGATACCTCATTGTAGTTTAGATCTGCATTTCTCTAATAATTTGTGATGTTGAGCATGTTTTCAAGTGCCTCTTGGCCATCTGTGTGTCTCCTTTGGAGAAATGTCTATTTCGGTCTTCTGCCCATTTTTGGATTGGGTTGTTTGTTTTTTTGATATTGAACTGCATGAGCTGCTTGTAAATTTCAGAGATTAATTCTTTGCCAGTTGCTTCATTTGCAAATATTTTCTCCTATTCTGAGGGTTGTCTTCTCGTCTTGTTTATGGTTTCCTTTGCTTAAAAGCAAAAGCTTTTAAGTTTCATTAGGTCCCATTTGTTTATTTTTGTTTTTATTTACATTTCTCTGGGAGGTGGGTCAAAAAGGATCTTGCTGTGATTTATGTCATAGAGTGTTCTGCCTATGTTTTCCTCTAAGAGTTTGATAGTGTCTGGCCTTACATTTAGGTCTTTAATCATTTTGAGTCTATTTTTGTGTATGGTGTTAAGGACTGTTCTAATTTCATTCTTTTACATGTAGCTGCTCATGCAGCTCAATATCCAAAAAACAAACAACCCAATCCAAAAATGGGCAGAAGACCTAAATAGACATTTCTCCAAAGAAGACATACAGATGGCCAACAAGCACATGAAAGACTGCTCAATATCATTAATCATTAGAGAAATACAAATCAAAACTACAATGAGGTATCACCTCACACCAGTCAGAATGGCCATCATCAAAAAATCTACAAACAATAAATACCGGAGAGGGTGTGGAGAAAAGGAACCCTCTTGCACTGTTGGTGGTAATGTAAATTGATACAGCCACCATGGAGAACAGTATGGAAGTTCCTTAAAAAACTAAAAATAGAACTACCATATGACCCAGCAATCCCACTACTGGGCACACACCCTGAGAAAACCATAATTCAAAAAGAGTCATGTACCACAATGTTCACTGCAGCACTATTTACAACAGCCAGGACATGGAAGCAACCTAAGTGTCCATTGACAGATACAGATGAATGGGTAAAAAAGATGTGGCACATATATACAATGGAATATTACTCAGCCATAAAAAGAAACGAAATTGAGTTATTTGTAGTGAGGTGGATGGACCTAGAGTCTGTCATACAGAGTGAAGTAAGTCAGAAAGAGAAAAACAAATATCATATGCTAACACATATGAATCTAAGTTTAAAAATCTTTAAAAAAAAAAGGTTATGAAGAACCTAGAGGCAGGACATGAATAAAGACACAGACATAGAGAATGAACTTGAGGACATGGGGAGGGGGAAGGGTAAGCTGAGACGAAGTGAGATAGTGGCATTGACATATATACACTACCAAATGTAAAATAGATAACTAGTAGGAAATCCATGTTGCCATAAGTGGCAACATTTAATTCTTTTCTACAGCTGAGTAAAATTCCATTGTTTATATATGTCAGGGGTCCCCAACCCCCGGGGCCACAGACAGCTACCTGTTAGGAACCAGACTACACAGCAGGAGGTGAGTGAGGTGCACAGCAGGTGAGCGACCAAAGCTTCATCTGCTGCTCCCCATTGCTCTCCATCGCTCTCATTATCACCTGCACCATCCGCTGCCCCACAGTCTGTGGAAAACTTGTCTTTCATGAAACCAGTCCCTGGTGCCAAAAAGGTTGGGGACTGCTGATATATACCACATCTTCTTAAGCCAGTCATCTCTTGATGGGCACTTGGGTTGATTCCATGTCTTGGCAATTGTAAATAGTGCTGCTATGATCATTGAGGTGTATGTATCTTTTCAAATTAGTGTTTTCATTTTCTCTGGATATGTAACCAGGAGTGGAATTACTGGATCATATGAAAGTTCTATTTTTATTTTTTTGAGGACCCTCCATACTGTTTCCATAGTGGCTGCACAATTTCATTCCCACCAACAATGTACAAAGATTCCCTTTTCTCCACATCCTATCCAACATTTGTTGTTTGTAGACATTTGATGATAGCAATTCTGAGGTGATATTTCATTGTGGTTTTGATTTGCATTTCTCTAATAACTAGCAGTGTTCAGTGTCTTTTCATGTACTTGTTAGCTATCTGTATATCTTCTATAGAAAAATGTCTATTCAGATCTTCAGCCCATTTTTTCATTGGGTTGCTTGGGTTTTTTTGATATTGAGTTGTTTGTATATTTTGGATATTAACCCCTTGTTGGCCATATTATTTGCAAATAAATTCTCCCATTCAGTAGGTTGTCTTTTCATTTTGTCAATGATTTCCTTTGTTGTGCAAAAATGTTTAAGTTTAATTAGGTCCCATTTGTTTATTTTTGTCTTTATTTCATTTGCCTTAGTAGACAGATCCAAGAAAATATTGCTATGATTTATGTCAAAAAGTTTTCTGCCTATGTACTCTTCTAGGACTTTTATGGTTCTGTTCTTACATTTAAGTCTTTAAAGCATTGTGAGTTTGTTTTTGTATATGATGTGAGGGAAGATTCTAATCTCATTGTTTTACATATGGCTGTCCAGTTTTCCCAGTTTCCCAGAGGCCCGCGTACCGCAAAAAAAAAAAAAAAAAAAGAATTTTAGGATTATTAGTTATAGTTCTGTGAAAAAGTCATGGGTATTTTGATAAGGATTGCACTTAATCCTTAGATTGCTTTGGGGAGTATGGACATTTTAACAGTATTAATTCCTCCAATTCATGAACACATTTCCATTTCTTTGTACCATCTTCACTTTCCTTCATCAACATTTTATAGTTTTCAGCATACAGATCTTTCACCTCCTTGGTTAAGTTTATTACTAGGTATTTCATTCTTTTTGATGTGACTTTTTTTTTTTTTTTTGCGGTATGTGGGCCTCTCACTGTTGTGGCCTCTCCAGTTGTGGAGCACAGGCTCCGGACACACGGGCTCAGTGGCCATGGCTCACGGGCCTAGCCGCTCCGTGGCATGTGAGATCTTCCCGGACTGGGGCACGAACCTGTTTCCCCTGCAACGGCAGGCGGACTCTCAACCACTGCGCCACCAGGGAAGCCCCTGATGTGACTTTAAATGGGATTTTTTTCTGCTTCCTTTTCCTGATAGCTCATTATTAGTGTATAGAAAAGCAATAGATTTATGTATATTGATCTTGTGTCCTGCAACGTTGCTGAATTAATTTATTATTTCTAATAGTTTTGGGGTGGAGACTTTAAGATTGTCTATATAAAATATAATGTCATCTGCAAATAGCAGCAGTTTAACCTCTTCCCTTCTTATTTGGGTGCCTTTTACTTCTTATCTTGTCTGATTGCTGTGGCTAGAACTTCCAAATCTATGTTAAGTAGAAGTGGTTAGAGTGAGCATCCTTGCCTTGTTCCTGAGTTTAGTGAGAAAACTTTCAACTTTTCATCATTAAGCATTATATTGGCTGTGAGTTTGTTGTAAATGGCCTTTATTATGTTGAGATATGTTTCTCTGTACCCACTTTGATGAAAGTTTTTATCATGAATGGATGTTGAATTTTGTCAGATGCTTTTTCTGTGTCTATTGAGATGATTGTGTGATTTTCATCCTTGCTTTTGTTAATGTGGTATATCACATTGATTGATTTGTGAATGCTGAACCACGCTTGTATCCCTGGAATAAATCCAACTTGATCATGCTGTATGATCCTTTTTATGTATTGTTGTATTTGTTTTGCTAATATTTTGTTGGGGTTTTTTGCATCTATATTCATCAGATATTGGCCTGTAATTTTCCTTTTTTTTGTAGTGTCTTTGTCTGGTTTTGGTATCAGGGTAATGGTGGCCTCATAAAATTAATTTGGGAGTGTTCCGTCATCTTTGATTTTTTGAAAAGTTTGAGAAGGATTAGGTATTAGTTCTTCTTTATATGTTTGGTAGAATTCCCCTGTTATCTGTCTGATCCTGGACTTTTGTTTTCTAAGAGTTTTTTAAATTTCAAATTCAATTTCACTTCTAGTGATCAGTCTGTTCAAATTGTCTGTTTCTTCTTGAATCGGTCTTGGCAGAACTTTATGTTTCTAGAAATTTGTCCATCTCTTCTAGGTTGTCCAATTTGTTGGCATATAGCTGTTCATAGTATTCTCTTACGATTTTTTGTATTTCTGTGGTATCAGTTGTTATTTCTCCTGTATGATTTTTTATTTTATTTGGGTCCTCTCTCTTTTTCTCTTGGTGAGCCTGGCTAAAGGTTTATCAATTTTTGTCTGCCTTTAAAAAAAAAAAACTCTTGGTTTCATATATCTTTTCTATTGTTTTTTATCTCTATTTTATTTATTTCTGCTCTGATCTTTATAATTTCCTTCCTTCTGCTGACTTTGGGTTTTGTTTGTCCTTCTTTTTCTAATTATTTTAGGTGGTAGATTAGGTTGTTTATTTTAGATTTTTCTTCTTTCTTGAGGGTGGCCTGTATCACTATGAACTTCCCTCTTAGAACTCTCATAGATTTTGGAAAGTTGTGTTTTCATTTTCATTCATCTCAAGGTATTTTCTGATTTCTTCATTGACTCATCGATTTTTTTAGTAGCATGTTGTTTAGTCTCTACATGCTTGTTCTTTCCCCATTTTTCTTTCCCTAGTTGATTTCTAGTTTCATACCATTTGGGTCACAAAAAATGCTTGATATAATTTCTATCCTCTTAAATTTGTTGAGGCCTCTTTTGTGACTAAGCATGAGATCTATCCTGAAGAAGCTTCCATGTACACTTGGAGAGAATGTGTATTCTGCTGGTTTTTGATGTAAAGTCCTGTAGCTATTAATTAAGTCCAACTGATCTATTGTGTCATTTAAGACCACTGTAGCCTTATTGCTTTTCTGTCTGGATGATCTGTCTGTTGATGTCAGTGGGGGTGTTAAAGTCCCCTACAATTATTATATTATCATCAATTTCTCCCTTTATGTCTCTTAGTATTTGCTTTACATATTTAGGTGCTCCTGTACTGGGTGTTTATATGTTAACAAGTGTAATATACTCTTCTTGTATTGATCCTATTATCATTACATAATGCCCTTCTTTGTCTTTCATTATTGACTTTGTTTTAAAGTCTATTTTGTCTTATATGAGTATTGCTAACGCTGCTTTCTTGTCATTTCTGTTTCCATGAAATACCAACTTCATTCTGTGAGGTCATCATTACCCTGATACCAAAACCAGACAAAGACATGAAAAAAAGTAATATTACAGGTCAATATATCTGATGTTTATAGATGCAAAATTCCTCAACAACACATTAGCAAAGTAAATTCAATCATATGCTATAATCAAATGGGATTTATTAAATATTCCCAAATCAATCAATGCAGTACACCACATTAACAATAGAAAGGATAAGAATCACATGATTGCCTCAATAGATGTAGGAAAAGTATCTGACAAAATTCAACATCCATTCATGATAAAAACTCTCAACAAAGTTGCTATAGAGGGAACATATCTCAACATAATAAAGGCCATTTTTGACAAACCTATAGATAATATCATATTCAATGGTGAAAAGCTAAAGCTTTTCCTCTAAAATCAGGAACAAGACAAGGATGCCCATTCTTACCATTTCTATTTAATGTTGCAATCAGACCAAAAAAAAAAAAAAAGAAAGAAAGAAATAAAAGGCATACAAATTGGAAGGAAAGATGTATAACTGTCACTATTTATAGATTACATGATATTTTATATGGAAAACCCTAAAGTCTGCATCAAAACATTATTAGAACTAATAAATGAATTCCGTACAGTTGCAGGAGACAAGATTAATATACATAAATCTATTGCTTTTCTATACACTAATAATAAACTATCAGAAAAAGGAAGCAAGGAAACAATCCCATTCGCAAAAAGAATGAAATACCAAAGAATAAACTTAACCAAGGAGGTGAAGGATGTATACTCTGAAAACTATAAAATGCTGATGAAGGAAACTGGAGACAATACAAAGAGATGGAAAGATATCCCTTGTTCATGAATTGAAAGAATTAATATTGTTAAAATGTCCATACTCCTCAAAGCAATCTAAGAATTGAGGGCAATCCCTATCAAAATACCCATAACATTTTCCACTATAACAAATAATCCTAAAATTTATACGGAATTACAAAAGACCCCAAATAGCCAAAGCAATCTTGAGAAAAATGAACACAGTTAGAGGTATCATGCTCCCTGACTTTATACTATACCATAAAGCTATAGTAGTCAAAAGAGTACTGGCACAAAGAGAGACACATAGATTAATGGAACAGAATAGAAAGCTCAGAAATTAACCCATGCACCTATGGTCAATTAATCTACGACAAAGGAGACAAAAATATACAATGGGGAAAAGAGAGTCTCTTCCATATGTGGTGTTGGGGAAACTGGACAGCTACATGTAAAAGAATAAAATTAGAACATTTTTTCAAACTGTATAAAAAAAACAAACTCAAAATGGATTAAAGACCTGAAAATGTAAGACCAGAAACCATAAAACTCCTAGAAGAAAACATACGCAGTACACTCTATGACATAAGTCTTAGCAATATTTTGGGGGATCTGTCTTCTCAGGCAAGGGAAACAAAAGCAAAAATAAACAAATGGGACCAAATTAAACTTAAAAACTTTTGTACAGTGAAGGAAACCATAGACAAAACAAAAAGACAACCTACTGAATGGGAGATAATATTTGCAAATGATATGTCCAATAAGGGGTTGGTATCCAAAATACACAAAAAGCTCATACAACTCTGTATCAAAGAAACAAACAACGCAATCAAGAAATGGGCAGGGCTTCCCTCGTGGCGCAGTGGTTGAGAGTCCGCCTGCCGATGCAGGGGACACGGGTTCGTGTCCCGGTCCGGGAAGATCCCACATGCCGCGGAGCAGCTGGGTCCGTGAGCCATGACCGCTGAGCCTGCGTGTCCGGAGCCTGTGCTCCGCAACGGGAGAGAGCACAGCAGTGAGAGGCCCGCGTACCGCAAAAAAAAAAAAAAAAAAAAAAAAAAAGTCTACAAATAATAAATGCTGGAGAGTGTGTGGAGGAAAAGGAATCCTCCTACAATGTTGGTGGAAATGTAAATTTGTACAGCCACTATGGAGAACAGTATGGAGGTTCCTTTAAAAAACTAAAAATAGAGCTACCTTATGATCCAGCAATCCCACTCCTGGGCATATATCTGGAGAAACCATAATTCAAAAAGACATGCACCCCAACGTTCATTGTAGCACTATTTACAATAGCCCGGCCAAGGAAGCAACCTAAATGGCCATCGACAGATGAATGGATAAAGAAGATATGGTAGGTTGCTTCCTTGCAGCCGTGAGCTTTGGAGGCCAGGAGCGGTGGAACTCGGGCGGGCTGAGATCTGTGCTGGGAAGGGCGCCGGACTTGTATCGGAGCAGCACTTAGGAGACACGGTGCAGTTGAACAGAGCCATCATGAGGACGACAGCCCTAGGGCCCATTCACTTGCTGGAGCTCTGTGACCAGAAGCTCATGGGGCTTGTCTACAACGTGGACAATAAGGACATAGTGTGGCTGGAGGAGATCGAGGAGGAGGCCGAGCGCACGTTCACCAGAGAATTCAGCAAAGAGCCCGAGCTGATGCCCAAAACACCTTCTCAGAAGAACCGACGGAAAAAGAGACGGATTTCTTATGTTCAGGATGAAAAGAGAGACCCCATCCGGAGAACGCTGTCCCACAGAAAGACGCGGAGCAGCCGTCAGAGCTCCCGGCGCCTCCGTAACAAGGACAAGCTGGCCACAGTGGTGGGGGAGAACGGCTCCGTCCTGCGGCGGGTGACCCGTGCGGCGGCCGCAGCTGCAGCGACCTCCGCGGCAGCCGCTCCTTCGCCCACCCCTGAATCTCCCACGGTGCTGACCAAGAAGCCCAAGGACAGCCTGGCCCTGTGCCAGCTGGTACCCGTGGTGGAGACTGGCATCAGCGAGCGCCGGAGCGCTGAGCAGCACCTCAGCCAGCTCCAGTCTGCCCAGGCTCCGTCCCCCACCCCGGCTCCGGCCACGGCTTCGGCCTCCCATATCACCTTGACCTCGGAGGACGACTCAACACCCCAGAAGTCAGAGGCTGAGAGACTGGAGTCTGTCCCCGTGAGCTCCCTGATAACTACACCCCAGGACCCCAAGAGCCGAGGGGGCGGGGCAGAAAGGTCCGCCTCCAAGCTCAGAATTGCCGCGACCTCCCCAGGCCCGCAGGACTCACCCAGCTCTCTGGCCTCCCCGTGGCGGGAGCGGGTGCTGGCTCCCATCCTGACAGATAACTTCTCCACGCCCACGCGCTCCCATGTGGGCCGCGGATCGGTGCGGCGCAGCCTGATCGCCCCGTCCTCCCCGGGGCCCCAGGTCTCGCTGGCCCAGAATTACTCCCTGGTTTCCAAAGAGGAGAGCACCGTCCGAAGATCAAGCAGAAGGATTGCCAGGAAGGCCACCAAAGAGCCGGCCGCCTCATCTGCCACAGTTACCTGGAGAGGCTCCTGCATGTCGAGGTGCCCCAGAAAGCGAGCCCCAAGGCGGAGGAGCCCAGCAAGGAAGCTGAGCCGGAGAGGACGGCCGAGCCGGAGGTCCCCAAAGCAATGGCAGTGCCTTGCGGCTCCGCAGTGCCACCAAGATCGCCATTAGCATGCCCGGCTCGCAGCCTGCAGCCGGCGGCCAGGGAACGCCCTCTAAAGGGTGGCGGGAGGCCGAGACTGACCAAGCAGATGGCCCCCAAGGAGCCGCCTCCGAGTGTCAGGAGGAAGCGCAGCTACAAGCAGGCAGTGAGTGAGCTGGACGAGGAGCAGCAGCTGGGGGGTGAGGAGCTGCAGCCCCCCAGCAGCAAGACCCCTTCCCCGCCCTGTCCCGCCAGCAAGGTGGTGCGGCCCCTCCGGCCCCTCCTGTAGACCGTGCAGAGGAACGAGCTGCTCATGACCCCGACCTCGACCCCCAACAGCAGCATCATGAAATCCTTCATTGAAGCGCAACGCTCCCCTGCGCGTGGACCCCAAGGAGGAGCTGCAGCGGCTGGAGAACCTGCGGCGTTAGGAGGAGGCCGAGCAGCTCCGCGGGCAGAAGGTGGAGGACAAGCGGCGGCGGCTGGAGGAGGTGAAGCTGAAGCGTGAGGAGCGCCTCCCTAAGGCGCTGCAGGCCCGGGAACGGGTGAAAAGGATGAAGCAGGAGAAGGAACAGATCGAGCGGCAGTTTGCTCAAATCGACGAGAAGACGGAGAAGGCCAAAGAGGAGCGTCTAGCCGAGGAGAAGGCCAAGAAGATGGAGGGGGTGGAGGCGTTCAAGAGGCAGCAGGAGGAGGAGGCGCGGAGGCTCAGGTGGCTACAGCAGGAGGAGGAGGAGGAGGAGAGGCGCCCCCAGGAGCTGCTGCCGAAGAGGAAGGAGGAGGAGCGGGAGCGGCGGCGGGAGCGGGAGCGGAGGCGGGAGCGGCGGCGGGAGCGGGAGCGGCGGCGGGAGCGGCGGCGCGAGCGGGAGCGGGAGCGGCGGCGGAGCGGGAGAGGCTCCAGGCCCAGAGGGAGCTGCAGGAGAGGGAGAAGGCCCTGCGGCTACAGAAGGAGCGGCTGCAGAGGGAGCTGGAGGAGAAGAAGAAGGAAGAACAGCAGCGCCTGGCTGAGCAGCGGCTGCAGGAGGAGCAGGAGAAAAGCCAAGGAGGCCGCGGTGGCCAGCAAAAGCCTGAACGTGACCGTGGACGTGCAGTCTCCAGCTTGTACCTCGCATCAAATGACTCCACAGGGCACCGCCCCCCCCCAAGATCAACCCAGATAACTACGGGATGGATCTGAACAGCGATGACTCCCCTGATGACGAGGCCCATCCCCGGAAGCCCATCCCCAGCTGGGCCAGAGGCACCCAGCTTAGCCAGGCCACCATCCGGCAGTACTACCACCCCCGGAACCTCCTGCAGCTCTTCGGAACCATTCTCCCACTGGACTTGGAGGACATCTTCAAGAAGAGCAAGCCCCGCTACCATAAGCGCACCAGCTCTGCCGTGTGGAACTCGCCGCCCCTGCAGGGCACCAGGGTCCCTGGCAGCCTGGCCTACAGCCTGAAGAAGCACTGAGCCAGGTCCTCGGGCCTGCTCGGCAGCCTCAGCCTTCATCTGTGTCTATACGTCTGTGTCTCTGGTGCCATCCTGCCTGGTATCCTGTCGCTGAGGGTTCGGTCAAGTGTATATAAACGTCCTCTGTGTGCTACAGGGGGAAGGCGGCTCGGGCCTGCTGGGAGGCTGAGCTTGTTGGGTGTTCGGGGAAGACCCAGGCCCAGCCTTGCCTGGTCTGCTGACAGCACTCTGTAAATAGGTTGTTAGAGTTCAGCTGAATTTTAGCCTCTAGTGTTTGAGAGCTAGAGTAATAAAGTCTATTCCTTCAAGCCTGCTGTGAGTATCATGAAGACTGGGCTTCTCTTCAGAAAGCCCTGGACCCTGGCCCCGTCTCGGGCCGCTGGATGGGCTAGAGGAATAGGAACTGCTTATACTCCTGGGGTGTGCGTCAAGGTCTCCTGGGTCCCACCCCCAGAGATGCCGATGGAGTGGGTGATTCTGATGCCAGCCCTGGACAACCCTGAGAAACACTTCAGTTACTTTCATGTTGGGGCAGGTGACGATACTTCCTGTTTTTCTGGGGAGCGCCCTGCCTGTAAAGGGGGCCTCATTCCAGTGGTAAGACCTGGAGTTGAGGTCAGGAGAATTGGGCTCTTGACACAGCTCTGCCACTTAAGAGAGGCCCTCAGCCCCTCCACGCCTCAGGCTCCACCCACCCTTGCTGCACGGATGGTGAAAGGACTTAAGAACGTGGACGTGCTGCTGAAGCAGGAGATCTGGGTTAGGAAGGGAACATCTCTTGAAACTCCCTCAGGACCAGTACGTGCAAGTAGTTGAGATGTTTCTCCAACAAATCCAGGCAGCTGCTAATTAAATGTTTAGTGTCCATGGAAGCTGGCCCTGCCCCATCGCTGCCAACCATGTTTTAAACGTGCCACAGCTTCATCATCTCCTACTCCAGCCCCTGGAATGGGGGTTGGTGAATTTGGGCCTATGGGCCAAATCAAGTCGCAATCCATTTTTGTAAAGTTTCATTGGAACCCGCCCAGTAGAAATGAATACCTGTTGTCTCCGGCTGCTCTGCTGAGGGCAGAGTTAAGTAGTTACAACAGAGGCCTTATGGTTCGCAAAGCTGAGAATATTTACTGTGAACCTTTACAGAAAATGTTTGCTGACCCTGCTTTAGGACAAAATCAAGGCTGAATATAAGAGAGCTTTTTAAAATGAGTAAAGAGTGAATGCACACAACAGGCTGAAATCTAGAAGATTCCACCATGCAAAGAAAATCATTTTACAGTTCATTCAAATACGGTGCGAATTTAAATTTGTTCCATATGTTCTCTGATGAGAAACTGTTGTGTTGAGTCAACTGGTGAGTGTGTCTTTGCCTGAAACCACAATGTCAATGGGGAGCATATAGATGGATGTCCAGTTGTTCTAGAGCCATTTGTTTAAAAGACTATTCTTTTTCACTGAATTTCTTTTGTATCTTTGTCAAGAGTCAATCAGCCATATTTGTATGGGTCTATTTCCAGACTTTGTATTCCCTTTCATTGATCTATGGGTCTCTCCTTTTACCAATACCACATGGCCAAGATTACTGTAGCTTGTATAAGTCTTAAAAATCTGGTAGTGAGGCTTCCCTGGTGGCGCAGTGCTTGAAGGTCCGCCTGCCGATGCAGGGGACACAGGTTCGTTCCCTGGTCCTGGAGGATCCCACATGCCGCGGAGCGGCTGGGCCCCTGAGCCATGGCCACTGAGCCTGCGCGTCCGGAGCCTGTGCTCTGCGGCGGGAGAGGCCGCAACAGTGAGAGGCCCGCGTACCGAAAAAAAAAAAAAAAAAATCTGGTAGTGCGATTTCTCCATCTTTATTCTTTTCAAAATTATTTTGGCTTTTCTATCAATTTTGCCTTTCTGTATAAATTTTAGAATCTGCTTATCTATACAAAAACACTGCTGGGATTTTGATTGAAATTACATTAAATCTATATAAGTTTGGGGAGAATTCACATGTTTATAATAGTGAGGCTACTAATCCATGAACATGATATATCTCTTCACTTATTTACATCTTTGGTTTCTTTTATCAGCATTCTGTAATTTCAGCATGCAGATCCTATATAAGTTTTGTTAGATTTATAGCTAAGTATTTATTTTCTTGGAGCTGTTATAAATGGTATTGTCCTTCTAAAAAAAAAAAGAAGATATGGTATATATATACAACGGAATAGTACTCAGCCATACAAAGAATGAAATAATGCCATTTGCAGCAACATGGATGGACCTAGAGATTATCACACTAAGTGAAGTAAGCCAGACAAACATGTGATATTGTTTATATGTGGAATCAAATAAATGAACTTATGTACAAAACAGAAGTAGACTTACAGACACAGAAAACAAAGTTATGGTTACCAAAGGGGAAAGGGAGAGAAGAATAAATTAGGAGGTTGGGATTAACACGTATACACTACTATATGTAAAATAGATAACCAACAAGGACCTACTGTATAGCACAAGGAACTATACTCAATATTTTGTAATAACCTGTAAGGGAAAAGAATCTGAAAAATAATATATGTGTATATAGATATATGTGTGTATACAACTGAATCACTTTGCTGTACACCTGAAACTAACACGACGTTGTAAATCAACTATACTTCAAATTTTTTTAATTAAAATGAATCTGAGAGATCAAAGTGAAAAAAAAGTGGGCAGAATACCTGAATAGACATCTTTCCAAAGAAGACATACAGATGGCCAACAGGCACACGAAAAGATGCTCAACGTACTAACCATCAGGGAATAGCAAATCGAAAGCACAATGAGATATCACTTAATACCTGTCAGAGCAGCTATCATCAAAAGACCAAAAATAGCAAGTGTTGGCAGGATGTGGAGAAAAGAGAACCCTAATACACTGTTGACAGTTATGTAAATTAACACAGCCACTACGGAAAACAGTGTGGAGGTTCCTCAAAAAACTAAAAATCCAGCTATTCCATCATGGGTATATATCTGAAGAAAACAAAGGCCATAATTCAAAAAGATACATGCACTCCATGTTCATAGCAGCATTATTTACAATTGCCAAGATTTGGAAGCAAACTAAGTGTCCATCAATGGTTGAATGAATAAAGAAGATGTGATATATATATATATAGTTATATATATAGGTATATATATATATATATACACACACATATAATTATATATCTAGTTATACATATAATTATATACCTAGTTATAGACATAGGTATAGATAGCTATAAAATGGAATAATACTCAGCCATAAAAAGAATGACGTTTTTCCATTTGTAACAACATGGATGGATCTGGAGAGTTTTATGCTGAGTGAAATAAGTCAGAGAAAGACAAATAGTACATGTTTTCATGTATCTGTGGAATCTAAAAACAAACGAATGTAATAAAACAGAAACAGACTCACAAATACAGAGAATAAACTAGTGGTTACCAGTAGGAAAGGAGGTAGAGGGAGAGGCAATATGGGGTAGGGGATTAAGAGGTACAAAATACAAGGTATAAAATAAATAAGATACAATATAATATGTTGCACGGAGACTATAGCCAATATTTTATAACAACTTCAAACGGAGTATAATCTACATAAATATCAAATAACTATGTTGTACACCTAAAACTAGCATAATACTGTAAATCAACTATACTTCAATTTAAAAAAAAAGTATTCCCTGTCTGTGTGACTTTGCCGAACATCGGAGTAGACCAGGAAGGAGGGTGTTTTGAAAAACAAGAATGGGGGTCGGAGACCTGTCTAGGTGGAGCTTGTCTATTTCCACAGGTTTGTAGCTCAAAGAACTCTGTGTGGCCTGAGGCAGGGCAGTTGTCTGGTACCCACTGAAAACTGGGTCTGACATTGTGAGCAGTGGCAGAGGTCAGTTATTTAAGAAGGCTTCCCACCTGCTAGTGGAGGTAAGATGAGAGCAGGTCCAGGTCAGCTTAAATGGAGAGCACTGAGAGAGATGCATCTCCTCTAGATGTCATGTCATGGATTGCCATGTGCCAAACAAGCAGAGGGTTTGAGACTGTTTCACATTCCATAGTATGAGGCTCTGGAGCCCCTTGAGAAGGAGCTGTGTGACATAAGGCAAAGTGAGGCAGCAAGACAAGACTGTTGGCCAAAAAAGGCTGAGAGTGACACGGTCCCATCTCTTCATTGCATGTCAGCCCACTCTACATTGATGCTTCCAGTGTTTGGAATGTTCAAATGCTCATTCCCTCCTTCACTCCTCTCCCTACACTCTTACCACAAAGCCAGACTATTTTCCTTGAATTTTTCCTGATAGAAGGGGTATGACAATCAACCTTGAAAATGTTTAATTACTTTATTCATTCACTGTAACTTTAAAATCACTTCAGTTCCTGTCTAGCATGGAATGGAGGCAGACAACAAGGTAATTCAGTGTGAGCTCACTGCCATGGCTATTTGGAACTCCTGAAGCAACAGGCAGAATGCTACTTCCAGGGAAAGTGTGACTTCCTGTGGGGAGGGAGGGAGGGAAGAATAGAAAGGGAGAGAAGGAGAATATTCTTTTTATAAATCTTGTAGAGGCCTTGTTGTATAAATGTGAATACGTGAATTTGCTAATTTTCAGTAAGGCAGAAGTTGATAGAAAAAAGAACAAATGTGAAGTGAATTTACACCAGAGGCCCTAGAAGGTGGGAAGTATAAAGACAAGATGTGGTTGGAGAAAAGGGGATAGGGAGGATGAATCAAAGGAAGGGGAAAAAAAGAATCTAGGAAAAAACAGTCAGTTCAGTTTGGGGAGAGAGGTGTTGGAACCACATGTGTGTGCCGTGTAACCGGATGTAGAACTGCCAGGGTGTGGATTGGGGTTGGATGTCCATCACTTTCGGACCATAAAAGAGAGCAATAGAACAAGGAATGGTAGGTCAGACTAGCTGTTTCAGGTGAGGCCTCGCCCAAGACTTTGATGAAATCCCCAGGTAGGTGGCCATGGGGCTCAGGGCTACAGTTTCAGAAGCTCAGGTTTCTTGATCTGTTCATAAATCTGAGGAAGCAATGCAACCAAAGTCCCCAAGAGACTATGTAAATGAAAATTCCACTCCCTGACAATTCACACTACTGTCAGCAGAGGGCGCCCCTGCCCAATGAAGACCAAATGCAAATTAAAAACTTGTTTCAAGGCAGTTAATCTGGGCAGTAGGGTTACGGATGAACTTTGTTTTCTTTTTCTTTTTCTACATCTTACAAGAGTTATACAATGCAAATATACACTACTTATAAGATCACCAAAATTATGTGAAAATAAGATTTATTCTGCAACTTTCTGTCAAATGGTATAGAAAGTTATATATATTTGCCATATTACAAAATATTAATTGTCATATCATCTCAATGGAAGGGATATGAGTCTTCTTGGTACTAGTCTTTCAACTTCTCTATGGGCTTGAAAATTTTCATAATAAAAACTTGGGGAATATCTTGAATATAAATTTGAAAAAAAAAAAAAGCTTGGGGAGGAAATAAAAGATATTCACATCTATTAATTCAAGGACCACTTCTACCTAAAAAATAGAGCCAGTCTCCTAGATAGCAATATCCTCACCCCTAGGGATTGGTGAGTAAATGTTAAAAAATTCTTATTCTCAAAATATTTGTTTAAACATTCCCTTCTGGTTAAATAAATCTTACATTTCAGGGACAGAACATAGTACCTAAGACCACCAGGTACCACTGTCCCTTAACAAACTACCCCAAAACTTGGCATCATAAAACAACTGTTTTATTTTACTCCCTATTTGTGGGTCATAAATTCAGGAAGTGTTTGGCTGGGCAGTTGTCACTTGGGGTGTCCCATGCAGTTTCAGGTAGGTGTCAGCAGAGCAGCAGACGTCCAAGGACCCCACCCCACCCCACCCACCCCTGGGCTGGATATGCAATGTGGGTGACTCACAGGGCTGCAGCCTCTCCAGCAATGCAGCCTCAGGGTCATTGGACTTCTTACAAGGCAGCTCCACACAGCTCAAGGCTCAGAATTTGTGCAGTCCAGCAAACGAGGCAGAACCCAACTCCCCTTTCATGACCTGGGGCCTCACTCCTGCCCACTGCGTGGTTTCATGTAGGCCAAGGTGGCTAGTACCACCACGGTAAGAGAAGTTTTAGCTGAACACACGGCTACCTCTCCATTTCCCTGTCTCCCCTGCAACTGGGGGGACTAGACCAAGTTCTGGTGACTGGGAGATGAGGGAAGGAGATATGCACAAATTCTAGGTTTCATTCTAAAAGGAAAGAGGCTTGCCCTCCCCTTCTCTTTCCTTCCTATCTGACTGGAGCCAGGGCACCATCTTGGACTGGGTGCTGGGAACCATGTGTTGAAGATGGTAGGACAAAGAAACAGAAGACTGAGTTCTTGGTGGGTGTGAATCTGCTGTAGCCGCCTCAAAATACCACCCACCTGGACTTCTGAGTGAATGAGGAATAAAACATCTTATTTAGGCCACCATCGTGTTGCGTTTCTGTGTTTTGGCTACCAGACTCGATACCCTATAAGGTAAAAGTCTGCTGCTTTTAATACAAGTGCATCTCCTGGAAGGGACACAGATCCCTGTGAAACAGAGCAGGACCCCGTGGGGCCTTTCTGGGGACAGATCTCCACCCCCACCCGCACTCCTGTTGTGAAAAAGCTTTTCATTTTCTAGGCCTTCCCTGAGTTCCAAAGAGCAGATTTAATCAGAGAAGTGAGAAAATGCAGAAGCACTGGAAAACAGTCAAGCAAGATTCTGTGCCTCAAGACAGGAGATGTGGTGTCTGTCCCCATACCAGCAAGGGCCCTGACCTCTGCTCCTAGGTGGAGGGTGTGTGGGAGAACAGACAGAGATTCAAGGCCCCGGCTGGGCTGTAGGCAAACCCCTGATCGCTAAGGAAATCCTTTCAGGTAGCCTGAAGTCCCAAGTGTTTGTTAAAGATATTTAAGGAAGAGGGTAAATGATGAAAATTATGGTGAAGGTGAATATTTGACATGGTTACATGTAAATGTTTAACTTACATAAAGCTAAATAAATATTTATGTAAAGTTATGGCTTTTATAGATGATTTACCGATTTATCTACATATAGGAGAAAGATGCCTGATAGGAGTAAACAGAGATGGGACTGGGGGAGGAGTGTGGTATGTACGTGTGAATGTTTTATTATCTGCTTTCTGAAATGAATATATTTCGCTTTTGTAACAAGAAAAAAGGAAATGATACCTTTCACTTTATTTATTTATTTATTTATTTTGTGGTACACGGGCGTCTCACTGTTGTGGCCTCTCCCGTTGCGGAGCACAGGCTCCGGACGCGCAGGCTCAGCGGCCATGGCTCACGGGCCCAGCTGCTCCGCAGCATGTGGGATCCTCCCGGACCGGGGCAGGAACCCGTGTCCCCTGCATCGGCAGACGGATTCTCAACCACTGCGCCACCTGGGAAGCCCACCTTTCACTTTAAAAGGTTGTTGCATCTAACAATCTAAACTCAGCACACACACCCCCTAAGCTCCCCTTCCCCCCACCCCAGGTCCACCGGTCCCAATCCCCATCCTCAACTCCGTTGTCAGCCCTACACCTGGCCCCCTACCACGCCCCCAGGTACGACCCCCCAGCCTTGGTCCGGTTTTGAACAAACCCCAGGGGATCAACCCAAGGCTCAGGGGGACCCTGGCCAGAGACTCTATCCAACACATCCGTCCACACCGGGATGACTCAGCCCACAAATAGAATCCCACCTGAATGACCCAGATAAGAGAAGAGGACCTAGGCCAAGAGACTTGTGCCGTGGAGGGAAGGCGGAAACACCAGTGGTTGGAGAGAATGGCAGGAAATGGAGGAGGAAGGGCTTTGGGTCCCTGGCAGAGGCTGAAGGGCCAAGGCCAAGGCGCAGGAGTGGTGGGATGGCTCAAGCCGTTTCTGGGCCCACAAACACACCAGGTCCCCGTGAGGCCTCCTGTGGGCAGCTGAGACGCCGACAAACCCTCCGCCCACGGGAACGTGCAACCTGCAAGCGCCTTGCCAGTCGGTCACCGACGTTTCAGTGAGGGCCTGAGGTAGGAGGTAGAGGGGCCCCTGGGCTGGACAGCTGCTGTTTGCCAAGTGGAGTAAAATTGGAGCTTTTTTTCCCTAGACACTCCAAGGCCAAAGTTAAAGGCAGGAGCTGAGCTCTGCTGGAGTAAAGAGATAAGATGACCATTCCTGAGACCAAGGAGACCTCCCTGACTACACATGCGCAGTAAGGCTCCTAGGGGGTCAAAAAGGAGGGGGCGCCACCGCACAATAGGTGATGCCAAAACTCCCACAGGCCTCTGTGCTGGAATCCATCTTGGCAAAATGTTGTGCACGCATATGGGGAGGGTCCTAGGGCAGGTCAGGTGTGAGAAAAGAAACAAGATAATTGGCCAAAGGTAAACAGAGACCGGGAAAAACTGCCCTATATAAATGATTTAACTGCCCTTTTACTGTGCTTCTCCCCACCAGGGAGGACACCTACACCCTTTCTCTCCTGGTGTATATTTCTGCCTTGCTTCTGTCTTAAATAAATCAACAGTTTCTCTGTGTGCTCTCCCACATGTTATGCTGTGTCTCTGATAATAAACTCTGTACCTGTGTTTTACAGTTTTTTTCCTCATTGAGAAATTCATTTTTCAAATGGGGCAAGAGCCAGGGGAACTTTGCTTTTAGTCTCTAGCCCCTGGTGGTGTAGTGGTTAGGATTCCTGGTTTTTCACCCAGGTTACCCAGGTTCAATTCCTGGGCAGGGAACTAAGATCCTGCTTTAAGCCACCACTCACTGCCCTCTCCCGAGATCAGGCCCACCTGGCCTGTGTTGAGCTGGGTGAGCTCTTTGGTATTATCTTTAATCTCCAAAGTCAAGGTTAGCAGAATTCTGAAGGATTTAATGACACCATGTTTTTCCATTTGGTATGTCCGCTTGCTTTGTTATCCACAGGAGGTTCATGCTCTATGAGGGCTGGCAGCCATGCACACATGAATCACACCTGAGGATGCCTTGGCATAGTGAATGTGGCCTCTCTGGGGACCCGCATCAAAAGGAAGAGAAACAGGACACAGAGACCCCTGAAAGTGCTCCTCACTTAAGGACAAACCTGAGAAACCTGCCTGAATCTTCAGAGGGTCTCCTCCTCTACAATCTCCCTGGGAGGGCTGCCCTCCCACCCCCACCTGCTGTTTGGCCTGGGAGCCCAGGCCCACCCACCAACCTGGAGCCTGTGGGAGGGGAGACCAGAGTACAAGGGAGGCAGAGGAGACGGCCTTGGAGCAAAGGCTGTAAAGGAGAGAAAGGGGAGGGTCCTGATTAAGTAGTGATTAACCTGGGTTCCATTCAAATCCTGGCTCCACCCCAACCAGGTGTGTGGCCTTGGGCAAAGGACCCTCTCTGTGCCCAGTTTGCTCCTCACCTGTAAAACGGAGCAATACTTAACTACCCATGATCTCTTTGAGGATTAAAGGAGTTCATTCTAATTTGTGGAGCGCTCAGAACAATGCACTTGGTAAGCAACTGTTAATTTAGTGCTAAGAACATGGATTCTGGCAGCCAAAACACACCTGGCCCAATTGTGTCGAGACAGAGAGCCTTGCCAATCACAGCTAATGATCACCTCTCTACCCCCAAACAGGGTTTAAACATCCACCTAAGAGCACGTGGGAAGAAAAAACTAGCTCTACAACAATCTAAAAGGTTAAGATGAATGTCTGACCCTGGTTCCCTTAGCCCAGAAGTGAGGCCAGAGTTGCTCCCTCAGTGACCTGGTGACACCCCCTTCTCCACAACTCATCCATCTGGTGTGAAGCTCGAGGATGGTTTCTGTCAACAAAGTCACCTAGCTCAGGGTTTTCAAACCCACTGATGAAATCAAGTTGGTAGGTCACAAGCAGCATTAAAAAAATAATAAAAATAGTGGAAAATAGAAACTCTTAGGATAGTTTCAGGTAAAGTTTGCCATTTACGTGTGGGTGTCTTGGGTGGCAGTGTAAAAGGCATCCTCACATTCTTAGTGCTACTGCCAGCGTTGATCCAGTTGTCAGCTCTGCATCCTGGAAGGTGCTGGAGGATGCCTAGCAAATGCTGCCTGGGCCAGCAGAGGGCATCCCACCCGAGGTGCCCATTTCAGGAGGGACTGCCTGCATTCTCTCTCGGACCAGGGCTTGAGGGCCCCACTGCCCACCTCTAGAGAAGATTAGCACTGGGGGAGTGAAGCCTTGGGCCCTCTCCACCTCCAAGCCTGGCCTTTCTTTCCCACCTAGGCCCCTCCTTAGCTCTCCTACTCCCTGCTCCTATCTTCCCATCATCTGCTTTCCTTCCTCCAACTGACCTCCTTCCTCTCACCTGTGCAGCCCCTTCCTTTAGGCCTCATTCTTTTCCTTGCTTCCTCCACCTTTCTCCTCCCTTTTCCACCCCCAACTCCTTTACCAGGACACACAAACACACAGAGTTTTTCAGACAATTCAGGCTTTATTTTTGAAAATAGTTCTGTAGCTTCAACTTTCTTCCGTGAACTGAGGTCAGGCAAGAAAGAAAAACACACATGTTGCTCTCCAACCCTCCATCTGCGTCCTAATCTGTGCACACGGGAAGGGAATGCTTGGGGGAGAAGGGAAGGAGGCTGGGCTGAACGGTCTTGGCTGCCCTACCTCACACTGAGAGGGCCTCCAGAAGCCACGGGCCGGGCTAGCATGAACCGTCCCAGAGTGACAGGGAAAGGATTGGTTTTCAGAAAGGACCGGATAGGGGGCAGTCTGTTTCTTGGAGGAAGGATGAGGGAGGGGCGCCCCAGCACCCGAGGCTTTTCCCCCCACCCCAGCGGGTGAGCTGAGGAGAGGTTCTGCTTTTCCCCTTCACCGTTTCATCTTACGATCACAAACTGCTAGGCTGCAGGGAAAGAAGAGCTGAGAGGTGGTCAGGGATAAACGAGAGGGGGAAGAAGAGAAATACAGGCAGGAGGGAGTGAACCCTGACAACCTAACAGCTCTGCCCAGACCCTGATGATGATGAAACCCCTTTGGTTAGTCTCATTTTGGCCACAAATACATCTCCTTCTCACATAATCCAGCCTCCCACCTTGCTCCAGTTGGGGGAAGGTGGAGATGGTGGGGGACAGGTACGGGAGGAGGGCTCATACTCTGGCTAGAATAGCCAGGACAGGGAAAAGAGGCCTGATCAAGAGAACTAAAGTTGCCAACCTCTCCACAGATGTCCTGGGAGAAAACCTGGAACGTGGATTTTGTGGCCCCAACGAGCCCAAGTCTCTCCCTACCACACAGTGGTTTCCTGCTTAATAACTCCCCCAACATACCCCAGAAAGATTCCCCTGATTTGACCCCCTTGAGAACGGGAGAATAACCCTCACCTTATCATCTGTGCACTTGAATGCCACTCAAAAAAAGAAAGAAAAAAAAAAAACAAGATAAATGGACCCAAGAGAGAAACACAGAGAGGATGATGCAGCCCAGGGACTACGGTCCCATCTTAGGCCATGATAGGCCAGGAGGGGCCCCAGGAGGGACAGGCAGGTGCTGCTAATTCCAGCTAGGATCATAGCCGTCCCAGGTCTGGGGTGGGGCCAGGTGGACACGGCGGCCCCGGAACAGGAAGCTGACGATGCCCTGGTAGCCGGCCCTGGGGACACCAGACTTGAGGTCATCCATGACTCCCAGGGCCTTGGCGAAGGCCTTGAAGCTGTCCCTGCTCGTGTACTGCACCCGCACCTCCCCCAGCTCACTCCGCTCACTGGTCCTCACTTTCTCCACCTGCAGCAGGGGAGCACCGTAGACACGTGCAAGGAAATCCCTGTCATAGGCCTCCTGTCGCAGGTAGGACAGGTCCAGCTGGGTGAAGGGCACGAAGTGCTGGTTCAGCTTGATAAACTTGAGGTGCTGGTCAAAGAACTGCCCATGGCTCACACCTTTGCGGCCAAAGGTCATTGTCCTGGAGATTTCAGGCCGCACACAGGCCCGGCCCTGCCGCTGCTCTGGCCGGCGCATCCAGTCGTCCCAGAAGGCCTTGGGCCACTTGGGCTCTAGCTCAGCCCAGAGCTCGGCCAACAGCAGCCAGCCCAGGCCAGGGAAGAAGTCTGTGCGGTAGAGCAGGTCAGGCTTGCTTGAGTCCACCATCTGTTCCTTGCCGTTGTCATTCCAGGCGGACACACACCAGAGGGAGGGGTCGGCCCTCAGCAGCGGGTACGTGGCCTGGAAGTACTCGAAGAAGTCTGGAGCCACCTCCAGGTCATCCTCCACCACCACGGCTGCTGGGAACTTGAACGTGTGAAAGACCTGGCCCAGCGCCCAGCGGTAGTGCCGGGCAATCTTGTAGTAGCCCTGGAACTTTCGGTGGTCGGGCGGCACTGCGATGTTGCTCAGGTCGGGCTGCCGGATGTGCGTGATGGCGCTGCCGTAGGAGGCGATGACCTGGGCTGTCTCCTCGTGCCCGCAGTCCTGGCTGACGATGACGGGGAAGTGCTCGGCCGAAGGCCGATAATGCAGCAGCTTGTCCAGGCAGCGCCGGACGGTGCTGCGGTCACAGGCGATGACCAGGATGGGGATCACAGCTGGCGGAGAGGTCACAGGCACGCGCGGCAGGACAGGTGGGGCCACGGTGGGCACCCTCCACCGCTGGCTCCACCTAGCATGATGCTCCCTGATCTGCTGCAACAGCCCCCGCTGCCGCTCCAACTCGACCTCAGCATCCTGGGCCAGGCGGATCACCTCCCGGGTGAGGCTGGCAGGGTCGTCATCAAGAGCACTGTCTGAGGGCAGCCTGCCAGGCGCCGGGCGCGTCCAAAAGAAGAGGAGCAACAGGGCGTTCCAGGCCACAAAGAGGATGGCGCCCCACAGCACGAGCCCTGCAGACTGCTTCTTCAGCATCCTGGCCCCCGCGGGGGAGGCGGGCAAGGGTGGGGCTCAAGGCTGCCCTTGGCTTGCCTGGCTCACACGCGCACAGTTCTAGGGATGTTTCCTCTGGGCTCCAGGATTAGGAAGCAGCCATGCACCTGAGGAGAGGAGAAAAACAACCATCATCACGAGGCATGGGGCTGCCCTGGAGTGGAAGAATGGGGCGCAGAAACAGATGGAAAAGTGCAGGACAAGGAAGGCCAGGACGTTAACTCCAAAGCTCTCTTAAAAGATAGCTGCCTGTTCCCTAATCTGGAGGGTCAATCTCTGCGGAAGAATAGGATTAGGAGAGCATGTTCCCGCACTCCAAAATGAGTTCATGAGTCCTCTGAAAAGCAATGTGGTTTTTTTTGGGGGGTGGTGGGGGGTGGGGGTGGTGGGGGGTGGGGGTGGTGTAGAGAGTGATGTTGGTGGAAGAGAGGAAGCAAAGGAATTCCACTTCCCCCTTCCCTACCTGACAGATTTTGTTTATCATCTTCTGTCCAGAGCTTAGGAGAGGTAGGGGTTAGACCACCTGCCTCCCATGCCTCAAATCAAACTACCCAAAGATTACTGATTTTAGGGCTTCCCTGGTGGCCCAGTGGTTGAGAGTCCGCCTGCCGATGCGGGGGACGCGGGTTCGTGCCCTGGTCCGGGAGGAACCCACGTGCCGCAGAGTGGCTGGGCCCGTGAGCCATGGCTGCTGAGCCTGCGTGTCCGGAGCACAGAGCCTGTGCTCTGCGGCGGGAGAGGCCGCAGCAGTGAGAGGCCTGCGTACCGCAAAAAAAAAAAAAAAAAAAGATTACTGATTTTAAAACTCTAATATCACACCTCAGGGCTAAAGCCAGCACCTTACCTAATAAAGAAGCACCAGAGGCATTCTCACGAAGGTCAGGAGCAAAGCCAAGCCACCCCAGATCTAACGACTATTTAACATTCTGTTGGAGGGATCAGCCAATGCAACTGGACTGCAGAACACAATCATAGGCAGAGGAAGTGGAGAAGAAGCAAAAGTATCTCAATGTACTGATGCTATGAGAATATGCCTGGAAAAGTCTAAGAGAATCAATGATAAATCCAACCTAAACAATCAAAGAATTGAGCAAGGTAGTGGGATATAAAAATTAACATGCAAAAATCAATAGCCTTCATATCCACAAATAATAACTCATTAAAAAAACAACAAATGAGAAAACCCTATTTATAATAGCCATGAAAATGATAAACTATTTAGGAATTAACAAGAAATATTCAAAAATCTACACGAACCTATAATTCCCGAAAAGACACAAAATAAGACTTAAATATCCCTTGTTCTTGGTTAGGGCATCTCAGCATCATCAAAAACCTCAATAAAAATACTTTTTTATAGAGCTAGACAAAAGTTCATAACAGAACATCTAGGAAAATGATGAAAACGAACGAGCAGTGAAGAGGGACTAGCCCTACCAGATATTAACATACTAAACATTACAAAGCCTCTATAATTAAAGGTATGCGGTGCTGGTATGTAAACAAACAGATCATCCAAAGGAATAGAATTTAAACGCCAGAAATACACCCAACTACACGCAGAAATCTCATATATGATAAAGGGGATATTTAGAATTACTGGCACAAAAAATGGTCTTATTAATAGTGTTACAACAATTATATAGCTACTTGGGGGAAAAAAATAAGATCCGTACACAAGAATAAATTCCAAGTGGACTAGTCATCTAAGGAGAAAAATAAAACCATACAAGTGCTAAAAGAAAATGTATGTCAATTCCTCTGTAACCTTAGTATAGGGAAAGGCTTTCTAAGTATGACTTAAAATACAGATGCAGTAATAAATAAAACACTTTTTGCATGGCTAAAAACACCATAAGCCAAGTCAAAAGACAAATAACAAACTGGGAGAGGATATTTGCAACATACATCACAAATAATAAACCAATACCCTCACAGACAAAGGACTTTTTAAAAACTGAGGGGAAAAAAGGCCCAAACTCTTGTCTATATGACTAGGGCAACTCACACACAAAAATATTAAAATGGTCCTTAGACATACGAAAAGGTATTTAATTTCACTCATAAGAAATATTCTAATTAAAACTATACTAAGATAACATTTCTCCACCCATCAGACTGGCAAAAATTCAAACACTTGTCCTATTCTCGTAACAGAGTCAGCTGAAGAACAGAAGTTCTTGATTTTGATGATGTCCAACTATCAGGGTTTTTTTCTTTTATGAATCATGCTTTTGGCGTTGTAGCTAAGAAATCTTTGCCAAAGTCACAAAGATTTTTCCCTATGTTTTCTTTTTTAGGTTTGATAGTTTTAGGTTGTACATTTAGGTTTAGGATTTTGAGTTAATTCGTGTATATGGTGTGAGATATGGAACTAATGTCCTTTTATAGCAGTCTGGCAGCTAGTCAAAATGCTAAACAGAGAGTTACCATATGACCCAGCAAGTCCACTCCTACATACAGACCCAAGAGAAATGAAAACATATGTCCATACAAAAACCTATATGGAGTGTTTATAGCAGCTTTATTCATAATTGCCAAAAAGTGGAAACAACTCAAATGCCCATCAACATGGGAATATGGATAAACAAATTGTGGTTTACCCATGGAATGGAATAATATTCAGCAATTAAAAAGGAACGTACTACTGATACACACGACACATGGACAAATCTCAAAATAATTATTCAAGATGTGAAAGAGTACATGCACATCAGTGGCTGCCTGGGGATGGGGCCAGTGAGAACATCAGGGGAGGTATTACAAAGGGACACTAGGAAACTTTGTGGGATCATAGTTCATGGGTATATACATATGTACACACTTATGAAAACTTACAATTTTAACTATGTAAAGTTTACTGTATATCATTTATACCTCAATAAAACTTTTTAAAAAAGATATTATTGGGTCAAATGACAAAATTAGAATATAGACCGTAGATCAAAGTATCAGTGTTGACTGACTGATAACCATAATGTGATTATATAAAAGAATATCCCAGTTCTTAGGTAATACACGCTGAAGTAATTAGGGGTAGAGGGCCATGGTAGATGCAACTTCTCAAATGGTTCAGAACAAAAATATCATGTATGTATATAAAGAGCAAATGGAGCAAAATGTTAACAGATGGATCTGAGTAATGGGAATATGAGTATTCTTATACCATTTTTATTCTTGCAACTTTTTTATAGTTTGAAGTTATTGTCAAATAAAATTTCTTAAAATCAAATATAGGGACATAGCCCACAGCTCTGACTAGATTCATCCAATATGGCCCCAGCTGGGCACATCAGTAAGAAGAACTGGGACACAATCCATTTTTCCTGAACTCCTCAATCACACCATGACATGCATCACACACCTGCTCTCTGCCAGGCTCTGGGAAGGGACTGGGACACACATCTAACAAGAAAAAGGCATGGTCCTGCCAACTCCCTCACTCTACCAGACCTCATTACTGAAAGGATCTACCATACCCTCCCATTCCAGGACAGCTGCCATTCCTGACCATGCAACTCTCTCCCTGGCATTCCTGCCTCTGGTCTCAACACTTCATATCCCAAAGCTTCAGGTCTGTACTCTCTTGTGCTGACTGCTCTGCCAGTTCCCCTCTGCCTCACAGACCAGTTCTCTAACCCTAGCTAAAATCTTGGGTCCCAGATCTCATCTCTGTGCTCCTGGACGCTCAAGCAGGCAGATCCAGTATCCAAGGATCAAAGGGCTGATCTTTAAGAGTCTCTAAAGGGAATGGATTCTGCCTCCCTCCTCAGAGACCCCTCCAGCCCCTGCAAGCACTACCACCCCCTGTCTTCCTCCTAGAAATCATCCACCCTCACAACTCCATCGCAGCAGTCTTCTCAGAAACCTCAAGTCCATTTCAGTTTTACTGTGTCATTAAATTTCCACTTTATTAGTGCTCATATACCAATTAGGGTTTCCTAGAAGAGAAACACACACAGATTTCCAGTTTCTTCCTCACTCCCCCCTCAGGATGTGGTCAATGTTGGAGTCCCTAACCCCCAACATCCTCCCTCCCAACTGACTGGGCAGGAATAGTCTTTAGATAAAGAGATGGGGGAAAGAAAAGAGAAACTGACTCCTTCAGCTGAAGTGTTGGCTTCAGGGCCAGAGGAGCAGGCTTGTCTCTGACTTATCAATGAGCCACCTCAAACCAGCAGGCTCTCAGAGGGGTAGCAAAACCCCACGGGACCACATCCTCTCCACCCTGCACCCTGCTCCAGACATCAGAATTAGGTGGCCCACACCCACTACCCTGAGGCCTGGAAGACCTCCCAACACCTTCTAAGCCAGGCAGATCAAAGCAATCTTCTCAGCCCCTCTGCAGACTGTATTCCTAGCAAGTCTATAAACCTTGAGAAATGTTAGACAGCCCACAGGAGACAGCTGCCCCAGTCCAGCCAGGCCTCCACCTTAGCCCTCAGGCCCTTGTTCACCCCACAACCCTTTTCTCTAAATTCTCAAACAGGACTTGCTTATCTTGCCGAAGGAGTACGTGATTGCTAGCCAGTCCCCTCTCTCGCCGGCTCTCTTTACTCCACTCTACTAGATTCCTTCCAGGACGCAAACACTCGAGCCTGCCTCAGGGCCTGTGCATGTGCCGGTATGCCTGGTCGGCTCTTCTCTCTCTTCTTCACCTAGTGTGTTCTGACTCACACCTCGCCAGGACACCTTCCCTGATGCTTTCGGACCCTGTGGCCCACCTCAGGCCCACCTCCCCTTCACAACCAACAGCACCAGCACAACGCTGTGCTCAACATCTGTCAAATCCCCTCTACCACCAGCTACCTGAGGAGGCGGACCCACTCCCCCAGTGCTGCCAAGCTGCTATGCTAGGATCCTCGACATTCAGATTTGCCTGCAACAAAAAAGTGGCTTCCATGTGGATGCCACACCCCCACAATCACTTAACTGCAATTCCCAAGTCCAAAAAGTGCTGAAAAGCCGAACTTTTCCACACTTGTTTGGCTTAACCTCATTTGGAGAAATCTGATCTAATGTGAGGCTACTTACAGTCTTTATTTATCCCATTCATATGTTTTGCTACAGAAAATAAACATGCTGGATTATCGTATGCTGCTCCAGACCTTCACTACACCATAAATGCACCAGATCATCTTTTTTAAATCCAAAAAATTCTAAATTCTGAAACACATCCAGCCCCAAGAATTTCAGAGTTATGAAAATGGAAGAGAAAGTTACCCATCCACTGCCATCATCCCATTTCAAGATCTCAAACGCTTTAAGCTGAACTCTCTTTCCTTATTATTAAATACTGAACTCCTGATGTGGCTCCTCAGCTGGTTCACCTATCACACACCTTGCTCCCCTCTAAGCAATCTTCCCAACAGTAACAGAGCATCCTTCTTAAAGTACACAACTGGTCCCAACACTAACTTGCCTTAAAAACCATACTGCCACTGCCCACAGACTAGAACTCAAAATTATTATTATGACACACAGGGCCTTCACAACAAACTGACTCCAACATTCCTTTTCAACCTCACCTCCAACCACTAACCCCATGAACCCCGTACTCTGGCCTCAACAGGCTACTTTCTCCCTCAATAAGTACCCTTTGTACACTGCTTTCTTTCCTCTGGCTGGTCCCGCATCCTGAAATATTATCCAAAGCCCCACCTACAAGCATTATACATCCTTAAGAACGCAGTTCCTTAACATCCAGGCAGAGCCAGGCTTCCCACAGCTATACTCCCACCGTACTCTCTCCATACCTCCTGTCTTTCCTCTCCACACTGTAACAGAACCTGTGGCTGTACTTACCTGGCTCTCACCTTACTCCTTAGAAAAAAGGCTCTATGATCTGTATACCTATGACAGTGCTTGGCACATGTACGAAGTTCAAGTAGCTAGACGGAGGGCTGCTTGCATTATTCACTAAATCGGGGAGAAAGAAGACCAAACTAGCAGCCTAACAGTGAAAGATTACATTTTCCGAAGATGACTACCAAATATCCCATCCCACATGTTCTTCTTACAAAGTGACAATGAGGCTCCTCCCTCCAGAGCTGGGGGAGACGGGGTCTATGTTCCCTCTCTTTGATCTGTGACTACAGAGGAAGTGATGATTATGTGACTTACCAGGCTAGTTCATGAAAGGCAATACAGTTTCCACTTGGTGCTCCTGAGATGCCTGCTCTTGGAACCCAGCCACCAAAGTAAGAGGAAGCCCAGGCCATGTGGACAGGATACCTCTAGGTATTCCAGCTGACAACCACAGCTAAGGTCTGGCTAACAGTCAGCATCAGCCACTAGACATGGGACGAAGCCTTCCAGATGATTCCGACCCCAGCCACATATGACTGCAAGTACATGAAAGGCCAGGAGCAAAACCACAGTGATCCAAAACCTTGGGTCACTTCTTTTTTTTTTTTTTGCGGTACGCAGACCTCTCACTGTTGTGGCCTCTCCCGTTGCGGAGCACAGGCTCCGGACGCGCAGGCTCAGCGGCCACGCCTCACGGGCCCAGCCGCTCCGCGGCATGTGGGATCTTCCCAGACCGGGGCACGAACCCTTGTCCCCTTCATCGGCAGGCGGACTCTCAACCACTACGCCACCAGGGAAGCCCTGGATCACTTCTGACTTACTCACAGGCCAGGGGTATCACAAGTTGCTGCCTACATTCAAGCGAAAAGGAACACAGACTCCCCACCACCGGGTGGGAGGAGGGCAATGTCCTATTGTAACAATATAGAGTGGGATATTTAAAGTTGTGGCCATTTTGGGAAAATACAATTTGCTACATCTTCCTTTTCTAAAATAGAACAACAGTCCTTAACCTTGACCTGAGTACCTGATGTTCTGTTATTAATGACATTTGCCTGCAAGGCACAAACTCACAGTAGTTTTTTTTGGCCAGAGTTTTCACAACTCCTTCAGGGAAGTCACATAGCTGGTCCACACCACCAAGTACAAAGACATCTGCACTGTGGTGGGAGATGAGGAGTGAGCCTTTTTAGTGAATAAGACCCTCAACAAAAACCCAGGAGGTTCTGGGCAGGTTCCACCAACTCCCGTGGGTCTCAGCTTCTTCTTTTTTTTCTTTTTTACTTTTTATGGAGTATAGCTGCTTTACAATGTTGTGTTAGCTTCTACTGCACAGCAAAATGCATCAGCCATACATATACATATAGCCCCTCCCTTTTGGATATCCCTCCCATTTAGAACGCCAGAGTGCATTAGGTAGAGTTTCCTGTGCTATACATATGTTCCCATCAGTTGTCTATTTTACACATAGTATCGATAATGTATATGTGTCAATCCCAATCTCCCAATTCCTCCCACCCCACCCCTCTCCCCCTTGGTGTCCATATGTTTGTTATCCATGTCTGTGTCTCTATTTCTGCTTGGCAAATAAAGTCATCTGTACCATTTTTCTAGATTCCACATACATGCGTTAATATACAATATTTGCTTTTCTCTTTCTGACTTACTTCACTCTGTATGACACTCTCTAGGTCCATCCACGTCTCTACAAATGACCCAATTTCGCTCCTTTTTATGGCTGAGTAGTATTCCATTGTATATATGTGCCACATCTTCTTTATCCATTCCTCTGTTGATGGACATTTAGCTAGCTCAGTTTCTTCTTTTGAAAAACTGCCTATGAGCTGTGAGATCCCTTTTTAAAACTCTGATTCCTATGGTATTCTCTAGCCAGTTCTCTCTCTGTGACAAGAAAATGTTTCTTAAACAGCAAGAGAACACCAGATAGTCAACTTCTCACTGTAAGCAATAATGGAGAAGTCTTATTTAGCTTTTAGAAAGTATGCAAGTTGAAGGAACATTGACAGACCTTCCTTTCTGTCTCTGTGTTGCTTAGTACGTTCAAAAGCACTGCCTGAAAAAAACCAGAAAGCATAGAACATGCCACAGATAATGGAGACCTAACTGAATCACTTTCTTGTTCATTAGACCTCTGCTAGATTCCTGTACCTTGTACCAGGCTCCATAATTTCAAAAGGATGTTAGAACTGAAAGGGAGTCGGAGAAGATACACTAAATAATTGAAGGACTTAGAGAATAAGACCTAGAGGAAAGGGATGCAGGCTAAAGGGATATATGATGCTAGCGCAGCAAAAAGGATGAAGCCCTGGGAAACCAAGTAACCTTGGGCAAGTCACTTGCGCCTTAGTTCCCTCATGTGAACAGGGAGAGGGTTGATTTGGATCATCTCCAAGGCCCCTGGGCTCTGGTGATGAAAAGGACAGTGACAATTTCCCCAGTGTCCCAAACAGGAAATGAGTTTAACCTGTCACATAGGCCACTGAGGTTAGACATACTACATTGCCTTCTAATCTGAGAAAAGGACAGGGAAGATCCGAGAGGCCTCAATGGTCTCGGGTAATGGGGTCAGGCAGGGGTGATTCACAGTTCGAGGCAGACGCAGGGGTGATGTAAGCATCTAAAAGAAAAGTCTACATGGTCTGAAAAGTATTATAAACGACAGAAGATAAAGCTGGACAATCTCAGCCAGTGATGTTCATAAAGGGAGGACTAATTAAACACATCACAGGGTCAAAGGTTAACCAAGGTGGAGCCTCACTCCAGGGTTCACTGTCCCGTGGGGACACAGACCAGCCGGCCACAGCCCCTGTGCTCCAGGGTTTATAAGATGGGGCCCTGCACGTCTCAGGGCCCCCCTACTCCACACACATTAGCAAACAAGTACAAGAAAGTTTTCTTGACAATTTACTTATTTCCACATCGAGTCAATTCTTCCTCCCGGCAGAGGAGAAAGAACCCCTAGTAACTTTTGGAATGGACGCGCGGGTGGGGTCTGGGGAAAGGCCCCTCGCATTCCGCTCCCCAAACCCTCTCCAGCGACCCCAGCTCCTCCAGGCCCCACACCCACGTCGGCCCAGAGGCTGAGTTTCACAACCAGCCCCCTCCCCGCGGAGCCCGCCCTCTCTCACCAGCTGGAGGCCCGGGATTCCGAAAGCGGAACGCAGAGCTCCACTTCCCGGCTCCAAAGGGGCCGTGGCCGGGACCCGGGGCGGCCCGGGCCAAGTCCCTCTCTCGGGCACCGGGGCTGTCGGAGGACACGGAGGGCTCGGAAAGGGACAGCTTCCCAAGCCGGGACTCGAGCTCCGGAGCGCCCTCTCCGCTCCTGCGGGGCCTCCTTCAGTCAGACCTCGGTCCCGTTCCGGGGACAAGCCCCAGAACTGACGGACGCTGGCGTCCCCCGGCCCCCACTCACCAGGTCCTCCCAACTTCCCGGCCCTGAACTTGGCCCGCCCCGGGGCTTGGGGAGCGAGCCCGGTGCCCCGGCGCGTTCCAGGCGCTAGCGCGGAGGCCGCCGGCACCTTCCGCCAGGCAGGCTCTTCCTGCGGCGCTCGAGGGCCGGACCGCCGGGCGGGCAACGTGGCCCTTCCCCGGGGAGGGCGGGGCGGGGCAGGCCGAGGGGCGGGGCCGGCTGCCCCTACTCGCCCGGGACCCCTTCTCCCCGGCTCGCCTCCAACGCTCGACCTCTCAGAAGGACTCGCGGTCTGGACGCCCCAAGTTTTCCGGGGTCCCCAACTTCTGGAGATGCTATGGAGACAGCTGTTACCTTTGAGCCCTTTGCCGCTCTCAATCGCAACTCCACGGGTCTATACCCATCAACCCAACCACACTCAGCCCATTCCAGTCAGACTTCTCGCGTCTCCCCAGCCCCAGAGCCCAGGGCCTCGTGGGGTTGAGGGGCAGAACCCTGCCAGAGGTAGGCCAAGCAGCCTGCCTCAGTTGTGCGTTTACCAAACCCAAAGCCAAGGATCCTCCCCACAACCCCTGGCTTCCAGGAGGGAGGAGTCCAGGGCATTTGAGAGGCTAGAGGGTGCAGGGAAGTAAGAACACGAACCAGGATGCCAAAAAGGAAGCCAAGGAGGAAACACCTGCAGCCAAAATCGAGAAAGAGCAAGCTGGCTTTTTTTTCTTCCTGTTTTTTGTTTTGTTTGTTTTTTCCTTTCGGGGTGGGTAATGAGTGCTGTTAGTTTGGAGCAAAAGAGCAAAGAGAGACAGACCTTTCCCTAGGGTAGACCCACCAGACCTGAAGAGAAAAGGCCTCAATCAGGCTTTGTGGTAGCCCTGTGAAAGGGGGTGAGGGGGGACCCTGGAAAAGCCTAGATGTCTGTATCTGACCCTAACAAGTGAGGGTGGGGAGCTGAGAACTACCGGCTACTCATGCAGATGACTTTCCTGAGAAGGACTGAGTCCAGGGCCAGCGCTACCATGTGATCAGGACACACTCTGGCACCAGCACGTGCCCCCACCCACTTCCCTCCCCTGTGTTCCAGAGCACAGAGCAGGCCAGAACTTTGTGGTATATGGTTACTGACTTCACTCACTAACTTGTTTCTAGGTGAAACTAGGAATTACGTGGGGTTTTAGAGAAACAAAGGCAGGACATGCCCTAAAGTTCCCTGCGTGGGGGTGAGGAGCTAAAACAAAATTGCACAGAGGCCATCACATGCCAGACCTGCATCCTGCCCCACCCCCAGCCTCTCCTTTAACCCTCCTAGCAGCTCTGCAGAGTACACATTGTCATCCCATTCTACAGATGAAGAGTTTGAGACTCCAGCTAAGTGCCAACTTGCTGAAGGTCACAAGACCTAATGAGGGTCATGGCCAAGTTTTAGCCCCAGGCATTCCTGCTTCCAAAGATGGCACTCATTCCCTCTCCTCATGCAGCCTTGAGTGCAAGTGCTCTTTGTTATAGCTGTGTGTCCAGCATGACAGGCACACAGTGGGGCAGCAGGGAAATCCTGCAGTTGGAGCCCAGCCCTGAAGGAGAAGAGTGAAAGAAGAGCTGACACCTCAGTGAGGCTGGACACGTGTGTGTGTGTGAGTGTGTGTGTGTGTGTGTGTGTGTGTGTGTGTGTGCAAGGTCTCCAGTTTAGCTGATTGTGTGGACTGTGGCAGGAGATGGGAGCCAACCAGCTCCCATGTGCCAGCCAGCAGCCAATGCTTCTGTACCTCTGCCCCTTCTCTAAGCTTTTCCTCAGGTAGGAGACATGGAAGGCCTACATACTAACACTCCATGTCAAGGCAAGAGGGAAAACCAGAGTTTCTTAAAATGTAAAAAGTTGGGAAACACTGTAGGGCCAAGATATCAGGAGCTAAAATCACTGTCCCAGGACAAAGGCCAGAGTGGGATGCTGAAAGGTGGGGAAACCAACCAGCCCATGAGATGTCAGATTCCCACCTCTACCAATAATCCTTCTCCATCTAAGGCTGTTCAATGGGGAACAGGACAGGTAACTGTGTACCAAAACTCTCGCACCATCATTATAGTCCTCTGTTTAAATTCCAAGGCTCACAGGAAGATCTAAGAGTAGAAATTCCATGACTGTCCCAAAACAAAGGGCCTGGTTAGAGAACAAGAATGAGCTGAATTCTTGGATGGAAGCAAGAGAAAACATTTGGTCTGAGAGGCAAGAAACAGGGTGATGAGTGCCAAACTGACCTGGGAAAAGAGGTCCTGGGCTCCTGATGGAGGTTTCAGGCAGAAGGATTATAGGGGAAGGAGGGCAGAAACAAGGAGCCAGGTGCCTGAATTCTGGGGATGAAACTGGGAATGGATTATGTGAAAATGGAAGGAATAGGAAGATCTGGCCCTAGCCAACCCCCACTACTTCCAAAAGAGGAGAGCAGAGATAAGAAGGAAGTGAAAGTTGTTGCAGGAAACTACCCTCCCATAAACAATGCCTAAGATACCCTGAATTTTTGTATAATTTGGAAAGAATTCATGCTCTGAACTTAAGAATTCATGCTCTGAAACCATCAGTAGTGGTAAAAGCAAAGTTTTAAATCAATGATGTATCTATTTTTCCCTCTCCCTTCCTCTCAATATCCCTTCTCCCCATAAAGACCCAGAAACTCAGTTCATTAAGATAAAAGAAAAAAGATTAATACAATAATCACTGAGCAGTGTCTGTGAAATAGAACTTTTGGTTAGCCACCTACAGTTCCTTTTGGGAAAAAAAAGGGTATAAATAAATTCAGTTACAACACACACACAACATGTGGTTTCAGTCTATCATTGTGGATAAGTAGCTGGACACCCAATGAGTGCTGTGCCCTGACATCCTGGTACCCCTGTGAGAAGGCTGTGACTGTCTTGAGAGGACTGTCTTGTGGAAGGGTCAGGCTGAGGGCAGGGCTACTGCTTTTGGTGGAAACAACAGGAGAGAGGAATTCTGGCTCACTCCAGGGAAGAAACATCTTAGCAGAGAGGCCGTCTGACAGGGCACTTGAGTTCCCCTCCCTGGAGGTTTGCAGCAGAATCCGAATGGCCCTTCTCAGGTCAGATGCTGTAGGAGCAGCACAGCACTGGGCAGGCAATCACAGCATCTGCCGCTCCACACTTGGGCAAGCCCTTCCTAATCAGGGCTTCTCTGTAGCTTCCCCTCAAGTATCAAACTGGGAGAATAATCCCTGCTCTGTTCTCCCCACAACAATGTGGTGACGAAAAACTTACACAACACAACAGCCTGGACACTTCACATAATGTAAGCACTGTACAAATACAGCACGACTCTGTGGTACTTCAAGTGCTTCGAAGCACTCACCGTCCTCCCAGGCACGATGAGGGCTGCAGAGGCATCCTGGGACCACACATCCCTGAGGGATCACTGTGATCCCGGTATCTAAGCAAAGACTAGCACGAGGAATTTGCTGGACAAAGCTAGGGGAGGTGACAGGCCCACCCTGAAATCCAGACCTTCTAAAGTAGAAGCCTGGCCTCAAAGGGGCTACCTGAGGCATCAGACTAGAGAAGAAACATCTAGGGCCAGGAACTCCACCCAGGTCTGCCTGCCCAGCCCTCAGGCCCCTGGGGGACTCAGGGACTCCTATGGCAAGGAAGGAAGGGAAAAAAGAAATTAAGTCATAAATATGTGATTTTCAGCTTGCAAATGACCTCTGTTATTGTTGCCAGAACCCAGTGTATGTGATGCCCAGGTGTTACACATCTAGTGAGAGGCAAAGAAATGCTAGAAGCCAAGCTTCCTACCCCTTGCCCAGGCCACCAGACCCCACTGTCTATCAAAATTCCCAACACCTCTCCCTTCTACTGTTATTGTCACTGAGAAAAGCAGGCATCTTGGCAGAGGTAAACTGGAGTTCAAAGGAGGAGTGAGCAGAAAGTAAGGTAACCATGAACAGCCTATAGAGGGCTAAAAAATGACAGTCTGAAAAACACTGGCATCTTAAAGAGCAGGAGAGAAGACCACGATATGGCACAGGAAGGAAAGGCCCAGGGTTCCATCTCCTAAACAGACACTCGGTCCTTGAGACTTCCGCTTTTCTCCACCCCTCTTTAATCTGCTACCCCAAAGAGGCACACTTGTCAAGCTGACTGGAGAGCTCTGAGAGCCAACAAGGTATCTGGCAGAATCCCTCAATTTCAGTTCTCCTTGAACCCGTGCACCTTTGCCACCACTTCATGATCCCAGGTATTGTTTAACAGCAACAGGATGAGACAAATTCAGGGCAGGCTTTCAATTAAGGACAAATAAGGCTTTTGCCAGAACCCTAGTTCAATAAAAGAACAAAACTAATTTAGAGTTTTTCTCTATGTAACTATGTACAAGCATATGAAGCAATGGCAATGTTACTGTTTTACATGTACATGGCCCTGGATACTTCTCAAAATCTATCATTTCATTTGTTCCTTGTGAACAACCTGTGAGGGGCTTGGAAAGTTAGTTATCCCCATTTTGCAAGTGAAGAGAACATGGCAGAGCTTAACCAACATACCTAGGGGTGTACACTAAGAAAAGCAGAGCTAGAACACAAATCCTGATTCCCAAACCTGTGTTCTGTTCCTCTGCTCTTACCATGAGGTTTCATGGCCTACACTCCCTTATAGAGGAAGGAGGAGAGGCAACTTAGGAGGTTACCTAGACCATCTGCTACCTGCCCCCCAAGGCAGTTCTATTCAGTTAGCTGCCCAAAACACAGCAGCCTGCCTCAGCCTGGGTAATCCATTCCAGTGTTGTGCTTAGCCCAAACTGGCTTGGAATCCTACTACCTCAGCATTGAAAAAGCCCTTACAAGTAATCTAACACAACCTCCCTTCAGAGGCCTAAATAATTTTCATGTTCTCCTTGGACTAACCTCACAATTGCCATTGCTCACAACCCCTTACAAGGTAATCCTACCTGGGTAAGGAGCAGCTGGGAACAAGCCTGCACCCAGAGAGTGAAGGAGAGGTGAAGTTTCCTGTGTACCCCTCAGGGTAAGGGTTCCCATCACAGCAACTCCTCAATGACAGTGTCCCCAGACTTACCCCACTCAACATTTTCTGCACAGGAGCAGCAAGACACCAAGTGGGAAATGAGACACAAACCTTACCTTTCTTCTCCTCTCTCAGCTGCTCCCCTGGAGATCATCAAACCCCCATCCAGCACTCCATTTCCAAACTGAGAATCCCAAATCAGATACACCAAACAAAGTGCGGCTTCTCTCCTCTTGTCCAGGTCCAAAGTCCATGGCTGAGTGGACTCTGAGGGGGAGGAGTCTGGGGGGGAAGGGGTATGTCCAGGCCCCTCCCCCCCAACTGCAGGCTTCAGTGTCCCTCCCAGAGGTCTATTACATCCCTTCATTCAGCTGGTTTATTAACCCCAGAGTCTGGTGATAGGCAGATCCCTGGTACTATCCCATCTCTTGTTCAGGGAGGGGAAGTCATCCACTGCGAGGGCTGGCGAGTCCGTCTTCTGCTGAGGCTCATGAGAGGAAACAGGCCTGAGAACTGACATGGTCCAGGAGGCTGATTTCTGTGTTAACCTGCAGAATATTTAAACATCATGACACTCTCTAATCTATTATATACCCAGAGGGATGTCTAAGACTCCCTACCTAAATTAGACTCCTTGACTCTATCATCAAAAACCCTTCCTTAAACACTCCACAAGGTTATACAAAGTTCCTACCTCACTCACATATTGCACCCCAAAACAGTCATCTCATCAATATGTATACACGTATAAGGCTCAAGATACAGGAAAGACAGCACCTAACCGCACTATAGGAAAAGTAACCAAAAGCACTAGTGTGTGGAGACTGTCTTCTAAGAAATACAGAAAAGAACATTCTCCCCCTGTTCTCGCCTTGCGAGTGCCACACACTAATCGCCCTACATCTCCCAAGCTTCTTAGGGTGTGCAGTGTTTTAATCGGCCAGCTCTCCCAGTCTGAACTAAATCCATTCCACACCTAGATGCTGGCACCTTCTACAAGCATTCTTTGCTCCCTTCCCTTCACCCGCACCTCCCCCTCTGCTTCCAAAACTGTGCCATGGATGTAATTCCCAATCTCCGTCAAACTCCTTCCCGGGGCCAACTCCCGAGAGCACTCTCCTGAAACGTTAGAAGCCTGAGTCCTACCAGCAATAGCCCCAGTGATGTTCCAATTTTTCAATCCGGTGGCCCACCCTGGCCGCCCCCTCCCTTCTAAGTGTATTCCTAAACACAAACACACACACACACACACACACACACACACACACACACACACACACACAATCGCGCGCGCGCGCTCTCCCCCTTCCTTCCTGTAGGGGCGTGGCGCCCACAAGAACGCCCCCCAACCCAGGAGAGAATTTAGCTCCTCCCACCCTTCTCAGAACCCCGCGTTCGGTGTTCCCGGGGAAAGGGGTGACAACGCGACCCTCTCTAGGTTCTGACCCCTTCCCCTCCGCTGCCCAGACGACCCTCGCCCTATCTGCGCTGGGTCGTTACCTGGGCCCTCCCCCCTCCCCCAACCTCAGCAGGGAGCCGCGGCCCGCCCCAGGTCGGACTCCAGGGCCCAGGCCGGGTCCCCGTTGCCCGCCCAGGCCCCACCCCCTCGACCCCCGGCGGCCCGGCCCTCCCCTCGCACTCCTTTCCCCCTCCCACCATCTACCGCAGCCACTTCCGCCCGTCCTCCGGAAGTGAGTCCGTGGCAACTGCCACCACCCGTCACCCGCTTTATCTCCCCCCAGCCCATCACCCCCGCCACCAAGGGAGCAGGACTTGAGGTTGCTCTGCAGTCACTATTAACAGGACTGGGGACGAGGCGTGGGCAGGACAGGGTGTGAGTGAGAACGGAGCTGGGGACGACAGTACCGGCCGTGCAAGAAAGGGCGGGACAGAGTTTGTGGCGGAAAGCGGGAGCTCGCGTCAAGTCGAGCCGCACGGGAAGAAGAGCGCATGCGTCACGATGCCTCGGTCGGGTGCTTGGACTGCCTGGCCCGGAGGGAGTGGGCGGGAAGGGGGCGGAGCGAGGAGCCCGGAAGTGGGGGCGGAGCCGGCCTGGCGCCGGTTCACCTAGTCCACTTTGGTCTTAGGGTCGCCTAGCAACCGCCCGCGTGTTCAGAGTTCTGGAGAAAGCCCCGAGGGCTACCCTCTCTGGATGCGAGTCCTGGTGAGAAGCAATTCTGGAAGCACCAAGGGTTGTGTTCACCCGTCCCTGTGCTGAGAGCTCTATAGCCGTACTGAAGGAAAGCTGTTTTGTTCATTGCTTACTGTTTCTCGCTGCATCTCTCACGGAGGCAGGACCTTCCTTGGGTCTGAAAAGAGAAAGAAAAGAGTGAGACTACTCATAAATTAAGCCCTCCCCCCGCGCCCCCACGACAGCTCTCTGTTGTACACGCCTCGTGTGAAACACTTTTCAATTATTAGTACCCACAGGTCGGAACCACGGTTACCATTCCCTGAGCAGCAGAGAGCTCTGCCCGAGATTACGTGGCTAGACAGTGATAGAGGCTGGACGTGAACTTCCCAGTCTGTGACACTAACCTATGTTGCCACTATCGTGTGCCACCCGTGACCATTCTCCTCTTAAACCTTTCTACACCTTCAAACATTGGACTTCCAAGTTCCAAAATTTCCCTGGTTGCTTTTTTCTAAATGTATTGGTCTGACTTGCTTTTGACTTCAAACTGAATCCAAGAGAAGCTACTACTAATTTTTGTTCATATGTCATCCATTTAATGACGTGTTCTAGAATTTTGCCAGGACTGTGGACGGATTCGCAGCCTTTGCTTTTTCCCCCTCTTATTGAAAACTGGAACTTAGGCTCCAGTCTTCTGGCATATCTTCTTTGATACTGTGATTTATAAGAAGAAATATATGTATTTGGTCTTTGTCTAGTTTCTGATACCGAGCTCCTAAAATGCTTGGAATTTTCATAAGTGATAAGAGCACTAGGAGGATCTTTTGTTCCAATATTTGATTTTTGACCCTAGTTCCTGACACAGGGCCACTGAAACCCTTGGCATTTCCTGGGTGATAGGAGTGTCATTTTTTCTAATGAGGCAACTTTGGGTGGGCTCCTGGATAGCTTCCGGATGGGGGCTGATCATTGGAAAGACCAAGCTGTGATTAGAAGGTTGGAATTTTTAAGCACCCCCTCCCCAGGCACTCCCCCACCCCCGCCATTTTCTTGAGATGAGAGAAGGGTTGAAAATGGAGCTAATGATAGATTAGGCTTAGGTGATGAAGCATCCATTAAAATCCCAATAGTATGGGGTTCAGAGAGCTTCTAGGTCGGTGAACACATCCAGAGACCGGGAGGGTGCCACACCCCCAACTCCAGAAGGACAGACGCTCCTGTGCTCGGGACCCTCCCAGGCCTTGACCGCTGTATCTCATCTGGCATTCATCTGTATCCTTTAATAAACTAATACACATAAGTGTTTCCCTGAGTTCTGTGAGCTGCTCTAGCAAATAATCGAATCCAAGGGGTAGGAGGTCACGGGAACCTCTAGGTAGAACAAAAGTTGTGACTTGCAGTTGGTATCTGAAGCAGAGTCAGTTTGGTGGTACTGAGCCCCTAACCTGTGGGATCTGATGTTATTCCAGATTGTGTCAGAATTGAGTTAAATTGTAGGACAAGCAGCCGGTGTCACAGAGAACTGCTTGGTGGGAGAAAACCTCCACACATTTGGTGTCAGAAGTTAAGTGCTCTGTATGAGTAGTAAAGAAGACACATAGGATAAAAGACTGGGTTTTTCTAGTACATACGTTGATCTGACTTGCTCTTAAGGCTGAATCCAAGAGGAACTACTACTAATTTTAAGAGTTCATCCATTTAATGACATGTTCTAGAATCTTGCCAGGACTATGGACGGATTTACAGCATCTGTCTTTCCCCCTTTTTTGAAAACTGGAACCTAGGTTCCAGTCTTCTGGAATATCTTCTATCCATGTGATTTCTCCAGATTACTAGCAGTGACCAACTTGCATATTTTCAATACTGGGAATGTAATAGTTGCTAGGTCAGGAGTCGTGAAATGATTTTTTTTTATTTGGAAAGATGTCATAGTATTAGAAACATTCTTAAAACAAAATTTATATTGCTGCTACACTCAAACAATACAGGTCCACAAATAAGTTCCTGATCTTTTCTCAAAAAGCTGTCTTTCTCATCTGAATTAATGTTAACTCCATTTTCTCAGGCCAGAATGCCAAGAGCCATCCTCATCTTCCTCTCTTACATCCTCTATCCAGTCTGTCAGGAAACCCTGTTGGCTCTATCTTCAAGCTCTGTCTAGGATTCAACACCTCAGCATTCTCACGGCCCCCTTCATCGCGCACCTGGACAACAAGGTCCCTCTGTCCTTACTCCCCTCCTCCAGTAGCCTAGTCTTCACACAGCAGCTAGAGGGATCCTGGCATTTCTCTGCTTAAAACCCCACAGTGGGTCCCCCGTTCACTTGGAATAAAAAGCCAAAGTCCTTACAGCAGCCTACAGAGCCCAACACCAACTGGCCTGCTTACCCCTAACTTGCTCTCCCTTTGCTTACTCTGTCTCAGCCACACTACCCTCATTGCTATTCCCTGAACCCACCTCAGGGCCTTTGCACTAGCTGTTCTCTCTGGGTATAAAGCTCTTCTTCCGGATACTTTCATTACTCTTTCAAATATTTTCTCAAATGTCACCTTTCTCAGTGAGGCCTTCCCTGGCCAACCTATTTAAACCCTGCCCCTCAGCCACAGCACTGCCAGTTTCCCTTTACTCTGCTCAATTTTTTCAGTAGCACTCACTTAGCAACTCCCAACATATTTATTATGCTTACTGTTCCCCGTCTGTCTCTCCCCGCTAGAATGTCAGTTCCATGAGGGGAGGCATATTTGGCTGTTTGATTCCTTGCTGTATCCCTGGAACAGGGCCATGTGCCTGGCCCTTAGTAGGTGCTCAACAAACATTTGTGGAATGAATGAATGAATGAATGAACTTGAACAACTGTTTTCATGGTGGAGTTTTCTTATCCTGCAGATACCTGAACATAGTGATAAGCATAGTATGCATATTTTGCATTATGATATTTTATCATCATAAGATAGTATCATGTTTCTAAATACTTTCAAAATTATAACCACTTTTTAAAACGTACTTAGACTTTTTGCATGCTTGTTATAATAAAGCAAACAACAGAGTTGTGTAAAGAAAAAGTTACTATCGTCCCACCTCCACTAATCCCTTCCCGCCGAAGGGAACTACTTTTAAATTTAGTGGATATCTTTCCAAATATTTTCTCCATACCCACATATATATGTAACAGATACAGATGTCACAGTTCAAAGACAAGTATGACTAAACTGTAACTTTATTTTGTATAACACAAGGCACTTTCTATTTTTAGGCCTCACTGCCTCTGATAGCAGAAAAACTGAGTTTGGTTAACTCAGGATAAATGTTAGCACTTTATGATTTGCTTATTTATTAATGATCAGTTATAGTTTAATTCTAGTGAACTCTTTTCTCTCTTCACCTTTACAAAATTACCAAGCTTTTAAAAATTATTGTAAAAGAAGTATATATTCATTACAGAAAAATAGTAACTCACAAATATGCAAAATTTAAAAGTAACCATATGTAAAGCCAGCAGCCAGAAATAATCAGTTTGTTCTTTTCATATGTATGCATATTTGAGATCCTATTATAATTGCTTTATACATTGTAAACATATTTCCATGTCAGAAAATATACATCTATGGCATTTTTAATGACTGTGTGATCTCCCATTATACAAATGTACCATAATTATTGTCCCTGTTTTTGTACATTTGGTTTCCAACTTTTTACTTTTGTGAAATTACTTGTAGCTAAATGTCTGAGCATATCCCTAATTATTTCCTCAGGATAAAATCCTGAAACTGTTGTCAAAAGGTGTAGTCACTGTTGAAGGCTTTTGACGCATGTGAGACCTACAGAAAGGTGTCACTGCTTTGACTCCAGCGAGCAGGAGGGTCCTTTTCTTCACACCCTGCCAGCACCATCTTAAGTCTTCCCTATTATCTTGCTTTGCAATGTTTTCTTGGATATTTTCACAAACATATTTTTTCCAACATATATTTTTCAGATGATAATTATTTTGGATTCATTTTAGAAGCTAGATACTCTTTTATAATTTAATGGGCTCCTCCTTACCTTTTCAAGTGTTCCTTGTACTGATTTTAGTCCAAAGTCAGATAGATACAAAAGTCAGTTTGTGTATTTGCTATTTGTCACATGTTCTTTTATCCTGGAATGTATTTTAGAATTCTGACCCATAAGGAAACAGCCATATTCATTTTCTCCTTTTATCTTATTGTACCTCTTAGCAACTTCTGACCCACTCATCTGTGCACCTCTGACTGTGCACCTCTCCTTCCAACACTCTTCCCCCTTGACTCCCATGCCACCACACTCTTCCTGGGTGCCCTCCTCCCTCTCTGACCACTCCTTCTCAGCCTTCCTGACTAGCTTCTTCCTCCTCCCTCTTATTCTCTACCCAACACTTTCTCTTTAGATGATCCTGTTACCAAACTCAGGTCTGGCTGCTCACCGCTCAAAAATCAGTACTCAAGAGAGACAAATGTTGGTAAAAAGGAAAGTTACTTTTAATCCGAGTGCGGGCAATCTGGGGAGATGGTGGACTCAGTTTTCCCCCAAAGCCATCCCTGAAGATCCTGCTCAGCCATGAAAGTTTTTAAAGGGAAAAAAGGAAGTAATCTCAGTTAACCACTGAAACAGGGGGTCAGAATCGGCGATTCCCCACTGTGTGCATGTTTGTCGACTTCCTGTGATTTTTCTTTAGATGCTATCTTGTTCACACAGTTTGTTCACGAGGTTACTGAAGGGGAAGCTAGGGAAGAGATCTGGTCATCGGTTACTTATTCTTCACTTCTACTTCTTTGATCTACAGAAAGAACTCACATGTTAGGCAAGGTATTATGTGATCAAAAGATTTGAAAGGTGTGCTAGGGCCAGAGATGAGTAGAGCATGGGAATGCCAGGTTTAACGTTAGTGTCAAGACAAAAGGGGCCTCCCGCAGAGAGCTGTTTCCTGCAAAGAGCTCTTTCCTGCCAAAAACTGCTTACAATCCCACAGAAGTCACGTGGCTTCCGTTATCAACTCTGTGTCAGAGATACCCAAATAAGCCCCCCAGGTCCCTTCTCCTCCGTCCTCCAGGCCCATATACCCAGCTGTGTGCTTGATATCTCAACTTGGTCCCCTCACAGGTAGCTCTAATTCAAGTGTCCAAAACTGAACTCATAGTATTCCTCCCAGCTCCTCTCCCAGCATTCCCCTTCTCAGTGAGTAGCTCCATCAACCAGCCAAACGCTTGTGCCAGAAATCCAAGTCCTCCACAAAGTTCCCACGTCCAACCAATCAGCACACCCCTCAAAGTTCATCTCCCAATTATTTCATGACTCTGCGCTTCTCTCTGTCTCTTCCCAACCTGGGCCAGTCAGTGCAGCTCATACTGTGACCATAGGAATTGGGTCACACAGGACTCAAGCCTGGCCAGCCAGCTCCTTCCTGAGATTTGCTGAATTCAGAGTAAGTTTCTCTCAGGTAGCAAAGCTCAAGCATGAATGGCGATAGTTTCAAATTTTCTACTTAAAGGACAAAAGTCTTGGAGGACACTTGCTCAAGATTTGTTGGCCCTGCTCAACCTTCTGACCTTCTGACATGAGTTGATGCTAAGGAGCAATCTGAAGCCACTTGATGTTTCCCTTTGGGAGAAATAGATTTTTCAGTCTGTTGCCCATGTAGGTTTTCCATTATCCATGAAGTGCAGTACACTTAACCAGAATGACTTAGTTATACCAGTTTTTCCTGGACACATTACACCCTTTAAATCTGCAGGTACGAGTTTTATTTTATTTCAGTTATGCCACTTACTGCAGGATTTCCTTTAGCAAGTTACTAACCCTCTCTGTGCCTTAGTTTTCTCATGAATACAGTGGGGATGATAACACTACCTAACGTTATTCAATTATCATGAGTATTCAATGAGATCGTGCATGTCAAGTTCTTCAAACTATGCCCAACCTATATAGTAAGTGCTCAGTAAATGTCGGTTACTCTTCTTACGATTAATTCAGAAAAGTTTCAGGCTAGTACTTCTTTACTGTTTCTTTCTGTTTCATTTGTTCTGTTCTCATCTTAGGAATACCCATTTTGTATATGTTGGGACTCATTTGACTGTCTTCCACCTCCCTCATTTTTATGTCTTTGTTTCTTTGCCATTTTTCATGTTTTGTGAAGAGTTTTTTAGTTATGCTTATTCTATTTTTGATGTTTCTAATGTTCCCAGGCAAATATCAAGTTAATACAATTTAGTAAATTGTATTAACCTGATAACTAAAACTCTAACATTGTACACCTGGTTTTTTTTTTTTTTTTTTTTGCATCTTTCCAAAGTGTATGGTTTAGTGGTTTTTGGTATACTGACAGAGTTATACAACCATCACCACTAATCCGGAACACTTTCATCACCTTTGAAAGAAACCCCATGTCCATTAGCAGTCACTCCCCATTTCTGCCTCCCTCACCCCTGGCAACCATTGATCTACTTTACGTCTCTACCAGTTGGCCTGTTCTGGACATTTCATATGAATGGCATAAGACATTATGTGTCTGGCTTCTTTCACTTAGCATAGTTTTTAAGGTTCATCCATGTTATAGTATGTATTAGCACTTCGTTCCTTTTTGTAGCTGAATAACATTCCACTGTATGTATGTGGTTTATTCATTCATTGGTTGATGGATATTTAACTTGTTTCCACTGTGTAGTATCTGTTTTTCCCAGTGTGATATAAGGAATGAATAAAGAGACTGGACCACAGCCTCTACATAGAAGCCTACAGAATCCCCAGATGAAGAAAGTGGTATTTGGGAGGAATTTGTGTTTTCTGGAAAGCAGTGGATATGGGCCAGTGCCCTCCTAGATGTGGGGAAATCCCAATTTTAAATGATCTGTTATCCCTACTCTTAGTATGCACATAATTATCACACCATGTTTCTTCTGTGTCAGGTGGAGACAGTCCTGACTATAGGCATGTTCTGACTTTCCCCTTGTCTTCTCACTCACTCTGTCCTTGGCCTGGTTGGATTTCCTTCCTGAAATGCCCTCTGCCTATAGGTCTCTCTTCATGTGTGATTTATTAGTCATTATACCATTTTCTAATATCTGCTCCCTTCAGCACTTCCAGGAGGTGAGGGTGGACTTTCTGGAACACTGAAGACAGATAACCCCCACTCCCTTTTTTATGTTCCTTGTGGCTAAAAGTAAATAAATAAATTAATAATTGGGTGTGGGGGCCCGGAGTTGCACTGCAAATATGGAAATGAAGAGGATGTGACAAGCCCTGACATCTCCAGAGATAAGGTGTAAAGCTGAAGACTGTGTAGATGCTGTAAGGAATCTGCGTGAAACTCAGAATATTAAGCAGAGACTTAGGATGAAGGTGGGGTGGTGGATGGAGGACACTTGGGAATCTCAGTTCAATCATGGGATGAAAGCTATTTAAGTACACTTAAAATCATAGCACTTTCTTGCTTCATTTCACAATGAAGGAAGAACTTACTATCTTGTGTCTGGTCTTATTTAATCCTAGTATTATTTTAATTATGTTAATTTGGGGCATTCCTCCCCAACTAGATTATGAGCTTCTGAAAGGAAGAGACCCTGTTTACCTTATCATACTCATATATTTCTGAATTTGTTCAATTCAATAAACATTTACCTGCCAGCTCAGATTCTGGCTCCTCTGATTTCAGTGGACTCAGGAGATTCAATTTCCTTTCCCAAGGCTCAGGTTGTAAAATCTATCCTTCATTCCTGGCAAGGCATTCATGAGGATCAAATGAAACCAAGACTGTGAGAACCCTTTTAAAACTGAAAAGAGCTATGTAAATATTTATTGTGTTTAGAAGTTTCCAGATAGCAATCAGAAAGTGCCAGGGTGCTAGTAGCTTTGCCCTTTCAGGGGAGAACCCCTCAATGCCCTCTCCATCTGAGAACAGAGAAAGCCCTCAGCATCCCCTCCCTTAGGAAGCTGCTTCCATTTCTCACCTGGCCTCTCCCTTTTTCAGGGCTCTCAAAGTGCTATCATGTCATAGAGAAAGCCAGTCTACTCTTAAACACCTTTCTTTAACAATATTATAAGTTCTAATTGTCACTGGGTGGTGGGTTGGTTGGTTGGTTGGTTGGTTGGTTTTAAATCTGAATTTGCATTTAAACCAGAAGCATTTTTCTCAGGTCAGTATTCCCTTAGACCAGCTCCATCAGCAAGGGTTGTCCAGTTACCTAGTGAATATTTGAAACCTCAGATACTGATGCCAGGAAGCTGAGGTTTTCCTGTACGGGCCTCCACTGGTGGGGAGTGGTGGGGAGAGGGGTGGAGAGGGAGAAGGGGCAGTCAAGTGAGAACACTCTGAAATAAAAGTGTCTTTTGCCTTCAGGATGTATCAGTTCACAGGGAGAGAGGAGACTGGTTCTCAAGAAAGAACAAAGAGGCTTACAAGTAAAACACTGAAGACATGCAGAAGTGCTGGTGTAAAGAATAAAGAAGTGTTTAGAGGGATATAAGCTTAAATTAGGAATACTTCCTGAGGGTAGGTGGCTCACCAGCAAGGTCTTGAAGGGAACCAGGAGAGAGGAACCCCTGGTTTAGGTGTCATAAATCCTCCCTTACTTCAAGTAGAACCAAGCTCAAATAGGAATATTTCTAATCCTTATCATCTAAGCTGGGCCTGGTGCCAGGAGCTTGGATGCTTGTCCTGATTGCAGAGACCAGGTTTCACACACCCCCATCAAATCCTTTAAAGCATTTCCTTGTGCAGGAGCAGTTGAAAAGTACTTTGGGGAAAAAACAATTACAACTATTACCCCCAAACCAAAATTATAACCTTTTCATAATTCCTTTATCTTTTTTGAAATGGGTTTTAAACCAGAACAACTATTTTAAATTGTTAGAAACATTTTAAATAATTGTCAGTAGTAGTCTTTATTAATCATAAAAAGAGAAACATATACATTAGTCTTTGAAAGTACCATCTCTGATATTAGGCCTTTTTAGTATTTAAGAAAAAAACAGCAGAAAAGAGCAAGCAAAAGCATGTGAGGGACAATAACATAACTGGACCTAACAAAACAAAGAGGCTGAGATGGGAGACAGAATGAACGAGAAATATTTAAGTTGGGGATGGAAGTCAGTGAAGGAGGTCTAAGTAATTAATAGGATGAGAAATATAGATATCTACATGCTAAAACAGGTAAGAGAGAGCCATCAAAATTCTGAGTCATGAGAAGCAAGAGGAACTACAGTCCTGCAGCCTGTGGAACAAAAACCACATTCACAGAAAGATAGACCAGATGAAAAGGCAGAGGGCTATGTACCAGATGAAGGAACAAGATAAAACCCCAGAAAAACAACTAAATGAAGTGGAGATAGTCAATCTTCCAGAAAAAGAATTTAGAATAATGATAGTGAAGATGATCCACGACCTCAGAAAAAGATTGGAGGCAAAGATGGAGAAGATGCAAGAAATGTTTAACAAAGATCTAGAAGAATTAAAGAACAGAGATGAACAATACAATAACTGAAATGAAAAATACACTAGAAGGAATCAATAGCAGAATAACTGAGGCAGAAGAATGCATAAGTGACCTGGAAGATATAATGATGGAATTCACTGCTGGGGAACAGAATAAAGAAAACAGAATGAAAAGAAATGAAGACAGCCTAAGAGACATCTGGGTGGGACAACAATAAATGCAAAAACATTCGCATTATAGGAGTCCCAGAAGGAGAAGAGAGAGAGGAAGGACCCCAAAAAATATTTGAAGAGATTATAGTTGAAAACTTCTCTAACATGGGAAAGGAAATAGTCACCCAAGTCCAGGAAGCGCAGCGAGTCCCATACAGGATAAACCCAAGGAGAAACATGCTGAGACACATAGTAATCAAATCGGCAAAAATTAAAGACAAAGAAAAATTATTGAAAGCAGCAAGGGAAAAACGAAAAATAACATACAAGGGAACTCCCATAAGGTTAACAGATGATTTCTCAGCAGAAACTCTACAAGTCAGAAGGGAGTGGCATGATATACTTAAAGTGATGAAAGGGAAGACCCTACAACCAAGATTACTCTACCCGGCAATGATCTCATTCAGATTCGATGGAGAAATCAAAAGCTTTACAGACAAGCAAAAGCTAAGAGAATTCAGCACCAGATCCACAACAAACCAGCTCTACAACAAATGCTAAAGGAACTTCTCTAAGTGGGAAAAACGGGAAGAAAAAGACCTACAAAAACAAACCCAAAACAATTAAGAAAGTGGTAATAGGAACATACATATCGATAATTACCTTAAACGTGAACGGATTAAAAGCCCCAACCAAAAGACACAGGCTTGCTTAATGGATACAAAAACAAGATCCATATACATGCTGTCTACAAGAGGCCCACTTCAGACCTAAGGACACATAAAAACTGAAACTGAGGGGATGGAAATAGATATTCCATGCAAATGGAAATCAAAAGAAAGCTGGAGTAGCAATACTCATATCAGATAAAATAGACTTTAAAATAAAGAATGTTACAGGAAGGACATTACATAATGATCAAGGGATCAATCCAAGAAGAAGATATAACAATTATATATGTACCCAACATAGAAGCACCTCAATACATAAGGCAACTGCTAACAGCTCTAAAAGAGGAAATCGACAGTAACACAATAACCGGGGGACTTTAACACCTCACTTACACCAATGCACAGATCGTCCAAAATGAAAATAAATAAGGAAACACAAGCTTTAAATGACACAATAGACCAGATAGATTTAATTGATATTTATAGGACATTCCATCCAAAAACAGTAGATTACACTTTCTTCTGAAGTGCGCACAGAACATTCTCCAGGATAGATCACATCTTGGGTCACAAATCAAGCCTCAGTAAATTTAAGAAAATTGAAATCCTATCCAGCGTCTTTTCTGACCACAACACTATGAGATTACAAATTAATTACAGGGAAAAAACCGTAAAAAACACAAACACATGGAGGCTAAACAATACATTACTAAATAACCAAGAGATCACTGAAGAAATCAAAGAGGAAATCAAAAAATACCTAGAGACAAATGAGAATGAAAATACGACGATCCAGGGCTTCCCTGGTGGTGCAGTGGTTGAGAGTCCGCCTGCCAATGCAGGGGACACAGGTTTGTGCCCCAGTCCGGGAAGATCCCACATGCCACGGAGCAGCTAGGCCCGTGAGCCATGCCCACTGAGCCTGCGCGTCCTGAGGCTGTGCTCTGCAACGGAAGAGGCCACAGCTGTGAGAGGCCCGCATACCGCAAAACAAACAAACAAACAAAAAAAAATGACGATCCAAAACCTATGGGATGCAGCAAAAGCAGTTCTAAGAGGGAAGTTTATAGCTATACAAGCCTACCTCAAGAAACAAGAAAAATCTCAAATAAACAATCTAACCTCACACCTAAAGGAACTAGAGAAAGAAGAACAAACAAAACCCAAAGTTAGCAGAAGGAAAGAAATCATAAACATTAGAGCAGAAATAAATGAAACAGAAACAAAGAAAACAATAGCAAAGATCAATAAAACAAAAAGCTGGTTCTTTGAGAAGATAAACAAAATTGATAAACCATTAGCCAGACTCATCAAGAAAAAGAGAGAGAGGACTCAAATCAATAAAATTAGAAATGAAAAAGAAGTTACAACAGACACCGCAGAAATACAAATCATCCTAAGAAACTACTACAAGCAACTCTATGCCAATAAAATGGACAACCTGGAAGAAATAGACAAATTCTTAGAAAGGTATAACCTTCCAAGACTGAACCAGGAAGAAATAAAAAATATTAACAGACCAATTGCAAGTAATGAAATTGAAACTGTGATTAAAAATCTTCCAACAAACAAAAGTCCAGGACCACATGGCTTCACAGGTGAATTCTATCAAACATTAAGAGAAGAGCTAACACTCATCCTTCTCAAACTTCCAAAAAACTGCAGAGGAAGGAACACTCCCAAACTTATTCTATGAGGCCACCATCACCCTGATACCAAAACCAGACAAAGATACTACAAAAAAAGAAAATTAGAGACCAATATCACTGATGAATATAGATGCAAAAATCCTCAACAAAATACTAGCAAACAGAATCCAACAACATATTAAAAGGATCATACACCATGATAAAGTGGGATTTATCCCGGGGATGCAAGGATTCTTCAATATACAAAAATCAATCAATGTGATACACCGTATTAACAAATTGAAAAATAAAAACCATATGATCTTCTCAATAGATGCCGAAAAAGCTTTTGACAAAATTCAACACCCATTTATGATAAAACTCTCCAGAAAGTGGGTATAGAGGGAACCTACCTCAACATAATAAAGACCATATATGACAAACCCACAGCAAACATCATTCTCAATGGTGAAAACTGAAAGCATTTCCTCTAAGATCAGGAACGAGAGAAGGATGTCCACTCTCACCACTATTATTCAACATAGTTTTGGAAGTCCTAGCCATGGTATTCAGAGAAAAAAAGAAATAAAAAGAATACAAATTGGAAAAGAAGAAGTAAAACTGTCACTGTTTGCAGATGACATGATACTATACATACAGAATCCTAAAGATGCCACCAGAAAACTACTAGAGCTAATCAATGAATTTGGTAAAGTTGCAGGATACAAAATTAATGCACAGAAATCTCTTGCATTCCTATATACTAATGATGAAAAATCTGAAAGAGAAATTAAGGAAACACTCCTATTTACCACTGCAACAGAAAGAATAAAATACCTAAGAATAAACCTACCTAGGGAGACAAAAGGCCTGTATGCAGAAAACTCTAAGACACTGATGAAAGACATTAAAGATGATACCAACAGATGGAGAGATATACCATGTTCTTGGATTAGAAGAATCAGTATTGTGAAAATGACTATACTACCCAAAGCAATCTACAGATTCAATGCAATCCCTATCAAATTACCAATGGCATTTTTTACAGAACTAGAACAAAAAATCTTAAAATTTGTATGGAGACACAAAAGACCCTGAAGAGACAAAGTGGTCTTGAGGGAAAGAAGCGGAGCTGGAGGAATCAGACTCCCTGACTTCATACTATACTACAAAGCTACAGTTGTCAAGACAATATGGTACTGGCACGAAAACAGAAATATAGATCATTGGAACAAGATAGAAAGCCCAGAGATAAACCCATGCACCTATGGTCAACCAGTCTGACAAAGGAGTCAAGGATATACAATGGAGAAAAGACAGTCTCTTCAATAAGTGGTGTTGGGAAAACTGGACAGCTACATGTAAAAGAATGAAATTAGAACACTCCCTAACACCATACACAAAAATAAACTCAAAATGGATTAGAGACCTAAATGTAAGACCGGACAGTATAAAACTCTTAGAGGAAAACATAGGAAGAACAACACTCTTTGACATACATCACAGCAAGATCTTTTTTGATCCACCTCGTAGAGTAATGGAAATAAAAACAAAAATAAACAAATGGGACTTAATGAAACTTAAAAGCTTTTGCACAGCAAAGGAAACCATAAACAAAACGAAAAGACAACCCTCAGAATGGGGGAAAATATTTGCAAACGAATCAACGGACAAAGGATTGATCTCCAAAATATATAAACAGCTCATGCAGCTCAATATTAAGAAAACAAACAACCCAATCCAAAAATGGGCAGAAGACCTAAATAGACATTTCTCCAAAGAAGACATACAGATGGCCAAGAAGCACATGAAAAGCCGCTCAACATCACTAATTATTAGAGAAATGCAAATCAAAACTACAATGAGGTATCACCTCACACCAGTTAGAATGGGCATCATCAGAAAATCTACAAACAACAAATGCTGGAGAGGGTGTGGAGAAAAGGGAACCCCCTTGCACTGTTGGTGGGAATGTAAATTGATACAGCCACTATGGAGAACAGTATGGAGCTTCCTTAAAAAACTAAAAATAGAACTGTCATACGACCCAGCAATCCCACTACTGTGCATATACCCTGAGAAAACCATAATTCAAAAAGACACATGCACCCCAATGTTCATTGCAGCACTATTTACAATAGCCAGCTCATGGAAGCAACATAAATGCCCATCGACAGATGACTGGATAAAGAAGATATGGTAGACATATACAATGGACTATTACTCAGCCATAAAAGGAACGAAATTGGGTCATTTGTAGAGACGTGGATGGATCTAGAGACTGTCATACAGAGTGAAGTAAGTTAGAAAGAGAAAAAGAAATACCGTATATTAACGCATATATGTGGAACCCAGAAAAATGGTACAGATGAACTGGTTTGCAGGGAAGCAGTTGAGACACAGATGTAGAGAACAAACGTATGGACACCAAGGGGGGAAAGCAGCAGGGGGAGGGGGTTGTGGTGTGATGAATTGGGAGATTGGGATTGACATGTGTACACTGATGTGTATAAAATGGATGACTAATAAGAACCTGCTGTATAAAAAAAAAAATTCTGTGTCATGAGGAAATATACACTAGCAGTCAGGAAATCATAGCATTTTCCATCTTGAAACTATTACAACCATATTTGAACCATTCTAATAAAATTTTTTTATGCTAAAAAAAGAATACCATCTCTGATCTTTTGCTAGGTGTGTGATTCACTGTTTTCCACCTTGTTTGTGGACAAAGGTGTGATTCTTACATGCCCTACCCCCCACCCCCAAACCAATACAGACTCCTCCAGAATAATGGAAGAACAGAAATTAAAAGTAATCCAACACCCCTAGCAAACACTCATTAGGTATCATCTGGAAACTGTTCATGGCAAAGTAAAAAAAATTTTTAAGGAGCCACCAGTTTCTTGGAGTTAATCCACTCCTTCTTCTGCCTGCCACCTCCCAGTTATCTCACTGCTGTGTGGCAATCACCTCTGCATTGTGTCATGCACTGATTCACCCCCTGGTAACTGTTAAAGGGCTGAGCTTTTCAGGTGATTGCTGCTTTTAAATAAAATCAGACCCATTTGAGGTCACGTCTCGGGGAATATTAAACTTGCATTCTGACATGCCTTCTTGAGTGGGCGAAAAATAATTGGAATTTCAGTAGAGAATTGGGTGTGATGTATGAAATGGATCGCATTACTCAGCTGCAACCCAGAGCGAGGAGAAGATTTCAAGTAAAACATTTGATTTACTTTTTTTTTCTGGGCTTTTTCAGTACCTGAAAAACCAGAGGCGGTTTGCTCCAGGGAAGAGATCAGGGATGGCTGGTCTGAGGAGCACAGAGACTCCAGATTCATCTCCCCTCCCTCAGCTTGGGGTGCCACCTCTTCCTCCTCCACCCACCAAAGTCCTCAGAAGTCCTCTATTACCCGCTCAAATGCCACTCCCTCCTTGAAACCTTCAGTAGCTGTCAGCGCTGATTCTTCTTTGCCTTGTATTGGAATTCGTTGTGGTACAGCTGTCCCTACTCTCACTCCTTTCCTCATCCCTCAGTTCCTCCTCACCCCCAGCAGTATCTCGAGAGACTCTGGTGGATTGTGAGAAGCCACGGAAGAAATCAAAGTTTCGGTGAAGCCCTTTAGCATGGAAATCCTCCCAGGGAGGCTGTGGAATCGAAATTAAGAAAGGGAGAAAAGAAAAATACAAAATGTTGAAGATTTAACCCAATACATTTTGAGAAAAAGAAGAAATGTGGTGTAGTGGATGAGGCAGGACTTTGGGCTCAAATCTGAATGAAATTTATAGAGGCCGCTCAACCAAATCCCTAGAGAAGAGATACAGCCAAGAAAGTGTTAGAGACTTGGTTACAGATTGTACAGGTTTCAACAAAGAGGGCCAAGTTTGTGGGGTAACGGAAAATAGAATAGGCATTCCAAGAATAATACATGGTGTTCCCAGTTCAAAAGTAAGGAAGTACCATCTGAAAAGTATGGGAAAGCGCAAGTTTAGGTCTGTGTAGAGAGACGCCATGCGTGGCACAGCCATTATGTTCACACTCAAGGTCCTCACGCCTTGGATTCAACTTCCAGCTCCATCACAAAGCTCTGTGCCGTGGGCAATTCTTCAACCTCTCAATGCCTAAGTTCCCCCCACCTGCCAAATGGGAAAGGAATAATGACCACTTCATGGTTTTCTTGTAAGGACTGAAGGAGTTGCCAGCAATGCTGCCTGGCACACAGTGAGTACCATAGCATGTTACTTTACTATACATTATAAAATTTGAAAGATCCGCTTGGTGATTTATTTGGACCAAATAAAGAAACCTCAGGAATAACCTTATCGAGTCCTCCACCGATGATGAAACACAGTGTCATTATACGACCTTTATAAGTCACTTGAAATGCATTTTATTACCCACTGGTCTCTTTGGGTCATTTTAAAATGGGTTTTTATGTATTTAAATCTTGTCTTCCAGTGTGACTCTTGAATGCAGAAACTTCTGTCTTAACCTTACGTGACACTAACAATGTGAGGCACGTAGAGCGGAGCTTAATAATACCTGTTAGTTTCTTTAAAATACAAACTTTCAAATGTATCCCAATGACAATCATTTACGCATTAGCGATGAATCATTTATTTATTTATTTTAATGCCACTTTGGAAGACCCAGATGGCCCTGGCAGAAAGGTCTGAATGAGTAAGTGTTAACAAAGGGAGAGAAGGCCCCAGAAGTAATTGTGACCTGGGCAGCAGGTCTCGCTGGGTCTTGGTAGTCAGAGGGAAGAAGGTGTGTTCACTGAAAAAGTTTGATGAAAGCAAACAGAAGGTATACCAAGGACTACGGCCCATACACAAATGTGGAGCCCCTGTCCTCGGGCTGCTCACAGCCCATTGAAGAAACAGACAGGTCAGCAGCCTCACAACACAACCCAGGCCATGGAGGGAGGCCCTGCAAAGCCCCAGAGCTCAGAACTCAACCTGAAGCTTTGACCAGGAGGTGACATTTGTCCTTCTTGTTCATCAAACATTAAGGGAACCACTGGAACAGCAGGGAGGCAGGGAAGATCGAATCACTTCACTAAACCATCCATTTGTAAGCCATTTCTAACTAACCAATTTTCTGCCGGGGGGTGGGGAAGGGGAACTGAGAAGAAAAACCAAGTCCAGTGTTCCTAATTCTGAGGGGGTGAATAGACTTGGCCGACGTGGGACAGAGAGTGTGCTTCGATGGAAAGGCAAGACTCTCCTTTGGGATGTATAGAATTGGGGGCAAGGGGAGGCAGAGGGGGCTTGGGGATGTAGGCTCTGGAGGAGTGAAGTAGGAAGTGAGTTCCTGTCCTCCCAGTGGGCTCTCCCTCACTGAGCAGATCACTTGCAGAGACTGGAGTGACTACACGAAGGAGAGACTGGGGTTCTGTTCAACAGCTGGATAGGGCTGGTGACTGTCCCTTTGCCACTGAGCTAGAGGTGGCAGTGGGACAGCATATATCCCAGAGGTTTGGCATGCCAAAGTCCAGGAGGACCGAGGAGTCAAGTGGACACAGCAGGAGCAGGGTTTGTGCCACCTTGCCAATCCACTGAAATACACTGCCCTCCAGATGAGGGAACCCTTCAGGGGGCTGCGGGGTGTGAAGCCAGTGATGAAAATTGAGAGGAGCAGAAGGAGACTGAACTAGGTGTCCCCCCTTCCTCCCAGCAGCAGTGCCCACATCCTGTCCAGCCTAGATCCATCCATCAGATTGAGGACCTTCAAAGTAAAGGGACAGGGCGTGCAACCAGTTGAGTTGCCAGATGAAATACTGGACACCCAGTTAAATCTGAACTTCAGACAAGGAATATTTGTTATTGCATAAGACACACTTACACTAAAAAAAGACAAACAAGGAATAATTGCTATTGTATGAGACATACTTACGCTAAAAAAAGACAAATGAAATAATTGTTACTGCATGAGACATACTTACAGTAAAAAAGACTATTCCTTGTTTATCTGAAATTCAAATTTAACTGGGTGTCCTTTTTTAAAAAATTTGTTTTGCTAAATCTGGCATTTCTAGTAACAGGACAACATGCTAAGTGAACCTCAACATTTTGAGGATGGTATTAAAGTAGTAGGGTCTTGTCATGTCTTGGCAAAGGTGGGAGCTTCCACAAATGGTGCTGACTTCTCCAGGCTCTGGGATTTGGTTACTAACTCCCAGGTGATAGTTCTCTCTCTAAGCACTGGGTCCCTCTTCCCTCTGGGAGCTGTGAGACAAAAAGAGAAAAGAAATGTTCTACACAGCCTAGTTTGATTGGCCAGCCAAAGTAATAGGCAATAGCTCAAGGGTTTCAAACTGCGGGTCACAACTCCTACAGGTTGTGAACCCAGGTCATGCCAGCATTTTGAGTAGGGGGTAGGGTGGGTTAGGGGAGGCAATCAGAGTGTACTGCCTGCATTTTATCTCAAAAAAATCTTCTGTGTCTGTGAGTCACTGTGTGTATACATAGTTAATGATGTTTCTTACTGTGGTCAGGGTCCAAAATGTTTGAAAGGTACTGATATGATGTTGAGACCTGCAGGGCATTATTGTGAAAACTGTATTGGATCAACAGCCAGGATGATTTGGTTTCACACTCACAGGATAGGGTAAGCTTTGCCTTGTTCTAGAAAAAATCACCCTCTGGAACCACCTTATCTTTTCACGGAATCTGCAGTCAATCCTTCATTTAAATCACTTAGAGTTCCCAGTGTTGTTCATTTTGCTGTAATCACTTACTAAAAGCATACATTGGAATCATATATTGTTGTACCCAATCTTAGGCATTAAGTAAGAGTGTTAATGTGGAACTAAAGGCACTGTCCAAATGGCCATAGTGGTTTTTCACATTTGTTTTATTTCCTCCTCTAAAGGAAAAGCTTTTCAACTTTGAAATCCATGGAGATTACTTGGGATAATTCCCCAAAACTACCCTAAATGGTTTTGAAAGAGTCATAATTTCTCTCATTCAAAGAATATATGATGCTTTTATTTAGAAAGAGGAAGAAAAAATGTTTGCAGTTTCACTTGGAAATTTTAAAAAATTCCTATAACAATTAGCTCTTGATTCAGAAATTATAAATAAATAAAGCTATTTTATCATCCACTGTTACTAAAACATTGTGTCCTGTGATGTTTTAGTCTTTATTGATCCAGGGATTTAACTTTTATCTTGAGCTCTTTTGTAGGAAAATAGCTTATAAATCTTAAGTATAAATACTTATTGTCCTGTACCAATTGCTCCAACCTCTGTTTCTCCGAATTTTGCATTTATGTGTGGATGAAATGGGTTTGCCATGCTTTTTTCCGTGGACGATACTGGTTGGCCATGGAATGTACTGGCTTTGGAGGCAGATGCACCAGGATTTGAAACTAATTCTGACACACAGGAACACTGTGATTTTGACAGGCACATAAGGCTTTGGAGCCTCAACATCCTTAAATGTAAGATGGGAAAAACCAAAGTACCTAAACTGTAGAGCTGTTGTGGGTTTATATGAGAGAATAAATATAAAATAAAGCCTGGCATGGGAGAGACAATGCTATATATTCACCAAATTCCATTTCTATTTCCTCTTTATGAAGGTTGACACCACACTTTCAACCTCCCTTGTAGTTAGTTTGGGGTCGTGTGACTGGGCTGTGGTGTGGGCTATTTCTAGGCCTGGCTACCTAACCTGGCTACCATGCGGGCACATGTTTTAGCTCATGTGGCTACAAGACAAAGGAAGATTGCCCAACCCACATAAGACTTTATGTAAGCAAGAAATCAACCTTTCTTTGTAAAGCCATTAAGATTTTGGGGTTTATTTGTTACTGCAGCATTGACTAGCCTACTCTGACTAATACACTTGAGATATATAGAGAGATATAGACTAGATAGATAGATAGTAAACAGCTAGTAAACTTTAGCATTTAAGTTATCTATGAACCTTAAAATATGGAATGAGTTCTTTGATATATATTAAGAGAAAAAAAGTGAGACAATATATACTGTGCCACATCGTGTATAAGAAAGAAGCGGAAATTAAGATGTACATATGTATTTGCTTATCTTTGAAAAAAAAAAGTATAGGAAAGGAGAAACCAGAAACTAATAAAAATGGTTATCTATAAGGGGTAGCTTGGAACAGGGTGGACATGATATTCATGGCAGTGAGACTTCTCTGACTAAACGTGTTTATACAGTATTGGTTTTTGAACCATGTAGTTTACATATCCAGAAATAAGAGTAAATCATAAAGGAAAAATGACCTAAAGTTGGACCTTAAAAGAAACAAATGGCCGCCCTAAAGTTGGACCTTAAAAGAAACAAATGGGCCAATTCTATATGAAATTGGTTATTCAAACAACAATGAAAAAGAAACTTATTTGGGGTAACCTGAACAATCTACTCTGACTGTACATACAGTAATATTATTGGGAACAAGGAATTTCTAGTATAAGAGGGAAAAAATAAAATAAAAGAGAATTTAAGAAAAAAAATTATGCTGAATGCCATGACAATATGAACTCATACAATTCATACCCCCCCATATATATATATATGTATATATGGTCTCCTAGTTGTGTTCCTGAAAGAGCCTAGAAACAACACTCTAGTGGCAATGAGTCCAACGAGCCCCCTTATCTTGCATCTCCCAATATAATAACTGGCACAGGCAAGAATAATCAAATGGGTACTACAATCACTACATGAAAGGTGGTTGGGCACTAGGTTATTCCCACAGGGGCGAAGTACCACTCCACAGATCATTATTAATTTCAAAGGGAAAGATGTTCCTTTGGTACCGGATGCAATGTATACCCACCCCCACAGAGGCATTTGGCCTTGCCTGTCCCTCAGGACCCACTTGCCCTGATTGCTGGATAAGCTGGCCCCAGTGATGGTGGTAAAGCTTCAGCCTCCACCTTGTCACCTCATCTCCTACAATGACAGACGTCTCTGCTTTGGCAAGGCTGTCATTACACCTTCCAGGGCCGAAGCTGCAGCCGCTCCCATGGCCAGGTCCAATGCAGCAGGACCCACGGAGGCCCTGGTTTTTCCAGTGGCTGCCCAGAGGCACCGAGTAACACAGTCCAGAAGTACAGATACATCAACACCCCACAGGCTTTATCCTGGAGTAGTCCTCCAGGAGGTAATAGTGTCACACGGCAACTCTGAAGATGTCATACATGACCAAGTGACCAGCCAGGCTGCTTATGAAGCCATTGCCAGCTCAGCAATGAACCACCTTTGATTCTCCTTTTTGGCTCCCGTGGATCGTACCCATCATAAAACACTAGCATGTAAACTTTGCTTCAGTCTCTGTTCCCAGGCAAGTGCTTCTCCATGGAAGTACGGCAGTCACTTTCTCAACCCAGTCATCACCTTTAGCATCACTAGTAGTGGAAAAACCCAACATGTGAACCTCTTCATGAGATGCCTCTGAAGCATTCTTGCAAATGACGTTTAACCCAAAACTAATCAAGCCTCCAGACTGAATTTCCATTTTAAGGGCAATACAGGCATAAAAGAAAAAGTTAAAGAACACCGTCAGGAAACAATCAGACAAATGAAGAATGTGCAACTCTCTATAAATCCCCTGGCCTGGACTCTTCAAAAGTCCATGTCATAAGTCAAAACCAAACAGAAGTTAAGGTGGGGGAGATTTTCTAGGTTAACCTCCAGATAGACTCCACAAACCTTGATTAGATGACAGGTGAAACTGCATAGAAGTCTTTAAGGGACAATTAAAAATATTTAAATATGTGTCCACTGACAGACAAATGGATAAAGAAGATGTGGTACATATATGCAATGGAATATTACTCAGCCATAAAAAGGAACGAACTTGGGTCATTTGTAGAGATGTGGATGGACCTAGAGACTGTCACACAGAATGAAGTAAGTCAGAAAGAGAAAAACAAATATCGTACATTAACACATATATGTGGAACCTAGAAAATGGTGCAGATGATCCAGTTTGCAGAGCAGAAATTGAGACACAGAAGTAGAGAAAAAATGTATGGACACCAAGGGGGGAAAGCGGCGGGGGGTGGTGGTGGTGGTGGTGTGATGAATTGGGATTGACATGTATACACTGATGTGTATAAAATGAATGACTAATAAGAACCTGCTGTATAAAAATATATATATATATATATATTTAAATATGGCTTGGATATTAGTTGTGATTGTTAATTTTCTTAGGTGTGATAGTGGCATTGTGGTTATACAGGTGATTGTCCTAATTCTTAGGAGATTCATGCTGAAGTATTTAAGAACCATGATGTCATACTGACAACTTAGTTTCAAAACTGATGTGTCTTGGTGTATGTGTGGTTGGGGGGTGGGGAAGAAGGAGAGAGCGCAAATATCGTAAAACATTAACAACCATTGTATCTAGGTGGAAGGCATAACGTACTTGTTAAGTGTTTTTAAATTTTCACAATAAAATGTCGGGAGATAAACACCGAAAAAATCTAGGTAAAATGTAGGATATATACACATTTGAAGAAACGTTTTAAACCATGTTTTATTTTCCTCATTTTCCAGTAAGCAGCCAATACTTTATCAGGGATTAATTCATCCACCTCAAAATGGATAGTCACACCCGAATTGCTATGCTTTCAAAAGCTTTTTACCTCTTGCAGGTCTCTAGCAATTTCCCAAGGAGAAAATATTTGATGCCATTACGCACACCTCAATTCTTAGCTGGCAGAATAACCAGCGAGCAGTACAGAGCCGCTTCCTTTGAAAAACCTTTCCAGGGCGCAAACTGTGAGTATTGAGGCACTGAGGCACCATGGAGAAAATGTATTTTAGACGTAAATTTTGATTGATCTGATAGAGGCATCAGTTATCTTTTCCATGCATTGCAAATCTCGTATAGGATTCAGATACGAATAGCATCATTCTCTACAGCTGTATTGGCAACAGATAGACACGAATTAACAAATATAGTAATATACACAGTTATTTCAGGCTTCTATTATTAGCACCACCTCTTGACTCATCGGGAAAACTCCTCCCAAACTATTTTTGTTAATGTGACTATTGCATTTGTTTTGACAGAGTTTTCTATTATCACCACAACTAGCACTTTATTCCCAAGATGCCTCCAGACAGAATTGCTACCCCCACACCCCCTTCTGCTCTCACCAAGGTGACTGGCCCCAGGTTAGCCAACCTTCAGTGCCTCCACCCATGACAGAGTCCCAGGAAAGCGTGCCACCTCACATTATATTCATGCTACCTAGGCTGGCTAGGCAATGCTCTGGACTCAGAAAGGAGTCCCCCACAGGTCAGGTTGTTTCTGCTCCATCCAGGGAGGGGTCCTTCTTATACCCACAGAATGGTCATAGTACACTAATAATGCTCATTTTCCCATATTTAATGGTAGAACTCTTTGGTTAAGGCTGAGTTCATGACCACAGCATTAGGTTTCTGCTGCATTAATGCTGCGTAATAAGCAACCCCAAAGTCTCAGTAGTTTCCCAAAAAAGCCATTTATTTTTCTTTCAGATCAGCAGAGGCAGCTCTGCTTCAGGCTATGAACTGATTTAGGGCTGCTCCACTTGTCTCTCATCCTCTGGACCAATGGCTACCTGGGGCAGGCTCTTCTCAATGTAGGGTGGCAGCTGTGCCGGTAGGTCGAACAGAAACACAAGGGGCCATTTAAGGCCCTGGCTCAGAACTGATATACGGTCGCTTCTGCCACATATGCCTCTGGCCGAAGCCCAAGATCAATGGGATAGGGAAGTACTCTCCATCCTGGGGAACATTGCCAAGAGCCGGGAGGAGAGGAAGAATTGCAGGCAGATCATTCAATTGACCTCAGCCTTCCTTGCAGCTTGGTGTGTCCTTGCAACTAAGTTTTGGCCAAAGGGATGCGAGGGGAAGCAATGTGTGCAGCCTTGCCCTTGTAAGGATTGGGAATGCCCTGTCTTTCCCCTGCCCATCACCTGGGGGCATGGTGGGACTGCAGCAGTCATCTGGCCCAGAGGCAGATGGTACAGCCAGTCCTACCTCTGGACTGTTACACGTATGTCATTTACACTGCTGGATTTTTGCATCTCTGTAACGGCATCTTAGAACCATAGTTAGCTAGTACACCATTCATTCATTCATTCAACAAGTATTTACTGAGTGTCTTCTCTGTGCCAGGCATTGTGCTAGGCCTTGGAGGAAGTGACAATGAGCAAAGGCAAGACAGAGACTAATGGATGTTGCCTTCCTTAGGACAGAGTAGCCTAGAGAAGGGAACAAATAAACCCCAAATCTCAGTGAGTTAATGTGCTTAAAGGTCTATTTCTTGCTCATGCGAAGTCTAATATGGTGCTGGTGGCCCTCCTACATCTTCTAGTCAACTAATTTTGAAATATAAACTTCCCAGGTTTCGGGAACAGTGGAAGAGAGAGCTGGAAGATTACAGAATTTTTTATGTGCCAAGCCAGGAAGTAGCTTATATCACACCATCCACATTTCCTTGGCCAGAACTCAGTCACGTGATCACCCTTAACTGCAAAGGAAAGTGGGTATAGTAGTCCTCCTACAAAGCCAGGAAGAGGAACTCTGCCACAGATGCAGAGTTATAAACGAGGAGAGGACTCTGTTCTGGCCTCAGCCTTTTTAGATTAGCTCACTTACCTCCTGAGTATGTGTGTGGTTGTGCCATCCCCAGAGTAATCCCTGAAATTTGCAGGAAAGCAGTTCAGAGCAGCATACAGCAGTAAGTCAACTTCCTTCACTTCCTCCGATTCTTGTCGGTTGCAGTCTACCACCATTCATTTCTGAGAACACTGTTTTCTTCCCTCCATTTTATAATTCTCTCTCCTCCTCGTATTAGTTGGGCTTCTCCATAGAAACAGAATAAAGAGCATGTGTCTGTCTGTCTGTCTATCTATCTATCTACTTATCGTGCGTGAGAGAGAGAGAGAGGAAGAGGAACAAGAAGGAGGAGAAGGAGGAGGAGGGAGAGGAGGAGAAGAAGAAGAAGGGGAAGAGGAAGAAGAAGGGGAAGAGGAAGAAGAAGGGGAAGAGGAAGGGGAAGAGGAAGAAGAAGAAAAAGGGAAGAGAGGGAGAAGGAGGAGGGGGAGGAGGGAGGAGGAAGAAAAGGAGAAGAGAGTGATTGATTTTAAGGAAATGGCTCATGCAATTACAGAGGCTGGCAAGTCCAAAACCTGCAGGGTGGGCCAGCAGGCTGGAGAGCTGCAGGAAAGAGTTGATGTTGCAGTTCAAGTCCAAAGGCTCACAGCTGGCACAATTCCTTCTAGCTCAGGGGAGGTCAGTCTTTCTGCACCACACAGGCCTTCAGCTGATTGGACAAGGCCCACCCATATTAAAGTCAATCAGTTTGTAAATCTCATCCAAAAAGACTCTGACAGAAACATCTAAAATAATGTTTAACCAAATATCTAGGCACCATGGCCCAGCCAAGCTGACATATGAAATTAAACATCACATCTTCCAAGGCTAGTTTTTAACACTTTATATTTCTTGTCTAAAGTGGGAGGCAGAGTGATATGGCGGCGGGGGTGGGGGGGGAGTCAAAGGGTGGGTTCAAATCCCAAACCTTACTCATCTGAACTCAAGTTTTCTAATTCGTAAAATGGGGATAAGAATGGTTACCTTGAGTGGATCTGTAAAAATTAAGAGATCATATATGTGAGACACCTAGACTTACGCCTGACAGATGGTGACAATTATTAAGTTTTCAATTTGAAAACAAGGTTCACTGAACACTCTACGTATCAGTATTTTTACTGATGCTTTTTATTTGCAGGTGACTCTCCACCCTTTCTGTTTTCCTTCTGAAACTGAGCAGTGTATCAACAAGAAGAAAATTCCCTGCTACAGTGGATAGTTCTCATGTGGTTTCACCATCTCCTGGCACTTGAGTTGCCAGCAGTCAGCTGTGCCCGGGATGCTTTGCCTTCCTACTTTTCCATGAGCCATCACTGATGACCCATGCAATGGCGCATGTTTGAACAACTTATTTAGGCACTCCAGAGAAAATCCAAGGGGAAAGAGAAGTGAGGAAGAGTGATAGGAATAAAGAAAAGGTGGGAGTTGGCAGGAAACGAGGCAAGGAGAAAAAGGAACAGAAATCATATTTTCTACTAATTTTCTTGGTGGTTCTGTGTCAGTTTATAAATTAGCATCTGACTGATTGGACAAACCAACTTTTCTGATACTCTCAGCCAGCCAGGCTACAGATCTCTCCATTGGGGCGGAACTGAGGAAGCTTTAAAAGTGGGCCAAAGCCACATGGGACATATGTCATAATAAGCAACATGGTCTTTCATAAGTTGAGTGTTGCTGAAGGTTTGGAGTAAGTAATGTAGAGGGTATCAAACAGTGCTCCTTTTAGACTTGGTTTTCTAGTTAGGCAACTGGCTAAGCCACTTGTACAAAAAGACCCCAAACACATTGGCTTTAACAAGACAGGCCTCCGTTTCTCTTTTAGGTAACAGTACAGAGATGGGCAGGTAGACGGTACAGAGCACTAGCTGAACCGCTCCACGAGGTCACTGGGTACTGAGGCAGGAATGTTGGCATTGCCATCATCGATACATGGCATCCACCTGTGGATCCAAGATGTCACTCCAGTGCCACTTCAGTTGTCCCCTTTCCCAGCCAGGTGGAAGGGGCAGAAGAAGCAGAGGGCTAGAAAGCTTTTTTTTTTTAAGGACATTACCTGAAAGTTGTCCTTCAATCCTGCTCACATCCCTTTGTCCAAAAGCTTGAAGGGAAGCTGGGCACATGCCCTGCCAGAAACTGCAGGGAGGGATCTGATTACACCGGGTGCCTCTGAGTAGCTAGGAGTCTCTGCCATACCTACTCTTTGGAGGTTATTCAAATCCTTCATAAGAATCTGACCCAGTGGGCAACACCCCAGTTTTCTATTCTCTACCTGAGAAGCTCCCCTATCATCTATTTGAGGTTTCTATCTAAATTTCTGTCTGAGAAATTAGTTTTTCTGCTTAAAGAGAGACGCTCGCATCAGTGAGGTGACTCGGCCCGAAGCACTTGTTACAACTTGGAACTAGGCCTGAAGCCCTGGCCATGGCCATTCTGACTCAGTCAGGGGAATCTGAGGTGAGTGGTGGTGGTGCTGTCCACAGCCAGGCTCCACCTCCTCACATAGGAAGTTCATCTGCTTTCCCACCCTCCCCCCACCCAATCTCCCCCCACCGCACTCATACCTAACAGTTCTCAACCTCAGGAGAAAATAAGAATACCAAGACTGAAAAATTCCATTTTGCTTCAAGGGCAGTTACTGGGTTTCCTCATGAAATGTCTTCACGATGGATGTGCTACATCTTCACTCTCCCCCAGTAATTACCACCAAAGTCCCCTTTCACCCAGTGTCCTCAGAGGTACTAGGTGAGGTGGGATGGGAGGGGGGGGCTAGTTATCCCCATATTTGGCTCTTCTTCTGACGTGAGAATGGTATTTGTCAGGTGTCACGGCTGCCCCCACCCCATTTCCAGGACTCCTCTCAAGGCAAATGCTGATCTCCCCTTGAGCCAAGTGTGCCTGTCACATCCTGCTCCTCCAGGAAGGTCCTGCTGACTGGAATGCAGGCTGGATCTGGGGTAGCCTCCTTGGCCCACAGGAAGGAAGGCTGAGTAACAAGATAATGGGAGCCTGAGTCCCTGAAGATTGCAGAGCCACCATAGCAGCCCTGAGCTGCTGTTTCAGACCTTCATCTTGTCTAAACTACCTTCTCACTTAAAGCATCTGTCACCATTCTAATTGGTGGTGATGGGGGAGGTGGGTGAAATACCACTTTCCAGCTGTCAGAGAAAAAGCTAGATACTAATCAAAGCAGTAAGAACAGATTTTATTCGATAACTATGGCAATAGGGAAGAGGGTCCAGTGTAAACTAAACGCTACTTCAATTTGTGTAAAACTGGACATTTTAAAGAGAGAATGAGGGAGCAGGGAGGAGGAAATGAGGAAGGGTGGGAGCAGAGTCAGGGAAATGGAAACAAACAAAAAGCGTGATTAAGCCATTGGGATTTGCTAACTGACGTTTATGGAAGCTAGGCTCCTATCGTCCTACAGAGACTGGGAGACAGGGACCCTATCTTCAAGTGTTGGCTGGAACAAACAGAACATTCTTTTGAGTTTTCCCAGGCAGGAACTTCAGGGGGGCTGGAGTAGTCATCCTCAGGGACATGGCCTCGAGCTGTTAAAAGCTATGCTAGTGGGCTTCCCTGGTGGCGCAGTGGTTGAGAGTCCGCCTGCCGATGCAGGGGACGCGGGTTCGTGCCCCGGTCCGGGAAGATCCCACATGCTGCGGAGCGGCTGGGCCCGTGAGCCATGGCCGCTGGGCCTGCGCGTCCGGAGCCTGTGCTCCGCAACGGGAGAGGCCACAACAGTGAGAGGCCCGCGTACCGCCAAAAAAAAAAAAAAAAAACACACAAAACCTATGCTAGTGTTTGTCTGTCTCTAAATGAAGGATATGGGTGGAGTCGTTATGTGCCAAGAGCTCCTTCTGCAGTGCTCGCAGTCCACCTCACTCCCAGATCTGGGATCTTTGTGGGGCGGCCCCAGGACAGCTTGGCGCTTAGGACCTCAGGAGAGTGAATCAGATCCAGGGCTTCCTGGCTAGCAGCCCCGCACATGCAGGCCCTCTCCTCTGCAGGAGGCAGGGCAGCCAGGGGAAAAATCATTGGAAAACCAGCTATCCTTCTTCTTGGTTTCTCTCATGGGTTGATAAGCTAGAATGGGCCTTTAGTCAAAATCTGAGTCCCCTGCTTCCTAGGGCTGTGGAGCAGGGAGAGGGTGGTCTGGACTGCATTTCTGGGGGCTCCGAAAGTGCAGCGGCAGGGATTGGGGTCTGAGCTATGACTTCAGGAGCGGCCCCCGCAGACCCCCCATGCCTCATCTTGCTCCCTAACAACTCCTCTCCTTACCCCACCACCAACTCCTAGCCCCCACCCCCTACCCCGTCCCCAGAGTATTCCCCTTCTCTCTTTCACACCCGTTCTTGACCCCAGTTACCATGTGTGCTTGCTGGTGCCTTCCAAAGTCAGTCTTTCTCCAGCTGTGCGTCCATCTACCTGTAAATTTCTCCCTCCTCCTTTGCTTGGCTAACACCTACTCAACCTAGCCATCAGCCCTCAGCTGTCAGCTTGAACAGTGCCTCTTCATTTTGTCTTTCCCTGAGCCTCCAAACCAGGTCAGTCTCCACTCCCTCCTACCTCTGGATTTCTATCCTTTCTACCACCATTGCTTACATGTCTCCCTGTCATTGTCATGACCATCTAATGGTTTTACATACTGGAACGAAGCAGCATAAGGGTAGCAGCCCTCTCACTCTTGCCTCATCCCTAGCACCAAGGAGGGGCTCAGGAAATTTCAGTTAGATAAGCAGATGTGGAAACCTGATTGAATGGTGGAAAAGAGGTGTAGAGCGGGAGAAAAGTGAGGCCCCAGCTGTCATCCACTCTTCCCTGACGTCTGACAGTACAAGGAAGCACATGAAAAGAGAAGTATGTCAGGGTACAACAGAGTAAAGGAAGGCTGACTTAACACTGGGGTCAAAACCAGCATGTTTGAAAGTGGAAGCTAGGGAGCCAGTGGAGAGGAGAAAGTTGAGAAGGTGGGGAGGGGAGTAGAGTTGAAGGAAGGGGACCTGGTTTGGAAAAGGCAATAAGAAAGAGAGTAAAGTATGCTCAAAGAGATAAAAAAAAAAAAGCAGGTATCACTGATCTTAGTAGTGTACCTGCCCTGTACCTGTTGCACAATAAATGTTTGAAGGGGAGAGGTGAAAAATTGTGGTTGCCTATTTCAGATGACCTCAGTCTTCTTAGGGAAATAGGAGGTTAGGTCTTATGAAAAATGGGCATTGAGAATCAAGAAATATTCTCTGGTGGTGGGATGAACTGGGAGATTAGGATTGACCTATATACACTAATATGTATAATATAGATAACTAATAAGAACCAGCTGTATAAAAAATAATAAAATAAAATTAAAAAAAAATAAATAAATATGCTCATTTGTTAGTGCATTTATAAAAAATAATAAAATAAAATTCAAAAAAAAATATGCTCATTTGTTAGTGTATTAGTTAGGACTAAGTTCTATAACAAGTAGACTCAAAATACAATGGCTCTACAGTGTAGTCTCTATGCTATAGAAATTTAATTCTTGTACCCTTAGCAGTCCAGGATGGGTATCCAGGTTAGTGGGTAGTTCCCCTCTTGTTGATCATGTAGGCACACAGGCTCCACCATCCTCTAAGGTCTAGAGAAAATGGGAACATGCAGAGCATGCAAAGGAGGTTCTCATGGACCTGGCATGGAAGGAACACACATTTCTGTTCACATTCCTTTGGAGGGATCTGAGTCATGTGTCCTCAACCAACAATAAAAAGGGCTGGAAGATGTTAGTCTAGCTGTGTGCCCACAGGAGAGAACAGAGTTTGGATACACAGCTAGTGGTTTTCACCACTGTGGTAGGCAGAAAAATGGACCCCAAAGATGTCCACATCCTAATCCCTAGAACCTGTGAATATGTTACCTTACATGGCAAAAGGACTTTGCAGATGTTTAGGATCTTGATATGAGGTAGTTATTCTGCATTATCCCCCTGGGTCCAGTGTAATCACAAGGGTCCTTATAAGTGAAAGAGGGAGGCAGGAGAGTTAGTCAGTATCAGAGGGATGCAGCATGAGAAAGACTTGTCTGGGCATTGTTTGCTTTGAAGATGGAAGCGGGCCATGAGCTAAGGAACTCAGGCAGCCTGTAGAAGCTAAAAAGGACAAGGAATGGATTCTCCTCTAAAGCCTCCAAAAAGAATACAACTCCTGCTGATACCTTGATTTTAGCACAATTTCAGATTTAAGACCCATTTCAGATTTCTGATTTCCAAAACTCTAAGATAATATATTTATATTGTTTTAAGCCATCAAATTTTGGAGATTTGTTACAGCAGCAAGTGGAAACTAATACAACCAAATTTGGTAATTCCTTTTTTAAAGAAGTACCTATTAATGGTATGAAGCATTATTTTAAATTTTAAGAAGATGAGACTATGTGTTGACTTTCCATCTTATGCACAAGCCTATGGACTGCCTCGTGAACTCGTGGGAACCAGTCAGGGCTGGAGGATTTTAATGTGGGGAGGTTCTAGAACAGCAGTTCCCAAAATGTGGTCCCCAGACCAACAGAATCTGCCTCTCCTAAGAACTTATAGAAATGCAAATTCTCAGCCAACCCAGACCTACTGAATCAGAAACTCTGGGGCCCAGCAGTCTGTGTTTAACAAGCCCTCCATGTGATTCTGACACTTGCTCAAGTTTGAGAATAGGACTAAGGCTCTATTCTAGATTGAAAGAAACTAAAAAGAAGCAAAAATGAATTAGCAGTGCACAATTCTAAACTGGGTCTTTTTATTCCAAAGGACATTATTGGAACAATTAAAGAAATCTGGATGGAGTCAGAGCATTCATAATAATGAATCCATGTTAATTTCCTGATTTTGATGGTTGTGTGGTGGTGATGTAGGAGGTCCTTTCTTGTAGGAAATATACACTAAAAGTATTCAGATGTAATGAGCTGCCTTGTTAGGAACTTAATTCTCAAATGATTCAGGGAAAAAAACAGTTTTAAACTATCATTTCCATTTTTCTTTGAGACTATTTCAAGATTTTGTTTTAATTTTGAAAAAAAAAAAAAATCCAGCAAGATACCATTTGTCAAATATCAGCTTGGCAAAGGTGAAAAACGTGTGTAACACCTAGTGTTGGTGAAGGTATGGGAAACAAAGTTTCACACACCATGGTTGGAATTATAAGTTGTAATATTTTTAGAAGGCAATTTTACAATATCTATCAAAAGTTTTAAAGCAAATTCTTCTTAGCAATTCTGCTGAGGGTAAGGAAATATATTTTATTGCAGTACTGTTTATACTAGAAAAAAACTGGAAATAACTGAAGTGTTTATCATTAGGTGACTGGTTAAATAAATTATGGTATAAAATATGCAGTGAGTTACTTGGCTTTAGATCACAACTTCTAAAGGTCTTGAACCAAGTTCCCTCTTGCTAGAAGATTTTAAAAGTCTAAGGAAAGGCTGTGAAAGAATCCTGTAGAAAGTTATAAGGCGCAGCGTTGAGAGCTTGCCATATAGCAGTGTGACAGTCAGGTTCCAACCAGGAACATATAAACCACTCTAAGTATTTGGATGGAGGGAATCTAATGCAAGGGATTGGTGACATACTCAGGGATCAGAGAAGGCTGATACAGAGACAGCTTTTAAAATAACAATGCTTAAGGAAATAAAAGACAAATTTGAGAATTTGGCAAATTACAAGAAAGGAAGCAGATGGAAAGTCCATAACTGAAAAGTATAGTATATATACATATATATATATATATATATATATATATATTTTTTTTTTTTTTTTTTTTTGCGGTACGCGGGCCTCTCACTGTTGTGGCCTCTCCCGTTGCGGAGCACAGGCTCCGGACGCGCAGGCTCAGCAGCCATGGCTCACGGGCCCAGCTGCTCCGCGGCATGTGGGATCTTCCCGGACGGGGGCACGAACCCGTGTCCCCTGCATCGGCAGGCGGACTCTCAACCACTGCGCCACCAGGGAAGCCCTATAGTATATATTTAATAGCAGATTACACAGTGAACTGGAAGATAAGTTATATCCAGAATGAAGCCTGGGTAGGGAGTGAGGGGACAAAGGGATGGAAATGAGAGATTAAGAGGCATAAGAGATACAGTGAGAAGGTCTAACATACCTTTATTTGGAGTCCCAGAAGGAAAGAGAAAGATAATGGTAGAGAACTAATATTCAAGCACACAATGGCTGAAGATTTACCAAAACTGAAGAAAGATACATATCTACAAATTTAACAGCCCTAAGAATCCCAAGCAGGATTACTTACTAAAAAGGTAATCCATACCTAAACATATCATAGTAAAACTGGAATAAACTAAAGACAGAGAAAAAATCTTAAAGAAGCCATTAACAAAAGAACATATTAAACAGGCAGATGAACAGCTGACTGCTCACCAGCTAGAGAAGAAGTCAGAAATTGGTGGCTTGATGCCTCCAATGTGACAAAAGAATGTGACGCTCAACCTAGAATTCTATTCCCAGAAAAAATATCTGTTAAGATCGAAGGTGGGGAACTTCCCTGGTGGTCCCGTGGTTAAGAATCCGCCTTCCAATGCAGGGAACGTGGGTTTGATCCCTGGTTGGGGAACTAAGATCCCACATGATGCAGGGCAACTAAGACCGCGCGCCACAGCTGCTGAGCTCGCATGCTCTGGAGCCCATGTGCCACAACTAGAGAGAAGCCCGTGCACCACAACGAAAGATCCTTCATGCCGCAACTAAGACCCAACACAGCCAAATTAATTAAGTAATAAAAAAATAAAATAAATGGCATTATTCAATTCCAAAAAAGAACGAAAGTGGAATAAACTGTTTTTAGGCAAACAAAAGTGGGAAGGTTCTACCTCTAACAGGACAGAATGTTCTAAAGAAAGTTTTTCAGACACAAGGAAAATGACCGCACAAGGAAGGTTAGGGAGGGAGAGAAGAATGAAGAGCAATGGAAAGTAATTATAACAGTAAATATATGGATAAATCTAAATAAATATTTGGTGTAGAAAATAATAATAATGTATTTTAATACATAGCTATACATTTATACATACATAATTAAAATTCACAAAAACAATAGCATATAAGATGAAATAAATAGTTAAAGTATTCTAAGATCCTTGCATTGTCTAGGATGAAGATAAAAGTATCAATTATCGGGCTTCCCTGGTGGCGCAGTGGTTGAGAGTCCACCTGCCGATGCAGGGGATGCGGGTTTGTGCCCCGGTCCGGGAAGATCCCACATGCCGCGGAGCGGCTGGGTCCGTGAGCCATAGCCGCTGAGCCTGCGCGTCCGGAGCCTGTGCTCCGCAACGGGAGAGGCCACAACAGTGAGAGGCCCGCATACCGCAAAAAAAAAAAAAAAAAAAGTATCAATTATCACTAGGCTTTGATAAGTCAAGAATGGATCTTTTAATTCCTTGCCCATTAAAAGAATGGAAAAACTGTACAACTTCCAAATCAAGAGGGAAAAATAGAATAATAGAATAATTGTGATAGAATTCTAATAGAATAATTCTAATCCAACCTGAAAGCAAGAAAAGAGATAACAGGACTTAAGATTATGTGGGATAAATAAAATCAGTGAATAAGACTGAAACCAAAACATAACAGAACTTGTATATTAAAGACCTAATGCTCTTCTTAAAAAAAGTTATCAAACTTAAAACAACAACAACTATATGCTATTTCCAAGAGGCATATTTAAAATAAGGACACAGAAAGGTTGAAAGTGAAAGGATGGAAAGAGCTATGCCAGGTAACAATAATCAAAAAGAAGCTGATGTTATTAATACCAGAAAAAAAAAATAGCCTAAATAAGCCAAAGGCATTACTACAGATGGAGTTTTACTTCTTAAAGTTTCAATACACCAGGAAGATATAACAATTCTGTATTTTCATGCACCTAATAACATGACTTCAAATATATAAAGCAAAATTCACAGAACTATAAATAGAAATGGATAACTCAACAATTATCTCATTAATCAATAGAACAAGCAGATAAAAATTCATAAGGAGCAGAGAAGATTTGAACAATACATTACAAAATTGATCTAATGTCTTTATCTAGGTGACTGCACCCAGCATTTGCAGAACACATGTTCTTTTCCAGTGCCTGTGGAACCTTCACTAAAGTCAAATACACACTGGGCCATAAACAAATCTCAACAAACTTCAATGGATAGCAATCATATAGAGTATGATTTCTGACCACAGTGTTATAACAAAAAATATAACTAAGAAGTCCCTATATGTTTAGAAATTAAAAATATACTTCTAAATAACCTATGGGATCTGTTGTAATTATCTGTGTTTTCTGTTCTTTCTTATCACACCAGAGGTCTACCAATTTGAATTCTCTTTTTAAAGTACCAACCTTGACTTTTGATCCTCTCTGTTGTGTTGCTTTCTGTTTCATTGATTTTTGCTCTCATCTTCGTTATTACCTTCCTTTAACTTTAAAACAATGGGATAGATCATTAGTTAACTTGACAATAATGTTCGTATGAAGTTTTACAAAAATACAAAGTGCTTTTTCATTAATCCTCAAAGCAACATTGTGAGTTAGGTCGTTTCCCTCATTTTACAGATGGGGAAATTATAGACATAATTATTGCATTCACTGAAATACTGTCCCTAAGGTTTGCATCCAAGACCAGAGGAACTTCTCCTGCCTGTCCCAGGGCCTCCTTTTATTCTCTGACAACTTAAGGAACACTTACCCCATGGTTAAGATGGTGGAAGCTTGGCTCTCAACAACCCTTACTTCAGTAATCACCAGCACATCTACTGCCAAGAAAACATAGTGGTGGGGAGGAAGTGGGGAGCAAAATGTGTACAACATGAGTGGGCAGGCTGCCTAGCCAGCAAGGAAAGTGTGAAGCTGCCCTTGACCCACCCATACTCTTGATCACTGGACTAGAGCTGGAGGCTCCTCCTGTTGACCCCTTTTCCAGAATCAAAAAGACAAAGCATGTTTGCTTAGAAACAGTGAATTGCTTGCTTAGAAGCACGATACCACTGAGTAAACTTATCCAAGAAAAATTTTTGTCTCAAATATTGTGTAGGGTGGTCCTTGGAGGATTTTCTTGGCTTGAGGAAGGGCCTACATTCCATTGCCTGAGTGTCCAAATGTTCGAGTCCTTGGACAGGGGTCACCACACTGCCAGACTTACTTCCCACACCCTTCTACAAATGCTTCTCAGTCCACAGTTCTAAGGGCTCTAATAACACTAACTTCTCCAACCTTCATTACAACCTCTGAGGTTGTTATTATTATCCCAACAAGAGGTAGATGAGGACACACAAGCAAAAAACAGAAGGTTTAGTTACTTGTCTAAAGTCATCAGGGAATAAGTGAGAGTCCTTATTTGAACCCAGGCTTCATGGCGGAGAGACTGTGCTCTTGGCTACTACACTATGTCACCTCTCTACATGGGATTCACACAAACTCCTTCCTGAGCATAACTGATACTATTCATAGCCTGAGAAGATCTGCCAGGTCTAAATGGGAACACTCAATGGAAAGAAGAATCGAGTTAAGTATTCTGACTTCCTTCTGCATGTCTCCAGCCAAGGCCCTCAGCTGAAGCTGGGGAAGAGGCATGGAGAGACCTCCCAGGGAATTCCGTGGGAAACCTTAAGTTCCTGATGCAGACTTCATGTCCCCACTGTCTGTCCTCAGCTAACTGATCCTCAGGTGACCATTTCTCAGTTTTGAATCTCATGAGGGAAAAGTTCCTTGCATTGCATGACTGGTATTCAGTACCATTTCACCCTTAGTGTCTCTGTACATAAACCAAGATGAAATTATTTTTCAGGCTTTCACTTTCCGACAAATTTGCTAGAAATAGAGAGCACACTCCTATGGAAGCCTTTTCTAAACTCACTGTTTATTAAGGTTTTCCCTTCCTGTTTTATTGCTCCTCCCTCCGCTTGCCCCTCCTGTGAATTCCATACGAACTCAACTCATTTCAGAGTCTTTCCCATACTCCCCACATCCATAAGCCGTGAGACCTTTAGTAAGTTTTGGTTAAGTTTTTCTCCTCCCTAGGAATTTCCTCAGTTCACATAAAATTTCTAATTTATTGGCAAAAAATTGTGACATAATATCTTATTGTTTTAATGTCTGTAGCAATTGTAACATAAAACTTTAGAAATTCGCTGAGACTTCAACTAAAAGGGAATTTATTCAAACTGTTGCAACAGAGAGTTTGAAAGGGAACGTCTCATCAAACTTGAGGAATGAAAGCAGTTTTATAGGGGAAAGAAACAAAAGCAGCACTGAACAGTGCGATTTTGGTGGGTTTTGGTCAGGTTGGTATTGCAATCTTACAGAAATTAGTTTTTCTTCCTGATTTGGCTCATTGGGCCTCTTACATCCTGTTCTCGGAATTGTTGACTCAGGAATTTAGGAGTGAGCTATTCTCTCAGAATAGCAGAGAGCAAGGAGGTCAGTGTATGTTCAGAGAAGAAAAATTTACAGTTCTCTGCATTCCCCTTTTTATTCCTGACTTTGGTTATTCATGCTTTCTCTTTTTTTCTTGATCAGTCTCACCAGATTTGAAACAGACGTTTAGCTCTGTTCTCTATATTTTTCTATTTTGTTTTTTTCTGCTCTTTATTACTTCCTTATTTTAACTTTCGTTAGGATTGATTTTGATTGTTCTACTTTTTGAGATGTTGCTTTGGTGATTACCAGGTTTTCTGAAATATCTTTCTAGGCTGTAAATTTCTCTCTAAGCACTGCCTAAGCAATATCCCTCTGGTTTTGATATGTAGTATTTTCATTGTCATTCAGTTGAAAATACTTTCTTCTTTGAACCATGATTTTAAAGTGTATTTGTAAATTTCTTAATATAATAGACATGTTCTAGGTACTTTTTATTATTACTTTCTAATTTAATTTCAATTATTTAAATTTTGTTGAGATTTACTTTATGGTCCACCATATACATCATCCCCACCCCCCCCAACTTTATTGGAATATAATTGACACATGCCATTGTGTAGATCAATTTTTGACAATGTTTCATGTGTTCTTGAGAGAAAATATGCATCCTTGATACACTGGTGCATTGTTCCATGCATATGCGTTAGAATGCTTGTTAATCTTATTGTTTAAATCTGTGTCTTTACCAATTTTTAGTCTGCTTGTCCTATTAACTAAAGAGAGCTGAAAAAAAATCTCTCATCATGAGTGTAGATTTTATATTTCTCCTTTGAGTTCTGCATATTTATTAGGTAGATACTAACTTATAACTGTTCTATCTTCCCAGTGTTTTTTCTTCCCTGAAACTTTTGTCTTAATGTAAACCTCCCTTTATCTCTAGGAATGGTTTGTGCCTTGAAGTCCCTGTTTCATGTAATAGTAGAGCTACACCAGTTTTCTACTGGCTTCATATGACTTCTTTCCATTCTTTTACTTTCAGACTTTGTGTCCTTATATTTGAGTCTTTTGTAAGCAGCAACATAGTGGGGTTTTGTACTTTCGCCCTATGTGCTACAGTCTATATGTTTGTGTTTCCCCAAAATTCACAGGTTGGAATCCTAATACACAGTGTAATGGTGTTAGGAGGTGGGGGCCTTTGGGGGGTGATTAGGTCATCAGGGTGGGGCCCTCATGAATGGGACTAGTGTTCTTATAAAAGAGACCCCACATGACTCCCCAGCCCCTTCTGCCATGTGAGGATGCAACAAGAAGTCTGCAACCCTGAAGAAAGCCTTCACCCAACAATGCTGATCTCTAATCACTCTGGACTTCCAGCCTCCTAAACTTGAGAATTAACATTTTTGTGGTTTAAAAGCCACGCAGTCTGTGGTACTTTGTTATAGCAGCCCGAAGAGACACTGTCTGACAATCTTTGTCATTTAGTGAAATTAAATTAAATATTGGTATTTTTTGGGAAGATTTACCATCTTTTTTTGGTCTCACCCCCCTTTTTTTTAACATCTTTATTGGAGTATAATTGCTTTACAATGGTGTGTTACTTTCTGCTTTACAACAAAGTGAACCAGTTATACATATACATATGTTCCCATATCTCTTCCCTCTTGTGTCTCCCTCCCTCCCACCCTCCCTATCCCACTCCTCTAGGCGCTCACAAACCACCGAGCTGATCTCCCCGTGCTATGCGGCTGCTTCCCACTAGCTATTTTACGTTTGGTAGTGTATATATGTCCATGCCACTCTCTCACTTTGTCACGGCTTACCCTTCCCCCTCCCCATATCCTCAAGTCCATTCTCCAGTAGGTCCGTGTCTTTATTTCCGTCTTACCCCTAGGTTCTTCATGATTTTTTTTCTTAGATTCCATATATATGTGTGAGCATAGGGTATTTGTTTTTCTCTTTCTGACTTACTTCACTCTGTATGACAGACTCTAGGTCCTTTCACCTCACTACAAATATCTCAATTTCGTTTCGTCTTATGGCTGAGTAATATTCCATTTATATACGTGCCACATCTTCTTTATCCATTCATCCGATGATGGACACTTTGGTTGTTTCCATGTCCTGGCTATTGTAAAGAGAGCTGCAATTAACATTTTGGTACATGACTCTTTTTGAATTATGGTTTTCTCAGGGTATATGCCCAGTAGTGTCACCCCTCTTTTTTTTTTTTATTTTCACCCCTCTTTTTAAATTTACCTTTTTGCTTAAAATTTTCTACTAGTATTGAAATTATATGTTGTATTTTTATGATTCCTCTAGATTTTACAATATTCACAAGAGTAACCAAAACCTTCACCCTAATACCTCAATCCTTTTTACTCTCTCTTATTTATCAGTCTTGTCTGGTATTTTAAGCCTATCTTAACAACTCTGCGTTTTTATTGTTTGGTATAAAATGTTATTACATTTGCTCACCTATTTTGTTCTTTCTTTTTGCATCTCAAAACCCCACCTGGGATCACTTTCCTTCTATATTAAAGTGCATTCTTTAAAATTTCCTTTAGTGAGGGTCAGCAGGGAATGAATGGAACAAATTGTCTTAAAATGTGCTTATTTTGTCCTCATTCCTAACAGATATCTTCACCAGGTATAAAATTCTAGGTTGACAGTTATTTTCTACCTTTATACTGACATTTTCATTCCACTCATTTGGCTTCCATTGTTGCTGTTGAGAAGTCTGTTCCTTTGAAGGTAATTTTTAAATCTTCAGCTGTTAATTTTTTTCTTTGATTTCCTGCAGTTGCACTATGATGCACATAGATATGACTTTGTAAATTTATCCTAATTTGTATTCTTTGACCTTCTAAATCTATAGACCTGTTATTTTTCATCAGTTCTGGAATATTCTCAGCCCAATTACCTTTGTCCCTTTTCTTCTGTCTTTGCCTTCTAAGACTGTGGTTAAATATATGTTAAAACTTCCTAGTGAGACCATTCCATCTTTCTGAGTTTTCCCATATTTCTCCATCTCCATGCTGCATTCTGGATAACTACTTCAAACCTATCTTTCAGCTCACCAATTCTCATTCCTCCTGTTTCACAATCTGTTGCCAAATACATCTTTAAATATTTTAAGCGGTCGTTTTCACAAACGCACCCAATAATTCTAATGTGACGTCTATGTGGGTCTGTTTTTCTGCTGGTTTCCAGCCGTGCTGCCTTTTTTCCTTATATGCCTGATTATCTTTGACTGCTTGCTGACTATTTCCCCTGAAAAATCGTTACCTGAGGTCTAAATTGAAGGACTCCTCTTCTGAGGAACTTTTATTTGCTTCTGCCAGGGCTCAAGTTGTGTTTACCTGGGTTGTAAGGGCTGGTCAGGGACCACAAATTGTCAGGATGTTCTCTTTTCTCTTTTTCTTCAATCCTATTGCTATGCTCGGTAACGAGGTCAGTCTCTAAAGTACCCTGGGGGTGGGGAGGGGGATGGGTCTAGATTTGGGTTTTTTGTCCTGACGGTGTAGTACTCTGGGAACCCAGTTTAACTTCAGAAGAGTCACCTATAAGATTCATCACCTTGGGTGAACCTGGCCCTATCATCCTCTCTCTCTTACTCTCTGTGGCTGGTGAAGTGGTGCCTAACTCTGCATCATCAGCAAAGTCTGCGGTCTAAGCTGCTTTGGTGTTCACCTCTGATGACGAGATCCCACCTTAAAACAGCCCTACCTGTTTTAACTGCAGTCTTTTCAGCCTCCACGCTCTTTTAAGGGGAAGGGAGGGCACACCACCTGCATTTTAAAAAACAGGTGGGAAACTGATCCAAAGAACCTAGACTACCTTCACCAGAAACAAAGTACTGTCTCACCTTTTCAACATCATTTTTTCTTTTCTAGACTTTGAGATTTTCCAGTCAAGATTTTTAGATTTATATGCTTTATTTCTATCCTTCTAGTGCTTGCCCATGACATTTTACCATATTTAACTCAATAAAATCTAGAGTTAAACAGCATCTTCACCCTCCTCCTAAATAATACAAGCACTTTAGCCTGCTTTCACACAGATGTCCCAGCTTCCAATTTACCTACTATTGTCCAATATTCCAATTCTATTTATCTTTTAGCCTTGAGAATTAGACATGGCATTTTAAAAAACACAGTGTTTCAATTTACCTACACCTTGGCAATTTTATTTTTCTTGCATGTCAGACATCCTCTGGGAGGTGGTGGTGGCTGGTGGTCCCTAAACCAGCTCAAGTCCTGAGGTGGCCTTGAACAGATGCAGCTGCACCAGCTCACTGGATCTGTTTTTCACAGTCTGCCTGGAGTGGCTGGAGACCTGAAGACCCCTCCTCATCTGGGATCAGTCCAAGAAGCACATATCTGGCCCTAGGTAGACTGTGGGCCCATTTTCCATGTGTCCAAGTCAATGGAGGCTGTAGTAGGAACATGAGCACGAGGAGGTGCTCAGTGGGCTGGGGTGCTCAGAATCCCCATTCCTGTGGTAGCTGTCTTCTCCCTTGTTATTTAACCTGTGTCTCTTTCAAAAGTAGGTGACACATTAGGTCCAGGTGGAGCTCATGTAGATGTGTGTGTGTGAGGGGATTGGGGACTTCAAGCCACAGGCACACCAACAGCCCTGGCCACATGGAAACCTTAAGTAACCTGATCATCTAAAACAGTTAGAGCTGGCCCTATATTCAGCCAATGAAAAGATTGGTCGATGCTCAGTGACCACTGGAAATCAATACTCCATGGCCTCTTTCCTTTCTGCCCACTGTACACCAGAACTACCAGGGACTGGCCACTCTGGACAATGCATGAGCATTTCCAACGCTCCCTTTGATCAGGCCATCCTATTTTTCCCATTCTTCTCTTAAAAGGACCCAACTCAACATCCTGCTCAGATGTCATCGGTGCCTCCCTTCCCAGTAGGTGGAAGTCACTTTCCTTGGAAAGCCCACAGTTTAGTTCAGCATCCATTAGGGTGGCTTTGCTGTGGGTCTCTCTCCTCTATCTACTCCTGCTTCCTAGTACCTAGGACAATGGATGTGCCTAGCAGATCCTCAACAATATTTGCTGAATACACTAATCCATGTCTGTGGATAGGGTCAGGTTTGCCAGTGCTGCATGTAGAGAAGGACAAAGAGCAAGTGTGGTCATGACATTTCAAAGTGGAATTGAGTGGCAGAAATGCTCTTTCCCTCTCCCTTTTCTACAACTATCCCTCCCCCACCTCCACCCTCCTCCATCAAAACTTACCTTGTTTGGAGGCAAAGTGAAAGAAATACTTCTAAAGAGAGGTATGGAAACTGTATGTTTGGAAACAGGAATCCTAGAGAGAATCAGAAAACTATCTGTCCAGAGACTATTCTCTTGTAAAGAGTGGATTTTGGAGCCAGAGAGACCTGACTTACAACTCCATCTCTACTGATAAGCCCCACCTGGAGTATTCTCAGACAGGTTACTTAATTCTCAGAAGACTTGCTTTTCACTCTTCGGGTTAACAGTCTTACACATAGTTAACAATATTTTGTTAAATTCTATCTGTTCCCAAGAGAACTGTTTCTCTGTTGTGACTCCTCACTCACACAGCCTGTCCACTCCCAGGGGTTATGATCCAGCCCCAGTATGAGTATTAATCCAAGTTGCACTTCTCCTGGTGGAGGCACAACCTAATTTCTCATGAAATGTGAGCTACTAGCCCTGTGAGATGAGTCCCCTGGGCACTCCTTGGTTTGGATCTGGTATAACTTACCCCCCCAAAGATAAGACAAACAAATGGCTCTCTCTGTATGATACTCCACCTAAAGTATGTAACAGCCTGTTTACTTTTGAAGAATTCCTTTATTGGAGTTTCACCTTACCTTGCCACAACTATCTGGCTCTTCATGGCCGAGAGTGAGCCCTGAATAAAGTATTCACAACATTTTACAACAGACAATACACACACGCAGTGCATGAAATCTTTACAGTAACACAATCAAACATTTAACAGGATTGTTAAGAAGCATGAATTTCCTCCCATTCCTCCATTACTGGTAGCTACTTAGCTTTTTAGCTCTTGCAATAAAATGCTCTCCTTCTCATCATTCCTATTCATAGGAATCCCTGAATCAATTCTTTTTGTGTAAGGTACAAATTCATGTTGAAGATGTGTTCCATTAGTTATTGAATGTACTGAATTTCTGTCCATGGTATAACTCTTCATTTGTAGCATAATGTGTGAGGTTTTCACTTATCACACATTCATCATTTATTGAGAGGGTTCATTTGAAAAATTTTAAAGTTTCACCCATTCAATAATGTATAGCACAACATTACAACAGTCCAATCAACTTGAATTTATTTATGAGTGACTCTCTTCTATCTCCTGTTAGATTTATACATCTACACTTTTTACACTTCCTACAATGAAATCCAAATTTTATTTCAGAAGTTGTCATCACTCCCCGCAAATCAGTTAAATCAAAGTTATTCTTCATGACCACTATGATATTAATTTATATTCCCTGAAGCCTGCCCCTCCCTGAATTTGCCTACTGGAGGTCCTTCTTGGATCTTTTCCACTGACCAATGGATAATTGGAATTCAAAGCTACACCTGAATTTCCTACATTTCTATTCACATAATTTACCCAAATATGAACTTTCTGATGGTGACTATGAGACTTCTAATTGAAGTCTTTTTCTCATTTGTGTTTTTTATGTCCAGAAATATCTACTTATTTTGAAGGTTGTCTCATACTCCATAACTTTGATAGGTTTTATCCCCAGTACGAACTATTTTATATTCCATAAGGGCTCAACTACTTTGACACTGGAACCTTCCTTCCTGGCTATGATTGAAAATCACAGAGAAAAAAATTACTCATGGTTTCACTTATACTATGTAAACTATAAGCCATGAACAAGGACCTCAGACACTCTTGTAAGATTTTTCTTCCATTTGGGTTCTCTAATACTAGATAAGCTCTGCCTCCTACAGAGACATGCTCATCCTGGTCCCATCCAGAGCATTCCCTCCCTCGTGAGTTCTCTTCTGTGATGTGCTACTATGACTTCCCATATTTGTTACATTTAAAGATTCCTCCCCAATATGGGTTCTTTTATGCTTGGTGAGATTCGATCTGATATTGAAAGCCTTCCCACACTCGTTACATTGGTATGGCTTCTTCCCAGTGTGGATCCTTTTGTGTTGGTCAAGGACTGATCTGTAATTGAAGGATTTCCCACACTCACAATTATACGGCTGCTGCCCACTATGGACACCTTTATGGTTGATAAGACTTGAGTGTGAGATGTATGCCTTCCCACACTCATCACATCTATAGGGTTTCTCACCTGTGTGGATCCTTCTATGCACTGTGAGGCCTGAGCTGTTCCTGAATGCCTTCCCACACCTATCGCACACATAGGGTTTTTCCCCTGTATGGATCCTTTTGTGTTGAGAAAGGAGAGAGCTGTAACTAAAAGATTTCCCACACTCAACACATTTGAAGGGTTTCTCCCCAAGATGGACCCTTTTATGGCTTATAAGAGTTCTGCTTGAGAAAAAAGCTTTTCCACATTCATCACACGTGTAGGGTGTCTTGCCAGGGTGGGTACTTTTATGGTTAATAAGGCTTGAGTGTGAGATGTACGCTTTTCCACACACGTCACATTCATAGGGCTTCTCACCAGTATGGATTCTTTTATGCACTTTAAGGCTTGAGTTGTTTCTGAAGACCTTCTCACACCTGTCACATTCATAAGGTTTCTCTCTAGTGTGGACCCTTCTGTGTTGAGAAAGGAGTGAGGTGTAATTAAAAGATTTCTCACACACATCGCATTTGTAGGGCTTCTCCCCAAGATGAATTTTTTTGTGATTTATAAGGGTTCGGTATGTGATGAAGGCTTTTTCACACTCATCACACTTATAGGGCTTTTCCCCAGGGTGTACACTTTTATGATTTATAAGGCTTGAGAGTGAGATGTAGGCTTTCCCACATTCTTCACATTTGTAAGGTCTCTCCCCAGTGTGGATTCGTTTATGTACTTTAAGGCCTGAATTATTTCTGAAGGCTTTTCCACACTCATCACACCCAAAGGGTTTCTCCCTTGTATGAATCCTTTTATGCTGTTCAAGGGCAGAGCTGTAATTGAAGGATTTCTCACAATAACTACATTTATAGGGCTTCTCCCCAAGATGGATTCCTTTGTGGTTTTTAAGGCTAGAGCGTGAGATATAGGCTTTTCCACACACATCACACTTATATGGTTTTTCCCCAGTATGAAGCCGCCTGTGGACTTTGAGTCCTGAATTGTTTCTGAAAGTTTTTCCACACACATCACATACATAAGGTCTCTCTCCAGTGTGAATCGTTTTATGCTGAAGAAGAAGTGAGTTATAACTGAATGATTTTCCACACTCCTTACATTCATGGGCTTTCTTCCCAGGGTGAATGCTTTTATGGACTGCAAGGCCTGAGCTATAGCTGAATGCTTTGCCACAGACATCACATTTGTAAGGTTTCTCTCCTGTGTGGATCCTTTTATGCACTATAAGGCCTGAGCTGTTCCTGAAGGCCTTTCCACATTCATCACATTCATAAGGTTTCTCTCCAGTGTGGATGACTTTATGCTGAATGAGGAGAGAGCTATAATTAAACGATTTCTCACACTCATCACATTTATAAGGTTTATCTCCAAAGTGGATGCTTTTATGATTTAGAAGTGTTCTGCAAGTAATGAAGGCCTTCCCACACTCATCACATTCATAGGGCTTCTCCCCTGTGTGAATCCTTTTGTGGACTCTAAGGCCAGAGCTATTACTGAAGGTTTTCCCACAGATGTCACATTCATAGGGCTTCTCACCTGTGTGGATCCTTTTGTGGACTCTGAGACCAGAGCTGTTCCTGAAGGCCTTCCCACACTCACCACATTCATAGGGCTTCTCCCCAGTGTGGATCCTTTTATGCTGGTCCAAAACAGAGCTATAATTGAAGGATTTTCCACACTCATCACACTTACAGTTCTTTTCCCCAGAATGGGTGCTTTTGTGGTTTATAAGGCTGGAGTAGGACATGTAGGCTTTCCCACATTCCTCACACTTGTACGGCTTCTCCCCAGTATGGATCCGCTTGTGGACTCGAAGGCTCGAGCTGCTCCGGAAAGTCCCCCCACAGTCATCACACTCATAGCGTTTTTCACCAGTGTGCATAATTTTATGTTGAACAAGTCGAGAATTATATTTGAAGGATTTCCCACAGTCATCACATTTATGTGATTTCTTAACAGCACTGGTTTTCTGCTGTAGAATGGGATGAGAGTTTCCATTAATGCTCTCCACACATTTGCCTTGTTCACTGCTTTTCTGTTCTATACAGACAGGTTGGTGTGTAACATGTTTTGAGCTCAGATGTAAGCTTTTCTCAGATGCCTCATCTTCCTGTTCTGACTTTATATTTGCTGTATTCTTGGTTTTGCCAATCTTTTCCCTGATGCCACTTTTGTCTTCCTTCATTCTTTTTCCCTCAGGCTTTTCCATCTGATTCTCTACCTTGCTATCCCAATCACAAGTTTCACCAACCTTAGATTCCTGCATATGATCCTTGTGAAGACCTTCCATTTTTGGCCACACAGATTCTGCATTTCCAATATTTTCACACTTTTCAGTTGATTCCTCATCCTCAGTGCCCCTCGTCTTCAAATGTGACACTAAACCAAGAAAATGAAAATGATACCTTCACTTTAGAAGAAACTGAAGGAATTACATCCAAATTCACTCATTCACTCAACAAATGTTTATTGACTACATGCTGTGTGATAGGTACCATTTTTAACTGCTGGGGATACAGTGGTGGACATGCCAAAATTTCTGTCCCTGTGGAGCTACCGCTAAAATGCTAGAGCCCTGGATTGTCAATGGAACAGAGAGCTTTTCTATTCTTGCATAACAGCTTAGCATGAAGGCAAGTTGAAACGGGTTGGAATGACGCACAGAACCAAAGGCAACATTGATCAATTTCTGAAAAATGCCACCTAGTCTTGGAAAAATAAACAGTGGGTAGAAGTAATTTCTGAAAAATAGGAGACTGAAAGAGTAATAAAACAAAAGCTAAGAAGACATAATCAGCAGAGGGCAGGCAAGCAAACTAAAGGAGAAATCAGTACATGAGTAGAGGTATTGGGGAATTGGTTATGAAATCATGAGGACAGTCACATCAGACTTGAGAAAGAAAACAAGCTGCTGCTGCCTGTCGTTGGTGTGGCCCTCCTAGATTTCCCTTCCAAGGAAAACACTGACCCTGGAGAGCGGTTAGTCAGGGAGGAACTCTATATGGAAGAACACACTCTGGCTTGCCAGGCAGAGGCTTTCACTCCTACTTTATGAACCGACTAACTGCAGTCAGAGCATATCAAAGATCAGAAGCTAAAACACAAACCATCAAGCAAAGGATAATAATACTGCCTAGGTTCAAATACCTAGCTGTATGACCTCAAGAAAGTTATTTAACCTCTTTATGCCACAGTTTCCTCATCTGTAAAATGAGGGCAACAGAACTGTTGTGAGTATTACATTAAATAACATATATAAGGTATGGAGAACAATGCCAGTCACTTGGGTAGTTCTATATGCTATACCATCTACTTTATTATTTAATCAAGGTCAGGTTACTGGATCAGGGCTACAACCTGAGGATAATCCACAGGACTCAGGAAAGGTAAACCCCTTCTCAAAGCAGATTTTAGGGCCCAGGCAGTGACTCTCTGTTCCCCTGAAGGCACTCTACACACAGCTGGCACTCCATCAGCATCCACCTGCTAAAAGACTGACTCCTGAGAACAAAAGAAACAGTTCTAAACTAGTTGTTCCCCAACCTTAGACATTTAGACATTTGTGATTTGACTTAGTTAAAATTCAGACTTCCCCTCTTACCCTGGGTATCAGACCCTCTTGGTTGGTACTCTGTAGTTCTACTTAGAAGCTATATGTGAACATGTGACGAGAAAGCAAGGGCACTAAAAGTAAGATATATACTCTGGAGTAGACACATATAAAGAATCACACTCATGATCGAACTTATGCTTATGGGATTGGAATGATGGACTCTGAATTTAAATTTACAGAACAGGAGGAGCTAGGAATCCAGAATATCACCAGGAAGATAAAACAAAGAATCACTCAGTAGACATTTTAAAAAGGTGGTTCATCTGAGAAAGCTTCACAAAATGACTATTAAGTAATATTAGGTAAGAGATCATTAGAAGTCACTGAGAAATGCTGGCATGACCTAGTTCCTTGCTCCCTTTCTTTACTTCCTTGGGCAGAGCAGTCCATGCCATTTAAAATGTGAGTGCTACTGGGTGGGCAGTGGAATTCCAGACCATCAACAGCAACACACCGTTCATCTGAATCCTGCTCCCATCACATCAGAGACCCTGCTCCATCCATTCCCTTTGGCCTTGGCCCCTCCACCTCTACTCACCCTCAGCCCTGAAAAGAGAAAGACGTTCAAGTTTCTACAGCCATAAAACTAATCCCCTAAAACTGCCAGGGAAACCCACAAAATTTGTCAGGGGGAAAAAAAGAAAAGGAAGAGCTACAAGGGAGGAGAACTAACCATACTAGATATCTAAATATGCCAAAAGGCTGTTACAACTGAAACAGTGTGGTATTGGTATATAAATAAACAGAATAGAATAAAAATTCAGAATAATCCCAATTACACAAAGAAATCAAGTATATGATAAAGATGGTATATCAAATTATTGAGGCAAAAACGGTCTTTTTAATAGTGTTGGAACAAGTATAAAGCCATTTGGAAAAAAATAAAATTAGATCTATTCTTTACACCATTCACAGGAATAAACTCCAAATGTAGCAGATCTCTAAATATTAAAAACACTATACAAATGCTAGAAGAAAACATGGGTGAATGCCTCCATAACCTAAGTATAGAGAAAGTTTTCTATCACCCAGATGCAATAAATGAAAAGATTAATAAACTGGACTATATAGAAATAAAAGTAAAATTGCATGGCAAAAATACCATAAGCAAAATCAACAAATAAATGACAAGGTGGAAGAAAATATTTGCAACATACATCATATATAAGTGCTTATGTAAGTGATAATATCTCTAATATACTAAGAATTTTTAAAAGTTGAAGAAAAAGAGTCTAAAAATCCTACAGAAAAATGGGCAAAAGACATGAAGACAATTCACAAAAAGAAAAACTAAAATGGCCCTTAAACATGTTTTCAATTTCACTCGTAATAAGAGAAATGCAAATAAGAACTATATAAAGATCCCCTTTCTCATCTATCAGATTGGCAAATATTCAAAAACTTAACAATATGCTCTGTGGGTGAGGCTGTGGGGAAACAGGCATTCTCATCCATTACTGGGAATGCAAACCCCTGGCATAACCCCTGTTGAAGGAAATTTGCCAATATCTACACAACTATGTATGCATTATTCTCTAATCGAGAAATCCCATCTAGGAATTCAAACCAAAGATACACTTCCAACAATACAAAAGTATATATGCACAAAGTTATTCATCGTAGCCTTTTTTTTAATTACAAAATTTGGAAAACTACCTACACGTCCAAGCACAGAAGACTGGTTAAATAAACTACAACAGCACATATACACACTGGAGAACTAAAAAAGAATGAGGAACATTTCTATAAATTGATAGGAAGCAATTTCCATGATAGGTTGTAAAGTGAAGAAAAGCATATATGCTACATTCTACGTAAGAAAATAAAAAAAACAAGCATACAGCTGCTTATCTTTTCAGTAATGTGAGAATCCACAGAACAGTGAAGCCTGTTACCTATAAGGGGTAGGGTGGGGGAACAGAACAGAAGGGAGAGGGGAGAGAGATGCTTGAGTACAGCTTTTTGTATAGTCTTTACCCACGGAAGCATGATCATGTTCTGCAGACTCAAAGAATAAAATTAAATCAGTGACAAAACTGGACAACGGGAAAGTGAAACCAGAAAGTGAACAGAAACAAATTAACTCATTTGTGTTTCACATGAATACCATAACAAGAAGGAAACAAAAAGGAAACAAAGAACTAACCCATGTCACTCGGGTACATAGTATGTGACTATACTATATACTCTCAGTCTTGGGAAGGCTGGAGGGGGAAGTGGGGAAGAGCTGCAAACAATCCTTTTTAGCAGGTTTGCTTTCCTGTAGTGGAATGGGCAAAACAATTCAGAAACAATTTTAGATCTATTATGAGACTGAGTAAATGTGTTGATTTAGTTGAGAGCCAGGGCCCTCCTGGAGGAAGAAGGAATATAAAAATATGGAACAGGGGAAGATAAGAAAGAACCCTTTGTGGACAAATTGGAGGTACTGGTGTGAACTCATGATTTCTAAATTATATATAAATGTGCACATCATATAAATGTATATTCACATGTATTTAAATTTGTATGTATACATGTGTAAATGTATATATATTCTCTAGCTCTGTCTGCTGACAGCTAAGAAGCAAAAATACCTGAGTTAACGAGCACACATCTAGCACCTTGTTCTGTGTCTCTACTACCATAACCTAGTAAAAGGAAGCAGGAGGATTCCAGGCTGGGGGCTAAGACATCCTGTTAGGCCAGCAAATAAGGAGATGCTTAAAACAAAACAAAAATGTGGGCACAAGACCCAGCTTCAACATCGAATTTAGGCTCCATAATAATTATGTAAAGAATTGTAAGCCATTGAAAATAGGATTTCATGAGTACATACAGGCACAAACAGGGGAGAAAGGGAGGCCTCTTGCTGACAGCAGAATGCCAGGGCCGGTTGGTAAATGTGGAGGCAGCAGTAGAGTTGCAAGAAAAAACTCAGCATTCTGCAACTATCAAGGTAAAGACTGGATCAGGGGAGAATTATCAATGGATTCTAAATCTAGGGAGAAATTCTGACAAGGAGCAGGATATATGCATGGTCTTAAAATGTTCTCCCATAGACTGCAAGGGGTAAAATAGTAATTACACAGTGGAGAGTCTTGGCTAGGGGTCTTAAGTTAATATTGTCAGTGGGGGCAGATAAACATCATGTGCTTCCAGAAGTGATGCCCTGAGAAGGACACATCACCTATAAGAATGCATTACCTGAAATGAAACAGGGAAACATCAGGTAGATCAGATAAATCCAAAATAAAGAACATTATACTAAAAGCTATCTGTATTCTTCAAAAATGTCATTTTCATAAAAGACAAAGAAAGGCTATAGAAATGTTCCATATGAAAGAAGCCTGCAGAGATTTGACCACAAATTCAATACCTGACCTCACCTGGATATGTAGTGAAGGGACAAGCTTTATAAAAAATAATCGTGCCAACTGATGGAACTGGAGTATGTATGATAAGTTAGGCAAAAGTAATATCAAATTTAAATTTATTCAAGTTGACAATTAATACTGTAGTTATGCAAGAGAATATCCCTATAAATATACACTGAAGTGTTTAGGGATAAAGGGCCATGCATGATGTATGTAAGTTACCCTCAAATGGTTTAGGAAAAAAATAGATAGATAGATAGATGGATAGATATGCATGAAAGAGCAAGAGAGAGAAGACAAAATGAAGTAGAATGTTAACCACAGGTAAATGAGTAAAGGGTATTTTTTTCACTATTCTTACTCTTAAAATTTTTCTACATATTTGAAATTATTTCCAAATAAAAAGTTTAAAAATGTCAAAATGTAAATTTAAAATTCTCTCAACTATACCTTCCCCTCCAGGTACTGCTTTCGCCATCCTGTCTCCTGTTCACAGTTGTGTCCTGGAAAAGTGGTCTTCACGTCCCGTCTCCCCTCATGCCTCATCTATTTAATCTGAATTCTTCCACTCAGACCATGCTGCATTAGCTTCTTCAGGGCCAGGTGCTGACTCCCCCGCCTGCTAGCCCTTGGATGTTCCTGGCTCCCTGTCCCGTCTTGAACCTCTCCTCTTGTGACTCTACATGCTCTCCCTGGGCAGTCCCATACATATGCGTGGCTCCTACAAGCTGTCTTGTAGAACCTCATCTCTGGCCCACACTCCTCTCTTCAATTATAGAGCCTCATATCCACCTGTCTCAGGCACTTCTCTTTCCCTCACCACTCCACATCCAAAAGACCGCTTAAGACCAGCTGATTCCACTGCCTACACAGTTCTCATGCCGCCACCCCCCACTCCATTTCCACTGCTAGGGCCTTAGTTTAAGCCCTCCTAAATTCCCTTCTGAACTCCTGCCATAGTCTCCCTACCTTCGTTCTTATCCCTTTCCAATTCTCTTCCAATAACTGTCAAGAATTTTGTAAAATGCACACGTGAACACTCCCCAGTGGGTGTTCCCAGGCTACCTAGTGTGCTTGAAGCCTTCTGCATCTGGCCAGCTGGAGTGACTTGCTAAACACCAAAGGGGCCATGCTAATTCACCCCTTGCTGACACCACACTTACTAATGCTTGACCCAGATGGACCCTTTCCTCTCTCTCTGACAGGCGAATTCTCAGTTCCCTTCATGTCCTCTCGGATTCCTTGTTTGATTGGCTGCTGACTGGCCGGGTCTACATGAAATCACAAATACTTCACTGTTTACCTCTCTAACCTAGGCAGACTCCAGGAGTCTCCCTGTTCTAGCCCTGCTTAACCTCCTCTGATTGGGTGGAAGCAGAGTTTCCCATCATCTGATTGTAGTTCATCCAATCCCCTTAACCACAAATCAAAACAGAGCAATATAAATGTGTAGCTCCATTGAAAACAGATGGCTTGCAATGAAATACATATTAATCAATACTAAGACTAAGAAAAGTTCAGTCAAACACACAGGCAGAAAAGCACTAAAACATAACGATGGTATTAGAAGTGGGAAGTCTGTGGGAGATGCTTAGGTTACGAAGAGTGGAGCCTTCATGAATGGGATTAGTGTTCTTAGAAAAGAGATACCACAGAGACCCCTTGGGGCCTTGGTCTTGGACTTCCCAGCATCCAGAACTATGTAAAATAAATTTGTTTATAAGCCACTTAGTCTGCGGTATTTTGTTATAGCAGCCCACAAGGACTAAGACAGCGCTAAATTGTAAAGACAGTCAAGAGAATAACAAAATATTAAGTTATCCTTACAAACATTACTGAAGATACATTCTAGTATCTCAGTTATCTCTGCGACTGAGTGTTGCCCAGCAAACTTATATAATGATCCATATCCTACTTTTCTCTGCAGCCACTGGGCTAGTCCTAGGGACACAGAGATGCATAAAACAAGTCCTGGCCAATAAGGACTTGCAAACTAGTATGAGAGTCTGGCAGGAAAACAACCAACACGATAAAAATGGCAGACACTAGTCATGGATGAGGGAAGAAGGGGTAGGGATAGACTCTGCTTCAAAGAACTAGGAAGAGCTTCAAGAAGAGAGGAATAGTTCTAACAGAGGGAAGAGCAGGTGCAAAGGGGCTGGTGTCCACCACCCTCTGGACAACTGGAACAGAAGATGGCAGGCACAGCTGGATAAGTGGGCAAAAAGAAGGGCTGCACCAGGCTCTGCCCATCATACTGAGGAGTCCAGACTTGATCCCGAGGGGTTTTAGACAAAGAGGGACAAACTCGGATATGCATTTTGAAAGATCACTTATTCGATCAAATCAGGAGTTAGTAAAGGGCCAGACAGAAAACATTTTAGGTTTTGTTGGCCACATACAACTCTATTACTTGTTTTTCTTTTCCTTTTTTTCTCTTTGCTTTGCTTTTTAACATCCCTTTAAAAATGTAAAAACCATTCTCAGCTTGCAGGCCATACAAAAACAGACCACAGACCCAGAAGTCTACCAATTCCTGTTAGATAAAATCAAGGAATCAGAATTAATTTAGGATGGTGTGAGATAATGGCATTGTGGCCATTATCTTTTTTTTTTTTTTAAGACTAAAGTATGCTAGGATAATATGGCATGATGTCTGGAATTTCCTTTAAAATACTTCAACAAAGAAAAATTAAAAAGGGAAACAAATGTAGCCAAATCCTAATAACTGTTGAATCTGAGTGATGGATGTATGGAGTTCACTGTACTATTCTACTTTCCAGTTATGTTTACATTTCTTCATAATATAAAATTAAAAGAAATACAGATCACTCATACTAGTTGCAATGGGAGAATGGATTGGGAGCGGGGGGTGGGGGGGGGGAACTGAGTCCTGCAGTCTAGAAGGAGGTTATTATAATCCAATCAAGACTGATGTGGTGGCTAGCTCATGTGTCCCCTATGACACAAGAAAGGAATCGCTCCAAAAGCACAACTCCTGCATAGAGAGAGGGACAGACAGGTTTAATTTCTTAAAAGTTCTCAAAGCTGATGATGGGGAACTCCTCTCTAATCAGTTTTCAACAGAGAGAGAGCTGGTTACATCCCAATAACCTAGTTACATCAGTTAAAAGTTTCAGCCACAGAAAGCCATCCACTTCTTCCAAATTACACATGACCCACACCTCCGGGCAAATGTGTGCTTCATGCTGTTCACATTCTACCACCAATGCCTAGAAAAGAACATGCAGATAGTAAGAATCTGTCTGTAACTCTTACTATCCCTGCCCAGGAGAGTCAGGAGCCACTTCTCAAGAGTAGACTCACAAGAGAGGAACTGTGGCTCACTCTGGTTGAAAATTCCTCCCTTAACAACACACTTCAATAAGCAACAGGTGCAACACCTGCAGCTACCGTGGATTTTCAGAGTACCAACCATATTCCATAAATCAATCTACCATCTGAATTATGTGTCTTAAGTTCTTGGATATTATACTGGACTTGGAGGTGACCAGAGAAAGAAAAAGAGAAAATAAGAGGGAATGTGAGGGCAAAATGCTTACCAACTCAGAAGACAGAAGTGGGAGGATGGGACAAATGAAAGATGAGACTAAGGAGTGAGAAAAGTGATACGCAGATGGACAGAGAGTACGATTTGTGATTTAGTTATTGCATTAAGTTTACGAGTATCAGAATTGTAATTGGTTAACATAAGTTGGTTCTACTGCTTAATCCTTATGACTAAAGGTGTTTTTCCTTAAAGTAAAAAATGAAATAGAGCACTCTCAAACTTGGTAGGGGAGAAGAGATTTCTAGTCATCCTAAGGAATAAGGTAAGCAAAGGAGATTTTCTGAAGCTAAAGGGGCAAAGACTGGCTTGAAGACAGTCATTAATAGATGGTTGATTAGGCTACTGTAAGGCTAAGTATCATAAACACAAGTCTCTGGAGAGAAAAGTTACTCGGTTTAATTTGTTCCTTAAACACTCTACATGACTTATTATAATAATGTATTGACATATTTAACAATCTACCAATAAATGGCAGAGTTAATGTAAAACAAAAGTTTTTTATCATTGTTAATCCCTTCTTTAAAAACCCTTGCTCAGATAAGCCCTGGTACAATGTCCCTGGGTGTGCCATTGTTTGATGTAACAAAGAAACTGGAAACAACGCAAATGGCCTGAATAGATCTAAAAAATTACAGGACATCCAAAACATCCAAACAATGTCCGGTCCAATACCACAGCAATGTATTAAAAAAAAAAAAAGCTCTTTGTGTTCTGATGACCTCTAACATAGATTTACCAAAAGAAGGGGCAGAACTCTGAACAGTACCTTACCACCTGTGTAAAAAAAGGAGGAACTAACTACATTCAGATCTGCCAGTGTTTGCATAAAGAAACTCTGGGAAGATACACTCAAATAACCTAACAAGTATGGTTGGTTATCTACTGGGGTTGGGCCTAGGCAGACGGCTGGGCAGAAGAAAACCTTTTCACTGACATCTTGTCATATATTTAATATCTGAACCATATGAATACATTACATAGTCAAAAACTTATTTAAGAAAAAATCCTCGTGTTTTCAAAAAGAAAACACTCCTGGTGGCCTCCTAGTCCAAAAGTCTTAGAGCAGCACACCCAGCCCCGGCATTCCCCAATCCTAATTCACATCCCCACGCCTGGGCTCCCACAGGCTGTCCCCAGGTCTAGGAGCCTCCTCGACCTTCTTCTCCCTGGGACCTAGTCAATTCCTTCTCATCTTGTGAGAGGCAGCTAGCTACAGGCAGCCTGATCCCCTGTCTGTAAAACAGGTGAGCTCCCCTAGGGCGAAGGCCGAGAAGCGCCTCCCAGCGGCTCGATCCACACCTGCGATAAGAGTCTCTCAACATCACTGCCCCATCAAAGAAAAATAAAGGGGGGGGGGTCCCTCCAACGCTTGTATTCACTCTCAAATCCCAAGGCCAAACTGAACTGCCACGGGGGCTTATTTTAAAGCACTAATTTTCAGTGTTCCCTTCCCGCCCGAAACAGCAGCGAAGAGTTGAAAAACACGGGTGCGGGGCCCCAGCCCTTCTGCACGCACCGGGTAGCCCCAACCCGGCCCTGACCCCCTCGGACCCGCCCGGAGGTGGGGCGTGCAGGGAGCCCATTATATTCCAGGGGCGAGCCCTAAACCCCTCGGCCGGCCCGAAATCTTCCCTCCCCTCCACTTCCCCGAACGCGCTTCCTGATGTATGTGTGGGGAGGGGGCGCGCTTCCTCCCGGATCCCGCCCGAGACCCGAGGGGTAGCTAGCACCCTGCCAAGAAGGGAAGGGCGTGGCAGGCTAGGGCCGGGGGCGGGAGCCCGGGCGGCCTCGGACTCACGTACTGGCTGTGGGGGCACCGCGGGAGCCCGGCCGCCGGCGGGACAAAAGCGCTGACGGCCCGGCCGGAATAACTCACGCCGGCTCTGGGGCACTTCCGAGTCCTCTCTGGGAGGCTGGAGGACTGACTCGATGATAGTTCCCGTTTCGGGCACGTGACCCGAGGCGCTCTGCGACTGAGTGGTCGCAGAGAGAGTATTGTTCCTTTACTATTAAGATAAATTCAGTGCTCGTTGTGGCGCGAGCAGGGGGCGAACTGACGAAGTTCCAGTTTTCAAGGACTTTACGTTCTGGAGTGGGGCAGACAATAAAGCAAATAAGTGGCTCGGTAGAATAAACACCTGATAACCTCTGTATTTGAACGTAACTTGTTACAAAGTGAGGCTGCGTGGGCGACCCCGGGAGGGAGGAATGAGCGCAGAGGAGAGGGCGGGGACTGGGGCCCCTGAGGGTCTTAACAGGGGCTGGCGCGGCGGCTGGAGAGCTCCTGACCTCGGAGCGAAGAGAAGTGCTCCCGGACGGGCCGCTCAAGGACCAGACCTGACCCCAACTCTGCAGCTGCAGCAGCGGGGCAGTGACCTCCGGTGTCGGCTTCTGAAACCCCAGCTTGAAATGACTGAAAAGCGATCCTTTTTTTAAAGTAACATCTAAATATCTTTTATCTTAAGTTTAAGTAATTGCAGAAGACATCTTGAGGGCACATTGTGAATACTGACATTAAAAAAATATATAACAACCAAACAGCTTCTCATTAAGACGCATCCAAAGGACTCTAAATACAAAACGATTTGATACTATTATCAACTATTATACGTGACGATTTGATACTATTATCCACTTTATATAGTAAGGAATTTTACATCTTTTTGGGTATTTTCCTTGAACCTATATCTTTATGTACCTCACAGGGTTTTTATCCTAATCTAAAATATTTTAGTTCTATGTGCATCACTGAATTTGATTCTAATGTAAAGTAGTTTTATGCTTTAAGTCTTATCGTCCACCCTAGCATGCATTTCCATGACAAAATTAGTTTACAATTTTTTCTCGTGTTAAATATTTTCTGAATTATTAAAAAAGTGTATAGCACAATATTAGTATCAATTCTTAGACAAAAAGTGAAATGCTTTGGAAGCACAACTTTTAATAAGATGGATTTTTTAATAGTTCAATATATGCAAGTTACTTGGATGGATTTTACTTATCGCTGTAGTTGTTACAGGAGAGTAGGTTCTTGTCTCACGGCAGAAAAAATTCAGAGATGAGACATGGAGGTCAAGAAAGAAACTGAGGGTTTAAGTGCTAGCTAGTAGGCTCTGAACGGAAGAGCGGGCGGACCCAGGTGAGTAGCTACCCTGAGTTTCTTTGGCAAGCCGGTGATGTGGGGTGCAGAAATGAATGGAAGGAATATTCATTGAGGAGGGAGAGGTTTGGGGTCGTATTTCCTGATTTTCATCCCAACTCCACCTTCCCGAGGGAAGGAGTGATTTTTGTCCTTATTTAGCCTTGATCGGTAGTGTCATGGCATTGGTGCATAATGGGAACTTCTTATCTGCAAGGCTAATTTTATTGTAATGAGGGCATATTGAGCAAAATGTTACATTTGGACCCTGGAGATTCCCACCTTTTCTCACCTTTCTTTGCGTCCAGGACACATCACCCCAAAATATGTGGTCTCCTGTCAGTCTGGAGGTTCCTGCTTTTCTTTGTTTGCCCAAGGAGCCCCGGTGTTCAGAAGATATATGGTTTCCTGCCATTTGGCCTGTGCCCCTCCTTTCTCTGCTCATATCTAGCTATCTGCCTGCTCTGAGTGAGCAGATGTTCAGCATCATTTCCACACTTCTTTTACATTTTTTATAGATGCAGGTAAATAGTGGGAATAGAAGGGGATTCCTTGTAGCAATGGGTCTTTGATCCATCTGGCTCCATACCAGTACGAGGTGTGCTCTGTCATAGAAAAGACCCAGGCAGCTTCAAACCCTGGGAGGAGAGTCCCAGGACTTTTTCAGCTGCGTGGTTTCAGGCAAAAGCACATGCACATGTTGAGGACTGGGATTTTGAGCTACCCCCAAAAGTAGCCTAGAACACATGTAGGTATTGAGCAGTTGAAAAGTGGCTAGTTCTCTGAATTTTTAATTACAGTTAATTTAAATAGTCATATGTGGCTAATAGCCCCTTACTGGACAGCAAGGCTCTAGATGTTGCTTTGGGCAGTCCTCACATGCCTCCAGAAAGATTCACACTCTAGATTGAAGGTTGCTATGTTGGGCTTGCCTACCATACATGGCAGAGGAAGACTGTTTTTATCCTTTATGTAGCAAAGTAGAAAAATATTTATGTCCAGGCTGGGTGGCTTTGCTCAGTGAAAGTTATTTGGTGGGGTGGGGAGTGGGAGACAGGGATCATTGAGAAGCCCGCATAATCTTGATTTTTATTTTAGGTAATTTTTTTCCTCCATGAGTTTTGCTATACTCCAGGCACCTTTTGTTTGGCCTTGTGTCTACACACACGCGCGGGTGTGCACCTTTTCCAACACCTGTCTCTTCTGGAAATCTACAAATCAGAGCAGGGTCTAGACCTCCCCTGTCCACTATGTTAGCCACTATCCACATATGGTAAGCATATTAAACAGCTAGCCTGAATTGTGATGTGCTGTAAATGTAAAATCCATACTGGATTTCGGACTTGGTAGGAAAAGAGAATGTAAAATGTTATTATTTATGTTGATTACATAATGAAATGATAATATTTTGGTTTTATTGGGTTAAATAAAAGATATTGTTAAAATGAATTTCACCTGTTTCTTTTTACTTATGTGTCTACCAGAAAATCAGACATCACATACATGGCTGGCATTAACATTTCTAGATTACGTTTCTAGATGCTGCTCTAGAAGGCCAAAAGGTACGGCAATGACTGCCCAGAGTTTGCCCTTCCTTTAGGGTTCATCTGCCCCCTTTGGAGTGGTTCAAGTAGAGATTAATGTTGAGCTATGCCCAAAGGAGCTTGCTTACAACTCCACTTTTAGTCCTTGAATTTGGTCAAAAGTCCTTCTCCCACTATGGCATAATATCACCTCATTATGTAAAATTTGGAAAAAAAAGAAAAATTAGGAAAACTAATCACTTTTAATCCTGTTACCCCGTGGCAACCACTGTTAACATCTTGGTAAACTTCTTTCCCTTTTTATCGCCAATTTTCAGTTTTAGATAGTTATAATTGTACTATATCTCCAATTTTTAGATAGTGTTTTTACAAATTAAATTATACATTATCATTTTCCATGTTGTTACTCTTTGTGATATTCTACTGACCTATAATCTCTTCAACTTCTCTGCTTTTAATAACTTAAGTTCTTACTAAGTCTTTTTTTAAAAAAAAATAAATCGGTGCTGTAATACATATTAGTGTGCAAAAGCCTTTTCTAAGTTTTCCTTGGAATAGTAAGAAGAGTCTAGAAGCATTGGAAGCAATCAGAGCAGAGAAACGGACAAGGATGTTACCCCCTCCTACGATTATTTCCCACTGCAGCTGGATAAGGGAAAAGAAAGCAGAATATAAACACTGGAAAGCAGGGGTATAATTATCCTATTTGTAGATTAAAAGATTTCATTTTTGAAAAGCCCTAGAGATTCAGCCAAAAAAAAAAAATCTAGAATAAACAGGAAGAGAATTCTGTAAGGGGTGTGGTTCCAAATTAACATACAGAAACCAATCATTTCCTTATGTACAAACTAGAATTAGAATAATGGAAGGAAAGCTTATGTTTACAGTAGAAACAAATATACAAAAGGCCAAATACCCAGAAATTAATAAGATATGTGCAAGACCTAAGTGAAGAAAAGTTACATTGCTCCCGGGGTCACAAAAGATTAGCTAAACGTATGGAAAGATTCTCAGATGCACCATTCACAGACATGGATTCAGCATCAGAACAATGTCATTTATAAATTAATCTGTAACTAATGATCCCAATAAAAAATAGCAATAGAGGGTGGGAGGGAGGGAGACGCAAGAGGGAAGAGATATGGGAACATATGTATACATATAACTGATTCACTTTGTTATAAAGCAGAAACTAACACACCATTGTAAAGCAACTATACTCCAATAAAGATGTTAAAAAAAATAGCAATAGAATCTTCTTTAGCAACATAACATTTATTCTAAAGTTCATGTGGGAAAATGAACAAGCTCTTGCTTGTTTGTTTCTAGCTAGAAAATGCCTGAGAAAAAGAAAATGTGATGGGGGAGCAGTGTTACAGAATATCAACAATTAAGTTGGTGTAATTATGAGACATAAAGTCTGAAAATAGACCTAAAGAGTCATGGGTATTTAGAGTCTGATAAATGTTGCACTTCAAATCAGTGGGGAAAACGTGGTGTGGGGAAAACTGTCAAGCATTAGAAAAGCATGTTGGGATTCAAACCTCTGTTCTTATACCAGGATAAACTCCAGATGTGTCAAAGAATTAAGTGTAAAACTTGCCCACACTAACCATCACTGCTGCTGCTAGCACCTCCATAAAAATATTAGAAAAAAGAAACACAGGACATTTTTTAGATCATACTGGAATGAGGAAGGGTTTTTTTTTCCTTTGTTGCTCTAACACAAAATCCAGAAACCATAAAAGTGAAGAGTAATCAATTCAAATACACACAAATAAATTTTATTTTAAAACCACCATAAGAAAAGTGAAAAATCAAATGGCTAGCTGGGAAAAAGTATTTGCATTTTGTATCACAAAGGGTAAATTTCCTTGCTACACAAAGAGCTCTTCCAAAACTGAAAGAAAGACCAACAATCTGATAGAAAAGTGGGTTCACAGAAACGTATGTACAAATGATTCATAATAACAATGCAAACCCAAACTTCACGGAGATGCCATTTTTCTCTTATGAGAATGGCAAAGATCCAAAAGTTTGAGAACACACTGTGGTGATGGGAAAAGGGAGGAAACAGCCCTCTCCTGCTGTGCTGGAGGAAGTGCAGACTCTCCTAGCGCCCAGGAAGGCACTGGGCAGTACGGATCACCATGCATGCATCCTTTTAAAAAAAAAATTTTTTTTTAATTGAGGTATAGTGAGCTACCAGAAAACTACTAGAGCTCGTCAACAAATTTGGTAAAGTTGCAGGATACAAAATAATACACAGAAATCTCTTGCATTCCTGTACACTAACAACAAAAAAATCAGAAAGAGAAATTCAGAAAACAATCCCATTTACCATCGCATCAAAAAGAATAAAATACCTAGGAATAAACCTACCTCGGGAGGTAAGAGACCTGTACTCAGAAAACTATAAGATACTGATGAAAGAAATCAAAGATGACACAAACAGATATAGGGATATACCATGTTCTTGGAGTGGAAGAATCAATATTGTCAAAATGACTATACTACCCAAAGCAATCTACAGATTGAATGCAATCCCTATCAAACTACCAATGGCATTTTTCACAGAATTAGAACAAAAAAAGTTAAAATTTGTATGGAAACACAAAGAACCCACCCCCGCCCCGAATAGTCAAAGCAATCTTGAAAAAGAAAAACAGAGCTGGAGGAATCAGGCTCCTTGACTTCAGACTATACTACAAAGCAACAGTCATCAAAACAGTATGGTGCTGGCACAAAAACAGAAATATAGGGCTTCCCTGGTGGCGCAGTGGTTGAGAATCTGCCTGCCAATGCAGGGGACACGGGTTCGAGCCCTGGTCTGGGAAGATCCCACATGCTGCGGAGCAACTGGGCCCGTGAGCCACAATTACTGAGCCTGCACGTGTGGAGCCTGTGCTCCACAACAAGAGAGGCCACGATAGTGAGAGACCTGCGCACCGTGATGAAGAGTGGCCCTTGCTTGCCACAACTAGAGAAAGCCCTCGCACAGAAACGAAGACCCAACACAGCCATAAATAAAATAAATTAAATTTTAAAAAAAAGGAGAATAACTAAAATTTAAAAAAAACAAACAAAAAAAACCAGAAATATAGATCAAGGGAACAGGATAGAAAGTCCAGAGATAAACCAACACACATATGGTCAACTAATCTATGACAAGGAGGCAAGAATATACAATGGAGAAAAGAAAGCCTCTTCAATAAATGGTGCTAAGAAACCTGGACAGCTACATGTAAAAGAATGAAATTAGAACACTCCCTAACACCATACACAAAAATAAACTCAAAATGGATTAAAGACCTAAATGTAAGGACAGACGCTATAAAACCCTTAGACAAAAAACATAGGCAGAACACTCTCTGACATAAATCACAAGATCTTTTTTGATTCACCTCCTATAGTAATGACAATAAAAACAAAAATAAATAAATGTGACCTAATTAAACTTAAAAGCTTTTGCACAGCAAAGGAAACCATAAACAAAATGAAAAGACAACACACAGAATGGGAGAAAATATTTGCAAATGATGTGACCAACAAGGGATTAATCTCTAAAATATACAAACAGCTCATGCAGCTCAATATTAAAAAAACAAACAACCCAATCAAAAAATGGGCAGAAGACCTAAATAGACATTTCTCCAAAGATGACATACAGATGGCCAAGAGGCACATGAAAAGATGCTCAAAGTCACTAATTATTAAAGAAATGCAAATCAAAACTACAGTGAGGTAGCACGTCACACTGGTCAGAATGGCCATCATCAAAAAATCTACAAACAATAAACGCTGGAGAGGGTGTGGAGAAAAGGGAACCCTCCTACACTGTTGGTGGAAATGTAAGTTGGTACAACCATTATGGAGGTTCCTTAAAAAGCTAATATAGAACTACCATAAGATCCAGTAATCCCACTCTTGGGCATATACTGGAGAAAACTGTAATTCGAGAAGATACATGCACCCCAATGTTCATGGCAGCACTATTTACAATAGCCAAGACATGAAAGCAACCTAACTGTCCATTGACAGAGGAATCGATAGAGAAGATGTGGTACATATATACAATCAAATATTACTCCGCCATAAAAAAGAACAAAATAATGCCATTTGCAGCAACATGGATGGACATAAGGATTATCATACTAAGTGAAGTAAGTCAGACAGAGAAAGACAAACATCATGTGATATCACTTACTTGTAGAAGCTAATAAAAAATGATACAGATGAACTTGTTTACAAAACAGAAACCAACTCACAGATCTTGAAATCAGACTTACGGTTACCAAGGGGGCAAGGCAGGGAGGGATAAATTGGGAGATTGGGATTAACATATACACACTACTATATGTAAAATGGATAACTAATAAGGACCTACTGTGTAGCACAGGAAACTACCCAATATTCTATAATAACCTACATATAGGAAAAGAATCTGAAAAAGAATGGATATATGTCTGTGTATGACTGATTCACTTTGCTGTACACCTGAAACTAACACAACATTTTAAGTCAACTACACTCTAATAAAAATTAAAGAAAAAAAAAGAGAGAGAGAAACTAGTTCTTCAAGTCAGCTACGGCTTGACCATAACATTGGATATTATAGATACCCATTGTCTCATTTATAAAATAAATGTCAATACTTGCAAAAAAATTGAAGTATAGTTGATGTACAATATTATATAAGTTACAGATATATAATTAGTGATTTACAATTTTTAAGGGATATACTGCATTTATAGTTTCACAAAATATTGACTATATTCCCTGTGCTGTACAGTATATCCTTGTAGCTTATTTTTCTTTTTAATTAAAAAACATTTTTTTCTAATTTTTGGCTGTGTTAGGTCTTCATTGCTGTGCACGGGCTTTCTCTAGTTGTGGCGAGCAGGGGCTACTCTTCATTGCGGTGCACAAGCTTCTCATTGCAGTGGCTGCTCTTGTTGCAGAGCACGTGGGCTTCAGTAGTTGCAACACACAGGCTCGGTAGCTGTGGCACGCGGGCCCTAGAGCAAGTGGGCTTCAGTAGTTGTGGTGCATGGGCTCAGTAGGTGTGGCTCGCGAGCTCTACAGCACAGACTAAGTAGTTGCAGCACGCGGGCTCTAGGGCACACGGGCTTCAGTAGTTGTGGCGTGTGGGCTCAGTAGTTGTGGCTCACAGCCTCTAGAGTGCAGGCTCAGTAGTTGTGGTGCACGGACTTAGTTGCTCCACACCATGTGGGATCTTCCCGGACCAGGGATCGAACCTGTGTTCCCTGCGTTGGCAGGTAGATTCTCAACCACTGAGCCACCAGGGAAGTCCTGTAGCTTACTTTATACATACTAGTTTGTACTTCTTAATCCCCTACTCCTATCTTGCCCCTCCCCCTTCCCCTCTTCCCACTGGTAACCACTATTTTGTTCTCTATATCTGTAAGTCTGTTTCTTTTTTGTTATATTCACTGGTTTGTTGTGCTTTTTAGATTCCACATATAAGTAATATCATACAGTATTACGCATACATCCTTTGCCTTGGCGACTCTGCTCTAGAAATTCACCATACTGGTGTAGTCGTGTACTCATGAAATGGTGTGTGCAAAAGTCATTCACTGCAGCACTTTTAAAAGTAAACGATTGAAGAAAACCTAAAAAGTCCAAAGTAGGAAAGTAATTGAAAAAATTCTTGTACATCCACATGTACTAGTTTGCTCGGGCTGCCATAACAAAGTACCATAAACTGGGGTGCCTAAAGAGCAGAAATCTATTGTCCCACAATTCTGGAGGATAGAAGTCCAAGATCAGTGTCAGCAGGGTTGGTTCCTTCTGAGAGCTGTGAAAGAGAATCTATTCCATGCTTCTCACCTAGCTTCCGGTGGTTTGCTGGAAATCTTCGGTGTTCCTTGGCTTGTAGACACATCACTCCACCTCTGCCTTCATCTTCACATAGCATTCTCCCTGTGTGCATGTCTGTGTCCATATTTCCCCTTTATGTAAGGAAACCATTTATACTGGATTAGGGCCCAACCTATGTAACAGAGAACAAATCTGACTCCACATTGGATCTATTCCTTTAGCTCTAATCTTTGTGCTCTGTTGTCTGTGCTTAGTCATGCTGGCTCTGCACCTTCTGTAAAAAAATGTTGCCTATAGCCTGAAATATACAGGATAGCCCATTCTTAAGGCTCTGACCTTTAAAGGTATAACATTTTTCCATTAAAAAGTTGCAGAACAGAGAACAAGTTTTGTCTTGTTGGAGGTTTATAGGAACATTGTGACCAGACCTACTTGGACAGTTGCATGAACAAAGGATTCCAGTGCCAAGAAGTTTGCAACAATCAGCCACACACCCTCCTTTTGGTATAAAAGAAGCCTGAAAATTAAGATGGTTATTTGGGACACTAGTCCACCCCCTCTTGATCGGATAGCTTTTCAGATAAAGTCGCTATTCCTTGCCCCAACAACTTATCTCTCAATTTATTGGCCTGTCGTGCAATGAGTAGTACAAGCTTGGAACTGGAAACATCTACTCCACTGTGACCTCATCTTAATTAATTATGTCTGCAGTGACCCTATTTCCAGATAAGATCACATTCTGAGCTACTCAGGGTCAGGAGTTAGGACTGCAACAGAAGAATTCTCAAGGGGATACAAAACAACCCTTAACACCATGCAACAGACTAATATTCACCCATAAAAAAGAAATAGGGAGCTCTTTATGAAATGGTGTGGAAATATCTAAAATGCAAGAAGTCAATGTTCCAAGTTATCATATGCTATACTTTGTGTAAGAAAGGATGAAAAAATATGTACATATTTGTATACATAAAAATATCCCTGTAAGTTTACACCAGAAACCACTAACATTGGCTGTCTGTGGGGAGGTAGCTGGGTTGTTGGAAGAGATAGGTGGGAAGGAGTATTTTCAGTGCATATCCTTCTTATACTCCTTGCATTTGAATCATGAGAGTGTAGTATTTATTCAAAAATTTAATTTAAGCTTAATAAAACTTAAATGGAATCAGACTGCTAAACTACTCTCAAGGAGGATTATATCAATTTACGAGGTCCCCAGCCATAAATACAGAGCCCTTTACACACACACCTCTCCAGGACTAAGTTTTAACAGGTGTGTTTTTTTCTCTAAATTTCCAGGCAAAAAATCATATCTTGTTTAATTTGCTTACCCTTATAGTGATCTCCTCCATCGACCACTGGCCCTTCTTAGATCAAGTATCATCTTGACATCTTTTGTGGAGTTTTTATACATTGTAGGAATGCATTATGTATTAAAGAAATTTACCTTTTGAATTTACTATAAATGTTGCTATTCTCTTTGCTGTTTGCCTTTTAATGTCAGTGATTTTTACACAATGGGTGTGTAAAATTCTTATGTGGCACTGTTGAGCTGCAAGAGAGACAGGGAGGAACCTGCAGAAACATCATTTATCAGGGACTCTTAAGGGATAGCTCACGATCCCTGGAAAAAGATCTGGAAGGGACAGTAGTTCTCCTACTGTTCTCATTTTTGGGGCAAAAGTAGATGTGTCTTTTTTTTTCAGAAGGCCTGGCTGAAACTTGTATCTGCAGTGATAATCAACAATATTGAGCACCCTTATGGTGTGTATTTTGTACTAGGTACTGTTCTAAGTGCTTTACATATATTGATATATTGAATTTTCTCATCAATCCTATGATGAAGGCACGGTATATACCACCCTGCATCCTATAGATGAGGAAACAAAGAGAGTAAGCAAATCACCCAAGGATACACAGCTGGGCAGTTTAGAAGCTATGATCTTTGACATCTTTGAAACATTGTCTTGGAAACATCTTTGGCACCAGCTGGTCCAAGCCCAGCTGACTGATCTCCTCTTGGAGATGCCATTTTTCTCCACTTGTCGCTCACAGACCACAGGACACCAAGACCAAGTAGGAGCCCATTTAAAAAAAAAAAAAAAAAAGAGAGCGAGAATTAGACTTCCTGTTGTAAACATGGATCAACCCACAGTTATATAAGACTTTGGGGAAGTTGAAAATCAAAGGAGCTCTCTATTTCCCTAATTTGGAGAGGCAGTTCTTAGAAAATGGAACCCTGCTCCATCTTGAATCAGTGTTGGACTCTGGGTTTCTAGGTAATTGGGTAACCCTGGGCTGGTACTTAACTGCCCTGGGTCTCAGCATCCTCATCTGGAAAATAGGTAATAACAGTACCTACTTCACAGAACTGTTGTGAAAAATAAATTAGTATATATAAAGCACTTAGAGCAGGGCCTGACATATAATAAGCACTATATCAGTATTAACTACTATTGTTACTGGCGTCACATTCCTATAGGCGTTGGCTCCTGAGGGGCGTAGATCATCCTCCTTCATTCCCCAGTGAAGAGAAAGATATTGAGATAGGACTTGAGGTCTTAGAAGTGCAGCTTTATGCAGGGTCAAATGTTGACTCCTTCCCGCTGGGTCTGGCTCTATTGGAGCCCAGAGAAGCACTTAGGGGAGAGGCCTGCCTCTAGCAGGGCGGGTATCTGTAAGGGACCCAGACTGCCTAGGATCTGTGGGTATCAAGTGTAGCCAGTGGTAGGTTTTTCTCCCAATAGTGAGGTCTTGTGAAACATCACGGCGTGTTCTTGGCTGGGCTAGGGAAAATTACAGAAAAGGCTGAGGTCCATATTTTTACCTGCGTGGTGGGCACCAGTGTTCCTAAACCTCTGGTCCTGTGACTTCATTCTGCAGGCGTGGGGTACCATCTGCTAAAAGAACTGAATCATGGAAGCAGAAACATCTCATCTGCATCCTGTAGAGATGTACACTCCCCCCACCCCCGACCACTCCACCCAATCCAAGATAGCACAGCATGGGGCACCGGGTCATAAGATGGGCTGTTGGAGGGAGGGAGGTGGCACAGGCATCACCTGTGAGCACATCCAGGACATCTGTCAGAAACCAGCAGGAGAAGGGGAGAGGGGGAGGCTTCTGATTGCAGAAGGGGTGGGAGGATACTCTGGAGCTGAGCTGTTTGCCCCTGGGATCTGGGCACCACATGGCCGCCGATGCTGATAGTGCCAGGACCTCCATCCTCCACCCTGAGAAGTTTCAATCTGGACACATATGGGGTCCACAGGAAGGCACCCTCCCTCAACCCCAAAAGACACAGAAACAGGAGGAAGAAGGCTACCATCTAGGAATTAAAATACTAAACTTCAGTATAATAAAGAGAATCAGTTTGGGGGAGATAAGCCAAGAAATTGTCTACAGAAATGTGTTTGAGCTTATAAACATCCCAAATCCCAATGATGCCAAGAGTGCAGTCTCAGAGAGGCACTCGGGGATGGGATTTCAGTTTGTGGACTGTGGATGATACTGTTGGACGCTTCCCCAGTAGTTATTCTACCTCCCTTCTTCTTGGCTAACAGAGTCCCCAAATTATAAGGGACAGCAATATGCCCAGACTGTTCCGGATTGGTGTAATGATTCTTATTGTTTTTTCAGATACTCAATTTCCCAGCCTTCCCCCTTGTAGCCAAAGGAGGCCAGGTAACCAATTTGGGCCATTGAGGTGTTCAGGGAAAGTCTACTGTGGATTTAGGAAAGATTTTGTTTTTAATTAAAAAAAGGAAACCAGCACAGAAGAGAGCTGGCTGATACTGCCTGTTCCTCCTTCTTCTTCCTGCTTAAAGGTCCGTATGATGCCTGGACCACCTGCAGTCTTCTTGTAACCATGAAGCAGCACACAGGAGAATCCAAAGGCAAACAACTGATGAGTGCAGGGCAGAAGATAGGGTGTGATGGCTAATTTTGTTTCAACTGACTGGTGCCCAGATATTTCTATACTGGAAATTCACATTTTAAAAACTTCAAAAAACTTGAGATATAGTTGATGTACAATATTACATACGTTACAGGTATACAACATAGTGATTCACAATTTTTAAAGGTTATACTCCATTTATAGTTATTATAAAATATTAGCTACAAGCCCCATGTTGTACAATATATCCTTGTAGCTTATTTTATACACAATAGTTCATACCTCTTAATCCCCCATCCCTATATTGTCCCTCCCCCCTTCTCCTTCCCCACTGGTAAACATAGTTTGTTCTCTGTATCTTTGAGTCTGTTTCATTTTTTGTTATATTCATTAGTTAAAAAAAATGTTTTTTAGAGTGCACATATAAGTGATATCATATAGTATTTGTTTTTCTCTGTCAACTTATTTCACTTAGCATAATACCCTCCAAGTCCATCCATGTCATTGCAAATGGCAATATTTCATTCTTTTTTATGGCTGTGTAGTATTCCATTGTGTATATATATGCCACATTTTCTTTACCTCTGAATGAGATTCACACTTGATAGACTGAGTAAAGCAGGTTGCCCTCCCTTATTTGGGTGGGCCTCATCCAATTAATTGAAGGCTTGAATAGAACAAAAAGTCTTACCCTCCTCCAAGTAAGAGAGAATTCTTCCTGTCTGATGGCCTTCAAACTAGGACATTGGCTTTTTTCCTGTCTTTGGACTGGAACTAAAACATTGGCTCTCTTGGGTCTCAAGCATGCTGACACCCTGAAGATCTTAGAACTTGCTGGCCTCCATAACTGTGAGAGCCAATTCCTTATAATAAGTCAATCTCTCTCTTTCTCTCCCCCTATCGTTTCTGTTTCTCTGGAGTACTCTGACTAATACATGGGGTAAGCCTGAGTCTCCATCGATGCCACAGGTCTGCTGCACCAGTCCTGATGTTGGTCTGCACCACCATGCTCTTGACACACGACAAAATGAAATGTTCTCATTGTTCAAACCATTTAGTCAGTCTTTCATTACTTGCAGCAAAAGCATTCCTAAATAGTCCTGGTTAATGGAAACGAACTGTCTTTCATTCTCAGCTCCAGTGTACAAAATAATCACCCTGGGAAGACCCACCCTCCAGAAATTGTTTTAATAGCTCTGGGTGGTACTTAAGACTGTATTTGTCACAAGCTTCCAAGGAATTCTATTAGGCTCTGAGAAACACTGAACTGCAGAACATAGGGAGGCAGTAGGCATAATATCAATAGTAAGGTGGAAAATACTATTGAAAGAAAGAGCAGGATAAAAAGCATTATACTGTAAATGATTTACCTATTTAAAGAGACATGCAGAAGAACACTCTCTACAGTGGGGCAAAAAGGCTAGAAAGAAATTCATTTCTAGTGGTGGGATTTTGACATTTTTGTTTGTTAACTTTTCAAAACTTCTGTAATCAAAGCCTGCCTTAGTAGTTTTAGTGGGAGCCTTAGTAGTTTTAGTGGGAGAGAACATACATGTACTTAAAAGAACATCCTTCTCTTAGTCGTCCTTGCCCATCCTGGTGATCTTCTGACTATGAATCCAGCTTCCTGGTTACCAAGGCATCTCATGATGCCTGTCCATGTGCATATTTCAGTCCCTGACACATAAGATTTCCCATTGTAAATGAATAAATTAGCATTTGTGTTGTTCTGTCAACTGTGAGCCTGGATAATGTGAATCAGTTAAGACAGACAAAACTGAGTTTGTGTCATCTAGACCCTGGCTTGTGGCAGGGCCCTTTGGCAGGGCTGGCAGGACCAAGAAAGAGAAAATTACACACAAACACCCACATTAACTGCAGCCAACATTTTAAGCACCTACTATGTGCCAAGTGCGGGGCTTAGCACTTCACAGACCATCTCATTTAATCCCCAGAACAATCCTGTGAGGAAAATACTGTTGGCACAAAAACCAGGAGGAACAGAGAGGATGGATCTAGGTGTAATTATTAGGAACACCAACACATAGGTGCAGATTTGGGTGGAAAGAAAGATAAAATATGCTAGGAAAAGTTAAAGCTACAGAAACAAAAAGTGTTTAGAGACTGGACAGAGGTTCTGGGGGGAAATGCAGCCTGTGATTCTGCAGGTACGGGGGGGGCTCCTTAGTGTAAAGATAAAATAAAATCCCTTAAGGAAAAGTAAAACTAAGAGGAATCCCCTGTGGAAGCAACATACAAAATGGACCCAGCATGGCTAACAGGGACCCAAAATAAAATGGAGCCAGGCGGTTATGACAGGCTGGGGGTTCAGTCATACATTCCGTATTCTTAGAAAAACCGCAATCACACAGCTATAAGGACTTCTGATTCTGCTAAGGATCCTGCCTGGAAAGCCCCTAACAAGAAGCTCCAAGAACAACAAATCATTGAGGAGTTTCAGTCAAGCTCTAAGGACTTGTGGTCAGGCTTCAAGAGCCATCCAAGTCTCTTACAAGCCTCCCAACTGTGGCTTCTGTGGTTTTTGCTTTTAAAAATCCATCGCCTCCTCCACTCCCGGGAAATGTACTTTCAGTCACAGCCAAAGGCTGCATATCCCCAGTTTGCAAACCTTTCAAACAATAAAGCTGTCCTTTTGCTTTAAGACAACCATGACACTTTACTGGGATTTATTTCTGATTTAGGACAACCGTAGCATTGTAAAGGGAGAGAGTTATCCCATGAGCTTAAAAAGGATTAAGACTCACTTTGAACTGGTATTTACTTAGAAGTGTAAGGAAGGAATAACTTTCCCTCTACCCTTTTACATTCAGTGACTGAGGGCATATGAATTTAACTAACAGAAGACAGATTAACAGGAAAAAAAAGGTATATAATTCTATTAAAATTTGACATGCACAGGAATCCACAGAAGAGACAAGAAACTGCTGTTGAACCCAAGTTCATATGCCTCACCCACAGTGAAGCGAAACAAACCAAAATGTGGAAGTTTGGATTAGAGAAAGTTTTATTGCAGGGCCAAGCAAGGAGAATGGGCAGCTTGTGCTCAAAAGGCCCAAACTCTCCAACAGCTTTTAGGGAAGATTTTTTAAAGGCAACATTTGGGGTGAGGGCTGCAGGATGCATGACTTTCTTCTGACTGGTTGATGGTGAGGTAACAGGGTGGTACTCCAGGAATCTCAATCATCAACCTTCTGGTTCGGACCAGTTTGGGGTCTCAGCACGTAGTTAAGTTGAATTAAGGCCCCCTGAGTAGGGGCCTTAGTTCCTGTTGAATATTCAAAGACACGTATCAGATTATTACATACGTATAGATTGACATAGATGTATATATATCACTTGAGGAGGAATTAGTACTGTTTTTATGCTGAACTATTATTTCTGGACTGCTTTTCCTTTGTTTCTGCATTCCCTCACTTTCCTAATTAGTAACTGCTTGAATCTGTTCTTTGGAACTCAGGAAAGGGCTAGGAGACTAAAGCCTTTTCCTACAAACTCAAGGGGTGGGGGGTGCAGCCTGGCAGGGCTTTTGCACAAGAAAGGTCCTGCAGCATCCTGCTCAGTTTCAATCTCCTCTTTTCCTTGATACTCCTCATCCCAAAAGGGGAACAGGTACAGGATAAGAGAAAGAAAAAAGCTTTGGACAGAGACGTTAACCGTAAACTAGGCAGAGAAACTCGGTTTAGGGGGACTCAGTTTCAAAACTGAAAGGAAAGATTAGACTCAAGAGCTTATATACCCTTCTTAACAAAGTTAAGAGGTTTTGGCTAGCAAAGGACAATTTCTGGATAGGTGACTAAGAAATATATGTGGGAACCAACAGAAGATAAGGGTTATTTTAGTAAGGCTTATTTTTGCAGACTTATCTGGGGTGCAGACTCTGTCATTGGGGATGAGTGGCTTTCCTCTTCCAGGTACCCATGAACAGAGCACCGCCTTCCCATGGGGAAATGTATGCCTTGTTTTTAGGCAGATAGGGGCAGAGAACCCTTTTCTGTACCTGGTGATTCTCAATTGCCTTTAGCTCAAAACGAACCTTATGCGGAAGGGGCCTATTACGGGATGGCATAGTCTGGTCCCTGCCAGAGGTAGTAAGGGCCACCCAAAGAAGGGTTAATTCAATGATCTTTCCTACATTTTACCCCCACTTAAATAACTCTTCACTGTTCCAGGAAAAAAAAAAAAAAATCCACCATGCCACGCGGAAATTTCGATTCTGGAGAGGACACCGTGTTGCTCACGCTGCAGGTGTGACTTTCCAGATCCCAACCGGGGAGATTGTGAGAGGGCGCAGAGCAAGCCTCTTAGCCAAGCTCCCACCACTTCCCTGTCACTTCTCCCTGGGGTTAAGCGAGTTCTGCTACTGCTCGCTCGCTCCGCCCTCCCGCAGCCAGTGGACCGCGCAGGACGAACAGGCGCTTGCCCACCGTTTCCCTCCGCAGCAGCCAGAGGCAGGGGAACACGTTCTCTTCCAGCCCTTCCCTCTGCGCACCTATCTGACATCCCGGAGTCTACAGCTGCTTGGCCCCTGCCCTGTACCCCCAACAACTGCGGCCGTGACCCCAACCTTTGAGCAAAGGTAACCAAGACAGAGAAGCCGCCGGGGCGCTGCGCTCTACAGACCCTCTGGTGAAGTTCTGGTTTCGCTCTAGGAGGCCGGGAGGACCGCGTCTCACTGACGCCGCCCTGCTGACCCACAGAATTTAAGTTCTCTTTCGGAGCTCTAGTTTACCATGTTTCAAAGTTAAACCTAAAACCAGGGGTGGCTGTAGACCTTTAGGAATGAACTGAAATTCCTGCAGAATGAAACAAGCATTTTCTGAGCTCCCCAGTCGTGGCCAGGAACAAAAAAGGCTGGTAAATATATAAATCCCATTAGTGAAGCAGAGAAACTAGGGGTCCTTGGAGAAATGGCTGACTGGGGAGGGAGTGAACCTGAAACACCTGGGCCAGGCAAGAGGAATCCGGGACCAACCTGAAGCTACCCCCTTTGGGCAAACTGATTTGCACTTCAGTGAGAATTATAACTGCAGTGGACCAAACACATCTAATAAATTTAAATCCGCGGATTGATAATGGCATCAAAAAATATCCAACACCTTGAAACTGAGCAAAACCCTCCCCCACTTTGCCAAGTACAAAGGCCCCTCCGTGTCCCCTGCTTCTTGTTTGTAGAAAAGCTGAAATCTCCCAGGCCTCCCTGAGTCACAAAAGAGCGGGCTCCAGTAGTTAATGATTAGGACAATAGAGTCACAGAATCTTTCACTGTCTGATGCACATTCCTGAGTTGTTTTACAGATGCTATAACTGCCACCAGAGGGAAAAAGCTAACTGCATGATGACCAGACTGTAGCCATGACGTAAGCTTTTCCATCTTGAGCAGTACAGGGTCTATGGCCAGCACAATTCCACGAACTGGCCTCAAGAGAATGGGATTAACATTATCGCTCATAATAACCTATATCTTTGTGGGCATCAAAATAATTGCAGCAGGCTTCCCTGGTGGCGCAGTGGTTGAGAGTCTGCCTGCCGATGCAGGGGACACGGGTTCATGCCCCGGTCCGGGAAGATCCCACGTGCCGCGGAGCGGCTGGGCCCGTGAGCCATGGCTGCTGAGCCTGCGCGTCCGGAGCCTGTGCTCTGCAACGGGAGAGGCCACAACAGTGAGAGGCCAGCGTACCGCAAAAAAAAAAAAATAAATAATAATAATAATAATAATCGCAGCTTACTCTGCCCATATATATAAGTGAACAACTAAAATTGTCAGCAAAGAGATGCTACAGACCCAGGCCGACATCTTCCACTCTAAGTGTATGACGCCCTATGTTAGCATGAAGAAGTTACAGAAGATGGACCTTCGCCCCTAATTCTATAGAAATGGAATGATGTCTAACAGTGGAGATTTATAAGCAGCTCTTTTGCCCCTTCCCTTTTTGCCTATTTCTGTTCCCCTTAAACCTTATAGAAATGAGGAGACTAGGTAACATTCAACCTAACTCCTGACTTACGCTCTACTAAATGCAGACGATAACTTGCCTAATCTGTTGACTCTTTCCCTAGATTAAAAGAAGTAGGAGCAATCCCACTACTGGGCATATACCCAGAGAAAACAATAATTCAAAAAGACACATGCACCCCGGTGTTCATTGCAGCACTGTTTACAATAGCCAGCTCATAGAAGCAACCTAAATGCCCATCAACAGTTGAATGGATAAAGAAGATGTGGTACATATATACAAGGGAATATTACTCAGCCATAAAAAGGAACGAAATTGGGTCATTTGTAGAGACGTGGATGGACCTAGAGACTGTCATACAGAGTGAAGTAAGTCAGAAAGAGAAAAACAAATATTGTATGTTAACGCATATATGTGAAATCTAGAAAAATGGTACAGATGAACTGGTTTGGAAGACAGAAATAGAAACACATATGTAGAGAACAAATGTATAGACACCAAGGGGGGAAAGCGGGGAGGGGGTGGATGGTGGTGGTGGTGGTATGAATTGGGAGATTGACATATATACACTAATATGTATAAAATAGATAACTAATAAGAACCTGCTGTATAAAAAAATAAATAAAATTAAATTTAAAAACAATAAAAGAAGTAGGAATGAAGAATTAAATAAAGTATGACTAGCTCTCTACCCCCAGCAGCCCCCTTAGCAATCCTGCAGGCAGATCACGCAGATGAGATAACATCCTAAAGAAAGATCACAAGGAGTCAGCCAGCCTGCATGCAATGGAAAATGATGCAGAGCTTGACCACCTCCCTTGATGATTCACTGAGATTCTCCCCTTTTTCTCTTTAAAAATTGTCATGGCTTAGCAGAATCCTTGGAGTTGGTTTTGGGGACAAGAGTCTGCCTTCTCCCCAGATTGACAGCCTTCCAATTAAAGCAACTTTTTTTTTTTTTTTTTTGTGGTACGCGGGCCTCTCATTGTTGTGGCCCCTCCCACCGCGGAGCACAGGCTCTGGATGCGCAGGCCCAGCGGCCACAGCTCACGGGCCCAGCCGCTCCGCGGCATGTGGGATCTTCCTGGACTGGTGCACGAACCCGTGTCCCCTGCATCGGCAGGCGGACCCCCAACCACTGCGCCACCAGGGAAGCCCTAAAGCAACTTTTCTTTCTACCAGCACTTGCCTCTCAAATATTGGCTTTATAGTGGTGAGATGCCAAACCTGAGTCTGGTAACAACCTCATTTACTGCTAGGGAACCACTTTATTGAAAACTGGCAAAGTGTGTGTGGGGGGGGAGGGGTTGTGAAATCAAGCATTTATTCTGTACATACATGAGTATAACCAAATACTTGATGAGAAATCTCCTTTATAAAAGCTTTCCTGATAATCAGTGGGTAGCCATGGGGTTAGGATGTCATTGCCACTCCCAATGGAAGAATGGATGTAAGCAAAACAAAAAATAAACAAACAAAAAACCCAAACAATCCAACAAAAAACAACTTACCAACTAACCAAACAAACAAACAAAATAAAAAACCCTGAATCTGATCAATTCTCTGGATCCAGTTACCAATTTACAGGAAATATAGGATCAGAGAATCATGTTAAAAGAGAGTCAGCCAGCAACATACAAACTGTGGGAAACTACCAGAAAAATGACTCAGTCTCTTCAACAAAAATTTGCAAGGAAAAATAAGAGAGAGAACTGTCATATTAAAAGATACTTAAGAGATGTATCAACTAATGATGATATTTCTAATTTATTTGGATATTGATAAAACACAGAAAGTAAATATATCTATATGTGTGTGAAACAATTGGGAAAATGAGAACAATGACTGGATACTTGATGATATGAAATGTTATTAATTTTTTTAAAACACGGTAACAGTATTGTGGTATTATTTATACTGAAGTCTTTATGGATGAAATAATAAAATGTCTGAGATTTGTTTCAAAATTATGTGGAGGATTGAGGGGAAGTAGGTGGGAATTTAGATGGCAGAAGATGACCAGGAGTTGGTAACTTTTGAAGCTAGTGATGGGTTTATTATATTTTACATATAATAAAATATTATATGTAATATATTTTATTATATGTTATTTTTTAAAGTAGCATAAATAAAAAATATTTTAAAGTATTATATTTTACATCAGGGTTTATTATATTTTACTTCGTATGTGTTTGAACATTTCCAAATTGAAAGTTTGAAAAACGGAAGGCAGAGAGAAGGCAGAGTTTGAAGAGGCGCATACACTTGCACTTTGTCACAGCAATTGCGGCTCAGTCAGCTAATGGAGGGTGCAGAGTTCAGGTTACTTTCAATCAGATAACGATAAAGGTCAGAGGGTAGGTACAGAGCTTTCTTAAGTTTAGGAGCCTCAGAGAGTGTGTTAAGTGAGAAAGGCTTTGATCATGTTTTGGAGAGAGGAAGAAAGTAAGGGCGTTTAGTGGGTGCATAGACAGGCTCCATAGCTTTACTCTCCAGGGTGGGCCTCTGCACCTCTGCTTTCACAGCCCCTGCAAATCCAAACCACAGGGGTGCTCTCTGGGCTCCAGCTGGGCGAGGGCACCACATCTAGGCAAGAAGGAAAACACCACAAGATGATAAATGGCTTGAGGGGCCACAGGGGTTCCCAGAGCAGAGCCCCATGCTCCTGGTGCAGGGACCTTGGTGTATCAACAGTATTCTTCTTCAATCTGCACCAGCATTCCTTGGGACCCTGTTCCCAGAGGGCACCCATGATCACAGGAGTATAGCCTTTATGTGCTACATTCTGCCCTCCTCCTGCCCTCCTTTGGATTCACGATGTCATTAGGCTATCGATGTTTCTGAGGAATTCTGCAGTAATTTCAATTTGTTTTAACCTACTGTTTTGCAAAATGTTTTTTTCCCATGGAACCCCCTTTTACATGGAACACCTATTAATATTTCTTTGCCCCAATGGGCGTCCTATCTAAAATTGCTCCTGCCCACCTCCCCAGCCCAGCTCTACTGCGATCCAGACTCTGACCCTACTCTAGTTCCTCCTTAGCATGTATCATTATCTAGCATTATATTAGCTTTCCCCCAGTCTTCAGTAAACAGAGCTACGGTTGAACCAGTTACTCAGGGCCCAAACCTGGACTCCCTTTCTCTCATACCCAAAGTCCAATCCACAGAAACAAGGTATCAGCTCTACCTGCAAAACCATTCTGGCCCAATCACTTCTCACCTTTGCACTGTTATTACACTATTCAGAGCCGTCTTCACAGCTCACCTGGACAACGGTGACAGCCTTCATAGTGGTCTCCTTGTTTCCTCTCTTTTTTCTTTTTATAGTTAATAATACTGTATATACTTGAAATTTGTTGAGTAGATCTTTCTTTTATTATTTCATTCTTTTTATTCCTCTGTTCATGGACATCTAGGTTGCTTCCACGTCTTCGCTATTGTAAATAATGTTTCAATGAACATTGGGATGCATGTATCTTTTCGAATTATGGTTTTCTTCAGATATATGCCCAGGAGTGGGATTGCTGGATCCATGTGGTAGTTCTACTTTCAGTTTTTTAAGGATCCCTGCTTCCCTTCTAGAGCCCCAAAACACTCATCCTCCACACAAAGGCCAGAGGGATACTTTAAAAATATAAATTAGATTATGCGGGCTTCCCTGGTGGTGCAGTGGTTGAGAGTCCACCTGCCGATGCAGGGGACACGGGTTCGTGCCCCGGTCCAGGAAGATCCCACATGCCGCGCAGCGGCTGGGCCCGTGAGCCGTGGCCACTGAGCCTGCGCGTCCAGAGCCTGTGCTCCACAACGGGAGAGGCCGCAACAGTGAGAGGCCCGCGTACCGCAAAAAAAAAAAAAGATTATGATTCTGTCCTGCTCTCCACCCTTCACTGGCTTCCTGTGATACTTGAAATGAAACAAAAGATTCTTATCATTTTCTCCAAGGCCCTGTATGATGTGACCTTGCCCACCTCTCAATCTCACTTCCCACCCCTACTGTTCCCCCGACAGCCTCCTGCCCTGTTTACTGAGCTCAAGTCACATTGCCCCTCCCCTCACATTCCCCCAGAAGTGCTAGGCATGCTTGGCGGGGCAGGGAGTGTTTTTACTCATTGTTCCCTCTCCCTGGAAGCTATCTTTCCAAAATTTTTGCAAGCCAGTTTATTCTCTCACTTTTTGGAGATCTTTGCTCAAAAACCTCTAGAACTACCCTACTTAATAGAGCCCCCGTCCCTTCAGCCTCCCTTATTTTTCCTTTATAGCATGTATTTGTCTCTGATATTCTGTCTTTGTTCATGTGCTTATTTTCTGTCTCTCACTAGAATGTCAACCTGCCTGTGTTGTTCACCACTGTTTCTCCAGTGTCCATACAAAAAACAGGCACACAGTAGGTGTTCTCTGCATCCTGGGAGCAAATGTTCTGAAGGTAATATTTGTATATGCACACAGAACCCAGCCCCACACTCATGGACAAAGGTCACTGCAAAGTTAGAGTAGGAAGCCCGATCCTTCACTCCAGCCTGATCCTTGGAAAACCTTGAAGACAAAGAACAAACTGCTAAGCTGAGGCGCTGCAACCACCATCCCAGGGGCCCCTGATTCAACTTTGGAAACAGAGAGAGACTATGTTCTATAATTCTCCAGGCTCATGTATACCTAGAGACTCCTCTGAGCCAAGGTCAAGGTTCCCCTTCCATTTCTGTGAAGTGCGAAGCTGCATCATAAAATGATACCAGTTCCCGAAACAGCACATTCCTGGTATTCTCAGGCATCCTTGAGGCTTCAAGACAATGGTCTAGTTAAAAGATGGGGACATTTATGTTTATATGTGTGCATGTTTAAAATGTTTATTAAATAATCTTTTATTTTGAGATAATTGTAGGTTCACATGTAGTTCTAAAAATATAATACAGTGGTAGCTCATGTACACTTTACCCAGTTAACCCAGTGGTAACATCTTGCAAAACTATGGTAATATCACAATCTATATGTATCTGCTATAAATAGCACACTTTAGTAACATTCATACAGGCAAGGCACAGGACAGTTTTATCATCACAAGGATTCTTCCTGTGCCCTTTCATAGCTACATTCACCTCCCTCCCTTCCCCTATCCCATCCCCGACAACTGGAAACCACTAGTCTATTCTCCATCTCCATAATTTTAATATTTCAAGAATGCTACATAGATGCCAAAATAATTCAATGAGAAAAGAAGCGTCTTTTCAACAGATGGTTCTGGAACAACTGGATATCCACAAGCAAAAGAATGACTCTGGATCCTTACCTCCAACCATATAAAAAAATGAACTCAAAATGGATCAAATACCTAAATGTAAGAATTAAAACTATAGAACTTTTAGAGAAAAAAGTGGGTGAATTTCATAATCTTGGATGTGGCAGTGGTTTCTCATCCATGACACCAGAAGCGCAAACAACTAAAGAAAACAACAGATAGATGTGATGTCACTAAAATTGAAAAATTCTGTTTCTTAAAGGATACTATCAAGAAAGTGAAAAGACAACCCACTGAATGAGAAAAAAAAATGGCAAATAATAACTGATAAGAGATTTGTATTTAGAATATATATAGGACTCTAACAAATCACTCTTACAAATAACCCAAATAAGAAATGGGCAGAACATCCAAATAGACATTTCCCCAAATAAGATATACACATGTTCAATAAGCCCATGAAAAACTCCTCCACAGCATTAGCCATCAGACAAATGCAAATCAAAACCACAATGAAATATCACTTCACACACACTAGGAGGCTATAAAAAAAAAGACAGATAATAATAAGTCTTAGTGAGGATATGTAGAAATTGGAGCGCTTTTAGGTCGCTGGTGGGAAAGTAAAATCATGTAGCCACTTTGGAAAACAGGCTGGAAGTTCCTGAAAAGGTTAAATATAGGATTGCTATATGACCCAGGAATTCTACTCCTAGGTATATATCCAAGAGAAATAAATACATATGTCCACATGAAAAATTGTACATGAATGTTCATAGTAGCACTATTCATAATAGTCAAAAGTTAGAAACAACCCAGATGTTCATCACTTGATAATTGGACACGGGAAATGTGGTATATCCACACAATGGAATATTATTCAGCTATAAAGAAGGAATGGTACATGCTACAACATGGATGAAACTTGAAAAATTGTGCTAAGTGATAGAACTCGGTCACAAAGACCACATGTCCAGAACAGGCAAATTTATAGAGACAGAAAGTAGATTGTGTTTGCCTATGGCAGGAGCAGATGAAGAGATCGAGAGGTGGCAACTAAAGAGTATGAGGTTTCTTTTGGGAGTGATGAAAATGTTCTAAAATTGACTGCAGTTATGGCTGTGCATATCAGTAACTATGGTAAAAAACATTGAATTTTATACTTTAAATGAGTGAATTGTATGTGAATTATACCTCAATAAAGCTGCTACAAAAAAAGAAAGAAATAGCTAAGCATGGGAATTATTTTTACAAAAAGGCTGCTATATGAGAGGAATATACAATATGTGACCTTTTGGGATTGGCTTTTTATCTTACTCAGCATAATTCCCTTTAGATCCATCCAAGTTGTTGCATTTATTAGCAGTTCATTCCTTTTTATTGCTGAGTAGTTTTCCATGGTAGTGATGTATCAAAATTCATTTAAATATCATATCAAGGTTGTTTCCAGTTTTTTTAAATTAATTAATTAATTTTTATTTGTTTATTTTTGGCTGCATTGGTTCTTTGCTGCTGTGCGTGGGTTTTCTCGAGTTGTGGCGTGCGGGCTTCTCACTGCGGTGGCTTCTCTTCTTGTGGAGAGCACGGGCTCTAGGTACGCGGGCTTCAGTAGTCGTGGCTCTCGGGCTCTAGAGCACAGGCTCAGCAGCTGTGGCACGCGGGCCCAGCTGCTCCGCGGCATGTGGGGTCCTCCCGGACCAGGGATCGAACCCATGTCCCCTGCATTGGCAGGCGGACTCTCAACCACTGCACCACCAAGGAATCCCTGTTTCCAGTTTTTGATATTACAAAGAAAAAAGCTGCTATGAACATTCGTGTACAAGTTTTTGTGTGAATATGTTTCATTTCCCTGGAATGAGTGCCCAGGAGTGCAATTGCTGGGTTGTATGGTAATTGCATGTTTAGTTTTTAAGATACTGCCAAACCATTTTCCAGAGTAGCATTTTATATTCCCACCAGCAGTGTGTGAGTGAACTAGTTTCTCTGCATCCTTACCAGCATTTAGTGTTGTCACTATTAAAAAAATTTTTTAACTTTTTATTTTATATTGGAGTATATTAGATTAACAATGCTGTGGTAGTTTCAGGTGTACAACAAAGTGATTCAGTTATACATGTATCTATTCTTTTTCAAATTCTTTTCCCAATTAGGTTGTTACAGAGTATTGAGCAGAGTTCCCTGTGTGTCACTATTTTTTATTTTAGCTATTCTGATAGGTGTGTAGTGATATAAGGTGATAGTGGTTTTGATTTGCATTTCTCTGATGACTACTATGTCGAACATCTTTTCATGTGCTTACTTGTTATGTATATGTCTTCTTTCCGAAATGTCTCTTCATATCTTTTGCCCATTTTCTACTTGGATTGTTTGGTTTTTTTACTGTTGAATCTTGAGAGTTCTTTACAGACTGTAAATAATAGTCCTTTTTGGATATGTGGTTTACAGAATTTTTCCCCTAGTCTGTAGCCTGTATTTTCATCCTCTTAAGAGGGCCTTTCACAAAGAAAATGTTGTTCAATTTTGATGAAGTCCAGTTTATTGATTTTTCCTTTTATGGGTTATGATTTTGGTATCCAGTATAAGAACTCTGCCTAGTCCGAGGTTCTGAAGATTTTCTTCTTTTTTTTTCTAAAATTTTATAGTTTCATACTTTGTCCTTAAGTCTGTGATCCATTTTGAGGTCATTTTTATATAAGATGTGAGGTTTAAATTGTGGTTCTTGTTTTGACTATTCAATTATTCTAGCACAGTTTGTGAAAAGGCTATCCTTCCTCCATGGAACTGCTTTTGCACATTAGTCAAAAATCAGTTGGGAATATTTGTATGCATCTGTTTCTGGGATCCTTATTGTGTTCCATTGTCCTATGTGTTTATGCTTCAGCAAATACCCCACAGTCTTGATTACTGTTGCTACGCACGAAGTGTTGAAATTGGGTAGACTGATTCCTTGTACTTCATTCTTCTTTTCTGAAATGATTTTAGCTATTCTTTGATTTTCCATATAAATTTTAGAATAATCTTGTCTATGTATACAAGATATTTTTGGGGGATTTTGATACAAATGCACAGGTTTACTCATATATTACATTGGAGAGAATTGGTATCTTCACTATGTTGATTCTTTCAATCCATGAAAGCAGTATGTCTTTCCATTTATTTGAATCTTCATTGATTTCTTTTATCAGTATTTTGTATTTTTCAGCATGCAAGTCCTGTACATGTTTCAAGAGATTTAAGTCAAAGTATTTCTCCTTTTTTGAGCAATTATAAGTGGTATGGTATTTTAAATTTCAGTGCTCCCATGTTCATTGCACAATTAATTTTTGTATGTTTATCTTGTACCCAATGATCTAGATTAACTCACTTATTATTTCTAAGAGTTTTTTTTTTTTTTGGTGGTACGCGGGCCTCTCACTGTTGTGCCCTCTCCTGTTGCAGAGCACAGGCTCCAGACGCGCAAGCTCAGTGGCCATGGCTCACGGGCCTAGCCACTCCGTGGCATGTGGGATCTTCCCGGACTGGGGCATGAACCCATGTCCCCTGCATCGGCAGGTGGACTCTCAACCACTGCGCCACCAGGGAAGCCCTCTAGGAGATTTTTTTTAGTGGATTTCTTGGGATTTTCTACATAGACAATCATGTCATCTGCAAATAGGGACAGTTTTGGTTTTTCTTTACCAATCTCTAGGTCTTTTATTTCCTTTTCTTGCCTTATTACACTGGTTAGAACTTTCCTTATTAAGTTTTTTTAAAAATTAATTAATTATTTATTTATTTTTGGTCGCATTGGGTCTTCATTGCTGTGCGAAGACTTTCTCTAGTTGCATTGAGTGGGGACTACTCTTCGTTGTGGTGCATGGTCTTCTCATTGTGGTGGCTTCTTTTGTTGCAGAGCACAGGCTCTAGATGCGCAGGCTTCAGTAGTTGTGGCATGTGGGCTCAGTAGTTGTGGCGCATGGGTTTAATTGCTCTGCGGCATGTGGGATCTTCCCAGACCAGGAAATCCAACCTATGTCCCCTGCATTGGCAGGCGGATTCTTAACCACTGTGCCACCATGGAAGTCCCTCATTAGCATGTTGAATGAGAGTGGTGAGAGTGAAGGTGCTTGCCTTGTTCCCAGTCTTGGGGGAAAGAAATCAGCCTTCCATCATTAAGAACCCTATTAGCTATAGATTTTTTTTGTTTTGCTAGATACTCTTCATCAAGTTGAGAAAGTTTCCTGTTTCTACTTTTTCTGAGAGTTAAAAAAATTATGAGTGGGTGTTTAATTTTGTCAAATACTTTTTCTTCAGTAATTGGTATGATCATGTGAATTTTCTTCATTAGCATGTTGACTTGGTAGATTACACTGATTGATTTTCAGATATTGAACTAGCCTTTTATCCCTGGATCAAATCCCCTTTGATCATGGTGTATAATTCTTTTTATATATTGCTTATATTTTTAAATGTTTTGTTAAGATCCCACCTCTCAGGTGAAAGACTTGAAAGGTGGGACACCTTTTAAGGTCTGTGGTGTCCAAACCCTTTGCTCCTCAGGGAGAATCTGTGAGTTGTGAGTTCCCTCCTGGTTGCATGTCACCATGCCTGGGGTGGGTTTTACGGGGATACTGTGTCTTGGTCTCTCCTACACATTTTGATCTGGTTATTTTCTTGTGTGCCTGAATGTGTAGGATTTGCTCATCTAGTTTCTAGATGTCTTTCAGGGAATTGTTGTTTATGGAGCTGTAGAGCCAGTGTGTCCATAGGAGGAGGTGAGTTGTTCAGGAGTCTCCTATGTCACCATCTTGAACCAGAACTCTTCTTTTTTAATGTTGGCTTTTATTGCTATGATTTTTCCTTTTGTTCCTACTTTTGCTGTGTCTTATAAGTTTTGCTGTGTTATGAGTTCATTTTCATTTGTCTTGAGATATTTTCTAACTTCCCTCTGATTTCTTCTTTGACCCAGTTGTTGTTCAAGAGTGTGTCATGTAATTTCCACATGAATTTTTAAATTTCCCTTTTGTTATTGATTTCTAGCTTCATTCCATTGTATTTGGAAGATACTTTGAATGACTTCAATATCCTTAAATTTGTTAAGACTTCTTTGTGGCCTCACATATGATCTATCATGGAGAATGTTCTGCGTGCCCTTGAGAAGAATGTGGATTCTGTTCCTCTGGGCTGGAATGTTCTGTATATCTGTGACGTTTATTTTGTTTATAATGTTAATGTTGGCTGTTTCCTTATTGATTTTCTGTCTGGATGATCTATCCATTATTGAAAGTGGGGTATTGAATCTTCTACTCTTAACTGTATTTCTATCTCCCTTCACACCTGTCAATATTTGCTTTACATATAGATGCTTTCATCTTGGGTGTACATGTATTTATAATTGTTATATATCTCTGTTGAATTGACCTTATTATCACTAGGTGATGACCTTATTTGTTTCTTGTGACAGTTTTTTTACTAAAAGCCTTTTTTTTTTCTGATATGAGTATAGCCACCCTGCTTTCTTTTGGTTACCATTTGCATGGAATACGTTTTTCCATCCCTTCACTTTCAGCCTGTCGTGTTCTTAAATCTAAGGCAAGTCTCTTGTAGAAAGGATATAGTTAGATCTTGTTTTATTTCTCACTTAACTACTCTGTCTTTTGTTTACTGAGTTTAATTCATTTACATTTAAAGTAATTATTGATATGTAAGGAGTTATTATTGCCATTTTTAAAATTAAAAAAAATTTTTTTTACTATTGCCATTTAATTTGTTTTCTGATTTTTAGTTCTTTTGTTCCTATCTTACTTTCTTGCTTTTTGTAGTTTGATGATTTTTTGTAGTGATGTGCCTTATTCTTTTCTCTTTGATTATTACTTTGAGGTTACCATGAGGCTTTCAAAGAACTTCTTAATGTTATAACCGTCTATTTTAGGCTGATAACAGCTTAAGTTCAATCACATATGAAAACTCTACATTTTTACTCCTCTTTCTCCTACACTCTGTTACTGCTGTTAGAATTTACTTCTTTTTATATTGTGTATCCATTAACATTTTTTGTGGTTATAGTTATTCTTAATACTTTTTTTTAAAATTTTTATACTAGGGTTAAAAGTAGTTTACATGCCACGATTACAGTGTTATAATATTCTGTGTTTGTCTATATATTTACCTTTTCCAGGAAAATTTGTACTCTCATATAATTTCATGTTGCTGTTTAGTGTATATTCATTTCAACTTGAAGAATTCTCTTTAGCACTTCTAGTGGTGACAAACTCCCTAAGTTATTGTTTATCTATAAAAGTCTGTATCTCCTTTATTTTTGAAGGACAGTTTTCCGGGTGTAGTATTCATGATTGGCAGTTTTCTCCTTTCATTAGTTTGAATATATCATTTCACTCTCCCTAGTCTGCAAGGTTTCTCCTGAGAAATCCACTGATAGTCTCATGGGGGTTCCCTTGCATATGGTGAATCACTTTCTCTTGTTGCTTTCAAAATCTCTCTTTGTCTTTGAGCTTTGACAACTTAATTATAATGTGTCTCAGTGTAGATTTCTGTATTAACCTATGTGGGGATTTTTGGACTTCATGAATTTGGATGTCCATTTCCATTCCCAAATTTGGGTAGTTTTCAGCCATTCTTTTTAAAAATAGGCTTTCTGCCCCCTTTCACTCTCTTCTTCTGGGATTCCAATAAGGCATATATTGTTTCATTTAATTGTGTCCCATAAGTCTCAGATTTTCTTCATGATTTTTTATTCTTTTTTCTTTTTGCTCCTCTGTCTGGATAACTTTAAATGACTTTACTTAGAGGACATTAATTTTTTCTTCTGTTTGATCAAGTGTGTTGTTGAAGCTCTCTACTGAATTTTTCAGTTCAGTAATTGTATTCTTCTGCCATAGAATTTCTGTGCCTTTTTGATGGTATCTATTTCTTTGTAATAACTTCTTATTTTGTTCATGTATGGCTTTCCTGATTTCATTTAGTTGTCTACCTGTGTTCTCTTGTTGTGCACTGAGCTACTTTAAAATAATTACCCTGAATTCTTTGTCAGGTAGTTTGTAGGTTTCCATTTTTATTACTTTTTGCTACTGAAGCTTTATTAGTTTCCTTTGTAATGTGATGTTTGCCTGATTCTTCATGATCTGTGTACCCTTGCATTGGTCTCTGTCATTTGAGGAAGTAATCACCACTTTCAGTCTTTCCAGGCTGGTTCAGCTGAGAAAGACCTTCATCAGTCAGCCTCACCTGGGAATCTAGGTGGGCCAGCTGGTAGCATCCTTAGGTAATTGGGGTCTAATGGTGGGGTCTGTGGGGTCCATGGTCAAGTGGGGCCCATTACTGGTGCTCTATGGTTGGGAAGGACCAGCCATAGGTTCTTCAGTTGGGCAGGGCTGCTGGCATGTCTTTCTAGTCAGACAGGGCTGCTGACAGGGTCAGTGGGATTGGATCCATGGTTGGGTAAGGCTAGCTAGAAGGACTCTGTGGTTAGGCAGGGGCCACGTTTCGGCATGGCCACTCACAGAGGACATGAAACTATTACCAAGATGTGAGTAAGCAGACCACTAACTACCTAGTTCATTTGTTTGTTTGTTTCTAGATGTTCCCAGGTAGTCTAGCCATGGCAATTCCCCTAGTGTTCTGCATTTTGATTACTGTTGCTTTGTAGTGTATTTTGAAATCAGGAAGTATGATGTCTCCAGCTTTGTTCTTGTTCAAGATTGTTTTGGCTATTCAGGGTCTTTTGTGGTTTTATATGAATTTGGGGATAGTTTATTGTATTTCTGTGAAAAATACCATTAAAATTTTTATAGGGGTTGCATTGAACCTGTAGATCACTTCAGTAGTATGGGCATTTTAACAATATTAATTCTTCCACTCCAAGAACACAGGATATCTTTCCATTTGCTTGTGTCTTCTTCAGTTTCTTTCATCAATATCATATGGTTTTCACATCTTTCACGTCCTTGCTTAAATTTACAAAAATATTTTAATTTTTTGATGCTATTGTAAATGCAATTGTTTTCTTAATTTCTTTTGTAGATAGTTTATTAGTGTATAGAAATGTAAGTTACTTTTGTATATTGATTTTCTATCTTGCAACTTTACTAAATTTGCTTATTAATCTTAACAGGTTTTTTTTTGGTGGAGTCTTTAAGATTTTCTGTATATAAGATCATGTTATCTGCAAACAGAGACAATTGAAGACTGGCTTCCTGCAGGGGAAGACCTTCACCAGTCACCTCTGCTATGGAGTCTGGGGCTTCTCAAATCTTTTCTGGTGATTTCTCCTCTGGGCTTGTGTGTGTATTTCCCCAGCTAGGAAGGTTTCTCTGTTTGTTTTTTCGGGAGCTTATAATCTCTTGCTCCCTCTGGTGTCTGTCTGCAGCACTTCAGAATTTATGACACTGCTGCCAAACGCCCCGTTCTTTGTTCTCAGCAGCCCCTGGGCATCCAGACTCTGCTGGTTCCCTTTGGTTCTCTCCACAGTCAGTAGAGACAGAAGCCAGTCCCTCAGTCTATCCCGCGAAGAACCAGAATATTGGACACGCGTTTCCCTCTTCCCCTCCCTCCCAAAGGAGAAATCACAGTTTGGGTGCTTTCTTCCATTTGAACTGTGCTTTGCTGGCAGGGGGATGGGGGGTAGTAGCTAAAATGCAACCGTTTGTCTTCTCCAGTTCAAAACAGCTGTGCTCACTCACCTGTGGTACTGCAACTTCCTAGCTGGTTTCTGGAGTTCCTATAAATGTACTGCGGTCCAAGTGTTGTTGTTAAATTAGTGTCTCTTTGAAGGAATGAGAAGTGGAACTTCCTGTTCCACCATATTTTTTTACTATACTACCCTGACTTCATTTTTATTTTTTTAAAAAAATATTTATTTATTTGGCTGCATTGAGTCTTAGCTACGGCTGTGGGATCTTCACTGCTGTGTGTGAGATTTTCATTTCATCATGCTGCATCTTTCAGTTGTGGCATGCGGGATCTAGTTCCCTGACCAGTGATCGAACCTGGGCCCCCTGCATTGGGAGCACAGAGTCTTAACCACTGGGCCACCAGAGAAGTCCCATGCCTTCACTTTTAAAGTTTAACTGCTGACAGCTTCCAGTCTGTACTACCACCACCCCTTTTCCTTTTACCTCGCATCTAGGCAAGCTGAGAACAGAGCCTGAACACTCCCTCTTTTGGCATCAGAGAGAAGTTCAAACCATGGAAACACTGCCTCATGCGTGAAGGAATTTTCACCCCATCCGCTTCCCCTAACTGCAGTGAAAGCCAAGTCAGTTTCCTTTCTTTGCTTTCTTATGCCATTTTTCACACCTGCTTAGGAGTCTGCCTTGCTTTTCCCAGAAAGCCTCATTATGTGACTAACAAACTTCCTCATATCTTTTTGATGCATGTATGACATCATCAGTCAACAAGAACCAAATTTTGAGAGGCAGGAGGAGGATCCATTCTCCCTCTGAAGGGCGACCACTGCCGTATATCTTTTTCTATCCTTTCCACTCACTCTACCAATGACGTTGTATTTGATATGAGTTTCCTATAGACAGCACATAACTGGGTTGTGGTTTTTTTTAATCTATTCTGCCTATTTATTTATTTAGCCGTGCCATGCAGCTTGTGGGATCTATGTTCCCCGACCAGGGATTGAACCCCAGCTCTCAGCAGTGAAAGCACAGAGTCCTAACCACTGGAATTCCCAGTGCCAATGGAATAATCAGGGAATTCCCACGGACAATTTCTTCATTAGCATATTTATAGCATTTAAATTTAAGGTAGTTATTGGTATTTAGAGCTTAACTCTGGCATTTTATTATTTGTTTTATGTTTGTTTCCTCTGTTATCCTTCCTCTATTTCTCTTTTCTTGACTTCCTAGGGATTACTAGAACATTTTTAGAATTCCATCTAGATTTACTCCCACTATTTTTGAGTACATCACTTTGTATAGTCGTCTTAGCATTTCATCTGGGTATTAGATATAAATATATGTACCACAACCTACTAGTACTGACATTTTATTACTTTGAGTAAAATGTGGAATACTTACTTCCATTTAGTTCTCTTTACCTTCTCCACATCTGAAGTAAAATTTCCTTAAGTATTTCTTCTACCTATATTGAGCATCAAATGAGATAGAATTATAACTTCTGTTTAAATCATGAAAGATAATTTCAAAAACTCATGAGAAGGGCAATCTATTGTCTTTACTTGTGATCAATCTATTTTTTTCCTTCATTCTTGATGTTGTAAGATTCCTTTTATCATTTTCTTCCTGTTTTAACAATTTTCTTTAGCCATTCTTTAAGACTAAGTCAACTAGCAACATATTCTTAGTTTTTTTTCATCTGAGAATGTCTTCATTTCCTTCTCATTTCAAACATCTGATTCAATCTGGTGTTGGCATCAGTCAACTGCCTATTCTTAAATTGAAAGTTGGGTATTTTTAATATTACATTAGTAAATCCCAGATCCTAGTCAAGGATGCTTCTGTTGTATCAGGCAGTCACACTGTTTGGGTTTAGCACTCAGGTCCTCATCCACTTTTTACAGTAGCGGTTTCAAGAACTATTTAATTTTCAGAGACTTCACTGTGCTGTTTTGGTCTGCTTGGTTTACTTGGTGATGTTGGAGATTCTTACTGATCCCTTCTAGTGTTTCCTGTGCAAATAGAGATGCTTCCCTAAGTCAGACTTCCTGGTATCTCTAGGTGATGGAGGGGAGTCCCTGGCCCATAGAGAAAAAGAATGATTCCCCTGGCCTATTGTCAGTGGAGGTTCCTGCTCAATCCTTTGGCTAGTACCACTTTGCCCACCTGATGTTGTCAGTGATGTGGGTGTGGAGTGAGCCTACTTGGGCCACATTCCTTTGCTGAGTAAGGGGTTGAATCATAAGATGCTTGGCTGCTATGTTGTTCCTCCAGACCTATGCCCCTAGTCAGTACATCTTCTTTCAAGTTTTCAGTGTTTCCTTATGGTTGCCTCATGCTATTTCCAGGGTTTGTAATTTTATTTAGATGGATGCTCAAGGGGAGATAAGTCTATGCTACCCTATCCAGACCCCTTTCTCTGGTGCTTACACCATCATTTCTTTTTTCATCTATTCAACCAACAAACATATATTAGGGTCTGTGCACTGATAAAAACCCCAGGGAATGTCAGAAAACAGCACATGGAGGCTAATTTCTGTCTGGTGAGGAGAGATGAGCAAAAACAAATGATCAAATAGAGGTCACCTGTGTAGAGAGTGCTCACCTTAGTATCCCAAGTCATAAGAGTGGAGGTCAGACTAAATTCTACTCAGGATTCCAGTTATTTCTGTTGAATCAACTTCCCTACTATCTATCCCCTTATTGTAGCCTTCTTCTTTTCTAGTTCTCTTCTTCTACTTGTATGACTTTAGTGCTGCCTAGTTTGCCATTCTACACCTGGGAGATTCCAATCATCCTTTTTCTATGCTGCTGCCTTGGAGTCTGTCTAAGATGCAGGTCTGGTTGTAACCTCCTCCTGCCAAATGTCAGTAAACAACTCTACAGAGCTACAATTCCTTCAGTGGCTATGGGGAAACTGTCTACACCTTTATTTCAGTATATTCACAGTCTCCGCAATGGGAGAGGCCACAACAGTGAGGCCCGCGTACCGCAAAAAAAAAAAAAAAAAAAAAAAAAAAAAAAAAAATCCCAGTGTTAGAGTGAAGTAAGTCAGAGAGAAAAACAAATACCATATGCTAACACATATATATGGAATCTAAGGAAAAAAACAAAAAAGGTCATGAAGAACCTATGGGTAAGATGGGAATAAAGACACAGACCTACTAGAGCATGGACTTGAGGGTATGGGGAGGGGAAGGGTAAGCTGTGACAAAGTGAGAGTGTGGCATGGACATATATACACTACCAAATGTAAAATAGATAGCTAGTAGGAAGCAGCCGCATAGCACAGGGAGATCAGCTAGGTGGTTTGTGACCACCTAGAGGGGTGGGATAGGGAGGGTGGGAGGGAGGGAGATGCAAGAGGGAAGAGATATGGAAACATATGTATATGTATAACTGATTCACTTTGTTATAAAGCAGAAACTAACACACTATTGTAAAGCAATTATACTCCAATAAAGATGTTAAAGAAAAAAAGAATAAATGGAGTCTACACAGACATAGAGAACAGGCGTGTGGTTGACAAGAGGGAGGGGTGGAGGGGAGGGATGGATTGCGAGTTTGGGACTAGCAGATGCAAACTATTATATATAGAATGGATAAACAACAACGTCCTATTGTATATTCAACATCCTGTAATAAACGATAATGGAAAAGGAAAAAAAAATCCCAGTGTTGCAATTATAAGAGAAAAACATAAAATATATGAACCATTCACTGAAGACAAAAAGTGGTAAAAGATATGCCAGACAAATATTAACCAAAGGAGAACCATAATGTTAGTGTCAAATAATAAAATAAAAAGAGGTTTTAAGAAAAAAGCACTATTAGAGATAATTATTCCATCAATATAAAAAGTGAATTCACTAGGAAAATATTTAAAATTTTAATGTATATGTACCTTATATCTTTAATATTCACAAAGCAAATATTGATACATATACAAGGAAAAATTGACATACTGTGCATTTCGAACCTGACTAAATAAGTAGACAAAATTAATGAGAATATAATATTTGAACTACAAATTAATAAGTTTGATCAAGTAGACATTCTTAGAATACTGATTCCTCAGAAAACATTATTTTGGAGCACACATGGACCATTCACAAACTTTCACCATGTACAAGCACATAAAATGGTTTTCAGAAAATCTCAAATAATTGGTGTCATTCAGGCAATGTTCTCTAATCTAAATACAATATAATTAAGTTAAATAACAATAATAAAAGTAGTGTAAAATTCTTATATATTTGAAAATTTTTAAACACACTTCTAAAATAACTGAGGACTCAAAGAAAAAATTATAATAGTACTTATAAGATTTTTAGAATTGAATGATATTGAAATCACAATATATCATAATGTATGAAATGGAGTTAATTTGGTTTGAGTCAAAGTTATATCCTTAAATATTATTATTAGAAATGAAAAAGTTGAACATTTATCTGTTTGTCATTTATATTTAAATCATAATATACTGGAAGAGAATAGAAGGATAAAAATTATAAAGAGAAGGATTTGTAGAAATAAAAAGACATATAGTTCAGATTAATAAAGCTAAAGTTAGATGATTCAAAGTACTATTAAAATAGATAAGCATCTGGCAACATCAATCAAGAATAAAAGAGAGGGCTTCCCTGATGGCGCAGTGGTTGAGAGTCCGCCTGCCGATGCAGGGGACACGGGTTCGAGCCCCGGTCCGGTGAGATCCCACATGCCGCGGAGCGGCTAGGCCCATAAGCCATGGCCGCTGAGCCTGCGCGTCCGGAGCCTGTGCTCCGCAACGGGAGAGGCCACAACAGTGAGAGGCCCGCGTACCGCAAAAAAAAAAAAAAACAGACAAGGGCAGTTTGGAAAAGGAAAAGTATTGATCAACATTATTCAGAAACAAAAATATAAAAGTAATACAGAAATTTTGCAAACTCAAACCAAAGGGTACAAAAACCATAATGCATGATGACCAAATTGAGCTTCTACTGGAATGAAAGATTAGGTCAATGTTGGAATACGTGTTAATGTAATTATCATCTTAATGAATTAAAGGAGTAAAACTATAATTTTTTAACAGATGTGAAAAACAAATAAATTTCAACATCCATTGATGATTTAAAATTTTAGTGAATCCAAAATAGAAGAAAATTGCTTATGAATCTAGAATTAAAAGAGAACCTCCTTAATCTGTTGAAAAAAAAAAAACTTAGCAAACATCATGCAAATTGTATATCATCACAGCAAACACCACACATAATCAGGAACATAATAAAGATGATTGCATTAAATATAGCTCTCCAAAACTATACTGGAGTACTAGTCATTTCAATAAGGGATAAAATGGGAAAAAGTTATAACTTTAGAAAGGAATAAATAGAATGGCCGCTACACAGAAAATCTAGAAGAATCTACGGATGAATTCATCATATTCATGTGACTTAAGATTAATAACCCAAATAAACTGCACTTCTATACAACAGCAAAGAAACAGCAAAGATAGAAAAACAAACATGCCATGTACAATATCAAAAGTGTGTAAATTAGGAATAAGTCCAATAAAATATTTGCAAACTTATTAAAGAACATTATGAAACTTTATTAAAAGACACTAAAGAAAACTGAAATAAGAGGAGAGACATAAAATCTTTCAGATAAAATATGTGTAATTTAAAGATATCATTTCTCCCAGAATTAATCTATATGTTCAAAAGAATTTCTTTGAAAATCTCAGTGGAGTTTTCTTAGAACTTTGTAAGTGAATTTTTATGTGGTAGAGCAAATAGCCAGGAATTGACAAGACACAGCAGAATAAGAACAAGACTGGGAATCTTAGTCTCATATATATCAAGACATATCCCAGAACTGTGATGATTAAGCCAGCCAACATTTTGGGCGCAGAGATAGCCAAGTGGACCGATAGTAAAGAACAGAGAGCCAGGAAACAAATCCAAGGTTAAACAGAAACTTGATGTAGACAGAGTTGACATTGTGTGTTAAAACACAGTCCATTCACGAAGGATGTTGGCACAGTTGTTATCCATTTAGAAGAAACTGAACTTGATCCTGTACCTCATTTTACATAAAAAGATAAAATACACATAGATCAAGATTTATACAGATCTACATGCTCACCAGCATCTGATGTCAATATTCCCGGATTCAGCTGTTCTAATAGCCCAATGAGTGAAACCACAGGCACCAAAAGCGTACAGTGCCACAGGTGGTCTTTAAAGATGGTGACATTGGAGGCTTCTAAACTCTCTGTTGCCAAATCTCGGCTCCCTGTGCACCGATGCTGAATAAAAATACGGAGACAGAGATTTGGAAGATAAGAAATAGAGAGGTTTTTAATTTTCTTTGCCAGGCAAAAGGAAGACACAGCAGGCTAGCACCTCAAGAACTGTGTCTCCCTGTCCTGGGGAATTACAGGGGGTCTTATGGGTGGAACTCTCTGTCCAGGGTAAGTGATAAGGATCAAAGTGGTGAAGGTCTTGCATTCTGCTTCTTCTTCTTGCAATATTTTAAAACAGTCACGTTGTAACAAGGAAGAGCTAAATCGGACTCCACGGTCGATCTGTTTCTTTGACTTTAACCTTTGCTTTTCCTTGCTTTTGTTATTTTAATCATACATAATGGCCTGCCTCAGGGAACCCTGCCCCTCTGCCTGAATGTTAAACTGAAGTGCCTCTGTTCAGCTTGCAGTGAGATAATATGACCCCGCCCACCACTAGACGGCCGCAAGAAAGAAGAAATTAACAGGGGGGCCATGCCAGGGGATATTTGCAAAACTTATGGCCTTTTTACTTTACTTCATCTCCTTCCCCTCTCTGTGCTATAAAAGAAACTGGCATCCAAGCCCTGAAAAGATGGTTTTTCAGACATTAGTCTGCCATCTTCTCGGTCTGCCGGCTTTTCGCGTGGCGAGCAGAGCGAGCTTGGACTCGGTAACAACTGCTGGCATCAGGCAGCCTGGTAACTGGTTCCGTCATGTCTGCATTATGGGCCTTAGACCCTTTTCTGAAATGTAAACAGCTACAAGGGATGATTTGCTACAAAAGAATGCAGCGAGAGTAAATGCCAGGTGGATTGTACAATTCATATGGAGTCAGTAATTAGCTTTGTTTAGCTTTGTGAAGGACAAGTCTAGCTACAAGTGTTTGTTGGTAGTAACAGCTAAAGAATAACCAAGATTGCTTAACTGTTTCAGGTCTGTTTATGTTGTTTCCCCAGCCTACTCATTGTTTGCTTATTTTCCTTGTTTGTCAGAAAAGTCTCATTTCTATATTTGCTACAACGTCCCCAGCTCCCATGGACACACAAAAGAGGTAGTTAGACATGAAGCGATCCCCTCTGAAAGAAATCCAGATACTGGCTGAGTGACTCCTACACATTGGGCTAATGAGCAAATACCCACATCAAAACAGGTAGGAAAGGCTGGGACACACTCTTGCCAAAAACCCCACCCCTGGTACAGTGCCAAAACGTCAGATCCCCACCCCCAATTCCCAGTTTCTGTCTGAAGAGTGAAGGGTTTGGAATACACAACTAGCACCTCAACTTTTAAGGCTCCCATCAGAGGGATCGGCCTCCAAAACACCTAGCTCTGCAAGTCATGGGGTTTGTGCACCTGAGACCCACAAACTACTATAGCAAACAAAGAAGCAGTTATTAATGGGAGCGAACACTTAACTGCAGCTATAATCCCAGTGCTCAGAGCTGAGGGAGCAGGAAAAAAGTGCCCATCTTCCAGTCTTTTCCTGAATGGAGTCTATCTGCACACTTTAAAAGCTGCTACCTGAGCATCAGGCTTCTAATTTAGCATCTCAAGGCTGATGCAATCCTCCTCAGAGACCAGGAAAGCCTGCAGGCACTCCCCATCACTCTCTCCCTCCTGCCCAAGTAGCTATTGTCCGACTGAAAAGAGTTTGTACATATGTCTCTGCCTCAGTTTTTGTGGCTGCTGCCCAAGGGGACATCTCCCTTGGTCACATGGCTCTGATAGACAACAGGGCTTCCATTCAGGAGCCCCACAGACTATAACAAACAAAGAAGCAGTTCTTAACTGGCTTATTGTAGAGGGAGCAGAAATTCCCATCTCCCCAGTTTTTCCCTTAAAGGGGTCTATTTGTATACTTCAAAAGTTGCTACCTGAGGGTCAGGCTTCTATTCAAGCTTGCATCTATGGGCTGACTGCAATCCTCCAGGGAGACAAGGGAAGTGTGGGAACATCCCCCTCGCCCTCTTTCTCTAGCTCACTCCAAGTCACCAGTATCTCCATGGAAGGATCTTATACACATGTCTGCTACCTGATCTTTTGCAGCTGCTGCCTGAGGGAAGTGCCCCTGGATCACTGGCTCTGATAGACAACAGGGCATACATTCAGGAGTCCCACAGGACTGTGGTCAAAAAGCAGTTCTTAATGGGCTTAGGAGCAACCATCCCATGGTTTTACACCCCAGCTCAACACAGAGGGAGCAGGTAAAAAAATCCTACCTCTTGGGCTTCCCTGGTGGCGCAGTTGTTGAGAGTCCGCCTGCCGATGCAGGGGACACGGGTTCGTGCCCCATTCCGGGAAGATCCCACATGCCGCGGAGTGGCTAGGCCCGTGAGCCATGGCCACGGGGCCTGTGCTGCGCAACGGGAGAGGCAACAGCAGTGAGAGACCCGCGTACCACAAAAAAAAAAACCTTAATTTTATCAAAGTAATGCAGGCTCATGTTTAAAGAGTAAAATTGGACAAAAAACATAACCAAAAAACCATAGTCCTTTAACCTCCCTCCCTGCTTCATCTCTTCCCTAATCATCCTAGTTGTGTTGCCAGAGGGAGAACTTTGTGGCTTTGGGGTTTGGTTTTTCTGTAATTACTTCCTGACGTCTAAATTATGTGTTAATACCACCAGTCCCTGTCTATTGACTCTGCTGGAAGAGATCAGGATTAAGTCCTTTACACTACCTTCTACCTCCTCACCCCTCTTCCCACGGGACTATTACAGTTTCATTTCCTCCCATACACACATTCACATTTTTGAACAATAATCTTTCAAATAAGAAAGTAAAAGAAGATCTTCAGAAATGAAGGAAATCAGAGAAATTACACTATCGAAGGACATTTATGGAAATAAAATACTGGAGGATATTTCAAGCAAGATGAAGCCAAGGAAAGATAAAGTAGATGAGACATGTAACACAAGAAACAGTGATGTGCAATAAAATTGCCAAAAGTTGTGGTTGTTACTGTAATTGCTGCTAATGCACTCATGATTTTTTAATGTAATTTTTAGAAAATAGTTCCTAAGATAGAAGAAGGAAAAACTGTATTTGAAAGCATCTGAAACAAAACTTCCAGATTATTTCAATCAAACCTGGGAGTTTGGAGGGGGATGAGTAGAAAGGAAGAGAAGAGAGGTAAAGCATGCCCAATATTTTGTCTCATTCAGAAGTAACCAGCACTTCTAGACACTGAGGGAAAAAATACAGGCTTATACATTTTTAAGAGTAGTTACAAATAGAAATAGGTTCTAGAACCTTGAAACCACTAGAGGGGGCACAAAGAAAGAAAACTGTATGATCCAACCAGTCAGGAAAGAAAATACACAAGAAGAAAGCATGTCTCATAGGAACATAAGGTAAGGGGACAAGAATAAGTCAAAGAAAATCAGTAGCCACAATAAATGTGACAAATTAAGTTCTCTTATTAAAATACAGAGACTTCATCTTGTGGCATATACATTATCCATTGTTTGTGTTCTAACTTTGTTTATGGTATCTTTCATCTTAGAGTGATATAAAATTTTAATGTAGATAAATATGCTAATAATTTATTTTATAGTTTCTGGGGTCTGTTTCATGTTTTGAATATAAATATGATTTTAAAGGCATAAATATTTAAATAGAAAGAAAAATTTATTTCTTGCAAATGATAAAGTTGTCTACCTAGAAGACCCAAGAGAATCCACTGAAAAATTATTTGAACTCATGAGAGAGCTTTAAAGGGTGGTCAGGTGCAAGATATAAACAAGAAGACAATGATTTTTCCCCATACTCTAATAATAAGGAATAAAAACACTTTTTAAAATCCCTTTCATGATAGCCACACAATCTATGAAATAAAATCTAGGAGAAAAAATTTTAACAATGTGCCTGAAGAAGCAAACAAAAAGACTATACTAAAGGACAAAAAGTGGACAATATTCTTGGATGGAAAATTAACATATAATAAAGATGTCAGTCATTCTAACCCAAATCCCAGGATGTTTATTTTGAAAAATAGAGAAGACGATTCTGAAGTCCATATGGAGAAGCAAATATATAAATATACTTCAGACACTTTGAAAAAGGAAGCAAAGGGCTTCCCTGGTGGCGCAGTGGTTGAGAGTCCGCCTGCCGATGCAGGGGACGCGGGTTCGTGCCCCGGTCTGGGAAGATCCCACATGCCGCAGAGTGGCTGGGCCCATGAGCCATGGCCACTGAGCCTGCACGTCCGGAGCCTGTGCTCCGCAACGGGAGAGGCCACAGCAGTGAGAGGCCCGCGTACCGCAAAAAAAAAAAAATTATATTGATATTCAAAACATGAAACAGAACCCAGGAGCTATAAAATACTGGCATATTTATCTACATTAGAACTTTACATCTCTCTAAGATGAAAGATGCCATAAGTAAAGTTAAAACAGAAACAATGGGTAAAATTATTCTAATCAGTATACAAAATATCTAAACACCTACAAATTGATAAGAAAAGGTAAGCAATCCAATATAAACGAAATAGAACAGACAACTCACAGCCCTGAAATACAAGTAGACCATAAACATGAACGAGAGATAGGAAAAGACACACTAAAACAAATTTAGCAAAATGCAAGAGATGTATGACTTCAGCATTTATTAAAAGTGTGCACAGGGATGGGCACCATTACACCCTGCTGCTAAAAGTGGCAATAGGTGTAACATTTTTGGAGGGTAGTCATCAGAACCTTAAAGGCATGTTCTCTGTTATCCAGAAATCCCCTTCCGTTCTAAGGAAATCATTACACAAATGCACAGAACACAGTCAGTGCAGCTTTTTCTGTGTGTAATAATGAATTTCTGCCCATCAGAAGCCGACAGACAAGACAGAAAAGGTGCACAGAGCAACAGGAGTGGGATGATGGGAAGCATCGCCCTTGCGGGCTTGAAAGCCAAGTCTGAACAGAGATAACTGGGTCCGTGACCAGCTCTCGGCCTCACCTGGCGCAGATTCTCAGAACTGCACCCAGGCCATAGGGTGTGCACCTCCCAAGGGATGTGGTGTCATGGAAACTCTGCCTTCCTGTTACACTGGTGGAGTCACTCACACACTTTGCCGCTTGATTCTGGATTGTGCAATGAGGGGCTTGGGAGTATCTCTAAGGTATTCTGTCTCCTACACGCTGTGGAGGAACTTACCTCTAATTTTAGTCTCTTTGTTCCCTCCTCCATTTTCCTTCCTGGGGTCTGCTCAGGAGTTGGTGTGTTGTCCCAGCTGTGGGACAAACATTTTAGTAGTCACCGGAAGAGGTCAACTCTGAACGATATCCCCCTTTCCCCCCCCTCAGGCAGTTCTCAACAGGATCCGCATTCAGCTGGTGGCTTCTTTACAACCAATTTTCATTCTATATGGTTTTGCACGTTGTAAGAGGATGCTGGCTAATTCTTTATCGGAAAGGAATTCCTCTGAGGCTGGAGTGCCCAATGCTGATGCCTTTGGGCAATACTCTTCAAGTCACCCCAGAAATGCCTGCTGACCTTGGAGACTGGTGACTGGGCAGTGGAAGGGTGTGTGCAGCCCTTGCAGCCCTTTACACCTCCCAGGACCCAGCTAAAGATGAGCGCCTGCAGTTCAGAGAACAGGTAGTGTGCTTCTCCCTCTCTCTCAATGCATGTGTGTACTTCACCGTCTGTGTGACAGAAGCACAATGGTGGGTGCCCTGCCAGCTGACGGGCACAGGACTTTCAGTCTGAGTTTCTTGGAAAACAACAAAAGAAGGTATGTACTGAGGAAAGCTCAGGAGGCCACGCTTTGGGCTGGGGGAAGGTTGGTAAGAAATTAGCAAATCTGGGCTTCCCTGGTGGTGCAGTGGTTGAGAGTCCGCCTGCCGATGCAGGGAACACGGGTTCGTGCCCCAGTCCGGGAAGATCCCACATGCCGCAGAGCAGCTGGGCCCATGAGCCATGGCTGCTGAGCCTGCGCGTCCGAAGCCTGTGCTCCACAACGGGAGAGGCCACAACAGTGAGAGGCCCGCGTACCGCAAAAGAAAAAAAAAAAAAAAAGAAATTAGCAAATCTTTCTGCCCCTGAGCAGTGCAGAGCAAAAACCATCTCCCTTAATGACCGTCTCCTCTTTTGTGTATCAACTTATGCGATTAGCTAGTATCCTTCATGAGGAGGAATCGCTGCTGGTACCCAAGAATATGCCACGGGTCAAGGAGACTTGGCACTGAACACCGGGAGCCAGAATTGTAGATGAAAAGAAAATATAGTCACATAAAGACATTTGTAAATGTGGCCCCATTAGACATTTATACAAGTTCAAACTGTATGGGGCAACTTGAAGAGTGAGAAGGAGGAAGTGTGTGCACAGAGAGAGGTGGAGGAATTCATCCATGAAGACATTGGAAGAAGTTTTTAGCAGGAACTTGGGGAAAGAGATTGGCAAAGAGAAGAGGTGGGTAGGACGCCGGGTGTAAATGCATGGGGTGAAAGTGACCACCGTGCGTGCTTGACTCGTAAAGATTAGGGGCCAAGAATAAAAAGAAAGAAGGTTGGAAAAGCTAGAATGAGTATTGAGAGGTAGAGAGAGGGGTGATACAAATTTCTGCATGGACTCTGAAGATGAAGGAAAACATGTTATGTATTCTCAAACTCAGGAGAGAAGATGACTCTCCCCCAAACCTGCATCTGTGCTCACAAGCTTATCTTAAGCTGCTCTTACCGCCATTTCTTTTGCTATTTTTCCTTAGCAGAAGAGAATGATTAATTCATATACTTGAGAGTTTGGCATTACTTTTTTTTTTTTTTCCGGTACGCGGGCCTCTCACTGTTGCAGCCTCTCCCACTGCGGAGCACAGGCTCCGGACACGCAGGTTCAGCGGCCATGGCTCACGGGCCCAGCCGCTCTGCGGCATGTGGGATCTTCCCGGACCAGGGCACGAACCCGTGTCCCCTGCATTGGCAGGCGGACTCTCAACCACTGCACCACCAGGGAAGCCCTATTGTGTCAATTTTATGTTTAATCTGTCCCTGAGCACCCCTCTGTCTCCCCAGCCCCAGGGACCTGAGCTCACCATCTGAGCTCACCACTTAGCCCCCTTTGCTGTCCTGGGATGTGTCTGTGCATGCATAAGCCTGGGATGCATGCACCAGCCTGCCTGAATATGAAGCATGACCTTCAAATTGGTGCCCCAAAGCTCACTGTTTTCACCTCCATCCACTAACCCAGAACCCTAGCACTTGCACAGACCCCTCCCCAAACAGGCATTTCTGGGAGTCTTCCATGTGCTTGAGTTACCCCGTGTCACAGATCTGACTTGTCCCCTAGGAAGGATGTCAGTGTCGGGGTACAGCCAGGTGGCTGGCACCTTGGTCCACTGTGCTTCTCTCCCACTAATACCAAAGTTGCACAGTGGCATATGGCAAAATGAGGTGAGGTGAGGTAGTCGTTGCTTCTTATTTTTTGATTTCCACTCCATTAGAGAAATCCCAGTACAGCACCCCACTGTATTTCCAAGCTGTATGTGAACAGCTCTTGCAGGTTTTACTTATGGCAAAGTTACCGGGTTATTTTTCTTACTGTCCTTACCCTGCAGAGGAGGGTATAGCTGGGTAAGAGTTGAACACCAGACCTTTCCTAACCCTTAGTTAGTGGATATTCCTGTCCTGTCTCTGTATCTTTTGCTATGATGGTGAAGAGAGAGGGGCTAGCCAGGCATGGCCATCCTGCCTCCCTGGAGCCCCAGATATCCCGGGCAGCCAGCTGGAGCGATTTTTCCCTGCTCTGAGCCTCTGTAGTTTGCAGTCTCTACAAATCTCCCAGATAGATACCTTTCCCCTCCTTCTAAGACCTTGGAGGGACACTTTCCATGGAAATTCAATTCCTGGTTTTCCTCACACAGGCAGGATGTGACAGAGACTTCCTCGTTTTGTTCTATCTATCTTGGTTTTTATAGCAAAGGGCAGAGCAAGCAGCGTTGTGTCTTAAGGTGGAAGGTGGGTGGGTAATTTTGTCAAAGATGAGCTGGTTCCCCTCAGCTGAACTGCCAGCCCATGTCTAGGAGACCTTAGCATCTGGAATCTGAATACTTCACAACTGTCTGCCTTGCAGGGAAATTGAGATCACCCGATTGATCTGCCATTTTGGACCCTTCGCTGCTACTTGCCAGGTATGTGCCTCATTCTCAATGCCTGTCGAACCCTCCACCTTTCAGAAATGGGAGGCAGAAATGAGGGCTTAGGAGAGAGCGCAAGGTGGGTTGGCACCATCTTATCAGCTGAACCTGGCTGCAGGATAGGGATGTCAGTGTGACCAAGGGGAGATGCCCATTTAGGCAGCCCCACTTGAAGAGGAAGGATTCTGACACATCCCATTTCCCCCTCAAGCCATGCGAAGCCTCAAAGAGGGTCCCTCCTTGGGACAGTTCATCTCCTGTAGAGACAAGGGGTGGAAACCCTCTTGTGGACCTATTGAAATAAAAACCAAAGCAAGCCAGTGAGCATTAATTGACAGCTTGTGAAAGGCAGAGCATTGCAGCAGGTGCTAGAAGGGGAGCGGGGTGCAAGAGTGCAAAAGCCCTATGCCTGGGGGCTCGTAGCTTAGGATACAGAGAACGGGAGAAGGGCAAAGCACACGCAGCCCAAGCTTACAAATTAGCAAAAGCAGAATATAATCATCTTTAAACGGGCTTCCCTGGTGGCGCAGTGGTTGAGAGTCCGCCTGCCGATGCAGGGGACACAGGTTCGTGCCCCGGTCTGGGAAGATCCCACATGCCGCGGAGCGCGTCAGGAGCCTGTGCTTCGCAACGGGAGAGGCCACAACAGTGAGAGGCCCGCGTACAGCAAAAAAAAAAGAAAAAAATCTTTAAAGAGAAATTCAAGAGCTGAAGGACTGGAAATCAGGGGAACATAAATGTTGTTTAGGAATTGGGGATGCAGGAGGAGAAAACTGGAATGGGGTTGGAGTGAGGCTAGGCAAAAAATGAGAAGGAAAGAAGAAGGAAGAGGAAAGATAGGCTTGGGTGGAAGGTAGCCGCGTTTCAGCAGCATTTCTTTGGCGTAGGTGTGCACGACCTTTATTCCTCCTTGCGTCTTCAGAGGCTCCCTGGAGAGCAGGGAGCATGTACCCCACCAGCAAAGCTTAGCTCCAGCCTGAGACCCCCTTTCTGGCTGTGCTTCCCCTCACTGGGTCCTCTCTCTTCCCCAAATATGCAACGTGGCCAGTCTCAACTTTCCCCAGCAAAACCTCCCCATTCTTTTTCTTTTCAGAAAAAGAATCTGAAATCTATTTACACTGTGATGCGAATAGCTGAAATCAGAAAGTGTTTCCCTTCAGAGGGGTAAGGATCAGAGACTTTCAACTGCAAAGGGAGGTTGGAAAAGGCAAACTTCAGGTAGCAACTGGAGAGTAGGGTGCTCTTTAGATCAGGAAGGGGCATTCAGCCCTTCTGAAGTCCCTTCCAGAATTTGCCAGACTGTCTCCCTCCTATTAAAGTCTTTAAAGTCAGGTCCTTGAGCGTTGGAAGGAAAGGTGCCACAAGGCATTACCTCCTGCTAGAGAAGATGCTGTTGATAAGGTCTAAGGGAAACTCCAGTTTTAAGTTGTTTTATCAGAAGTGGATTTTTAAATTTTTGTGCATTTGTTGGTTGGTTAGTCTTGTGGCTGACATATGGGGACTCAAGCCACTTCTTCAGTGCATGTGAGATGCTGTCAGGGTGAGCACTGCAGTCTGTGACCAGGCGATTCCTAACGGGGGTCACAGTTTGGGGGACAGGAAAACTGAGGGTTCACCCAACTTTGACACACGACAGCTGGTGAGGAACCTGTATCAAGAGAAGGGCAGAGCTTGGGAGGAACTCCCACTCCACCACCTTCTAGCCGTGTGTGCAGGGCAAGTCACTTGGCCTCCCTGCACCTCAGTTTCCTTGCCTGTAATTTGGTCCTATAATAATGGTGATAATACGTGTGATATAGGTAAGTACTTGGTAGATAGTGAGCGCTCGATTTATATTAGTTTTTATTACTGTGGGCACATGCATGTGTATATGTGTGTTTATGACCTCTTCCCCCTGCAACCTCAGTGACTGAAATCCCATGAATGTATCACAGCAGAGAACTGCCGTCCTGATAGTAATTCCAGTGTCTGGAACATACTGACTGACAGGTGGCAGCCTCCCCCTGCCTGGGAATATTGGAGCACGTGCTCCTGCTGTGGGGTGCCCCTGCCCCCTGCTGTGGGCCTGTCTAATGCCCCATTGCTGCCTTGGGAAGGACTCAGGTTAGCACCCAGCACAAGTATTGACCAATTCCTCAGAGTCTGGCCGATCCAGATGGATCCAGAAACACTCTCTGAGCCCCTCTTGTTTGGGAAGGCATTAGCTGGTGCTGATATACCCTCGTGGCTTCACCCCATGGGGCTTTATGTCCTTTGCTGCCAGTTCTAGGCCTGTCACAGACATATTCCTGCCATCAGCCAAAAGGGCCAGAGGCTGGACTGTCCAGCCTGAGCCTGGACCCTGGCCCAAGGTCTCTGTTCTGCTGGTTATTGTGTGAATAATGATTCCAGTAGCTGCTGGCTCTCAGCCAGGCACACTTCAGAGGGGACTCCTATCTCCTCCCTGAGGGGTCCCTTCTGAAACATGAATGGAGCCCCCCCAGCTTGCCCCTCTGTCTTCCCACCTGCGTGTGGAAGGGCAGGGCCCGCAGACCCTGGCCCACTCGACTCATAGGCCATTGCCCCTCCCTCCTGCTGTAGTCATGTCAGCCAGTGTCCTTCCAGCACAGAGGTCAGTCAGGGAGCCTCCCTTCCATTAACTCACCTGCACACCTCCTTAGACTAGTCTTCTGCTGCACGACCAGCAGCTTTTTAAGTCCTTCATCTACTGTAAGCTTTCTTTTTTTATTGTTAACAATTTTAGTTTAAGAATTTTGTCAATTTAGGTAAATAAATCAATTGAAAAACAGATTAAAGCAAATAAAGAAGAAAAAAATATACGACCACCTGAAGAGTTGCAGAAAAATAATTTACTAAAAGCTAATACTTTTTTCTCTCAGCTTTATGAAGTATGATTGACAAATAAAAATTGTATATATTTAAAGTATACAATGTGATATTTTGATATGTGCATTCATTGTCAAGCTAATTAACATATCCATCGTCTCACATAGCTACCTTTTTTTGTGTGGTGAGAACACTAAAAATTTATTCTTAGAAAAATTTAAGTATACCATACAGTAGTATTAATTATGATCACCATGCTGTACATTAGCTCTTTAGAACTTATTCATCTTATAACTGAAAGTTTGTACCATTTGACCAATATTGACTCCATTTCCCCCTCCCCTTCCCAGCCCCTGGTAACCAACATTCTACTCTTTTTGAGTTCAACTTTTTTTTTTTTTACTGTAAGCTTTTATATAGAGAATGGATAAACAAGGTCCTACTGTAGAGCACAGAGACCTATATTCAATATCCTATGATAAACCATAATGGAAACAAATATTAAAAAAATATATATGTGTATAACTGAATCACTTCGCTGTACAGAAGTAATTAACACAACATTGTAACTCAACTACACTTCAATAAAAAAATAAAGTCCTTCATCTACATCCCGCTAGTGAGAGTGTGGCTGGGACTCTGCAGCCACAGGACCCCAGGAACACGTGCCACCTCGCAGGTCTGTGGGAAAAGGAAAACCAAACAGTGGAGTGGGGTGGCAGACAGAGGGAGGAGGGAGACTGGGGGAGCTGGAGAGTAGAAACTGCATAGGGCTTTCTGCTCTGGGGGTGCTATGATGGCATGAAAGGAGAGGGAGGCAGCCTCTGGAAGAAGATGGAGGCAGAGAGAGGAGCTGACTTTTTTTTTTTTAATATTTATTTATTTGTTTGGCTCCAGATCTTAGTCGCTGCACGCGGGATCTTTGTTGCCGCATGCGAGATCTTCGTTAGGGGCCTGCGGAATCTTTTTAGTTGTGGCATGTGGGATCTTCTAGTTGTGGCATGAGAGAGTTTAGTGTGGCATGCAGGCGGGATATAGTTGCCTGACCAGGGATCGAACCGGGGACCCCCTGCATTGGAAGCGTGGAGTCTTAAGCACTGGACCACCAGGGAAGTCCCTGACTTTTCTTTAGAGAGCACCCATGCCACCCATAGGAGGCTTAAGCTTAACAACCCTCTGAGTTGGACTGGTTTCTTCCATTGTTTAAGCAAAGAAATTAAGGTTCAGCAAGTTCCATAATCTGTCTAAAGTCTCACAACTAAATAGAGGAGAAATGTGGAGAGGCTTATATATCTCCCAAGATGTACAGCTGCCCAGGCTCACTGGTTCTCAAGCTGTGAGGCATTACTTCAGGTCCCAAAGGGGCATCAGGAGTGAAGAGGGAACAGCCCTTGCCTGAGGCTGGGTCTCCAGTGCCCCAGATGAGGCACGGGGAGGGCTAGATGGGACGGTACCATCACTATGGTCTCAAAGATGCTACTGACTCAGTGACAGTCACCAGCTGACCTCCTGGGAGCTCCACCTGAAGCCTCAGGGATGGAAGAAGGTGTCCTAGATGTGGTTGGAGTTAAAAGGCAGCCAGGCATGCATCCTACTTTGGAAAGATTAGAACTCTGTGTTTGTTCCTCTGTTTTGTGGACCTGATGTTCCAGGTCAAAGGGAACTGGGAGCAAGGCTGGGCAGAAAGAAGGAAAATGCATCTGGGAATCCTCATAGGTTTCCCTTTGTTTGGGCAAAGTCACTAAATCCTAGCTCAGCCCCAACACAATGCATGGCTCTGTTCCTGGCTCTAAACAATGCGAAGCTCAGAAGCTGCTTCCTCTGGGACCCTTTGGCCTTGTCCTCTCTCAGCTCTGTGAGTCCAAGCAAGGCCAACAATGCCATAAGCAGTGCCGTCTGTTAAAATTAGAAGCAGCTCTCACATCTGGCCATGATTGAAAAGAAGCCAGGCACTGGAGCCTGCGAGAACCAGACAAAAAATAATTGAGGCAGTGACAGACGTCAGGCCTGATGCACGGAATTCCAGCTCTCCTGCGTCACTCCAGTACCTCTTTGCCCTTTCCAGGTGGCCCCCACTGCTGAGGAAAAGTGATGGATTTCCCAGTCTCCCTGGACTCCTGCCAGCGAGTACGTCTTCCCAGCAGTCTCTCCTTCCTCACTCACCTCCTCCTCCTGCTTCAGCCCAGGGAGATGCACTCAGGTAACCTGTCTAATCTGCAGCCCAGACAGCCAGGATGTGAGCACCTCAGCTTCTGCCCACCCCTCCTGCAGGTGATTCCAGGGCTGAGATCTTGTAGCCTGGTACCAGGCTGTGCCAGGGGCTAAAATATAAGATTTCCATCCCAGTTGTTAAACAGCCACGCCCCCAAACACCATCCAGCCCCACAGTGCTCCCCCACCATCCCTGCAGCCACCCACAACTCCACAGCTCACAAGCATGGCAGAAGGCATAGCAGCAGGGTGCCAGGAGATTCTTATTGGTCTGTGCTTAGGCTGAACCAGTTGGAAAATATTTTTAACTCCTCTCCTGCATATAAACCATAGCTTTTGAACGGCAGGGAGGATCCTAATCTTACCATCTCTCATGAAAGAAGCAACTAACAGAGAGTGTAAACCAGTTATGCAAATACAATTCCCTAATTCCCTGAGCTGGAAACCAGGGATACCAAGGTGACTAGGCACAGCCCAGATCCTCAGTCATTCAAGGGAGGGGGACAGACGTGACATACACGGCTGTCCAGCTGTGTGACCAGAGCTGCAAGAGAAATGTACCCAAGGATTTGGGAGCATAACTAAGAGACCAGTTTGTTTTTTCCAGAAAGCCACGAAGGGCCATAGAAAAGAGGTATTATTTGAGTAGAGCCTTGCAGGAGGCATATTCTCCAGGAAGATGACAGATGGAGAGTAAACTGAGGCAGGCTGTGCCCAGGAAGAGGGCCAGGCATCAGGCACGGGGGCAGGGACAGCTGGAGAGAAACTGGAGAGGGAAGCTGGTAGGGATGGTATCAGGGCTACACCCAGTGGGCAACAGGGGTTCTCAAATGGAGTGAAGAAAGGTGCCCCCATGCTATATGGGCAAAGTGAAGGATGGGAGAGATTCATAAAGGAAGAATTTAGGGTGGGATTAAGCTGAGCTTTGAAAGAAGGAAAGGAGGTGTACAGAAGCCAGAAAAATGAATGAAGTCATGCTGGGTAGAGAGGCACTGCAGCAGGAATAGCAACTCTCATGGAAATTGCAGAAAACAGGGAGTAGAGGAGCCATACAGAGACATCACTGCAGAGAACAATCAAATGAAAGATCCAGATAAATTAAAATCTTGAAAGCAGGGTTTGGCCTTAGATAGGAAAACCCATGAAACAAGGAGCCCCCCCCAGATTACTTTAATACCCTTTGTTATTACAGAAGCTGTCCATGTGCATTATACAATGTTAGAAAATCAGACAAAGCAAAAATAAGAAAACATCTATTCCCACCAGGCAGAAATTATCCCTACCAATAATTTGGTCTATTTCCCTTCAGGTCTTTTATTCTGCACATTTATGCAAATATGTCAAATTTTTAATCAAATAAGAGGATAGTGTACATATAGTTTTGAAACTTGCTTTTTTTTTTTTTTTGCCAAAGATTCCATTTAATTTAATGCCCTGGCCATATTTACATAACTGTCCCCCGAATAATATTTGCAGTTGGTAGGTTCAAACCAGCTACCAGTCCAGCACCACACATTTGTATCTGGTTGTAATGTTCCTTGTGTATTTTTTAATGCGGCACACTCAACTTTTTCATGACAATTACTTGCTCAAGCAACCGGACCGGTCATCCTGTAGAGCGTCTCACCTTTGTCATTTGAATGGTTTACTGCAAAAAATCATATTTGAGGAGTGCTGATTTGGGCCATTGTCTGGGTTCTCGTCCTAGAGGAATTCAGGGTGGTAGGCCATGGGGAACCCATTCTGGCACACGTCGGGGATGAGGTGGAATTCTCGTGCCACCTGTCGCCGTACCGGGACGCCGAGCACATGGAGATCCGCTGGTTCCGGAGCCGGACCTCTGACGTGGTGCACCTGTACCGGGAACGGCAGGAGTTCTATGGCCAGCAGATGGCGCAGTTCCAGAACAGGACCGAACTCGTCAAGGACGAGATCGCTGATGGCAGCGTGACCCTGAGGCTCCACCCCGTGGTCCCCGCCGACGAGGGTCCATACGGGTGCCGCTTCCTCTCCAGCGACTTCACTGGGGAAGCGGTCTGGGAGCTGGAGGTGGCAGGTGCGTGACCTGGTCAAGCCCCAACAGAGAGGAGAAAATGGTCCATTTGGAAACAGGTCAAGAGTAGATAGAAAAGAACAGAGAAAGGGAAAATATCTCTAATTTAAAAAAGAAGAGCATTAAAAAGAAAGATTCATTAGAAAATGAACAAAAAAATGCACACAAAAAAGATACACAAATGGCCCTGAAACATAAGAAAAGATGATTACTTTTACTCATAGTGAGAAAAAGGCAAATTAAAGCTACGGAGATACAATTTTTTTACCCATCAGATTGGCAAACATTCAATATTTGGATCACACACTTTTGGTGGAGGTGTAGGGAAGCAGGCCCCCTCCTACCTTTATTTATTTATTTATTTATTTATTTATTTATTTATTTATTTATTTATTTATTTATGGCTGCATTGGATCTTCCTTGCTGCGCGTGGGCTTTCTCTAGCTGCGGGGAGCGGGGGCTACTCTTCGTTGCGGTGCGCGGGCTTCTCATTGCGGTGGCTCCTCATTGCGGAGCGTGGGCTCTAGGCGCGCAGGCTTCAGTAGCTGTAGCACATGGGCTTCAGTAGTTGTGGCACGTAAGCTCTAGAGCACAGGCTCAGTAGTTGTGGCGCATGGGCTTAGTTGCTCCGCAGCATGTGGGATCTTCCTGGACCAGGGCTCAAACCCATGTCCCCTGAACTGGCAGGCGGATTCTTAACCACTGTGCCACCAGGGAAGTCGCCACTTTTTTTTTTTTTTTTTTTGCGGTACGTGGGCCTCTCACCGTTGTGGCCTCTCCCGTTGCGAACCACAGGCTCCGGACGCACAGGCCTAGCTGCTTCACGGCGTGTGGGATCTTCCCGGACCGGGGCACGAACCCGTGTCCCCTGCATCGGCAGGCGGACTCCCAAACACTGCGCCACCAGGGAAGCCCCTGGGGCTTTTTTGATCTACTGTTTTTTACAGTATTGATGTTTAAACCATCTTAATGTTTTGCATATTCAAAATATAAAGCTAGCTTACTTGGATAGAGAGATAAAGAAGTATATATAACAAAGCCACTTGAGTGCCAGTGGAATTCAAGAGAGAGCAAAGACAATCTATTGAAATCTGGGGTGGGACTACTCTTCATTCTACGGGGACTGTCCCTTGCATTATATGACTAAATATTAGTAGCCCTTCCCTATTTTAAAATGCCCTTCAGAGGTAGTGCTGTCCCCACACGCCACCGGTGATTTAGCCTGTCACTTATAGTCCACTGGTGGAGGGCTGCCAGCCCGCAAGCGTGTTAAGAGCAGTCACAGTCACGATGCCTTATGGTGACTGCAGATGGTGAATGGTGGCATGAACTTCGCATACAACTTCTGGGAAGGAGCCTCATCATTCCCACTCTTCCTGCCTCTCTCAGGGCTGGGCTCGGACCCTCACATCTCCCTTGAGGGCTTCAAGGAGGGAGGCATTCAGCTAAGGTGCAGCTCCAGTGGCTGGTACCCCAAGCCACAGTCTCAGTGGACAGACCATCAGGGACGATGCCTGCCTCCAGAGACTGAAGTCATCGTCAAGGATGCCCAAGGCCTGTTCAGTCTGGAAACCTCTGTGGTCGTCCAAGGGGGGGCCCACAGCAATGTGTCCTGCTCCATCCAGAACCCCCTCCTGGGCCAGAAGAAAGAGTTCGTGGTCCAGATAGCAGGTCAGTGGGTGCCAGTGCACCGTCATCTTCCTAGTCTTCAAGTTCTCCATGTCCTTTATCCCAGAGACCATCTATTGGGACACAGTGGCACTGGAGCCTGGCTGTGTATGGGGCGGGGGGGCTAAACCTGACACCTTGAAAGTCAGCCGTAATATCAGGAACCTACTGAGTGTACAACCGACACCCCAAACAGTAATTGGGGGAGGTCCCAGAAAGCCAACATTATGAACCAAAGACCAGGCCCTAAAATCCAGAAACTCTAGTTATTAGAGGGCATCATGAGAGCCCATGTGTTCCTAATTTTATCCCTCAAACAATATTTATTGATCACCCACAATGTTCCCCAAACCCTTGGCCTCAGGTCCACATTCCAGCAGGGGAAACAGATACACAAAAGAATAAATTACAGCACATGTTAGAAGATGTTACCTGAGACAGAGAAACATGAAGCAGGGAAGCAGGCTAAGGCGGGGTGGAGTGTATATATGGATTTAAAAGTGGTGGATCAGGGACAAGACCGTTAGGCACTGAGTTCAAAGGAAGACCATTATATAGGATCAAAGTTTTATCGTGAGGCACCCATTTGAAGGATTTAACGTTCATGGCTCTAATTGTTTTAAATCTTGAGGATAAACCCAACCTATGGGCCATGTTTCACATTGGTCCAAATCAATAGTGATATTACCATAACAGAAAGAAATCTCACCCTTATAAGCGATAACTTGTCCTCGGGTAAGAGGACCTGATAAGCACGGTGTGTCACGCATAGTTCACCCGAAATTTACCTGGTAATTGGGTAAGGAGTAACATCTGTGTTCGCTAATTGTCTTTATCCAAAGGAGAAATAAGATATCTCTTATCTCTATGACAAGCACATAATTACAACTTGGAGCCAGGTGCCTAAGTGAAACTCCCAGCAGACCTGAGATAGGGGTACTTTCTCCTTGATGTTTCCATTTCAAAGAGATGGCTCTAGCTCCTTAAGAAAAACATTCCTGGGTTTTAAAATTGGCAAGGGGCTTATTTAACTTTCAAAAAGATTTGTATACATCTTGAGGGGATAGAGAAAGAATTTACACATTTTCTAAAGGAAATACTCTAAGAGAAGGGAAAGGGGAATCTCCCTCCGTTTCTGCACCAGGGGAAATCCAGTTTTTAAATTTGTGTTTACCCTTGACAAAGTGTGTGGGTCACGTGGATATCTGCAAGGAGGCCATTCAGGGAGAGGCCATTCAAGTGCAAAGGTCCTGAGATGGAAATGTGTGTAGCTATCTGAGGAGCTGGAAAGATGCAGGAGAGACTGGAGATTGGAGGTCAGGGAGGCATAGGACCCTGAGCCCTTTAACCCCTAAGTCAGTGCTTCAAAAACACCTGTGGTGAAGGACCAATCCTTTGTAGCTCAATACTTTTCACCAAGACAATAAAAATGCACTGCTAGAAAAATAAAATTAAAAACTGAAAGAACGCATTATGCTAAAAGAAATAAGCCAGACACAAAAGGACAAATATTGTATGATTCTCTTTATATGAGGTACACAGAAGAGTCCATTGATAGAGAGGGAAAGTAGAATAGATGTTACCAGGGGCTGGGGGGTGTGGGGGGAATGGGGAGTCAGTGTTTAATGGGTAAAGAGTCTCCGTTTGGGAAGATGAAAAAAGTTCTGGTGGTGATGGTTGCACAACAATGTTAATATACTTGAGGCTGCTGACCTATAAGCTTAAAACGGTTAAGATAGTCAACTTTATGTTATGTATATTTTACTACGATAAAAAAATTTAAAGACCACTGAGATAAAAGCACCAATTTCTTATTATCTTCAACAGACAAAATTATTCTATTAAATTGCCGCAAGAGTTACTAAAGGGTTGCTCTCTATTTTGCATTCATTTCTTTACTGTCCAGCCACTGTCCTTGCGAACCCTGAGCCACATTCTGCCTCTGGGCAGATCCTCCCTAGGAAGCCTGGAGAGGGAAGAGAAGAACTGTCAGTCAGCTGTCAAAGCTTTGCTAACAGTTCTTCCAAAGGTGTGATGAGAAGTAGAAGCCAGGTGTTCGCAAGAAGCGGGAGATGACGTGTGGATTCGTCAGAGTGGTAGAGAGCAGTTAGTCACTGGGTTTCAGGTATCAACACCTTGGATTGTCATGCCCTTGGATGTAAAGCAAGAGTAGGAAGAAGTAGAGGAAGGTCAGGGCTGTGGTCACAGAAGTTCTAAGCTGGAGGAGCGGGCAGAGCCCATCAGCGCCTTCCTTTCGCATCCTTCAGTTTGCAGTGTTTTCCTCTGCGCTGCGCAAGTTCAGGTTCGCCGCTGGTCCTCTGACGCTACCTCTCTCTAGAGCACTGGAGATTGGTTCTCAGGCCCGTTTTACAGAGGGCTATGCTGGGGCCCAGGAAGCGTCAACCAGGCACTGGGAAGGTTTTCCGGCACGCAGTGTCTAGACTAGTCTTCTCATGTTTAGCGAAGACCAAATCGAGACAACTCCATGTGGGGTGTTTTCCAGACGTATTTTTACCCGGAACCTCTCCCTGGAAGAGAGCTTTCTTCGGGACTCTGGTGGGACCGCTGCTCGTCTTGGCTCTCCTCCCGACGCTGGCGCTGTACTTCTTTCGGAGGCAACGGAGGTCCCGAGGTACCAGGCAGGCTGGGGGCTGCCCTCCTGGAGTTGGCTTTGCCCAAGAGCAAAGTGGTGGAGGCGGCCACAGCGGGGCACTGCTGAGGGGCCATCCTGCGGAGGCAGGGCTGGCATGGGTCGTGGAAACAGGCAGGGGAGCGCGCACACTCACGTCTGCTCCCCTTTTTTCTTCCTTGCAGAAAAGCTGAAGAAGCAGGCGGAGAAGGACAAAGGTAAGCAGAGGGAAAGACGCGCTCTTCGCGCACATCCCTGACTCGCAGAAGTGGGGACGCTGGGTGAAGAAGACGCGTAGGTCGCGGGCGGGGGGGGGGGGCGGGGTTGGGAGAGGGCAGAGACGGGGGGGCGGGGGGGCGGGGGGCGGCAGAGGATTTCTTCCACTTCTCCTGCCTCGGAGCCTGCTCCTCCCTCGAGTCCAGCTCATACTGGTTCTCCAGAGCACATGGGGTCCCAAGTCTGTGCACTTTGGAGATGCAAGGCCTCAGTGATCCATGTAGATTTTCCTCTTTTCTTCGTTTCTTTCTCCAGGGAAACTCACAGAAGAGCTGGGTAAGTTCTGGGTGCCATGCCCATGGTGCTGGCTGTGGGCTAGGGGGTTAACCCCGGCACACGGTGGAAGCAGGGGTTCAGTGATTTTAGGCCCCCTTTGGAGAGCAATGGATGGCAGCGCTCTAATTCGAAATCCATCCCTCTGCGCCTCCCGCCTTTCCCCTCCGAAACCGATTTGTGTGCACCTGTCAAGGAAGCCTGACCTAAGACCCTCTGGAAAGACTCTGCCAGGCCCTCTCCTGCCAATTGTACAATTCACTTCCAATTCCACTGTAAAAGGTCTACTCCTTCTGGTTCATCTTCCTAGGATAACCTCTTTTTAATGCAAATGTCACTGGGAAGGAAGCCAGCTTTAATTTGCACCAAAGTGAAAGCAATTTATCAAATCCACTTTTCTTCCCAGGGGGACTCAGCACCTTGAAACCATGTGGGGGGAGGAGGGAAGAGTGAATCCAAAGGAAGAGGGGATAGAGGAGAGGAGAAGGCCACCATGGGTGGGGGAGGACCTTGAGAACCACCTTGTCTGCCCCAGTAAAACACCAGACAATGCAGTAAAGTTGAAGCTTGTCTTGCAGTCTACCTAGTCATGGAGGGGAAAACAAAAACAAAAAAGGCAATCAACCAAACAGCAAAAAGAGCCACAATAATTCATTAACATCATAGGCCGAATTCGTGTATATTGTTGCCTTTCCCAGTCTTACTTTTAAAAGACAAAGATTAGAGAAATCAGAGGAATGCGTTTCTAGTGGCAAAATATTAGAGTTTTGGTATCTGGCCTGGGGAAATAATTGAGTGTGATGTCCTCCTAGTTCTTTAAATAATGTACCCAGTAAGTGACCCTGAGGCTCCTGCAGGGTGTGCTCAGTGCCTGGACTTACACAGGACTTCCTCCCCAGCAAAAGCTTGTATTACAGGGCAAGTGAGCAGTAGCCTCTCCAAACCAGACCAGAACCCTTGAAAGAGGTTCCTCAGTAGCAAGACCAGTTTTCCCTTCCCAGCGCTGTGCAGATTTCTGCCTTAGAGCAAAGAATAGGATGAGGTGTAAGAATCCTGCAGATGGGCTTCCCTGGTGGCGCAGTGGTTGAGAGTCCGCCTGCCGATGCAGGGGACACGGGTTCATGCCCCGGTCCGGGAGGATCCCACATGCCGCGGAGCGGCTGGGCCCGTGAGCCATGGCCGCTGAGCCTGCGCGTCCGGAGCCTGTGCTCCGCAACGGGAGACGCCACAACAGTGAGAGGCCCGCGTACCACACACACACACACACACACACACACACACACACACACACAGAAAAAAGAATCCTGCAGATGGGTGATGCAGCATCTAGGATGGGGTCGGGGTGAGCAGTGGTTTAAGACTAAGAAACCTCTTCCCAGTGGCCTAACTGCCTCGGGAAGGTGGTTCCACTCATCCAAAGGCTGATGTTTTCTCTGTGTGTTCTGCTTACAGGGAAACTTCAAGTGGAGCTGGGTAAGTGACCCCCCCTTAGAACTATTTCTTGTCCACCTTGTAGCATGTGGGTATCCGTGTATGTTCGTCTTATCTCCCAGCCAGGTATGATGGCCAAGCTGGAACTCCGCTGGCTGTGTGGGTGGCAGGAGAAAGGGGAGAGGCGCAGGGGTGGGTGCAAAATTTGACGTGTGAACAAGGAAGCTGCAGGGACCGGCTGTTCTAATTCTGTTTTTCCTTGGCTACTTCAGACTGGAGAAGGGCTGAAGGCCAGGCTGGTGAGTGAAGCCCGTTTTCCTCCCACTGTCCACGTCACATCTCAGCATCCCAGTCACCTGCTCTGACTAACCAACTATGCTTCATTCTGGTTTATTCCATAGCTACACACATGTACTAATCTATGTTGCTTGGCATAGGTTATATTTGAGTTTTACTTTTATAGTTATTTTTATATTGTTCTGAAGTGTAAGCGTACGGTAAATCATTGGTGCCAATCCTGGTTGCACATCAGAATCACCTAGCTTCCTGGTGTCCCCCCTCAAAGACCCTCACTCCTGGTGAGAGTTACCTTATATGTAAATAGAAGGCATGTTACCTTATATGTAATTATTTCTCCCTGTACCTTCCTCCATTCCCCCCATAAAACAAACAGTCTAATGTGTATCTTTATTTTGTATGTATTCTTGCAAGAGGTGAATTTCTGTTTTGTGCGGTGCACTTCAGTTTCTGTAAAGACATTTACAGTCTCGTGCTGTTCCCTGCTTATCTCACTCATTGCTGTGTTTTACTATCCACCCCTGCTGCCACATGTAAATCTAGTCTGTATCTCCTTGCTGCTGAGCACTCCCTTTGAGCTGGCCACCCTCCTGGAGTAGACATCCAGCCTGCTTCTAACTCTATACCACCACAAACAAGGCTGAATAAATATCTGAACACGTGTTGCCTTCTGGCTCTGTGTGGAGATTTCTCTGGGATGTGTACCCCCGCGGGGAACTGCTGGCCCGTGGGGGATGTGTCACTAAGTGGGATGGAAGGATGTCCTGCAGCAGCACCATCATCCTTCACGCAGTGCGTGGAGGCTCCTTGTGCCCACATCCCGTGTGAGCCGGCTTTCTAAGTTTACCAGTCAACGGGGACAAGTAATTGTTCTTTCGGTTTGCACTCCTCTGCACACTAAGAAGCTTGAGCATCTCTTTATATGCCAGCTGGCTTTTTGTGCTTCCTCTTCTGAAAATTAGCAGTTCCTGTCCTTTGCCTGTTTTCCATATGGCATTGCTATCTTTTTCTTGTTGATTTCACAAGACAGGGCTGGTGTCAGTGCTGGGGAATGGAGCCTTTTGGTTTGCAGGCATCCTTCATGCGATATTATTATTATTGTAGAATATGATATATACACATAGGATATTAATCCCTCATTGTTATTATACATTGTGAATTCCTTCTTCTCTTCCGTCACCTGCTATTAGCTTTGTCCAATGGTGCCCCTTATTGAAAAGAAATAACCAGTTTTTTTGTTTTGTTTTGTTTTGTTTTTTTTGCGGTACGCGGGCCTCTCACTTCTGTGGCCCCTCCCGTTGCGGAGCACAAGCTCCGGACGCGCAGGCTCAGCGGCCATGACTCACGGGCCCAGCCGCTCCGCGGTATGTGGGATTCTCCCGGACCGCGGCACGAACCCGCGTCCCCTGCATCGGCAGGCGGACTCTCAACCACTGCGCCACCAGGGAAGCCCCGAAATAACCAATTTTGATAAAAGCGAATGCATCACATTTTTACCTTAATGGCTTGTGTTTCTGAAGTTTTGTTGAAGATCTTCTTTACATTTAGGTCACAAAGACAGTCTCTTAACATTTTCTTCTACTCACTGTATATGTGTTATGTGCAGGTTTTTAATCCATCTGAAATTCACCATTTTATGTGGTGTTAGACAAGAACCCAGCAATTTTTCTCCGAATAAGGTGTCAGTTTTCCCAATCCCACCTACGACACCATCCACGATTTCCCCGTTGATTGGGGTATCACCTTTAGTGCATATTCAGTTCCCAGGTCTTCATGGGTCTGTCTTTTGGTCACATATTACTTTGGCCTTTAAAGTACCTGAAAGCGCAAGTCCTCCTCCATTTCCCCTTCCTTTTTAAAGTTAATGGACCTTTTTAAAATATAAATTTTAGGATGAATTTATGAAGTTTCTAAAAAAATCCAAAAGTAGTTTTATATGGGATTGCTTTGAATTTATAGATAAATTTAGGGAGAATTGACACCTTTGTCGAATTAAGTTATTCTATGCAAAAGCTCTATATTTTTAAAGATCTACTGGTTATTCTGATGCAAAATCAGGGTTGCAGGGCCTTGCTGTAAATTTATGGAGCTCTGAAAATGTCTTCTATTGCTTTTGCATTTTGTGACTTTGGTGCTCTCTTTGTTGTAAAATAGAACAAGATAAAACAAAACAGAAATCCACACAGAATGGCTCATGTTAAGAAAGAGGGCAAGACAGGGTGTCCAGAGGATGTCTTAGGACAGGAGCCAAGCTCAGCTGGGCCTCCTGGAGACTAAGCCAGTCAGAGATTGAGGCTTCATTTCCATCCTTTAAGGTATCCCAGTTGCTTGTATTGGTTCCCTTTGCCCACATACTCTGTCATCCCACTGTTCCCAGCACAACTTCAGCCTGTGCACAGCTTTGGTACGAGCCAGCACTGACACCAGCCCCCTACCCAATCCCAAATTCCCGGGAACATGCCGTGGTGGACCCAGGCCAGTCTGGATCCAAGCCAGCTATCATGGTGGGAACGAGGTTACTTAGTTTGTAGGCGTCCCTTTTGCATTTTGAGCCGCCCTCAAGGTTCTAGGGTTACTGACGCAGATCTCTGAGCTTCTTTTTCCTCTCTGTTTGGTTTCAGAGTGGAGAGCAGCCCAACAACATGCAGGTAACTGAAGCCAAGGAACTGTGCCTTGTGAATTAGGTTGGCTGGATCTTAAGTAGAAGGGAGGTATCCAGAACTGAGATTAGAGGAAGGGTCTGTCCAGGAGCCAAGTATGGGCCCCACATACAGACACAAAAGCTCACTTATAAAACACATAATATGACACATATGCCTGCACACATACATGCTCACATGCATTAATGTGATTGCACTCACACGTGCACACGTTTGTGTGCACACACATGCTCCCACACGCACCTAGCTTTCTGGGTTTTACTAGATTTGTTTCCAACTGGCAGAAAGGTTGCTACTAGGGCCTCTTTGCAGGAGAGAATACAGAGTTTGTAAGGAACCTCCCACATCATCCGACAGAGGGTTCCTATCCATCAAATGGGTGTGGTTTTTTGGGGGGGGATGGGGTGTTGGAGTGCAGGGTACTGGACTAGATGATCTCAGAGGTCCCCTACAGTTTTAAAATCCTAAAATTGCTGTAAAAGAGTCCCAGAGCTCACTAGTGATTTCATGGTTACACAGGGTGGTGAGAGCAGCCGGGACAGAATCAGCCCTAAGCTCCTTCCGGTTGATCAGGTCTTGGGGAAAGTGAGCCCACCTCTATCCCCACAAACCTACCTCATTTGCTCTCTCTGCTCTGCATGGCACCATGGAATTCAAGAACCTTCCGGTTCAGGAAAGAAATGGGATTCCTCTAATCACTTTCAAAAATTAGGAAGCGACTTTCATGCCCCTTCAGTACCAGGGTGGTGGGAAGGGGGTTGCAGGAGAGGGAGTGACTATTCCACTGATTGGTCCATCAGGAGAGCCAGAGGGTTTGCCTGTCGGGGGAGGGGACAGGCGTGGGAGTAGGGGCAGAACCGTCCTTCACCTGCACTAAACATATGCCTCTGCGCAGTGGATGTGACCCTGGATCCTGGCTCCGCCCACCCCAGCCTGGAGGTCTCCGAGGATGGCAAGAGCGTGTCCTCCCGCAGGATGGCGCCAGGCTCAGCGGCCGGTGACCCCCAGCGGTTCTCCGAGCAGATGTGCGTTCTAAGCCGGGAGCGCTTCTCCACGGGCAGCCACTACTGGGAGGTGCACGTGGGCCGCCGCAGCCGCTGGTTCCTAGGTGCGTGCCTGGCAGAGGTGCCGCGCGCAGGGCAGGCGCGCCTGAGCCCGGCGGGTGGCTACTGGGTGATGGGGCTGTGGAACGGCTGCGAGTACTTCGTGCTGGACCCGCACCGCATCGCGCTCACCATGCGCGTGCCACCCCGGTGCGTGGGCATCTTTCTGGACTGCGAGGCGGGAAAGCTGTCCTTCTTCAATGTATCCAATGGCTCCCACATCTTCACCTTCACGGACACCTTCTCTGGGGCACTCTGCGCGTATTTCAGGCCTAGAGCCCATGACGGCAGCGAACACCCAGATCCACTTACCATCCGCCCATTGCCAGTTAGAGAGAAACGCGTCCCCGAAGAGGAGGACAGTGACACCTGGTTACAACCCTATGAGCCCTCGGACCCCGCCCTGGCCATGTGGTGAGGCGCCCTCGTGGCCACAGGACTGGGTCCTGGGCGGCTTCCTGGATACCCAGTCAGTGCTTTGCTCTCCCGCTTCCTCTAGACGGAACAAACACACCGACCCCAGTGTATGAACCAAAACGCCAGCAAAGGCTTAAAAGGCTCAGTATAGCCGAAATAGGAAAAAGCGAGACCTTTGCCCATGTATCAATAGATGTGTATGTGTACATGTAAGAATATGATTTTCTTTGAAAAAAAAAAGGCAATTCCAAAGCTTATTTGTGTGTGTTGTAGGTTTGAGCTGATGAGTAGAAATATATTCATGTTGCTGCTAGTCAGGGTGTTCACTGTGGAAGACATGAAAGAAACTGGAATGGGGGAAAAAGAGGAGAAACTTCACTGGATAAAATTAGAGGTATCAGTTAACTTGTGTATTTTAATAGTTTTGTATATATTTTCTAGCTCTAGAATGATCTAGAAACAAGGACACTTCATAAACAATGAGTTCACTTAGGGCTCAGATCCTAGTTTTCACTGTCAATTCCCACTAAAATGAACTTGGAGAAATGGTGGGTTCCAGGGCTGGAGCAGAGAAAGTACAGGTGAATCTGGAACAACTTTTGCTGTAATGTACAAATATGCTCAAAAACTGACGGGGGGCTTCCCTGGTGGCACAGTGGTTAAGAATCCACCTGCCAATGCAGGGGACACAGTTTCAAGCCCTGGTCCGGGAAGATCCCACATGTTGCGGAGCAACTAAGCTCGTGTGCCACAACTACTGAGCCTGTGCTCTAGAGCCTGCGAGCCACAACTACTTAGCCTGCATGCCTAGAGCCCGTGCTCCGCAACAAGAGAAGCCACCGCAACGAGAAGCCCGCGCACTGCAACAAAGAGTAGACCCCACTCACCGCAACTAGAGAAAGCCCACGCACAGCACCGAAGACCCATTGCAGCCAAAAATAAATAAATAATTTTTTTAAAAATGTCAAAAAGCTGATGGGAACATAACAAAAAGACATAGGAGCTAGGTCGAAGGGGCTCCACTGACCAATCATGGGACAATTTGAACATTAAAATGAATAATGACAAGAATCGGTCAACAAGGAGTTGATCAAAGAAAAAAAATTCACTAAGTGTGCTGTCTCTTCAGCCAGAGAAAAGAAATACAAAAACAACAACAGACGAAAAACAGAAGCGAAAGGAGAGAATGAAAGAATAATTGTGAACTCATGGCTTTTACGATGTAATAGATGAAACACACATATGATACATAGATGGATAGATAGATTAGATAGATAGATGATAGATAGGTAGTGTGTGCACATACATATAGTTCCTAGCTCTGTCTGCTTTGAGGGCTTAGAAACAGTAACACCCCTGTACCATTGAGCACACCTTGCACCCAGAACTTAGTTTTTAGTACTATTTACCACTGAAAGGAACTAAGGCTCCTTGGAGAAATGGTGGACTCCAGGGCTGGGGCAGGGAAAATGTAAGAAGGGTGTGATGTTCTGATTTATACTAGGAAATATTTATTTGGTCGTCAACCTAGATTTTATTTTTTTTAATTTTTTTTGCGTTACGCAGGCCTCTCACTGTTGTGGCCTCTCCCGTTGTGGAGCACAGGCTCCAGACGCGCAGGCCCAGCGGCCATGGCTCACGGGCCCAGCCGCTACACGGCACGTGGGATCTTCCCGGACCGGGGCACGAACCGGCATCCCCTGCATCGGCAGGCGGACTCCCAACCACTAAGCCAGCAGGGAAGCCCTGTAGCATTTTTTGACTCGCACTGTGGCTGATTTCAAGCCGCTGATGTGACTTTTTTGGTGAAGTTGAGAAGAGATGCCCTCGATCAGCTCTCATGAGACACCAGCTCCAGCCCATCACTGAGTTTATACAATTTCACGTAAGGCATTTGGTCACCTCCTGTGGTTTCTCTAACAAATCAAACATTTTTGAGCTTATGAAAATATGCTCGGCCACCTGTTATAATACAATTATAGCCTTATTTACATACCATGAATGATATTCAGAGAAAGGAAGTTTTTAAAAAAAATTTATTTATTTTTATATTTATTTTTGGCTGCGTTGGGTCTTCGTTTCTGTGCGAGGGCTTTCTCTAGTTGCGGCAAGCGGGGGCCACTCTTCATCGCGGTGCGCGGGCCTCTTCACTATCACGGCCTCTCTTGTTGCAGAGCACAGGCTCCAGACGCGCAGGCTCAGCAGTTGTGGCTCAGGAGCCCAGTTGCTCCGCGGCATGTGGGATCTTCCCAGACCAGGGCTTGAACCCATGTCCCCTGCATTAGCAGGCAGATTCTCAACCACCGTGCCACCAGGGAAGCCCGGAGGTTTTATTTTCTATAATCATTTACATTAGTGTGCATATAGTTTGAAGTCCTCACAGGTGTTTTGTGATAACATTAAAAATATGTTCCTTGACCATATGCAATCATTATCTATTGCTTTAAGAGTTTTGCGTATGAAAACATTTGGGTATATAGCTGGTACAAAAGGCAACATTAAAGATCTTAGACATTCAGCTACATGTTCTGTGACCCATAAAGGCCATGCTGGAGGCCACCTAGGAGGCTGGAACATTCAGAATCCACACCCATCTCTTTCCAGCCCACACCCAGTGACCCTCTGGCAAGTTTCTAAAACTAGGACATGGTATATTCAGTTCTGCCCACTGTTCCCATTTTCCATGCAGCTATCCTGCAAACCTGGGAAAGGGTGAACACAGCATCTATGTATGGACCCCAATCCAGTGTACAAAACACACTTATGATATGAGGCTTTCCCTGCTTGAGGCAGCCTTTGTGATGGTTAACTCACCAAAACTGGCAGAGCTGAGAGGGCAGCTAGACTGTGACAACAGCATGCAAGTCAAGTTATCATTGGCTCCATAGAAATCTTACACGAAAAGACAAAGATTCCCATGGATTGGGCGCATTTTTGGTGGGCTTATAAATTGGTAGAGCCATTTCAAGGTCAATTTCGGTAACGTGTACTGATTTCTAAACATGAACGTCCTCTGACCAAGAATTCCACATCCAGAAATCTGTTCTACAGAAATATTCACACCAATACCTAAAGATACAAGAGGATGCTCACAGAAGCAGTGTGAAAGCAGGTGTCTGGAACTACCTACTTGCTACTAGGAGAACAGATATATATGGTTTATTCATACTAGGGGGTACTACGGCACTATAAATTTTTACGGTGCACGTACATTTTTACAGGGAGCATATATTGCTTCTGTTTAAAATTTAAAAAGTAAGCTGATGATTCTTTTCCTTCTGCCTCATCTCAATGGGAAAAAAATCACAAGAAAATCTTTTTTAAATGTATAATCGAATTGATCTGATTGAACACTCTTAACAGCACAGGGTAGTAACATGACATGTTGTCATGTCTGTTATAGTTTTCAAATCACTGCCTTTGATTTCCTCTGTGGAATCCTTCCTTATTGTCCCTCAATAGCATCTTGAACAAAGCATATCGTGTTCATACAACTTTGATTATACTGTTCAGTTTGCAAACTCTGACCTTGTATCCAATTCTTTTTTTGTGTGTGTGGTACGCGGGCCTCTCACTGTTGTGGCCTCTCCCGTTACGGAGCACAGGCTCCGGATGCGCAGGCCCAGCGGCCATGGCTCACGGGCCCAGCCGCTCTGCGGCATGTGGGATCTTCCCGGACCGAGGCACGAACCCGTGTCCCCTGCATCGGCAGGCGGACTCTCAACCACTGCGCCACCAGGGAAGCCCCCTTGTATCCAATTCTGATCCCAGCAGGTCGGGGGCCTGCTGTGGGGAGGGGGCCATTCTGCCTCCGGAAACTTCCTCTTGATCCCTCTCACAGGCTCTTGCTGTTCCTTCAGCGATGAGGCAATAACGGGAGATGAGAGAATTGGTGCAGCCACAGCCTCCCCAGATCCTCCCTATTCCTCAGTTCCCTCAGCTTTGGCCGAACCCCTAATCTCTGCTCCATCCTGCTCCTGCCAGGACAGCCCAATGCTCCTCTGATCCTGGATTCCCTCACCTGCAGACAGCACGCTTGAGAAGGATGCAGCAAAGTGGTTCAATTTGGCTAGCTTCCCAGATGTTCTTTTGACCCATGGGAAACTCACATGTGTGTGCATACTGAGTGCAGGCTGGCCATGCTCTCTTCAAGGACCACATCCCCCAGTTTCCTCTTCCTCTGGGTAGATCAACAATCCTATCAAACAAGATGACAAGCTCTTCCTGCAGGCATCATCGAAAATTACATGATTCTTTGAGAGTTGGCTTAGGGGAGTCGCAAGTGACTCCACCCCCAGGGAGAGGAATTACCTCTCAACATATGCATTCAAACTCCCAAGACCTCAGTGAACCCCCTTTCCAGTTGCCTTCCCATCCTCTGTCCCCCAAAGGAAATGATCTCTTTTAACCACTTATTTATTTCACACATTTATTTCTTTTATTTAGTTTATTGTCAACACACATCAGTTCTATAAAATGAAAAATTATGAATAATCAAAGCATAATCATGAAAATTCAAAGTAGCTATTCAACACAAAAAATACAACCACAAAAGCAGGTCTACTCACGCACACACAGCAGCAGGAGATGCAGCAGATATTTCAAAGGACAGCAAGTGCTTGCTTTTTCATTTGAAGACCGTGACCATATCAGATACTAGAATGCATCAGTGAATCAGCGTGTGTTCACCACAGGAGTCAAAATTCATTTGTAAAAATGTCTTTCACACTGAAATTGTTGTAAAAGACACGCTTTCCAGAATTAAGCCTCCTCTCAGGCTTCTTGCCAGTTTCTAACACCTAAAAACTAACTGATACAGAAAATGTTTCAGATGTTAACTATTCTGATTCTTAAAGGTTAAGAAAGGATGTTCAAAAATAATTTAAAAGAATCATTGCAAACAATCATACTGGTACTCTCCCAGCCTTACTCCAGCATGGGCGTCTCTGGTTCTGTATCTGCAGCCCCGGGCAGGGCCTTCAGCACACTCCCACCACTTTGCTTGCTTCCTTCCCTGGTTCTTCTACTGGTAGCTCCACTCTGGCTCCAGGCAGCTTTGTGTCCAGTGACTATGCCTGCTCCCAGAGTCTTGGTCTGAAACTCAGTTCCACAGGGGCCAAGGCTCAGGACATCCCCAACACTGGTGAGACTTGGGGGGTTCCTCCTCCAGCCAGCAGACCCCTGTATACTGGTTGCCACAGTCCACATCAGGCCGAGGAACTCTCACTGTCGTCTTCTTTCCCAGCAGCAATTTGGAGAAGATTTTGTAGACAAAGGTCCACATCACTGCTGGCACTCTGATCATGTCACGGCTGCTGCCTCCCTGGATGTTCTCTAGACTTTCCCTGGAGGTAGCCCTTGGAGAAGAGCTGGTCAGTGAGAGACCTGGGAGAACCTTAGGACTGGGAAACAGAGAAGTAGCAGGTTAGCTGGGCCGCACGGGGGTGCGGGCCAGAGTCTTTGTTGGGACTGAAGCTGGCTTTAGCATGGTAAACCCCACACAAGCTGCGGGCCACCTGTCATCTGCCTTCTACGAATCTGGAAGTTCACAACCTCATTGTAGGGCCAGGTGCTGACCACAATTTTAACTGTCACCTTCTTTGCTGCTCTCAGTAGATCAAAGAAGCAAGAGAAACACCAGTAGCATGAAAAAAACCAAAGTCAGTGAAAGGAAATGGGTCATTCAAGTGGAATTAGGTCCCTCTGTTGTCAGCTAAGGAACCTCAGGCACAGTAACCTAGATTTCGGATTTCTTCTCTGCACTATTAAAAGCTTAGAAGCATCACTCCCATTCTTACAATAAGAAAATAACTGAATAAATTGAAAAACAATATCTCTTCTTAGATCCATCAGAGAACTGAAGTCACAAGGCAAACTGTAACTAGAGAGAGAGGCAGATACAGAGAATCACAGCTTATGGGTGAAACCACACAACTCAGATGGGATTCAAACCCAGCCAAAACTCAGGTTGGGAACTGAACCCACGAACTAGGACTTTTACTCAGCCAAAACTCAGATCGGCACTTGAACCCACTGTCTTTTAGTTAAAATCACTCACCTGGTGTCAGGACTTACTGCAGCTCAGGTTCTTTATGTCTCAATGCAGAAGGAATTCGGTGAGAGACAAAATGATAGGTAAGAAGTGGATTTATTTAGTAAGCTACACATTCTATAGATAGAATGCAGTCCATCTCAAAAGGCGAGAGTGGCCCTAAAATGTGGGGTGGTTAGTTTTTATGGGCTGCGTAATTCCGTAGGCTAATAAAATGGATTTTTCCATTCTTGGAGATTATTCCATCTTGGAGAAGGGGCGGAGATTTCCAGAAATTGAGCCACCACCCACTTTTTGGCCTTTTATGGTCGGCCTCAGAACAGTCATGGCACCTGTGGGTGCATCTTCTAGATGCTAATGCATTACAGTATGCATAAAATGAGGCTCAATGTCTAAGGGAAGTCAAATCTTCCACCATATTGGGCATAGTTGGTTCTAATGAGTTTATGTCATATCCTCAACGGCTATGTCATTCTTTAAGGGTTGTGCTCTGCCCCCTTCCCTCCTGTTTCACAGGGAGCCCCAGAAGAGAAGCCTGCTGGTGGAGACAGTACCAGTAGGAACACAAACTGCAATTAACCAACTGCTGGGGGCAGAGTGTGGACAAGCTTGAGAGTTCAAAACGCTAGGCGGGGACCAGTTTAGTCCCCTCTCCCACTTTTCTGAGTTTCACCTCCAGGAGCCCCACCAAGTTCTCACTGTGAAGATTGGAGGAAAATCCCCTCATGCTTCCAGCAGGAACAAAAGCAACCATGTTGAAATCTGCCAGAGCATCCTGTTCTTCCTCCAATTCTCTGTGACAAAGGCCAGCACTCAAGGGAAACTACTTTATCTGACCTGGGGAAGGGCAATTAGCCAGCCCCTCTAGACTTCCTGTCAGTAGAAGAGGGGAGGGGGAGGCTGAGAAGCACTTGTGAAGATCATACCCCAGGGGCCCAGACCCACAAAAAGACTGAGACATAATTATAGGACTATAGAATGTTCCCTCTCCCCAGTGCCGCCTTCCAACTCAGCAACAGAACCCCTGCACGATGACAGCGGATTATAGTTAAAAAAAACTGAAAGGTTCAGACTCTATTTAACAAGGACTTGATAGGACAAAGAAAAACAAGGACACTAGAGGAAACTGACATTTCAGACAACTACAGCTACAGCAAACAGCAAACACAATATAACTCCCAGCCAGATCAACATATACTGTCACACTAAAGCCAATTTATCTGATTTCTATTACCTAATATATCAAGTTCAGCTTTCAACAAAAATACAAAGCATGCTAAAAGGCAAGACAAAAAAAAGTCTGAAGATAAAAAGAAAGCAACAGAACTGAATTCAGATATGGCAATGATTTTGGAATGACTGGACTGGGAATTTAAAATAACTATGATTGATATGCTAAGAATTCTAAAGGAAAAGGTGAACAACATTGCAAGAATGATGGATAACATAAGCAGGAAGACTGAAACCCTAAGAAGGAATTAAAAAAAATTGCTAGCAATCTAAAACACTGTAACAGAAATGCAGAATAACTTTGCTGGGCTCACCAATAGATAGGGCTGAGGAAAGAATCTCTGAGCTTGAGAATATCTCAATAGAAACTTCTCAAACTGAAATAAAAAGAGAAAAACATAGAAAAAATGAACAGAATATTCAAGAACTGTAGGACAATTACTGTAGGACAATTAAAGGTGTAACACATGCATAATAAGAATACCAAAAGGAAAAGAAAGAGAGAAGGGAACAGAAGAAGTATTAGAAGTAATAATGGCTAAAAATTTCCTCAAATTAATAACAGGCAGCAAACTACAAATCCAAGAAGCTCAGAGAACACCACGCAGGATAAAACACTAGAAGTCTACACCTATGCATATCATATGCAAATTGCAGAAAACAAAGACAAAAAGGAAAATCTTGAAAAAAGTCAGAGGGAAAAAAACACCTTATCTATAGATGAACCTTACCTATAGAGGTTAGGAATTACATTGAATTCTTGTCACAAACCATGTAAGCAAGAATTGAGTGAAGTATTGAAAGTATTGAAAGAAAAAACCACCAACCTAGAAATCCGTAGTCAGTGAAATTATCTAATGCAATAAGACAAGAAAAAGAAATAAAAGGCATAGAGATTGTGAAGGAAAAAATAAAAATGTCTTTGTTCAAGGATGACATAATTATCTTTGTAGAAAATCCCAAAGAATTGACAAAAAACTCCTGGAACTAAGAAGTGATTATAGCAAGGTTATAGGACACAAAGTTAATATACAAAATTCAATTGCCTTCCTATATACCAGCAATGAACAAGTTGAATTTGAAACTAAAATCACAATACAATTTACATTAGCATGCCCCCCCCCACACATACACACACACAAAGTATTATACGTAGGAATAAACTTAACAAAATAGATACAAGATCTATATGAAGAAATCTAAGAAGTGTGATAAAAGAAATCAAATAAATTCTAAATAAATGTAGAGATATGCCATGTACATGGAAAGGAATATTCAATATTGCTAAACTGTTAATTCTTCCTATTGATTTATAGATTCAATGCAATCCCAATCAAAATCCCAGCAAGTTATTTTGTGAATATCAACAAACTGATTCTGAAGCTAATATGGATCTGCAAAAGACCCAGAGTAACCAACACAATCATAATGAAGAACAAAGTCAGAAGACTGACACAATTCAATTTCAAGATTTACTGTAAAGCTACAGTAATTATGACAGTGTGACACTGCAAAAGAATAAATGGATCAATGGAAAGAAATAGAGAACCCAGAGATAAACCCAGGCAAATACAGCCAACTAATCTTTGTTAAGCAATGGTACTGGAACAACTGGACATCCAATGCAGAAGAAGAAGAAGGAGAAGAATTTAGACACTGACCTTGCACCTTTCACAAATATTCAAAATGAATCATAGGCCTAAATGTAAAATACGAAATTACAAAACTTCTAGAAGATAACATAGGAGAAAATCTAAAAGACCTTGGTTCGGTAATAAGATTTTAGATAAACACCAAAAGCATGATCTATGAAAGAAAAAAAATTATACACTGGATTTCATTTAAAACTTCTGCTCTGTGAAAGCGTTAAAAATAAAAATACAAGTTACAGACTGATAGGAAATATTTGCAGAATACATATCTGATAAAGGACTTGTATCCAAAATATACCAAGAATGCTTAAAACTCAACAACAAATCCAGTTTTTAAATGGGCAAAAGATCCAAACAGACACCTCAGAGAAGATGTACCAATGACAAATAAGCATATGAAAGCATGTTCAACATCATATGCCATTAGAGAATTGCAAATAAAAACATCAGGTTATCACTACACACCTGTTAGAATGGCTAAAATCCAAAACACTGACAAACACCAAACACTGACAAGGATGTGGAGCAACAAGAACACTCATTCACTGCTGGTTGAGAATGCAAAAATGATGCAGTCATTTTGAAAGACAGTTTAGTTTCTTACACAACTAAACATAGTCTTTTGACCATAATTCAGCCTTGCCATATGATCCAGCAATCACACCCCTCAGTATTTGCCTAAATGAATTGAAAATTTATGTCCACATTAAAAAAAAAACAAATCTGAATGTGAATGCTTATAGAAGCTTTATTCATAATTGCTGAAAACTGGAAGCAACTAAGATGTTCTTTAAAAGGTGAATGGATAAACAAACTGTAGTACATCCATACAATGTAATATTATTCAGTAATAAAAGAAATGATCTATCAAGCCACAAAAAGACACATAAAAACCTTAGATGCATATTACTTAGTGAAAGAAGCCAATCTAAAAGGCTATATACTGTAAGATTCCAACTATATGACATTCTGGAAAAGGCAAATATATAGAATCAATGAAAAGATAAAATTGTTATCAGGGGTTTGGGGGGAGAAAGGGAGGGATAAATAGGTGGAATGCAGGGGATTTTTATGGCAGCAAAACTATTCTGTATGATACTGTAATGAGGATATATGACTACGCACTTGGCAAAACTCATATAATATACAACACCAAGAGTGAACCCCAATGTAAACTATGGATTTTAGTTAATAATAAAGTATCAATATTGGTTCATGAGTTGTAACAAATATATACCACCAGTGCAAGATGTTAATAATAGGGGAAACCTTGAGTAGGGGAGGCAAGGGGTAGGCAGGAATCATCTATACTTTCTGCTCGATTTTTTGTAAACCTAGAACTGCTCTAAAAGATAAACAAAATTGACAAACCTTTAGCTAGACTAAGAAAAAGAGAGGAAGACTCAAATAAATAAAATTAGAAATGAAAGAGGAGGCATTACAACTGATACCACAGAAATACATAGAACCGTAAGCGACTGCTATGAACGATTATATTCCAACAAATTGCATAACCTAGAAGAAATGGATACATTTCTATCAAGGCTGAATCAGGAAGAAATAGAAAATCTGAACAGACCAATAATAAGTACAAAGGGATTGAATCAGTAATCAAAAAACTCCCAACACAGAAAACTCTAGGACCACACAACTTCACTGGTGAATTCTACTACACATTTAAAGAAGAATTAACAGCAATATTCCTTAAACTCTTCCAAAATATTGTGAAGGAGAGAACACTTCCAAACTCATTTTACAAAGACAGCATTACCTTCATGCCAAAACCAGATAAGGATACCACAAGAAAAGAAAACTATAGGCCAATATCCCTGATTAATATAGGTGCAAAAATTCTCAACATTAGCAAACTGAATTCAAGAATACATAAAAAGGATTATATACCATGACCAAGTGGGATTTATCCCTGGGATGCAAGGATGGTTCAACATACACAAATCAATAACTGTAATACATCACATCAATAAAATGAAAGATAAAATCAGGATTATATCAAGAGACACAGGAAAAAAAATTGACAAAATACAACATCCTTTCATGAATAAAACCCTTAATGGATTGGGTATAGAAGGAACATACCTCAATACAATAAAGGCTATATATATGTCAAACCTATAGCTCACATTATACTCAATGGAGGAAAATTGAAAGCTCTTCCTCTCAGATCAGGAACAAGACAAGGATGTCCACTCTCACCACTCCCATTTAGTACTAGAAGTCCTAGCTAGAGCAATTAGGCAAGACAAAGAAATAAAAGGCATCCAAATTGGAAACAAAGAAGAAAAACTGTTGTTATTTGCCAATGATATGGTCTCACATATTAAAAAACCCAAAGTCAATCAAAAAACTAATTGCCCTAACTAGGACTTCTAGTACTATATTGAATAGGAGTTGCAAGAGTGGTCTACTCAGCCATAAAAATGAATGAATTTTTGTCCTCTGCAACATGGAGGGACCTGGAGGGTATGACGCTTAGTGAAGTAAACCAGACAGAGAAAGACAAATACTGTATGTTTTCACTTGTATGTGGAATCTAAAAAATGAAGCTAATGAATGAATATAATAAAACAGAAACAGACTCACAGATATAGAGAACAAACTAGTGGTCACCAGTGGGGGAAAGAAGGGAGAAGGGGCAAGATAGATGTATGCGATTAGGAGGTACAAATTACCATGTATAAAATACATAGGCTACAAGGATATATTGTACAGCACAAGGAACATAGCTAGTATTTTATAGTAACTTTAAATAGAGTATAATCTATAAAAATATTGAATCACTATGTTATACACCTGAAACTAATATTGTAAATCACTATACTTCAATAAAAAATAAAAATGAAGGAAAAAAAATTTTTAAAAAAGGAGAGAAAACTATTGGAACTAATCAATAGTTTCAGTAAAGTTGTAGGATACAATATCAATATTCAGAAATCAGTTGCATTCCTTTACACTAACAATGAAGCATCTGAAAAAGAAATAAAGAGAACTATCTCGGGGCTTCCCTGGTGGTGCAGTGGTTAAGAACCCGCCTGCCAATGCAGGGGATGAGGGTTCGAGCTCTGATCCAGGAAGATCCCACATGCCGCGGAACAACTAAGCCCATGCACCACAACTACTGAGTCTGTGCTCTAGAGCCTGTGAGCCACAACTACTGAGGCCGTGTGCCACAACTATTGAAACCCACGTCCCTAGAGCCTGTGCTCTGCAACAAGAGAAGCCACCGCAATGAGAAGCCCGTGCACTGCAACGAAGAGTAGCCCCCGCTCACTGCAACTAGAGAAGGCCTGCGCACAGCAATAAAGACCCAATGCAACCAAAAATAAATAATTAAAAAAAAGAAAACTATCTCATTCACAATAGCATCAAAAACAATAAAGTACTTAAAAATAAATTTAACCAAGGAAGTGAATGATCTGTACAATGAAAAGTAAAGATTTTGCTGAAAGAAATCAAACAAATGGAAAGACTTTTCATGTTCATGTATTGGAAGAATTAATATTGTTAAAATCGCTATACTACCCAAAGCCACCTACAGATTCAGCACAATCCTGATCAAAATAGCAAAGGCATTCTTCACAGAAGTGGAAGAAATAATCCTAAGATTTATGTGAAACTACAAAAGACCCTGAATAGCCAAAGCAATCCTGAGAAAAGAAAACAAAGCCAGAGGTATCATGCTTCTTGATTTCACACTATATGACAAAGCCATAGTAATAAAAACGGCATGGTACTAGTATAAAAATAGACACATAGACCAATGGAACATTATAGAGAGCTTGGAATTAAACCCCCGCATACATGGTTAACTAATATTCGACAAGGGAGCCAAGAACACCCAATGGGGAAAGAAGAGTCTCTTCAACAAATCATGCTGGGTGAACTAAAGAAACACATGCAGAAAAAGAAATCTGGACCGCTATCTCACATCACTCACAAAAATTAACTCAAACTGGATCAAAGACTTAAACATAAAACCTGATACCACAAAACTCCTAGGGGAAAAAAAAGTGTAAGGAAGAAGCTCCTCAGTATTGGTCCTGGAAATGATTTTTTGTATATGACACCAAAAACACAAACACCAAAAGCAAAAATTAATCAATAGAACTATATCAAACTCAAAAGCTTCTGCTCAGCAAAAGAAACAATTAACAAAATGAAAAGACAACCTATAGAATGGGAGAAAAATTTTGCAAATCATATATTGGATAAGGGGATAATATCCAAAATATATAAAGAATTCATACAACTTAGCAACAACAATAAAAATCCAATTTTAAAATGCACAGAAAAACTAAATGGGCATTTTTCCAAAGAGGACATCAAAATGGCCAACAGGCACATGTAAAGATGCTCAACATCACTAATAATCAAGGAAATGGAAATCAAAACCACAAGAAGATATTACCTCCCACCTATCAGAATGGGTATCATCAAGAAGACAAGAGAAAACAAGTGCTGGTGAGGATGTGGTAAAAAGGAAATCCTGCTGTTGGTGGAAATGTAAATTCATCCAACAACTATGGAAAACCATATGGAGGTTCCTCAAAAAATTAAAAATAGATCTACCATATGTCCCAGCAATTCCACTTCTGGGTATGTATCCAAAGAAAATAAAAACATTATTTTGTAGAGCTATATGCACTCCCACATTTATCTCAGCATTATTCACCATAGCCAAGATATGGAAACAGACTAAATGCCCATCAACAGATGAATGGATAAAAAAGATGTGGTATATATTCACATGGATCATTCAACCATGAAAAGGAAGATATCCTGCCATTTGAAACAACAAAAATGGACCTTGAGCACATTATGCTAAGTGAAATAAATCAGACAGAGAAAGACAAGTACTATATGACATAGCTTATATTTGGAATCTAAAAAAGTCTGACAGGTAAAAAACAGAGTAAAATGGTGGTTACCAGGGCATGGGGGTTAGGGGGATAAGACTGATGTTGTTTAAGGATACAAACTTGCAGCAAGTAGTAAATAAGCATTTGAAATTTAATGCACATTATAATGAATATAGACAATAATATTATACTATAATTATGTAATATGTTAAATATCACTACAATGGCAAGCACATTACAATGTATAAGTGTATCAAAGTAACATGTTGCATACCTTAAATTTACATAATGTTATATGTCAAAGTTATTCAATTAAAAAATATATTGGGCTTCCCTGGTGGTGCAGTGGTTGAGAGTCCGCCTGCCAATGCAGGGGACACGGGTTCATGCCCCGGTCTGGGAAGATCCCACATGCCGCGGAGCAGCTAGGCCCGTGAGCCATGGCCACTGAGCCTGTGCATCCGGAGCCTGTGCTCCACAACGGGAGAGGCCACAACAGTGAGAGGCCCGCGTACCGCAAAAAAAAAAAAAAAAAAAAAAAAAAATACACATACAAAATAAAAAATAAAACTGCTCTGGAATATAAAGTAATAAGAAAAAAGGTAGTGCAAAACAAGCCATCAACAAAATGAAAAGGTAACCTACTAAATGGGAGAAAATATTTGCAAATCATGTCTGATAAAGGGTTTTAATCTAAAAATTATAAAAACTCATACAACTCAATTGAAAAAAAATGAACTATCCAATTTAAAAATGGGCAGAGAATCTGAATAGACATTTTTCCAAAGAAGACATACAGATAGCCAACAGATATATGAAAAGATGCTCAACATCACTAATCATCAAAGAAATGCAAATCAAAACCACAATGAGATATCACCTCACACCTGTCAGAATGGCTGTTATCAAAAAGATAAAAGATAATAAGTGTTGGCAAGGATGTGAAGAAAAGGGAACACTTGTGCACTGTTGGTGGGAATGTAAACTGGTGCAACCACGATGGAGAACAGTATGGAGGATCCTCAAAAGATTAAAAACAGAACCACCATATGATCCAGCAATTCTACTTCTGGGGTATTTATCCAAAGAAAATGAAAACACTTAACTTAAAAAGATATCTTCACTCCCCTGTTCATTGCAGCATTATTTACAATAGCCAAGATGTGGAAACAACCTAAGTGTGCATCAATGAATGAATGAAGAAAATGTGGTATATAAATAAATATACACACAGTGGAATATTATTGAGCCATAAAAATCAAGGAAATCCTGCCATTTGTGACAATATGGATGGATCTTGAGTGCATTATGTATGTTAGGTGAAATGAGTCAGAAAGATAAATACTGTACCATCTCACTTATATGTGGAATCTATTAAAAAAAAAAAAAAGAAAAAGGTAGCCTAGATTTGGGGAATGTAGGTTTCCAAAATCTCAGAGAAAGGAGGGCTAGGACCTGTGTCCCCACATTCATGAAGTTAGTAGCTCCAGAACCATGCGGTGAGGGAGGCACAGCGGAATTCCTAGAGAAATAGGGCAGTCATCTTAATTGAAAAGAAAAGGAATGAGGAACAGTAGAGACCCATGTGGCAGCACAAGGACCTCTGCAAAATCAGGCAGGATAAATAGACGTGGAGAGCCACTGGCCCTGCACAAGACCTCAGAGACAGGCCCAGTTGCACTAAGACTCAGGCCACTGTGGTCTTACTTTCAGAGAACGGGAAGCTTCGCCTGCAGCAGGTGCTTGGCAAATCATCCACTGGTAGATTTGACTAATGTGCTCAAAGCTCAGAGGGTGTCAGGCCCTATGCTGGGGGGCTGAGGATCCAGTGTGGGTCTTATGGCCTAGCGGGAAGTGAAGGCATAGACCACTTATATGTGGCAGGAGCATGAGAGCTAGGAACTGGGAAACTCAGGAGCCACGTGGGTGCATGATGGGATCCCTACCTGAGCAGGGGGATGGAAGATCTCTGAAAGGAAGAGAGGCCTGAACGATGTCTCATCATGGCCCAGGAGAAAGGGCTGGGGAGAAGGAAAGGTGCAGTCCATGCCACAGAACCAAGGGAGCCCCCAAGAACCTGATAATTACAGCAGGGCTGGGGTAAATGAGCGACTGGAGGAGGTTTGGGAGCAGGACAGAGAGAGGCCTTGGGGACACAAGAAGAGAGCTAGGTGTTCCCCACATATGGTCTGCCATAGGAGACCATGGCAGATGGGTCACACCCACAATTAAAATCAGATTTTTCACTTTTAAGTATTCTTTCAGGGTACAGAAGTTAGAAAATAAAAAGTGAGAGTAGGTCACAGGCATAAAAAACAAACTTATGGTTACCAAAGGGGAAAGGGGGGAGGGATAAATTAGGAGTTTGGGATTAACATATACACACGACTATATATAAAATAGATAATCAACAAGGACCTACTGTATAGCACAGGGAACTATACTCAATATTTTGTAATAAACTAGAAGGGAAAAGAATCTGAAAAAGAATATAGGTATATATGTAAAACTGAATCACTGTGCTGTATACATGAAACTAAAACAACATTTATATACTTATTTAATTTTTTAAATTTTCTTATTTTTTTAACATCTTTATTGGAGTATAACTGTTTTACAATGTTGTGTTAGTTTCTGCTGTGTAACAAAGTGAATCAGCTATACGTATACATATATCTCCATATCCCCTCCCTCTTGTGTTTCCCTCCCACCCTCCCTATTCCACCCCTCTAGGTGGTCACAGAGCACCGAATGATGTCCCTGTGTTATGCAGCTGCTTCCCACTAGCTATCTATTTTACATCTGGTAGTGTATATATGTCCACGCCACTCTCTCACTTCATCCCAGCTTACCCTTCCCCCTCCCCGTGTCCTCAAGTCCATTCTCTACATCTGCATGTTTATTCCTGTCCTGCCCCTAGGTTCTTCAGAACCTTTTTTTTTTTTAAGATTCCATATATATGTGTTAGCATATGGTATTTGTTTTTCTCTTTCTGACTTACTTCACTCTGTATGACAGTCTCTAGGTCCATCCACCTCACTACAAATAACTCAGTTTTGTTTCTTTTTATGGTTGAGTAATATTCCATTGTATATATGTGCCACATCTTCTTTATCCATTCAGTTGTCGATGGACACTTAGGTTGCTTCCATGTCCTGGCTATTGTAAATAGAGGTGCAATGAACATTGTGGTACATGACTCTTTTTGAATCATGGTTTTCTCAGGGTATACGCCGAGTAGTGGGATTTCTGGGTTGTATGGTAGTTCTAGTTTTAGTGTTTTAAGGAACCTCCATACTGTTCTCCATAGTGGCCGTATCAATTTACATTCCCACCAACAGTGCAAGAGGGTTCCCTTTTCTCCACACCCTCTCCAGCATTTATTGTTTGTAGATTTTTTGATGATGGTCTTTCTGACTGGTGTGATACCTCATTGTAGTTTTGATTTGCATTTTTCTAAAGATTAGTGATGTTGAGCATCCTTTCATGTGTTTGTTGGCAATCTGTATATCTTCTTTGGAGAAATGTCTATTTAGGTCTTCTGCCCATTTTTGGATTTGGGTTGTTTGTTTTTTTGATATTGATCTGCATGAGCTCCTTGTATATTTTGGAGATTAATCCTTTGTCAGTTGCTTCCTTTGCAAAGATCTTCTCCCATTCTGAGGGCTGTCTTTTCATCTTGTTTATGGTTTCCTTTGCTGTGCAAAAGCTTTGAAGTTTCATTAGGTCCCATTTGTTTATTTTTTTTAATTTCCATTACTCCAGGAGGTGGGTCAAAATGGAGCTTGCTGTGATATATGTGATAGAGTGTTCTGCTATGTTTTCCTCTAAGAGTTTGATAGTGTCTGGCCTTACATTTAGGTCTTCAATCCATTTTGAGTTTATTTTTATGTATGGTCTTAGGGAGTGTTCTAATTTCATTCTTTTACATGTAGCTGTCCAGTTTTCCCAGCACCACTTATTGAAGAGGCTGTCTTTCCTCCATTGTATATTCTTGCCTCCTTTGTCCAAGATAAGGTGACCATACATGCATGGGTTTATCTCTAGGCTTTCTATCCTGTTCCATTGATCTATATTTCTGTTTTTGTGGCAGTACCATACTCTCTTGATTACTGTAGCTTTGTAATATAGTCTGAAGTCAGGGAGCCTGATTCCTCCAGCTCCGTTTTTCTTTCTCAAGATTTCTTTGGCTCTTTGGGGTCTTTTGTGTTTCCGTACCAACTGTGAAATTTTTTGTTTTAGTTCTGTGAAAAATGCCATTGGTAATTTGATAGGGATTGCACTGAATCTGTAGATTGCTTTGGGTAGTGTAGTCATTTTCACAATATTGATTCTTCCAATCCAAGAACATCGTATATCTCCCCATCTGTTTGTATCATGTTTTTTTTTTAACATCTTTATTGGAGTATAATTGCTTTACAATGGTGTGTTAGTTTCTGCTTTATAACAAAGTGAATCAGCTATACATATACATATACATATATCCCCATATCTCCTCCTTCTTGCGTCTCCCTCCCACCCTCCCTATCCCACCCCTCTAGGTGGTCACAAAGCACTGAGCTGATCTCCCTGTGCTATGTGGCTGTTTCCCACTAGCTATCTATTTTACATTTGGTAGTGTATATATGTCCATGCTACTCTCTCACTTCGTCCCAGCTTCCCCTTCCCCTCCCCATGTCCTCAAGTCCATTCTCTATGTCTGTCTTTATTCCTGTCCTGCCCCTCGGTTCTTCAGAAGCCCCCCCTTTTTTTTTAGATTCCATATACATGTGTTAGCATACAGTATTTGTTTTTCTCTTTCTGACTTACTTCACTCTGCATGACAGTCTCTAGGTCCATCCACCTTGCTACAAATAACTCAATTTCATTTCTTTTATGACAAAGTAATATTCCATTGTACATATGTGACACATCTTCTTTATCCATTCATCTGTCAATGGACACTTATGTTGTTTCCATGTCCTGGGTGTTGTAAATAGTGCTGCAATGAACATTGTAACAGAACATTTAAAATCAACTATACATAAATAAAAATTTTTTTTAAAAGTGAGGGTAGGGAGACAGGTCAGGAGATCATTTCTCAGGTGTAGGCAAAAGGGAATGGTGGCGTGGATGGGTGGTGAGAGTAACCAGGACGCCTAAGAGGTCCAGCAAACATAACCTGAAGACAAGGGAGCCTCTGACATCCTACCCTCTCCCCAACCAGCTTGCTCCCCGCCCTTGCAGGAAATGCTAACTCACTTCATTTTTCCTGTTGCTCAAGTCCTTGGTGCCATCTTTAACTCCTCTTTGTCCCATTTCAGCCTAGTCTGTCTGCAGATTCTATCAGTTTTACCTCCCCAATAAACCCAGAATTGCACCACTTCTTATCACCTGGTCTGAGACACCATCATGGGCAACTGGATTGTGGCAGTAGCTCGCCCTAGTCTCCTAGCCTGCCTTAGGGCTTGTCCATTTGGACAAGCTAACCCTCAGGATGCTGAAATACAGTGCTGAGCCCACTGCCTGCCCCTTCCCTGCAGACTCTAGATTAAAGTAGGATCACTATCACTTCCTTCCGAAACCATTCAGAATGTGCTGTAGCCAACGCAGCCAGATTGACATTGGGAAGGTTGTGTTTTGTTTGGGGAACAGTGAAGCAAGTCACCTAGCTCAAGTAGAGCTTGTATATTAAAGCTTGCCCTGGCCACTGTTTTGCCACCTTCCCACAACCCTGGAGATGTTCAGGTGATTTCTGGACCAGTGGACCCTCGGACTGAAACCTATCACATCCTATCTCCAACTTGAACCGTTTTCACAAGGAATTCTATTTCTGCTCTTGAGAGGGGCCCTGCCCTGTCCCAGTGATGGTCACTCACGTTTTACTTGCAGACGCAGCAGCTCCTCCAGACTGTGGAAGTGCACAGGGCTGCTGGAAATTCCACTCCAGAGGGACCCCAAACCACTGTGTGCATCAACCAGTTAAAAATCCAGCAGCTTGTGCTTCCCCTGCAGCCCTCTCTCCCTACCTCCTCTACTAGCCTCCACGAGAGACTGTATCAGGCATTTGCTGTTGGTGTGGGAGGAAAGAGGAGCATGGATCAGTGCTCGCTAAGGGCCAGGCACTGCAGACCAAAGATGAATGCTGTTCTCAGGGAGGCCAAGTTGCAAAGTGACAGCTGGAAACAATCACAAATCAGCAGGCAAGGCCCCAAGACAGGCGAAGGCAGGGTGGACAGAGCTTCAGAAGCCACCACAGGGGCCTCCCTGGTGGCGCAGTGGTTGAAAGTCCGCCTGCCGATGCAGGGGACACGGGTTTGTGCCCCAGTCCGGGAAGATTCCACATGCCGCGGAGCGGCTGGGCCCGTGAGCCATGGCCGCTGAGCCTGCGCTCTGCAACGGGAGAGGCCACAACAGTGAGAGGCCCACGTACCGCAAAAAAAAAAAAAAAAAAAAGAAGCAGCAGCCCCCACAGCAGGAAGTGCTGGAGCTGGTCTTTACCCTTTAGGATGCTTCAGAATTGCCCAGGGCCTTGTCACAAACGCAGATTCATGAGCTCCACCCCAAAACATTCTGATTCAGGAAGTCGGGAGAGGAGCCCTAGGACCCACAGGTTTAACAGGGTCTGGGTGATTCTGACTCAGGTGGATCTATTTTAGAAGCCTGGAGAATCAGACTGCTGTGGGGAGGGGAGCAATGAAGGTTTGGAGCCCCAGTATATTTCCTAGCAGTTCTAGTGGGGCTGGTTATGGGGTGTGCAAGGAATATAGATGGGGAAGGACAAGTGAGGCTAAAAGAGCAGCTGTGCTCAACAGAGGTCCCAAGATGGGTGTAAAAGGAGAACGCTGTCCCAAATGTTCTCTAGGAGTGCAGGTCCTGTGTACCTTCCAGAGGAGATTCAGTGAGTGACACCTGATCTCCCAGTCACTTCTCTAGAACAGATTAATTCTTCCTTCACGCCCCTCCTTCTTGGGACCTAACAGTCCATTGCTCAGATTTCATCAGCTCTCCATTTGCACCAGCTTCCCAACTGCAGCACAAACACGAGGCTCGCTGACTTCCAAATTCGGTCCTGCCTCACCCTTAGAACCACCAGCTGCCACTCTCTGAGCTACAAGAAGGCCTCACACAGGGGAGGGCCCTTGGGGATTTTAATTTTTTTAACCTGCATAGAGAGTTTCAGAACAAGGAATAGAAAAATCTCAGAGGCACCCCTAAGGCCAGGTAAGGTCAAAACTTGCTGGATGTGGGACTTCCCTGGTGGTTAAGACCCTACGCTTCCATTTCAGGGGGCACAGGTTCAACGCCTGGTCGGGGAACTAAGATCCTGCGTGCCCCACTGTGCAGTCAAAAAATAAAAATAAAAAATAAAACAAAACAACAACAAAATCTTGCTGGATGTCAAACTCCAAGGATGGTACCTAACCCCTCACCTCTACTGCACCACTGATGATCTTTTTTCTCCAAGAAACAGTTGGGAAGGATGCCCACTTCTCCTGCCAGTCAGCAGGGGGAACATGGCTCTGCAGCCACAAAGCGGAAGGTAAGATAAAGGTGGAGGAAACTGAGGTCACTGACAGTGTGGACTGGCAATGCAGGATGAAAGGTGCCAGTTACATGGAAGGCAGGAGAGGGCAGAACACAGGGCCTCAGGGAAGAGGGTGGGATGGCGGTCACTGAGTGCAGGGCCGGAGGAGATGGGAGGGGCTGGAGGCAAAGGACAAGAAGCTATTCAGGTGGGCAGAGAGAGGTCAGAGGACGGAAGAACTTAAGCTTTGTACTTCCTCAGCATTTACTAGAAGTAAGGGGTGGTGAATGGGGCTCTTCCCTTGAGACTTAGTACTTTTCCTTTCTCCAGGCACCCCACCCCCCAAGGCAGCAGAAAGCTGTTGAGAGGCAACTGAGTCAGCATGGCCATGGGAGGGACTCAGCTTCCAAGTGACAGTGAGAGGTGCTTATTGAGTAGGAGCACTGGGGCAGGCTTTGCAGGGGGGCTGAACCAAGCATGAAGAGAGAGAGAAGCACCCCCAAAGCAGTGCTTCTCCAAATGCGGGTGGCTCACCTGCACCACCATCTCCCAGCAGCTTTTTGGAAAAATGACTTCCTGATCCCGCACCTGATACACTAAATCAGACCCTCTGAAGGTAGACCCCGCCCCCCCAAATCTGCTCTATCAACAAGCAACCTGGGTGGCTTTTAAGCAGTCAACTTGAAAAGACCCACTGATCAAGGCCCACAGAGTGTGTCTGGGCCTTTCTCCAGTTTCTTAACAGTGTGCTGGGGAGAGAGGGCTACACTGTACTCTGCTGCTTTCCCAGCTGGATTACCAGTTCATTTCAATTTGCTCTTCCTGCCCCGGGGATTTGAGGAGGATGCAGAAGAGGTCATCGCAAGCAATGGTTCCAAACTTTAGCTGCCTATCGGAATCACGTGAATATATTTTATTTATTTATTTTGTATTTAATTGTAGTTGATTTACAATGTTGTTTAGTTTCAGGTGTGCAGCTTCAGATTCTTTCCCATTATAGGTTATTACAAGATATTGAATATAATTCCGTGTGCTATGCAGTAAACTCTTGTGGCTCATCTATTTTATATATAACAGTGTGTATCTATTAATCCCATACTCCTAATTCACCTCTCCACCGCCCCTTTCCCCTTTGGTAACTATGACTTTGTTTTCTATGTCTGTGAGTCTGCTTCTGTTTTGTAAATAAGTTGATTTGTATATATTTTTTAAGATTCCACATATAAGTCATGTGATATATATTTGTCTTTCTCTGTCTGACTCACTTCATTTAGTATGATAATCTGTAGGTCCACCCATGTTGCTGCAAATGGCTGAGTAATATTCCATTACATATATATATATATGTATATATATATATGTATACACACACACACACCCCCCACATCTTTTTATTGAGGAATTTTTGAAATTTTAATTTTTTTATAATTATGTAAAATATTTACATGGGTTCAGAGTCAAGGCTACAGAACAAGGTATATTCAAAGAAATTTAGCCTCTATCTGTGTCTTCTCCATCCTATTCCCACCGCCCTCCATGGTCAAGTTTTTTAAAAAATTATGGCTAATACTGTCTATACCACATCTTCTTTATCCATCACATGAATATCTTTTAAAAGTTCCTTTGGCCCTTCCCCAGACCAGTTAAATCAAAAGCTCTCAGTTGGGAGCAAGATAAAACAATGTAAGGCTTGTGGGTGACTGTAATGGGCAGCCTAGGAAGAATACCATTGCACCAAAGGAGGGGTCTTAACCCTTTTTGTACCATGGACACCTTCTCAGAATGTTTGAGGTACATTCAAAATACACAGTATTACAAAGGAAAGTTATTGTATTAACCCTTGGTTATCCAAAACGAAAACAAATTTTATTTAGGTGGGCCATTTTTCTATGTCAAAATAGTCTAACAACCACTAGTAACTCCACATGGTTCAACCAAATAGTAACATATACTTATTATACAGTAAATAACAAGATAGAGCAGTAGGACTAACAAATGATGTAATTGCAAAGAAGTGATCAACATAAACAATATTTCAAGGTATCTGCAACAACTGCAATATAATCTGTAAATGGCTGTGATGTTTGTTGGTGAGACACACACTACCGGGATTTGTTGCTTCCATTCATAATTTTCAGAGAACAGCGACATCTGCTGGGAACTTGTTATGAACACAAACCCCAGATGGGCTGTATCTCTGGGGTCCATCAAGACAGCAGGCAGCTCCCTTCCCTCTCCATCTCCAGGTAGCATTAGTTTTTCAATCAGAAATAATCTGATAAGTAGAAAGGTATCTCAAATTAAAAAATAATCAATAAACATACTAGTTTTTCATCTTTATTGGCTATTTCTATTTCTTCCATGAATTGCTAATCAGGGGTTTTGTCCATGTTTCTGTCAAAGTGTATGTCTCTCTTTAGTGGCTCTCTTTATATACTGGGGACGTTAATCAATCTCTCTTTTCGTGAAATTTAACAAAATTTACCAATTTGACACTTATCTGTTTGCTTTATACATGGGTGTCTTGATAAACAGATATTATATTCAAGGATCAATCTGTGAAATTTCCTTCTTAAATTTAGAAAGATCTTCCCCTGTCACCTGAAGGTTAACATATACCTCGGTTTGCCTGCTTACTTTTAATTCCTTGCTCTTTAGTTTGGAATATAATTAAAGAGGTCTGTTTATTTTCTAAATAGTAAACAAATTATTTTAACATTAATTATGGTGAGAAATGCCAGGAAAGATAAAAGCAGCCCCAAACAACCAATAAACATAGACGCAAAAATCCTCAACAAAATACTAGCAAACTGAATCCAACGATACAATAAAAGGATCATACACAACAATCAAGTGGGATTTAGCCCACAGATGCAAGGATTTTTTCAATATCTTCAAATCAATTGCTGTGATATGCCACATCAACAAATTGAAGGATAAAAACCATATGATCATCTCAATAGATGCAGAAGAAGCTTTTGACAAAATTCACCACCCATTTATGATAAAAGCTCTCCAGAAAGTGGGCATAGAGGGGACCTACCTCAACGTAATAAAGGCCATATATGACAAACCTACAGCTAACATCATACTCAACAGTGAAAAGCTGAAAGCATTTCCTCTAAGATCAGGAATAAGACAAGGATGTCCACTCTCACCACTTTTTGTGTGTGTGTGGGTTCCCTTTTACCCACACCCTCTCCAGCATTTATTGTTTGTGTATTTTTTGATGATAGCCATTTTGACTGGCATGAGGTGATATCTCACTATAGTTTTGATTTGCATTTCTCTAATAATTAGTGGTGTTGAACATCTTTTCATGTGCCTCTTGGCCTCTTTAGAGAAATGTCTATTTAGTTCTTCTGCCCATTTTTTGATAGGGTTGTTTGTTTTGATGATATTAAGCCACATGAGCTGTTTGTAAATTTTGGAAAGGTGCTTTTATTCAACATAGTTTTGGAAGTCCTAGCCGTGGCAATCAGAGAAGAAAGAAAAAAAAGGAATACATATTGGAAAAGAAGAAGTAAAACTGTCACTGCTAGCAGATGACATGATACTATACACAGAAAATCCTAAAGACGCAACCAGAAAACTACTAGAGCTCATCAATGAATTTGGTAAACTTGCAGTATACAAAATTAACACACAGAAATCCTTGCATTCCTATACACTAAAGATCAGAAAGAGAAATTAAGGAAACAATCCCATTCACCATTGCAACAAAAAATAAAATACCTAGGAATAAACCTACCTAAGGAGGTAAAAGACCTGTACTCAGAAAAGTATAAGACACTGATGAAAGAAATCAAAGATGACACAAACAGATGGAGAGATATACCATGTTCTTGGAATGGAAGTATCAATATTTTGAAAATGACTACACTACCCAAAGCAATCTACAGATTCAATGCAATCACAATCAAATTACCAATGGCATTTTTCACAGAACTAGAACAATAAAATTTAAAATTTGTAGGGAGACACAGAAGACCCTGAAGAGCCAAAGCAATCTTGAGAAAAAAAAAAAAAGTGGAGCTGGAGGAGTCAGACTCCCTGACTTCAGACTACACAACAAAGCTACAGTAATCAAGACAATATGGTACTGGCACAAAAACATAAATATAAATCAATGGTACAGGATAGAAAGCCCAGAGATAAACCCATGCACCTATGGTCAACTAATCTATGACAAAGGAGACAAGGATATACAATGTAGAAAAGACAATCTCTTCAATAAGCAGTGCTGGGAAAACTGGACAGCTACATGTAAAAAATGAAATTAGAACATTCCCTAACATCATACACAAAAATAAACTCAAAATGGATTAAAGACCTAAATGGAAGACTGGACACTATAAAACTCTTAGGGGAAAACATAGGAGGAACACTCTGACATAAATCACCGCAAGATCTTTTTTTGCCCCACCTCCTAGAGTAATGGAAATAAAAACAAAAATAAACAAACAGGACCTAATGAAACTTAAAAGCTTTTGCACAGCAAAGGAAACCATAAACAAGACAAAAAGACAACCCTCAGAATGGGAGAAAATATTTATGAATGAATCAATGGACAAAGGATTAATCTCCAAAAAATAGAAACAGCACATGCAGCTCAATATCAAAAAAACAACAACCCAATCAAAAAATGGGTGGAAGACCTAAATAGACATTTCTCCAAAGAAAACATACAGATGGCTAAGAGGCACATGGAAGTGATGCTCAACATTGCTAACTATTAGAGAAATGCAAATCAAAACTACAATGAGATATCACCTCACACCAGTTAGAATGGGCATCGTTAGAAAAATCTACAAACAGTAAATGCTGGAGAGGGTGAGGAGAAAAGGGAACCCTCTTGCACTGTTGGCTGGAATGTAAATTGATACAGCCACTATGGAGAACAGTATGGAAGTTCCATAAAAAACTAAAAATAGAATTACCATATGACCCAGCAATCCCACTACTGAGCATATACCCAGAGAAAACCATAATTCAAAAAGACACATGCACCCCAATGTTCATTGTAACACTATTTACAACAGCTAGGTCATGGAAGCAACATAAATGTCCATCAACAGATGAATGGATAAAGATGTGGTACATACATACAATGGAATATTACTCAGCCATAAAAAGGAACAAAATTGGGTCATTTGTAGAGATGTGGATGGACCTAGAGACTGTCATACAGAGTGAAGTAAGTCAGAAAGAGAAAAAGAAATATCATATGTTAACGCATGTATGTGGAATCTACCAAAAATTGTACAGATGAACCAGTTTGCAGGGTAGAAATAGACACAGAGATGTAGAGAACAAATGTATGGACACCAAGGGGGAAAAGTGGAGGTGGGATGAATTGGGAGATAGGGATTGACATATATACACTAATATGTATAAAATAGATAACTAATGAGAACTTGCTGTATAGCCCAGGGAACTCTATTTCACTTCACTGTACAGTAGAAACTAACACAACATTGTAAAACATCTATACCCCAATAAAAAAAAAAAGATGTGGTACATATATACGATGGAATTTTACTCAGCCATTAAAAAGAATGAAATAATGCCATTTGCAGAAATGTGAATGAACCTGGAGATTATCTTACTAAGTGAAGTTAGACAGAGAAAGACAAATGTCATATGATATCTCTTATATGTGGAATCTAAAAAAAGAAAATGATACAAATGAACTTATTAAACAGAAAGAGACTCACAAACTTTAAAAGCAAACTTATGGTTACCAAAGGGGAAACATGGGGGGAAGCCTAAATTGGGAGTTTGGGATTGACATATACACACTACTGTATTTAAAATCAATAACCAACAAGGACCTTCTGTATAGCACAGGGAACTCTGATCAATATTCTGTAATAATGTAAATGGGAAAAGAATTTGAAAAAGAACAGATATATATATATGTGTGTGTGTGTGTATGTGTGTGTAACTGAATCACTTTGCTGTACACCTGAAACTAACACAACATTGTTAATCAACTATACTCCAACATGAAATGAAAATTTAAAAAAAAAAAACATTCATTATGGTGAGAAATGCCAGGAAACATAAAAGCAGCCCCTGACAACTTGAAACTGGCCTGACACCATCAACCAGCTTACAATTCGGACTTGGTGTTCTGTTGAACATAAACAATTTCACAGAACACCAACATCACACAAGGCCATTCTGATACTGAAGAAAAGGGAGAGAAGGAAGATACTTGTACCCACCCCCTAGAACACCCATCCTTGCAACGCCGCCCCTCACCATACACACACTTCACACACTTGTGCTAACAAAACGTGTTACAGCCTGAACCCAGAGGAGGGCAAGGTTCACCTGATGCTCTGACTATCCCAGGACCCTGCTCACCTCACCCCCAGGCCCTCCTGAGGTTCAGACTTTGGTGCTGATGTCTTACCTTGACTAGAGAGAATGGGGCCAGATTTCCAGTTTCCAGTCCAGCATGTAAGGGGCTTAGAAGTCATCACTCCATCCTAACAAACAAAAAGCTGAACAAACTGAAAAATCAACAACTCCTCTTAGATCTGTCAGGGAAGTGAGGTCACAGGGCAAACCACTGCTCCCCAAATTGGGGAGACCGGCAGATTCAGAGAACCACAACTTCATGAAGCCAAAAACGTCCTCACAAGCAGAAACCTCCTTAGGCACAGGTGCTGGGGTAGGAAAACCGGAACTGTAATTGACAAATTGCTGGGGGCTCAGTGTGGTCAAATCTGGAAGTTAAAAACTCCAGGGGCTCCAGTCACAGGGGGTCCCCACACTTTGTGAGTTTTACCTCCGGGAGCTCTACCAGATTCTGGCAGTGAAGATCAAAGCAAAATTCTCTCCTAATCCTGGCTGGGGGGAGGAGAAAAGTAACCACTGGGAAATACACCCCAGCAGTCTGTTCTAAAGGCTGCCGTGAAGAGAAACTTCCCAGAATCTCACCAGTCTGGGAGAAGGGAACTACCCAACCCCATCCCTCTAGCCATCCAGCCCCACCTAAGGGTGGGAAAACACTGAGAAGCTGGTGATATACATAGCCCAGGGGCACAGGCTCACTAAAAGTCTGGGACCTAATCATAAGATTATAAAATGCTTCTCCTCCCCCATACCTCAAGGTCACATCACTAAAGCCCTATTTATAGCAGTTCCTTTTAGTCAGTTCCTTTTAACAACAGTAACAACAACAAAAAAAAGCAAGGCGTACCAAAAGGTAAAAAGACAGTTTGAAAAGAGGGAGCAAGGATCAGAACCAGACTCAGATATGGCAGAGGGACGCTGGAATTATCAGACCAGGGATTTAAAACAATTATGATTAAGATGCTAAGGGCTCTAATGGAAAAAGTAGACAACATACAAGAGCAAACAGATGGGTAATGTGTAAGCAGAGAGATGGAAATTCTAAGAATCAAAAGCAAACACCAGAATTCAAAAATACTAACAGAAAAGAAGAATGCCTTTGATGGTCTCACAAGTATACTGGATACAGCTGAGGAAAGAATCTCTGACCTTGAGGATACGTCAAGAAATAGAAACTTCAAAAACTGAAAAGTAAGGCTTCCCTGGTGGCGCAGTGGTTGAGAGTCCGCCTGCCGATGCACGGGACGCGGGTTCGTGCCCCAGTCCGGGAATACCCCACATGCCGCGGAGCGGTTGGGCCCGTGAGCCATGGCCGCTGAACCTGCGCGTCCGGAGCCTGTGCTCCGCAACGGGAGAGGCCACAACAGTGAGAGGCCCGCGTACCGCAAAAAACAAACAAACAAACAAAAAAACTGAAAAGTAAACCAAAGACAGAAAAAAAAGGAACAGAGTATCCAAGAACTGTGAGACAACCACAAAAGTTGTGGCACACTCATAATGGAAATATCAGGAGAAGAAACACAAGAAACAATTGAAGCAATAATGACCAAGAATTTCCCCAAATGAATATCAGATACCAAAACAGGCAGAGATCGAGGAAGCTCAGAGAATACCAAGCAGAAAAAATGTCTCCAAACCCACACCTATGTATATCATATTCAGCTGCAAAAAAAAAAAAAAAAAAAGAGAGATAATGGGGTCCAGGCTTCTACTTGGAAAACATGAAGGAAATGAAATGAGAAATGTGTAGAACCCAAATTCAAATTCTTACCACTCCACTATCTTGTCAGTTCTCCCCTGCCAAGACCGAGGTGATACTGACACAGGAAGGGGGCAGGGCACAACCTTTAAAACAATGACATAGCCCGAGGGCATGGCATAAACTGATTAGAACCACCTAGGTCCAAGATGGACCATGACAGTTCCAAGGCTGACCATGTTAAGGTCAAAAGTGGGCGGTGGTTCAATTCCTGGAAATCCCCACCCCTTCCCCAAAATAGCTGGAATACTCCTCCAACTCATCAGCCTATGAAATTACCCACCCCTATAAAAGCTGACGACCCCATACCCTGAGGCCTCTTGCCTTCCAAGATGGTCCACACTCTGTCTATGGAGTGTGTATCTCCCTGAATAAACCTTCTTTCACTTTACTACGTCTTGCTCTTGAATTCTTGCCTGCACGAAGCCAAGAACCCACACTTGGCGGCCATCCCAGGGACTCGGACATGGCTTGGGATGTGACCATCCTCTCGCACCCCACTCTCTTTCCTGCAACATCTTTTCTGGCACCCAATGCGGGGCCTCAAAGGCCATAATCTCGATCTGCCTACTGGGCTATGGCTCCCCTCTGAAGGGTGGCTGGGACTTACCCTGAGCCACGTAGATTCAAGTAGCCCGTTAAGGGGCAGCTGACGTCACCTGCAGGATCCGGCAGAGACCAGTTCTCTGGCCGCGAAGAAGCGCACTGAGGCCAAGGCTTTTCCCCTCAGTCTTTCTCATTCTCCTATTGCTCTATCTCTTTGGACTTGAAAAGATCCACCCAGACGACCACCGAACATCCAAATGAAGACTGCGCGGCAAGTAATTGACAACTTGGTTGGGTGAGTTTCCCCTGTGGCCCCTGGAGCCCAATTCCCCCTCCCTACTCGTTTCATCCCAGTCCAGTTCTGGGAAGTCAGAACTGCGACGGGGCCCAGATTGGGGGACTACTAGATTTGCAGCCCGCCCGCAAGGAGGCTTATGGCCTCATTGCACCTCGGGGCAGATGTTGCAGGCAAGCACTTCCCTAAAGAGGGTTGCAGTCCCTTCCTCCCTAGGAAACGTCGAGGCTGTGCGCCTTCCTGATCCCACTCAGCCCTCCTACTTTTTCCGGATTTTATCAACCCCCAAGGGGAGGTAGCGGGTGAGCACCTTTCTCAGCGGGCTTACGAATCTCTCTTGGGAAGCATCCTGGCTGGACACCTTCCTTACTGTCCTGGATTTCCCTTATATCTTCCTTTTCTCATGACTTCTTGGACTGTCTGTTGATCCTTGAGCTTCCTTGCTGGCTTTACCGGCAAGTTGGGTATTACCTCTTTTACTTCTGTGGAGAGGTAGCCCTCCTCAACATCCCAAGGACCATGTCCTGAGGGGAGTTTTGCCTTTTATTGTTATCACCGCCTTGTGGGCTCCAGCCGTACCCTTCAGCTCTATTTGTTTCTCTTTCTTTTGTTTCAGTAGGAATAAAGTTCATCCGTTTAGGGGGTCCTAGGTCTCTTCCCTCCCTCTCTGACGGATTTAGGCCCTGAGACTCTAATTGCTTTTTCTCACCCTGGCTCTTGTTCCTTTCCTTGACTAATCCAAGGGGCCTCCTCAGGCTGACTGACCAGGCAGATTTGGGGTGCTCATAGGGACCCCACAGTTGACACTGGGAGAATGCCAGGACACATATCTACCATAACTACCATCTGTCCAGGATCCATCAGACCGCTGTCTTGTCAAGACATCCCAACAAAAAATGGGGCAACTCCAAGCACCCCAATGGACTCCCCACTAGGATGTATATTAGCTAATTGAGGAAAATGAGCTCATATGGCTAATTTAGCTATGGCTTAAAGAGGATGGCTTAAGAAAAAAAGAAATTAATTTCCTTTTGCAATACTGCGTGGCCCCAATACAAACTAGGGGACCAAGAGATCTGGCCAAAGAATGGGTCATTGAATCACAATATCATCTTTCAGCTGGACCTGTTTTGTAAAAGGGAAGGTAAATGGGTGGAAGTCCCATACATCCAAATGCTCATGGCCCTATTCCAAAATCCAGGTCTAAAGAACACCTGCCAGGGGGCTTATCTGGTGACGCAGTGGTTGAGAATCTGCCTGCCAATGCAGGGGAGAGGGGTTCGAGCCCTGGTCTGGGAGGATCCCACATGCCGCGGAGCAACTAGGCCCGTGAGCCACAACTACTGAGCCTGCGCGTCTGGAACCTGTGCTCTGCAACAAGAGAGGCCGCGATAGTGAGAGGCCCGCGCACCGCGATGAAGAGTGGCCCCTGCTTGCCACAACTAGAGAAAGCCCTCGCAGAGAAACGAAGACCCAGCACAGCCAAAAGTAAAAAAAATTAATAAATTAAAAAAAAAGAACTCCTGCCAGGTGTGCTTGGCTCACATCCCTTCAAAGTGCCCTCTCCTCCCGATAGCAACCTGATGTTTTAGATGATCTCCTTATGAGGCAACCTCCCCAAGGTCCACAACCGAGATATCTTACCTACCCCAATTCTGAGGGGGGACAGTTTCCAGACCATTTACCCCTAATCCCCTACACACACACACACACACACACACACACACACACACACACACACGCCGTAAATCAGCTCATGGATTTGGCCTTTGGAGTATTTAACAATAGAGATAGTGTTGAAGAGGCAAAAAGCATTAAGGGACAACATCTAACAGCACAATTACTGGAGGCAGCCCTACCCCTGCACCACCTCAGGGTTACCCTCCCTTGTGAAGACCCATGGTGAGGACAAGATCCAGAGAGCCTAGAGCAGAGCCACTGTCTCCTGAGAAAACATCTGTTTTAAGTGTAGCCAAGAGGGCCACTGGAAGAACGAACACTCCCTGTATGGGGAAATTTCACTGGGACACTGCCCAGTATGCGAATGAGAGGGCCACTGGAATTGGGACCACCCCCAAAGGGGGTGGACTCGGGGCCCCCAAACCAGTGATGGCCAAGAGGACTGAAGACTGATGGGACCTAGGAACCTCCCCAGCTCCCAAAGGACACCTGGTTATTTCTCTGGTGGAGCTTTGGGTAACCCTTGATGAGGCAGGTAGGAAATTTATTTTCTTATTCGCTACAGGGAACTCCTGCTCTGTGCTGACTGATTCCCCTGGACCCTTGTCCTCCCGATCCTGTATGATAATGGGGATTGGTGGAAAGCCCCAAACCAAGCAATTCACCCCTCCCCTCAACTGCTTGCTAGGAAATTTTACATTTGCCCATCAGTTTCTTCTCATGCCCGAGTGCCCTCTCCCCTTGTTGGGAACAGACTCGCTCATTAAATTCCAGACAATAGTCCAAGTTGGAGACCCTCACAGGGAAGACACCCACCAAGAAAGACAATTACTCTTGGCTGAAGGAGTCTACCCCAGTTCCAAGCTAGAGGGCGTCTCCATTGCACCCCGTCTGAGTTTTTAAACTATGGGCTATTAGATTGGTTCACAGTGGTAGAACTAAAGGTCACTTTCTTCTGCGTTCCCCTGCTGCACCAAGACTCCCAATATCTCTTTGCCTTTGAGTGGACAAATCCAGACGCTGTAATACCATGAATGCCTTCACTCTATGTGCTTATAAAATTCAAGCTGAGTGTGCCTACAGGATAGGAATGGAATGGACGGAAAAAAATTGGGCTAAAAATTGTCCAGCTACCTTTAAAAATGGGATCACATGAGGCTATAGGCGAGCCGCCTCAGATCAAAGGCCAGAGTAAGAGCCATAATTTTAAAATTTCTTAAGCCCAGGGAGGATCCCCCAAATTGTAAATAGATTACCCAAATGAGAGGCCACTGGTCTGACTAAACTAACCATACCTGATAGGAATTTTGGGGGAGGGCTTCTCCCCTAAACTAAATGAGGAAAAGTAAAACATTCCAACATAGGTAAATGGGTACCTCAGTCCTTCAATATCATTGAGGTAACCATCCAATGCTTTGGAAAAAAACAAAACAAAACTTGTCCTTGTTTTGCAAATCTAGTTTTTACAGGACCAGAGGTGTGACTCCAAAAATAATCCAAAGCCCACCATTCCATTTACCACTCCCCAGACCTTCCCTATTTATCTTAAGAGGCTTGGAAGTATTAACCAAAGGGGAAACAAAGTCATCCTAGGAGGAACTTGCCTGTACCTTTGAGATGAAAATGTCCTATCTGGTCTTCTCAGGAACGCTTCTCTGTGCCATCTTTTTAAAATACAAATTTTGAAAAAGGAGGTAAATAATTTGGAACTTGTCAAGGACAAATAAAAATCTTAAGTATCTTTTCCACAAATATTAGTAAAAAGGGTTTAGCCATTTGGACAAGTGAGCTTGATTTGTTCCATCTGCCAGAAACCCAGTTTTAATCCAATCTCTTTTGTAGACTGATGGGTTTTAAATTACTGTACCTGACTCATGGCTGAAATTTTGGAATGGGAACTCTGAGGCCTCTGTGTTTGTGTGTTTGTATGTATCTACGTGTGTGTCGTGGATGTATGGTATTGCCAAAAATTAATTCGTAAAAGAGCTCTATTTAATTGACTTAAAGAAAATTAAGCACTTATATAATCAGAAATAAAAAAATAATCTGGCCAGAATAAGTATTGTCTCACAGTGACCTGTGATCTTATTTAACCAAGTGTTTTAAAACTTTTTGACAAACTTCACAAATAAACATTTTAATTAAAGTTCTTTTGATATCCAGCTAACTTTGGGATAATTTAGAGGACCCCTAAAGTATCTCAAAGAGAAATATTTAACCAGGATTATTTGGTGTGTTAAATTAAATGCAGTCATTCATAATTCGGGTGATTGTAACCAAGTTTCTTTATCGATTGCACTGTAATCAGATGTTTAACCATGGCTGTTAAGTCTTTTGTCATTTGTAGTTATTCTTGTACTCTGATGCTGTTACAAAAAGTGTTTCATCGGGCTTCCCTGGTGGCGCAGTGGTTGAGAGTCCGCCTGCCGATGCAGGGGACACAGGTTCGTGCCTCGGTCTGGGAAGATCCCACATGCCGCAGAGCGGCTGGGCCCGTGAGCCATGGCCGCTGAGCCTGCGCGTCCGGAGCCTGTGCTCTGCAACGGGAGAGGCCACAACAGTGAGAGGCCTGCGTACAGCAAAAAAAAAAAAGAATTAATAGTCTCCCCAAATTCCCTGATTGCATGGAGTGATACCTTTGTGTCTCTGTCCCTTCTGCAGTGTTATACTGACGTACAGACTATAAAAGTGTTCTGGCTGTTTTTCTTGGAGATTTTCTACTTTGGCACTTACATTTAACATACAATTTCAAGAAGGCACAAAACTCTTTACATTGCTTAATGACATAAGACAGATTGAAACGGAGTTTGTGTTGTAGTAAGTAACTAGTAATTAGTGTCAGGAAATGTTGGACTTACTTTATTGGTAGCTATGATGGTACAGAGGATAAAGTGAAGCCCAGAGAATGAAGTAACATTGTCCAAGGTTGCACAGCTCCTACATGTCAGACTCCACCTCTGATCTTGGCACCACATTTCAGTGAACAATGAGCTCTGAATCGGTTCCCACTCCTTGCTCACTTTTTTTTTTTTTTTTTTTTTTGCGGTACGCGGGCCTCTCACCGTTGTGGCCTCTCCCGTTGCGGAGCACAGGCTCCGGACGCGCAGGCTCAGCGGCCATGGCTTACGGGCCCAACACCTCTGTGGCATGTGGGATCCTCCCGGACCGGGGCACGAACCCGCGTCCCCTGCATCGGCAGGCGGACTCCCAACCACTGCGCCACCAGGGAAGCCCTCCTTGCTCACTTTTAACATGCAATTCAGAAGAAAGACTGCCCCTAGCAATTTTGGAGAAAAGGTAACTAATGTATCTATGTATCTACCTTCATTGGACAGAAATAAGGGTGCTCAGTGGAGGAAAGATTCACTGTGAAACTGATCACTTACCATCTGTTTCCTTGACCTCTTCAATCCAAATGTTTTCAGATTGCTCAGTTCATAGCCTCAACCCAACCAGCCAGAAGGGCCCAAAGAGTAGAGAGGAGGACCATGAGCCACAAGAGCCCCTGAGCTGCAGAGGAAGGAGCAGAACAAGAGAGGAAGCCCCAAAAGGGTGGGCGTGTCTACACTCTCCGTCTCCCCAGCACCCTCTTCCGGGCCCTCATTACCTCCCTGTTCCTCAGGCTGTAAATGAGTGGGTTGAGCATTGGCACAAAGATGGTGTAGAAGGTGGAGATGGCTCTGTCTCCCGCTGGTGTTCCAGCAGAAGCCTTCTGCATGTAGTTAAATATGCCTCCCCTGTAGTAAAGGCCCACCACAGCCAGGTGGGAGGAGCAAGTGGTCAGAGCCTTCTGTTTCCCCTCAGTAGAAGGCATGCTAATCACAGCCGTGAGGACCCGGGCATGGGAAGCCACAGTGACCCCCAGAAGCAGCATGACCACACAGCAAGCGTAGATGAAGTCCTGAAGAGCGAGGTGTCAGCACAAGAGAGCCTCAGCAGGGCGGGGATCTCACAGAAAAAGTGATCCACCTGTAGAGAGCCGCAGTAGGGGAAGCGGAAGACCACACCCATGTCAATCACGCTGTCGGCCACTCCAACCATCCAGGACACCAGGGTCATCAGACAACAGGCCTTCCAGTTCATGAGCGTAGGGTACCGCAGGGGGGTGACACACTGCCACGTACCTGTCATAGGCCATGACACTAGGAGGAAGCACTCAGCTCCTCCTACCATGACCACTAAGAAGACCTGAGCTGCGCAGCCACCCTGAGAGATGAACTTACTGCCCGAGAGGAAGTTGGCTGTCATCTTGGGTACTACCGTGTCATTCAGGGTCAGGTCCATGATAGAGAGCTGGCTGAGAAAAACGTGCATCGGGGTGTGCAGGCACCTATCGGCTTGTATGAGCAGGAAGAAGAGGATGTTGCCAGCCAGGGCGGCAGCAGAGGCCAGAGGACGAGGGAAGAAAGGAAGAAATCATATGGTGAGTAGCTGAACAGACCCAAAAGGATGAAATCCGATAGGGCGGTGTGGTTCCACACATCCATGGCCTTGGCCCTGAAGAAAAAATAGAGGAGCAAGCATAAGAACAAAGCAACTTACCTGGCATCTGTATCATACAAGGAAGATAACTGCCTCCTGTCTCTTCTACAGGGCAGTGCCCGGCGCACCGTCATAGCCCCATCCTTTCCTTCTGCAGTGAATATCCATTTGCTCTCAGAGGTCCTCAGGATTTGATCTTATTTCTCTTGAAAGACCAGGGAGCAAGCCCCCAGAGGAGGAGGGTCAGAGAATGCAAGGGAGAGAGAGAAGGGGTTTTAAGGAACAGGTGACTAGCCATAGATTTACGAAAAGGGGATATAGATTTAAGAAGATGTAGGGGAACACAATGTCACCCCAAAATGTCTCTTTGGCATGTGGATTATTTAGAGCTGAAAACAATCCAGGCACAAAAGACTAAAGAAGAAACTTTGACCTTCCCCCAAGCACCTAAAAGAATTTAGACAGAGGGCCTGTCCCAGAATAGAGCTATCACCAGAGATATCTACAAAGAACATGGACCAAGTGTGTATGGTGTAGGGGCGGGGGGAGGGGGTGTGTGGGGTGTTGGGGGAACTCTAGGCGGAGTCTAGAGATCAGAGTCCACTCTGTTTCCCATTGTCGCTGTATGGCCCAGCAAACATTTATTTACCAAACATTTGCTTTTTCATCTCCATGTGAATTGCCTTCCTCCCCTTTGAAGTCCCAGACCACTACCCCCAAATCCTCTTTTGCCTTGAAAGCTGAAGATGGTGTTTAAGATGAAGGTTTTAGGGCTTCCGTGGTGGCGCAGTGGATGAGAGTCCGCTTGACGATGCAGGGGACATGGGTTTGTGCCCCGCGGAGCGGCTGCGCCCGTGAGCCATGGCCACTGAGCCTGCGCGTCCGGAGCCTGTGCTCCGCAACTGGAGAGGCTCACATACCCGCCCCCCCCAAAAAAAAGATGAAGGTTTTAACCCTTTTGGTGAGTTACTCAGTTTTCCTGAGTCTCTCTCAGATATGCATGTTATTAAACCTTTGTTTGATTTTCTCCTGTGAATCTGTTTCATGTCAATCTAATTCTTAGACCAGCAAGAAGAACCTCGACAGGTATAGGAAAATTTCTTCCCCTCTGACGGGGAAGTGAGTATTGGGTGTGCAGAGAGAGAGAGAGAAGGAGGTGGGAAAGGGGGTGACAGGTGCAAGGACCAATACAAACTGAAAAGAAAGGAAAAGACTCCTACCTCCATTTTCCTTAGCAATTACTTAAAAAACGTGTAATTGTAAGTTCCTTATCTCTCTGAAATGTATGTAAACCTTTTAAAACTAAAATAAGCTCTAACCAGATTTCTGACTGAGGAATGTCTTCTGAAGGACCTAGAATCCATCTCTTTGAAATGTAATCATCAAGGAAGATAGAGCCCTTACATCTCAGGTTCTGTAGGTCAGGACCCTAACTTCAGCAGGCACCTTGCTCCAAGTTGCAGAACTCTCTGTTGTCATAACATGTGTGAAGTTTGTATTTGTTTGGATAAAGCCAGCTACCTAACACAGGTAGTTACCCCAATTACCAGGTGAATCTAGGATGAACTCTGTGTGACAAACGGTGCTGTCAAGTCCTCTTCCTTGAGGAGTAGCTACTGTTTATCTTGAGAGCATGTTATGTAATGGGTTGTCACTGTCTACCTATACAAAAAGGTGACATTCCTTCTGTCTTTGCAATCTCTTGGCAGATTACCTGTGATGCACATCACATGCTGATTTAATGTTTATTCAAAAATAAAACTGTTTTCTTTCTCTTCTACTTTTGCGGAGAGGTTTTCAGGGTAGGGAGGACATTTGTTTTTTAATTATATTTTCCCAATGCAGCAGGCACTGCAACAGAGCTAAGTGTTGTGTCAAATGCATCATGAGAACCTCAGAACTCTAGAAATGCCTCTCTGTGTGGGAAGCAGTCAGCCTTGAGAGCAGGTAAGGACATGCCAGGCATGCGGCCGCTGCTCGAAGGGACTGTCCCTACTTGTTCCCCTCCTTGTTCCATTCCATGGGAGATAAATCACCAGGGCCCAGAGATCAGAAAGAATGTAAAATGAGACAAGCAAAGCTGTCTCCCCCCTGCACATGCAGGTTATTTTTGATGCTTCTGGGTTTATGGGTTTCCTCCCAGGGAAGTTAACCTTGAGCCGAGACAGTCTGTAGATAATGTAAACCACCATCTGGCAGCCTTCCTTTTTCTAGCCTAGATAATCTGCAACTGTAGCGCAATAAAATTTGCCTTGCAACCATCAGTTGTCTTGGTCCTTCTGACCCCATCCGTCGGTGCTACTTCAGTTCCTTACCCCTTCCCTTCTGACCCTGGGCGGTGAAATCCTCTTTCTCCGGCTGGTCCACAGCATCTCTGGACATATGTCAACCCTCCAGCCCACACTGCTACTTTGACAGTGTGGTGTATGAGGGCAGGGACTTGGACATATCTGTCTCCCGGTTGTACATCACTCACCTTGGTTGACACTAACCTGGTTAAAACCTGTGACTGTTTTAAGAATCAGTGACAAATAATATTCCAAAGAAGGAATGGCCAATACTCATTCCACAAATGGTGGGCCTCCACAGGTGTATTTTGGAGTGTGTTGCTTCTGTCTCGTGTGATGTCACAATTGCAATTCAAGAATTTCCCCTAATAGAAACTGGAAAGACTGTCAAAGAGAGACAAAAACTATTGAAAACATTTGTCATAGGAAGATAATTATGAACAGAAAAAAAAGCAAGAGTGAGATTCCTGGGGTCCTGTGCTCATGACTGAAGTCATGCTTATGTCTCTAAGATGTCTGAGAAAATGTTTTTTAAAATCTGCATATGGGGGCTTCCCTGGTGGCGCAGTGGTTGGGAGTCTGCCTGCCGATGCAGGGGCCGCCGGTTCGTGCCCCGGTCCGGGAGGATGCCGCGTGCCGCGGAGCGGCTGGGCCCGTGGGCCGTGGCCGCTGAGCCTGCGCGTCCGGAGCCTGTGCCTCGCAGCATGAGAGGCCGCAGCGGTGAGAGGCCCGCGTACCGCAAAAAAAAAAAAAAAAAAAGATGTGCATATGCCTTGGTCCCACCCCGTGGGGGAGTGGATACTGGGTCTGGATGGGGCGTAGTCATATATGATTTTTTAAAAGCTCCCAAGGTGATTCTGATGGGATATAGGTTCACACACTGGCTTGGGACAGTGTGCATGCACAATGCCATTTTCATCTTAGCACTAGAGTCAGGATATCATGGCAGCAGACAGGGAAATCCTAGGACATAGCGAGTTACAGAGACATGCCAGCAAAGGGAGACAGAAAATAACTCAGGGAGGTAGATGCCAAGATCAGCACAGGCAGGAATGAAGCACGGCCACAGGGCACCAGAGTAATGAGGGCACACGTGTGGCAGTGACCCAACAGGTCTGTCTGCCTGCTTTGGAACTGAGTCCAGAGACTGGAGATCAAATAAACAATGATAACAATGTTGCCCAAGTAAGATTACCATCTTCTTGGTCTCTGATACTGACAACTTTTGGCAACAAGGAGATATGTCTGTATCCAGCTGGACGCTCCCTAGGCTGAAACTTGAAGTCAGATCCACTTCTTCCCCTTCTGGTCACCTTTAGTCCATGATCTGGCAGGTCTTTCCTCACCCCCTTCAGCACCTATCACTCCCATTCAGGTCTCCACAGTTCACCTTCCACTCCACCCTGTGGAGCTCAGCAGAGACGGGTCAGACCCAAAAATACGCAAAGATCTAGTCCTCAGAGCAATGCATGAGCAATGTTGGCCTGAGTAAGGCTCTTACACATAGACTCTCCTCCAACTCCTTGGCTCCAAATAAAAATTTATAGAATTAACCATCTAAGGCATTCTTCTGCTTCTTCATAAATCGATGAGCTCATGTCCCAGGTTTACACCTCTAGTTGTAGAATAAATATCCTGGGAGACCCAACTCAGCTCATAATGACCCCAGAGAACAGACAGACGCTCCATCCCAACGAGCAAGCCAAACTTAATGAAATGGCTTCAGGACAAAGTTCATTCCCCATAGCCCTGGCTTTGAAAAATACCCCAGACTCCCTTCTAAACAAAGGAAAGAGGCATCCATGAAACATCCCTTCACACATCCACTTATACTTCTCTCAGGGGTCTCCACCCTCACCTCACCCATGGGTGCTGGGAGAGATGTGATCACCACTGAGTGTCACAGTGAATATCTAGCTACTCTCTGGGAACTGAATCGTGAATGACAAGAAGTGGAGTCTAGTCAGTTCTTCTGCAAATCTTGTACTCAATTGAAGTCCTGTAATTTTTCTACTCAATTATTGTTTTTTCATTGTTCATTCAACAAATAATTGTTGAGCACTGTGGATATAAATGAAGACCAGCTAAATGAGAAAAGTAAACACTATTTATTTAGAGCTTCATACAGCAAGGGAATCAACCATTGTCACTTGCATTTTGGCAGGGACTCAGTGGCAGGCACTCTCATCATCTGAGTCCTTAGCTGACTCCTGTAATAAAAGATGGATTAACAAGAGAAAAACAAACAGAAATGTATTAATATGTATATCTCATGTATACATGTGAGATAACTGGAGAAAGTGAAAAACTCTGAGATGACTTAGAATTCAGGCTTAAATACCATCTTAATTTCAAAAGAGGAGTGGAGATACAGGCCGCTTAAGGAAGAGTAGGTGGTTTTTAGCAAAGATGGATGGGCCTTAGAAGAATAGATGGGAAATATGATAGTTTCTGACAAAGTTCATCTGGATGTGGGTGTCACTTCGTATCTCTTCTCCCATGATAAGAGTCAATTTTCCCTGTGGGATGAAACTCCTGGGGAGGGGAGTTTTGACAACCACATTCCTTTGGGAGGATATGTTTATAGACACATAAGGGGGAGTTCAGAGAAAGTCTCTCCCTGCATTCACTGTGTTTCAAGTGCTTTTAGCTCAAAACAAGATAGCACAGTGGAATTCTTTTGGGTGACATATTCTCCTATCCTCGAAGACAAATAGCAGATAGGCAAGTAAGTAAATGAGGAAGAAGGGAAAGCTCTTCCTTACTGTAGAATACTGACTCATAAATACAGGGGAAAAAATGGGCTTAGAAAATTAACCATTTTGCAAACACCGTAGTAAAATGATTCAGGAATGCATCAATAGATGCTAAAGGGTTGAACAAGGGAGGGCTTAAGGAAAAACATACACTTAAAGAATCTCTACATAACCACTTACTAATTACTGAGGAAAGAGTAAGCAAAGAACAACTGGTCAAAGTTAACATCAACAGCAAAGGGGCAAAAGATCAGGTGCTCAGAATGTGATTCTCTGAGAAAGACACAACATCACTTATGGAGTATTCCTGTACAGTTCTTTCTATTATTCCTGCAAATTTTTTGTAAGTCTGATATTGTTTACCCAAAAAGCAGTGGGAAACCCTCCCTTTGTTTTCCTTACACAGTTTCATTGTTAAAATTTTTTTGGATCCTAGATACACCTGAAATGCTGGAAATAATATGCGAGGTTAAAAACCTGACTTTATTTCCTTTTTTTCTCTGAGTTTATATTTTTTGGTCATCAGCAAGCAGACACCAAATCACCAAGGTTCTATTAAATTGTGTGAAGTAAACCATTTAGTCTTGTACTGAGACCTGATGGATCAAAGTGGAGCAACTTGTAAGGTTTGGCTACGCTCAGAAACTCACCCAATACATATTGGAAGTAAGAATAGGATAAAAATAGCAACTCAGCTCCTTTCAACTTGTTATTCTTCTGACAAACAAGTTAACATTAGCCTAAATTCCATCCCCAGGGCCTGAGGCTGTGCAGCCTCAGCCTTGCTCTCCTTCCCATTGTTGGCAGGCTCCAGTCTCCCTGGGGCAAGGGCCAGCCGTACCCTGCATCTCCATCAGTACCTTGAAGAGCACTAGGGTAGGCTGCAGATGGGTAGATGCCATCTTGGGCTCCAACCCTGTCCAGGAACTAGAGCTCCAGCGCACCCTTGAGACAGACAGCGCATATGGGCAGCGTGCCTTTTGTTGAGGCTGCAAGCATCCCTAAAATGTTGGATCAGCATCTCCAGTGCCAAAGCGTGGGCTGGGGCGGGCAGTTCTCCAGCAGGAGACGCCTTCCTGCCGAAACAGGCTCCATGTCTCCGTGGGCACGGAGCTCCAACCAGCACGCACGAGTCTGGGAACTTCCTCCTCTGGAGTGAGACTGCAACTTCACCAAAGGGTGGTAGTCCTACAGGCTGAGAGGTTTAGGTACTTATTTATGGTCTTTGGGATGGAGATGAATGTATCACGTGGCTTCCAGTGTCAAGTACCATGGGAAGCTCCTTAATCTTCCTCGGCTGATGTCAACTATGTCTTGGCAGCCAGAATGGATGAGCAGGACAGAAGGAGTCCTAAGAGTTCAGGTTCACCATTCACCCCCATTTTTCTTTTCCCCATTTCCCAGGCCTGAACCCCATTGTCTCCAGTCAGGGCAAGACATCAGCATTTGAAGGACTCAAGAGGTTCTTAACTTCCCCCAGGCTTGGTGTGGACAGGTTGTGAGCACATAGCGTGTATATGTACATGGGAAGGGGAAAGGGGGAAAATCAAGAGTGGGGGAAGGAGAGATTTTTATATTGTTTTTACAAGTTTTTAAACTAGTAAGCTTGACATTAAGTGTCACAATTCTTTAGGTATTTGTTGTCACCAGGGAAATAGAGAAGAGACATGGAAATGTCAGCCGTTCTTGGGGACTGAGGACCTTCTTCCTTAATATATTAGTTCCAAGACATGAAGGTGGCCCCCATTCTTGTTTCCACTCACAGAGGACCCTGAAAAGAGACTCACTTACCTGATGCAAAATCAATACCTATGGAAACCCAAATCTTCAAAGGAGAGTAACTCTCTCATTCTTACTCTCAAGCCTCCAGGGAAAATTCAGAGTCCTCACCACAATAGCTGGCTGGAGGAGATCCACAAAATTATACAAGGCGTTTTTAAAAACAAGCAGTAGATGAAGTGAGAGAGTGGCATGGACATATAGACACTACCAAATGTAAAATAGATAGCTAGTGGGAAGCAGCTGCATAGCACAGGGAGATCAGCTCGGTGCTTTGTGACCACCTAGAGGGGTGGGATAGGGAGGGTGGGAGGGAGACGCAAGAGGGAGGGGATAAGGGGATATATGTATATGTATAGCTGATTCAATTTGTTATAAAGCAGAAACTAACACACCATTGTAAAGCAATTATACTCCAATAAAGATGTTAAAAAAAGTTGTAGATAATTGGACATTTCTCCTTCCTTATTCTGAAAATTGAGGAATAGATGACTCAATAAATACTGCAAATCAAAGTGGTCCTCGAGTCCAGAAACAGATGGACCTGTTTCACAGGTATAGGCAAGGGTTTGGAGAATTACTGCAAATCATGAGTTACCAGTACTCAGTCAGCAACCTTGAGCAAGTTGCCCAACCTCTGTGAACCTCACTTTTCCTTGTCTGTTAAATAGGGATAAAGACTTTACAAAGCCGTTAGGAAAGTTAAGTGAATTGGTATCTGTGAAATGCATGGCAAGCAAAAGGTACTCAACCAATGACAGACTTCCTTCCTCTGCTGCCTTCCCTCTTCTCTTGACAGCAGTCATCCCAGAAAAGCATCGTTCACATATCTGAGTCACAATTACCTCATCTGGAGTAACAACCCGTATATCACAGGGTATTTGTGGTGAGTATATAAGATGAGATAAGTGAAGCACCAGGTAGGTAACAGGCATATATCCAGTTGGGTTGATGCTCAAAAGCCTCATAGTCATTGGCTAGAAACAATGCTACTCTCATATTTATTATACATTTCTTTTTCATACTATGGAGAAGGGAGTTCATCCAGATGAGGGGAAAAATGTGACCCTTGCAAAAGTTCTCCCACCTTTCATGTTTCCATTAAACCCAGGAGAAACCAGATGTGGACTGCCATGAGATTGAAGTCTAGAAGAGTCCTAAATGTAAATATAGCTCTCTTGATTAACAGTTCTTCCCACCAGAGAACTTCTGCTAATTAGCAGAAGGGATGGAGCTGGAAAACAGGGCACTCTCAGTCATGGGTTAGCCAGTGTCTTGCTAGAGGTGAATGCAGAAGTGAACTGACACTATTATAAGTGGAATCCAACCGTTTTCCAGCTCAAATCCTGATGTGGTCAAATAAATACAATCCTCAGTGGATGTGACACTAAAAGAATTCAAAGGTTGTAGTGAAAGGCAGTAATCACATTTTAAACCAAAGGAGAATTGAAACTGCCTCAGCCCCAACTCAGCTCTTCTAATGGTGAGCTCAAAATGATCAGCACCTCATACATTTCTGGGAAAATAAAACAAATAACTGATCTCTTTCAGTCTCCAGTGTTGGTTATTCAAAATGTGTGACATAAAATCAAAAATTATAAAGTATTCAAAAAGGCAAGAAAAAAAATTGTTACCTGCCAAGAGAAAACACCATCAATACAGGCAGACCCCTAGGTGGCCCAGGTTTAGAATTAGAAGAAAGAATTTTTAAATGACCAGTGCAAGTAGGTTAAATGAGGTACAGGATGAACCTGAGATTGAGTGACAAGAGAGATTTTCTGCAGAGCAATGGAAGTTTAAAAAGAACAATAGTGAAATTCTAGACCTGAAAAACACAAGCTGTGATGAAGAAATCATTGGATGAGATTAAGAGCATCTTGGACATAGTAGAAGGTAAAAAAATCATGAAGTAGAACAGAGATTGGCAAGTTTCTAAGGGACCAGATAGTAAACTTTTTAGGCTTCGCAAGCCCTATGATCTTTGTCACTGCTACTGAACTCTGCTGTTTTTACATAAAAGCGGCCTTAGACAATGTGTAAATGATTGTAGCTTTGTTCCAATAAGATTTTATTTTTAAAAATAGCCAGTGGACCATATTTGGCCCATGGGTCATAGTTTCCTGACCCCTGAACTATAAGACTAGCCAGTAGAAAGTCCTCAAGCTAAACACAGAAAGAGAACAGAATGGAAATGAAAACAGCGTCAGAAACCTATTGGAAAATATCAAATAATCTAACAAGTGTGTCAAGGAGTCCAAGAAAGAGAAAAGAGAAATATTTCCCCAAAATACTTGACATGGTACTGGCCTAAAATTTTCCATAATTATATATGACCCCAGTGTGTAGATCTAATTATCATTTAATTCAAATGACTAAAAAGAAACCCAGACTTCAGCACATTATTATCAAGCTGCTGAAAACATATAGTAGCGAAAAAGCCTTAAAATTAACCAAAGAGGGCTTCCCTGGTGGCGCAGTGGTTGAGAGTCTGCCTGCCGATGCAGGGGACACGAGTTTGTGCCCCGGTCCGGGAAGATCCCACATGCTGTGGAGCGGCTGTGCCCGTGAACCATGGCCACTGAGCCTGCGCGTCCGGAGCCTGTTGCTCCACAACGGGAGAGGCCACAACAGTGAGAGGCCCGCGTACCGCAAAAAAAAAAAAAAAAAATTAACCAAAGAAAACAGGACATAACATAATTAATAATCTCCATTAAATATATAGGTGAACTCATTGGAAACTGGAGACAAGAAACAAATGGAAAGACATATTTAAAGTGCTGAAAGAAAAAAACTGTCAATCTACAATTTTAAAACCAGCAAAATACTGTTTAAGAATGAAGGCAAGGGGCTTCCTTGTCAATCCAGTGGTTAAATCTCTGCATGTCCACTGCAGGGGGCACAGGTTTGATCTCTGGTTGGGGAACTAAGATCCCACATGCTCGCGCAGTGCAGCCAAAAAAATAAAATAAAAAAATTTTTTAAATGAAGGCAAAATAAGAATATTTTTAGACAAGCCAAAGCAAGAGAATTTCCAGCATACTCAAACAAGATTTTTTAAAGGAATTATTTCAGACTAAGGGGAAATGATAGAAGATCAAAGCACAAGGAATGAAAAGCAGCAAAATAGAATATGTAAATAAATATAACAGATAATATTTCCTCAAATGAGTTAATCACTTCCTGTCTAGAAAAAAATATTAAAAGTGCATTGGGGATTTAAACATATGTGGAAATAAGCATATGACAAAAACACACTAGCCAGAAAAACCATAAATAGATTTAAAATATTGTAAATTTTCTATATTATACCTGAATTGATACAACATTAAATCAAACTGTAAACTGTAAGAAGTAGAAGACGCATAGTGTAAATATTAAAACAGCCACTAAAAAACAAAGAAAGTGGTATACCTAAAAGGTAATTGAGGGGATAAAATGGAACACCAATTTTGATTAATCCAATAGAATGTCAACAGAAGTAATTTTCTTAAAGGAAGTACAAGTGGAAAACAAGGAGCAAAATTGTAGATTTAAATCCATCCACAGCAATAACTACAATAAATATAAATGGAGTAAACACTTCAGTTAATAGAATTGTATAGACAGAGGTTTAAAAAATAATAAGAGCCTATGAGAAGCAGAGCAGGGAGGAGTCAAGATGGTGACCTAAGGGGACGTGGAGTTTGCATCTCTGTGTAACTAGGGCATCTACCAGGCACTGGTGGGGAACCACGGACACCTAAGTGGACAGGAGGAACCCCCGAGTGACCAGGTAGGACGTGGGGGTGAAGGAGGGTGGGGAGAAGTGGAGGTGGGATGGGACTGGCCCCCCTCAGGGCGGCTGGGGGAGGGGTGGGGATCCAACACCTGGAGAGGAGACCCTCGGGAGGGTGGAAGATCAGAAGGGAACATGGCCAGCATTTCCCCTGCCCACTTGGGCCCTGGGGAGCCTGCTGAGTTCCTGGGCCTTATCCTCTGCCCACCAAAGCTCCCTCCAGCCACATGGGTCCTGCGGGAGTGGGAGGGAGAGTGGAGGAATGGAAAGGAGGGTGGCCAGCATTTCCCTCGCGCACTTGGGCCCCGTGGAGCCTGCTGAGGTCCCAGGCCTAATCATCCAGCCTCTGAGAACCCCTTCAATTGTGCTGGGCCTAAAATCCACCCCTCACACACACCCAGGGCCTCACCTCCGAACTCCACACTCCAAGGCCCCCCTTGGCTGTGCTGCTTTTCCCGGCTGCATGGGTCCTGAGCCTAGGCCTCACCCCATACCTAAAGCTCGCCCCACCTAGACCCTGCCCCCAAAGCCTATTCTGGTCTCACAGGTTCTTAGCATAGGCCCTGACCCCTGCCTAAGCTCTGTCCCCCATAGCCAAGGCCTTTTCCAGCCTTTTTATTTGTTTGTTTGTTTTTTAGGTTGTGGTTCTGCTTCACCTTGTTACTGTTAATTCATTTATATTTTTATTTTTTCTAATAAATTTTTTATATTTCTAATTTTATTTTATTCATTATACCTTGTTATTCTTTTGGCTTGTTCCCCCCCCCTTTTTTTTTCTTTTTTCTGTTGAGGTTCTAACTTGTAATTGTTTCAGTTATATTTTTATTTTTCCTAATATATTATTTATTTATCGAATTTTATTTTATTTTTTATTCTTTGGTATTTTACTGCCCTTTTTCTTTTCTTTTCTTTTGCCATGCCACACAGCTTGTGGGATCTTGGTTCCCAGCCTGGGGGTCGGGTCTGAGCTCCTATGGTGGGAGCCCCGAGTCCAAACCACCGGACTAACAGAGAACCTCAGACTCTAGGGAATATTAATCAGAGTCAGGTCTCCCAGAGGTCCTCATCTCGGCATCAAGACCCAGCTCTACCTAACTGCCTGTAAACTCCACTGCTGGATGCCTCAGCCCAAACAACCAGTAAGACAGGAATACAGCCTCACCCATCAAAAAAAAAAATGAAATGACAAAAATATGTTACAGACGAAGGAGCAAGGTAAAAACCTACAAGATCAAATAAACAAAGAGGAAATAGGCAACCTACCTGAAAAAGAATTCAGACTAATAGTACTAATACTACTAATACTACTAATAGTAAAGATGATCCCAAATCCCAGAAATAGAATGGAGGCACAGATTGAGAAAATACAAGAAATGTTTCACAAAGACCTAGAAGAACTAAAGGACAAACAAAACATTGATGAACAACACAAAAACTGAAATGAAAAATATGCTAGAAGGGATCAATAGTAGAATAACTGAGGCAGAAGAGTGAATACGTGAGCTAGAAGATAGAATGGTGAAAATAAGTGCTGAGAGCAGAATAAAGAGAAAAGAATGAAAAGAATCCAGGATAGTCTCAGAGACCTCTGGGACAACACTAAGTGCACCAGCATTCAAATTATAGGGGTCCCAGAAGAGGAAGAGAAAGAGAAAGGGTCTGAGAAAATATTTGAAGAGATTATAAAGTTTCCCAGCATGGGAAAGGAAATGGTCAACCCAGTCCAGGAAATGCAGAGAGTCCAATACAGGATAACCCTAGGAGAAACGCAGCAAGACACATAAAAATCAAAGTAACAAAAATTAAATTCAAAGAAAAAATACTAAAAGGAGCGAGGGAAAAGCAATAAATAACAAACAAGGGGATCCCCATAAGGGTATCAGCTGATTTTTCTACAGAAACTTTGCAGGCCAGAAGGGAAAGTCAGGACATATTTAAAGTGATGAAAGGGAAAAACCTCCAACCAAGATTACTCTACCCAGCAAGGATCTCATTCAGATGTGAGAGAGAAATCAAAGCTTCACAGACAAGCAAAAGCAAAGAATTCAGCACCACCAAACCAGCTTTACAGCAAATGCTAAAGGAACTTCTCTAGGCAGGAAACGCAAGAAAAGAAAAAGAAGTAAAAGAACAAATCCAAATCAATTAAGAAAATGGTAATAGGAACATGCATATGGATAATGACCTTGAATGTAAATGGTTTAAATGCTCCAACAAAAAGACACAGACTGGCTGAATGGATACAAAAACAAGACCCATATGTATGCCCTCAACAAGAGACCTAGGGACCTAGGGACACATACAGACTGAAAGTGAAGGGATGGAAAAAGATATTCACCCAAAAGGATGTGTTGCCAATTACTAGAGCGACCATGCGTGGGGAAAACAGATATATTCAAACATTTTAGGAATTAAAAGTGTTGACTTACCCCCGAAATAACACCCGAATAACCTGCAGATCAAACAAGGCCAATATTATTACTTAATTAGAAAAGGTAAACACCATCTTGTCAGAATCTTAGTTTCATAAGGGAAGATCAATGTTTCATGTGTATAGTTTTAGGAACTGGATTTGAGTAGTTTGAAGTGGCTCTGACAATGCAGGGATCTGACTGGAACTGGTCAAAATCCATAATATAACAGGATTGATGGTCACCACGAGCATGAGTTGGGGAGGAGTCTTGGTGAGAAAACAATTATTTGGTAAGAAGCTGAGTTTGGCCAGCTGAGTCATCCATCGTCCAGAAAAGAGGACTGATTGAACAGTTTATTGTTCAGATAAAGCTAACAATGAAGTTATATTCCGACTTACAGCCTTATCATCCTGGGCAAGAATTTCCTGGAATATATAGAAAAGTCTTATTGATGTAAGGACTTTAATTTTGAATCTTGATAATTAAGTCATGTGAATACAGATGGTCTTAGTTTGCTCTAGATAGTAGCTCTAAATTGATACTAATTTCTTGTGACCCCAAACTCCAGTGCAGTCTACCAAAGTGGGGGTTTATGATGATGAGGTAGTAAGTGGTGTTTTGGCCCGAGTTCAAATCACAGTGGTCCAAGTAGGTCCGTAAACCTATCGCGTAGCTATTTCCCAGATCCTTAATGTATATTTTGAATAGTCATACCCAGAAACTAGTAGGAAACCCATACTGGCTCTCTGAACCCTAGCGGGAGTTTTATTATGGCAGAAAGAACGAGTGAAAGCTCAGGAACTTCTATTTCCTACCAGACAGTAAACAAAAATTAATACTGTATCTCTAGGAGACCTGCATGTATTAATGCTACCATAAACTTGAAATGTGCACATCTTTTTTTGGCCTTTACAGAAAGTGAATGGACCTTAGAAAATTACTATAGATTGTTGTAAAGTTAATCAGATGGTAACTTTAACTGCAGTGGCTGTTACCACCTATGTACTAACAGAATGCCTCAGATATAATCAAAGTACCTTGCTCAGCATTGCTTCTGATCAGGAAATTATTTCATAGCAAAAGAATGGCAGCAATGGACTTGTGTCCATAGAACTGACTGGTCTTGTATATGTGTCATCACTCAGAAGCAGTTGGCCTCAGTTATGGTACCAACTCATTTACAGTGTCATTTCAGAAATAAGACCCTGAAAATATGGAGTTCTATCTCATATAATGCAATATGTGCTTTGATTCAGTAATCAATATATGGGGCTATTTCTCCCATAACTGAACAACAATGGTCCCATCCAATCAGAAATTGAAATTTTACCTGGTTATTTTAGACTTCTCATGCCAGTGAACTAATAGGTAAATAAGACAGCAGCTCCACTAGAGTGGGGTGGGTTGATTGATCTCAATTACAAGGGTTATAGAGGACAATCCTGAGACAGGGGATTCTCTGGGGCACCTTTTAGTACTTCCATGTCCAATAGTAAAAGATAATGGAAAAGTACAGCCACCAAAAATACAGATAGTACCACTGAGGATTCAGACCTTTTTGGAATGAAGACATAGAGTACACCACCAGATAAATTATCCCAAAGGCATGAGGTTCTAGCTGAGAGCAAAGGAAATAAGGAATGGAAAATGGAAGAAGAAAGTTATAAATATCAATTATGGCTTCATGATCAATTAGCCTGTTGGTGTGTGTGTGTGTGTGTGTGTGCGTGCACATGTATGTGAGCTAGTTTGTTCTTATCTCTCTCTCTGCTCCTTCCTCTTACTATTTGTATACTGATTGCTATTGATAGCTAATATGCAGAGATTGTGACTGAGTATGAGCTATAACTGACATTGCCCATAGATGAATACTATAACTAATGAAGGATAACATGTATATGAAGAATAGTTACACATTGTTATGCTGGTGTTGCTATTTAACAGAAGTTCAAATATGGGTAAAATGATCCGGATGCTGAGTAGCCAAAGGGGTGGACTGTGCCAGTTCTTAAACTATTGTCTCAGCTCAAAATTCACATTTCTAGGGCTTCCCTGGTGGCGCAGTGGTTGAGAGTCCGCCTGCGGATGCAGGGGATGCGGGTTCGTGCCCCGGTCCGGGAAGATCCCACATGCCGTGGAGCGGCTGGGCCCGTGAGCCATGGCCGCTGAGCCTGCGCGTCCGGAGCCTGTGCTCTGCAACGGGAGAGGCCACAACGGTGAGAGGCCCGCGTACAGCAAAAAACAAAAATTCACATTTCTACACTCCAATTTTTTATTCTAGGGCTGCTTTGTCTTCAAGGTTCACATTAGGATCTGCCAATAGGGCCACTAGAAGGAGACCGTAAGCCAGGAAAAGAGATAGAAAACTCTTTCATGATTTCCTGTTTTCTTCTGTCCAACCAATCCAGCAATGTCTCTTCATCCAGGCAGTTGGTTTGACTTTGCAGTTTATTTTCACACTCACAGAACCAGTCTCATCCTGTCCTTCAGAGGCGCAAGCACTAGCTGACCAACCCCTATTCCTGGGCAGTCTTGGGATAGAGACTCTCCTGTGAACTTCTGGGGTGTCAGAACCAACTGCATAGCCCCCACTTGTCAGAAGGCTAGGACCGAGCTCTGCAATCCCCTCTTTTTCCTCTAGGCTCTGGAGGAACCATCATAAGTCAGGGCCGAGCAGGCTTCTCTATGTCACCTATATGGGAGACACCTCCATAGGTACCTTCTGAGATATGAATACCAGCCGGTCAGTGCTCACTCCTCAGACATCTGGACTCTAAGACTTCAGGTTTTAATGACTCTAACCTCTCCCTTTACATCCCCAGGCCTAGGAATAGTAGCTTCTTTCTGCAGGTTGTTTTTTCCTCTTCAATCCTTAGTGTTCTTGTTTTGTCATTTCAGATCTCAAATATCTGGTTAACAACTCTTTACACTACATTTTTTTCTGCTAAAATAATGGATATGGTTTTATTCCTGGCTGGACCCTGTCTGATATGTAAGATATAAAATAATGGCTCAATTTCTGTCTTTATTTCTGTTCTAATATTCAACTTCCAAAACGTATAGTTTTACTTTTGCAGAACTTGAAGTACAGAAATAATCACAGTTGCCACAGCAAATTTGGTATGTGAATAGTGCTTTTAAAAAGGTTTTCATATATATTATCCCATTAGATGCCTCTTCCTGCATTTATTCAATAAAGTTTTATTAAGCAACTATTGTCTATAAGGCACAGAGCCAGGTATTGAAAATACACAAATAATTTCTAAGCAGTTAAGGGTATATTTATATCTCTTAAAGGAAGTTTTATAAAGCCTCTCATGGGAGAAGACTAGGGACCACCCAAGAAAGAATTATAGAGACTCAATTTCTGCCATCTAGAAAGTTTTTTTTAATATCCATATTTATTAGGTAAAATCATCAATTTAATAATATAGATGACACATAAAGGAAAAAGGACAGTGCCCAGCACATAGTAAGCGTTCAACAAAACACAGTTATAACCAAGAAGAATTAAGAAATAGAGTGATTTACTTCAAGGACTTCATAAGTGATCAATAATGACAATAACGACAATGCATTGCTTCGTCATGGGGCTTTAGATTTACGTGCAGTGATCCCTACAGAATCCCTGTGCGGTAAGGCAGGTGTCATGATTCTCATTTATTGATGAGGAAATAGACACTCCCAAAGGGTGAATGACTTTGCAGCATTATGCAACCAGGAGGTGGCAGCACCAGGTAGCAGATGCCCTGGCCGTCAGTGCCGACTGCCAATCCCGCAACGATCCAGCCCCTTCTTTTTTTTTTTTTTCTTTCGGTACGCGGGCCTCTCACTGTTGTGGCTTCTCCCGTTGCGGAGCACAGGCTCCGGATGCGCAGGCTCAGCGGCCATGGCTCACGGGCCCAGCCGCTCCGCGGCATGTGGGATCTTCCCGGACCAGGGCACGAACCCGTTTTCCCTGCATCGGCAGGCGAACTCTTAACCACTGCGCCACCAGGGAAGCCCCAGCCCCTTCTTTAGGGCCCCCATCACCTCCCGATTCCTCAAGCTATAAATGAGAGGGTTGAGCATCGGAGTAAGGACTGTGTAGAAGATAAGAGACCACATTGTCATGGCTTGGGGCCTGATAGCGCCTGGGTCTCAGATAGATAAACATGGCTGCCCCATAGAAGAGGGACACTGCTGTCAGGTGGGAAGAACAGGTGGCCAGAGCCTTTTTATGGGCCTGAGCAGTGTGCATGGGGAGCGCAGATCCCCGGAGGTGAGCATAAGAGGCCACGATGATGGAGAAGGGCAGGAGCAGCATGAATACATAGCAAGCAAAAAACAGTATCAGGGCTTTCCTGGTGGCGCAGTGGTTGAGAGTCCGCCTGCCGATGCAGGGGACACGGGTTCGTGCCCCGGTCCGGGAAGATCCCACATGCCGCGGAGCAGCTGGGCCCCGTGAGCCATGGCCGCTGAGCCTGCGCGTCCAGAGCCTGAGCTCCCCAACCGGAGAGGCCACAACAGTGAGAGGCCCGCGTACCGCAACAAACAAACAAACAAAAAACAGGGTATCAAAAATGGATGTGTCTGCACAGGCCAGTTTCAGTAAAGCTGGCACCTCACAGAAGAAGTGGTCCACATTCCTTGAGCCACAGTAGGGTAAGCTCATGGCTCCTGCCATCTGCATCATTCCATCTATTACCCCCAAAGTCCATGAACTCCCAGCAATCTGGAGACAGACCCTCTGACTCATGAGGATGGGATAGTGAAGTGGGTGGCTAATGGCCACATAGCAGTTATAAGCCATGAGTCCCGGCAAGAGCCCTTCAGATCCCACAAGAGAGATGAGAAAAACAATTTGCATGCCACAACACACAATGGAGATGGATTTTCAGCCAGAGAGAAGTTGGCTGCCATCTTGGGCACAGTGGCACAGACCAACATGAGGTCCATGAGGGAGAGGTGACTGAGGAAGCAGTACATGGGTGTACAAGGATCAATGTAGATGAGGAAGATGAGGAGGACATTGCCACAGAGGGCAACTGTGGAGACCACCATAACCACAGAGAACAGGGCAAGATCAGTCTGGCTATGAGAAGAGATTCCCAAGAGATTGAAGCCATCTATAGATCCCCTGGATCAGTTGTTCCCAGTCACCTGAGAACATGGGCAGAGAAATTCTAAGATTGAGTGACATGTCTTTATTTATCTCTGGATTATTATTCTTCGGTCTTCTGTATCTTTTGTAATTTATTAGAGCACAACAACATATGCCTAGGGACATACAAGAGTATATTCTTTCATTTTTCCCATGACACGGATGATAGGATCTTTGCTAGCTCATAGAATTGAACCATTTATCTACATTTGTACATATTCATACCAAGAAGAATAGAAACTGAATTAGTTTATGTGTCACAGGACTGTTGGACAATCCTTCAATAGGCAAAACATTGGCTTTCCCATAAGGCACTGACTGTTTTTAGCTGGGATTAAATGGACTCAGTAAACTATCTCTAGCAGGACTTGGACCAAGAGATCATTTCATCCCCAAGAGATCATTCATATACGTTACAATAAAGGAAGGTAACGGAGACTTGAGATGTTCTTTATTTTGCTTAGGCCAAATATCTTGAAATCATTTTTTAATTCCTCTATGTCTTTTATTCCCTAGATCCAAAGCATCAGTAAAGCCTCTTGGCTGTACATTCAGAATACCTCAGAATCCAATGAATGCTTATGCCCACTGCAACTGCCCTGGTCCAAGCCACCATCTTCTCTCAGATGGACTATTGTAGGCTTCTATCCAGTCTCTTGACATCTATCCTTGAATCCCTTGAGTCTGCTCTCATAACTATTCAAATGAGTCTGCTTAAAATTTAAGTCATATGATGTAATTCTCTTGCTGAAAGTAACTCAGTGACTCCCCAAATTACTCCAAATAAAGCCCAAATACTTGCAATGACACACAAGGCCCTACATGATACACCCACACAGACACAGACACACACGCGCGCGCGCGCGCACACACACACACACACACACACACACACACACTCATATACACCGATACCTCTGACCTCATCTCCTACTGTGTCCCCTTCACTCACTGTGCTTCCTTGAATTTCCTTGGACAAATTGGACAAACACCCACCTTTGGATCTTTGCGTTTTCTTCTCTTTGGAATGCTCTTTCCTCAGATTTCTGTCTCTCATCTGCTTCAGATATTTCTTCAAATGCCAACCTCTTTAGAGATGGCTTCTGTGAAAGTCACTGAAGTTATAAACGTCTTGCATTTTCAAGCCCTCCCCTGCTCTTGGTTTCTCCACAGCACTTATACCATTTCACACACACGTGCTTACATTTTTAAACTTTTATGGTCTGTCTCATCCCACTGGAATAAAAGCACCATTTATTATTCACCATGACATTGGCAGCCCCTAGAAAGCTTGCCTAGTTCATAGTATAACCTTCAGTACGTAAGTGTTGATTGAATAAAATAATCATGGTGAAGTAATACATGGCTGCTGCTTCCATTTTCTCAAAGTAGAGAGACTCCCCCTTTAACTGATGGAGCCCTTGTTCTTGACCTCAATATACTAGTTCACTGTTCTATTTCTTCCTCTGAGGGATAGTGAGTGATATAGTAAGAACAATATTGAGGTATTAAAAAAAAAAACAGGACTTCTCTGCAAATGGATGATAGTGGCATCCAGGTGACATTTGTTTGGGGTGTATTCATGTCTACCTTACCTCCTTGCAAGGAGGAAACAAGTCAACCCCACAGAACACACTCTTTGTGTGAAGAAACAGAGTAATTTCAAAAACTAGGATAGGCCTGCCCAGATCCACCACCAGGGAGGCAGGCTTTGTGAGCTGAGATCTTACAGAATGGAGCACATCCTGACTCATGCCCAAAAAAGACATGCGCAGGTGTCTTTGCCAACAACAACACAAGGTGTGATGTTGAAGCTAGTGGGGAGGTCCTACAGGAGCAAATCACTGTTCCTACAGCCTTCAAATACCATCTTGGCCATATTAGCCCCAGACTAAACCAATCAACTGAACCAACCAGGTCCCATAGACCTCACACCAGAAATTCCTCCTCTTGTGCTAAGGACGTACTGTGTGCAGAATCATTCAGCTACATGCACCTTCAAAGACATGCACTCTACACGTCCTCTTCTCCCCCCCACAACCCTCCACCACCTTATACTACAATATCATAGAGTTGATTAATGACATTTAAACTCCTTTGAATTCTCATTTTTTTTTTTTTTTTTTTGGCAGTACGTGGGCCTCTCATTGTTGTGGCCTCTCCGGTTGTGGAGCACAGGCTAGAGACACGCAGGCTCAGTGGCCATGGCTCATGGGCCCAGACGCTCCACGGCATGTGGGATCTTCCCGGACCGGGGCACGAACCCATGTCCCCTGCATCGGCAGGCGGACTCCCAACCACTGTGCCACCAGGGAAGCCCTGAATTCTAATTCTTATACCACTGTGTACTCATCACCTCCACTTGGATGTGCAATGGGCTTATGCTACCTAAAGTGACCAAATAGAGTCCTTGGTCCCCTCTGGAGAAGCATCTGGTCTAACCTTCTTCCCAGGTAAATTAAGGGCAGGTCTGTCCAGCTTCCAAGGGTACAACACATGGGTCACATTGAACCTCTCCTTCCCTCACACATCCCAACATCATAAATCCCTGCTGGTTCTTCCTGCAAAATGTATGTAACCCTGACCACTTCACAATCTTGCCCATCTCACCTGGCCACACTGTCATCACCGCTCCCCTGGTTGATGGTGGCCCCTAATTGAATTTGCCTCATCATTCATTCCATCCTTGCCCCCATCCCAGTCTCTTTGCACACAGCACTGAAGTGAACCCGTCTCTCTAAGAAGATGGGTTCTTGAAGCAGAATAAAGGAATGCTTTTATCAGCAGAACTTCCATCACCACCCAGACCTCCTTTCCTTCTGCTCTCCCCAGAATTCCCATGACTCTCGTCTCACCAGCATCCTGTGTTTCCTCCCACACCAGCCTCGGAGGCCTTGGTCCTTGTTCTTGCCTACTCATGGAAATCTCTTCCCACATACGCTCCACCTGGTCCACTCACCTCCTAACTAACTTTCTCAGCCAGGGCTTCCTCACACCTATTTGGAGTTGAAATCCCTCTTCCCTCCCCGTTCCTTCCCTGCCTTATGTTTCTCTTAGCATTCAACACCATTGGGCATGCTACATTTAATTCGTATGAATTTGTTTTCTGCTTTCCAACTAGAACCTATATCCCCCATGCCACTTTTTCTCATGGGAGGATCCCCGGCTCTTAGAGCAGTGACTGGCATGTATTACGTGCTCAGTAAATACTGTCAAATGATTGATTGTATGCAAACAACTCAAGAAACTATTCTAGCATCTCACATATTCATTTCCTGCTCATTAACTTCATTCCTTTCTGCTGACTAGTTAATGGCTGCATTTTTCTTCTGAGAAATGACACCATAAAGAAGCCACCTTGTATCTAAAATATACTTTGGGGGACAAGCTGACTCTATGTCACATATCAGCCCTCTCCTTCCTGCCCCTTTACCTCCATGTCTCCCCACTCATCCTTTTTCCTCCTGTTAACCACTCTTCAACCCAGGAACCCAACACTATGGCCCCCAATCCAAAATGAGGGAAAGAGGAAAGAAAAAGGTCAATGATACATTTTCTTTCTTTAGAAAGAAAAACAGAGAAATAGATCAAATGAAAAGGACTAGAAGAAAGAAAGGAAAGACAAATAACACTAAAAGGTATGTGCCCTCCACCTACTCCAAAAAAAAAAAAAAAAAGCTGAAAGAGGCAGACAACAACAGGAAGAAGAAATGCTGATAATTTTTTTAACATCTTTATTGAAGTATAATTGCTTTACAATGGTGTGTTAGTTTCTTCTGTATAACAAAGTGAATCAGCTATACATATACATATGTTCCCATATCTCTTCCCTCTTGCGTCTCCCTCCCTCCCACCCTCCCTATCCCACCCCTCTAGGTGGTCACAAAGCACCGAGCTGATCTCCCTGTGCTATGTGGCTGCTTCCCACTAGCTGTCTATTTTACATTTGGTAGTGTATATATGTCCATGCCACTCTCTCATTTCGCCCCAGCTTACCCTTGCCCCTGCCCACGTCCTCAAGTCCATTCTCTATGTCTGTGTCTTTATTCCTGTCCTCCCCATAGGTTCTTCAGAACTTTTTTGTAGATTCCATATATATGTGTTAGCATATGGTATTTGTTTTCCTCTTTCTGACTTACTTCACTCTGCATGACAGTCTCTAGGTCCATCCACCTCGCTACAAATAACTCAATTTCATTTCTTTTTATGACAGAGTAATATTCCATTATATATATGTGACACATCTTCTTTATACATTCATCTGTCAATGGACACTTAGGTTGCTTCCATCTCCTGGCTATTGTAAATAGAGCTGCAATGAACATTGTGGTACATGACTCTTTTTGAATCATGGTTTTCTCAGGGTATATGCCCAGTAGTAGGATTGCTGGGTCATATGGTAGTTCTAGTTTTAGTTTTTTAAGGAACCTCCATACTGTTCTCCATCGTGGCTCTATCAGTTTACATTCCTACCAACAGTAGAAATGCTGATAATTAAATATAAATGTGAAATGACCAGCAACTAGTAATAGATGCAGCAAAGAGGAGAGAAGGGGGTGACAGGAAATGACCCTCACTCACCTTTAAGTGGGTTCCTTGAAGGAAAACCAATTCAGCAGATACCCTGTGGAGGAGATTCCAGCATTAAAATCATTTCTTCATCCTTCCATGTGTTTGCACTTACTGGGTCAGAGGGGTCAGGGAGGAGCCCCCCAGCTCTGAACTCCTTCCTCAGCTCCCACCAACCTCTCAGCCCAGCTGTGGGTGTCCACGTCACCCTCAGCCTCCCTGTGACTCTCTAGCTCAGACAGTGGGCCTCAGACAGGCAACAGCCTCCTCTCAGCAAAAGGGGTGTGGAGATAGTGAACTTAGTCAAGGAGACGGTGGTGGGCAGATGGGGACAGAGCCAGGATCCGTGTATCTGAGCCCACTCCCTGATTCCCGTCCACCCTCCACGGGCTGCCTCCCAGCCTGGGCTGCAGAACTGTCTCCTGCTGCCCATGCAGGTGCTTAACACTGAAGCTGAGTGAGGAAGGTAAAGCTGTGAAGTCCCAGGGGACCCACAAACTCCAGCCCTGGAGCAGAAGCTCCCAAGTTTATAATGAAAGAAAACCAAACAGGGAGCTTGGGGACAGGACCAGAAGAAGGGCCAGCGGGACAGTGTGGGGAAACCTGGTCATGGGAGGGGCACAGAGCAACCAGGGCACAGGAATGGGGAACAAGTTTCTTGGTGCTCTACCCCTCACCACAAACAAATTCCACACTTCCCCAGTGACCCCAAGGGCCTCCATGGGGTCTCCACCCTTGGGTTCCCTGATAGACTTTCTCTGCACCCCAGAATCTACACATGTTTTTTGCCGGCCCCATGAAGTCAACATACATTTATTGAGAACCCATGATATATAGAGCACTGGGTGAGCTGTTATGCTTGAATCAAAGGTGGAGACTGAACACAATCCTGGCCCTGAGAAGTTTATAACCTGATGGGAGGGGAAGAAGAGCACCCACATTCATGAGACTCACAGGGTGGCATGGGACTGGGTGTCATCCCAAACCCGGTCAGTCATACCTGTAAGCTCAGTGCCTTTCACAGTTTGCTATGGACAGTCCTGTGGTCTTCAGTTATGCCCCTCATCCCAGTGTAATCATGGATAGCACTCCCTTTCACTCTCAAGGATGTCCCAGGATTTAAAAAAAATATTTATTTATTTGTTTGTTTGTTTGTCTGCACAGGGTCTTAGTTGTGGCACGTAGGATCTCTCGTGTGGGATCTAGTTCCCTGACCAGGGATCAAACCCGGGCTCCCTGCATTGGGAGCGCAGAGTCTTAACCACTGGACCACCAGGGAAGTCCCATCCTAGGTTTGATGATAATTTAATAGTCACTTTAATTTTGACTTTATGTCCCATGGAAGGAGGTCAATTTTCAAAATGGCCAATTCATTGGAAACCAAATGTCCAGATCATCAATTTATGTTGTTCTTTTAACTCTTTGATGTATGACTGGTTTTTATTTTATTTTCGCAGCAGCAATAAAACGTGTTTTCCTGCCATACAAATCTCTTGGGGCCTTTAGTTGGAGGCTGATGCTCAGAGAGGACAGATTAGACCAGAGGGCTGAGAGAAGGGGACTTGAAAGGAGAGGCGGGAAAACACAAGGAGGTGGAGACAGAGGGACCTAGAAAATAGAGGCCTCTGTCAAATTAGTTCCAGGCACACCAAACCGGTTTTTGAAGAAACTCCTTACAGCCACCTCACACTCTTCTGCTCCTGCCTCCTCCTCTGTCATTCCCCGCATCCCGCTGACCTACTCTGCTTCCCTATAGGTACTTGAAGTTTTTCCACTTCCGCATTTTTCTCAAGTTAACCTCCCACTAGAACTTGCATTGCCTACTTTGTCTTTTCCTACTGAAACTCAGTTTATTCTATAAAGACCCATCTAAAGCCCATCATTACCACTCTCACCTTCCAAAGATTCAATCCACATCCCTTCAGCCTCTGTGAGTTCCTACAGTCTACTGTCTGTACAATGACAATTTATCCTGTTCTGCTCTGTGAAATCTGTTACATTACTATTTATTTAACCTACATAGTGATTGGGTGAAACTTGATTGCATACAACCAAGAAAGAGCTTTATGTTTAGCTAGGACCACTTTCACTCCTGGAAAATCCCTCACCACCTTTGATGGAGATCAGGCTGATCTCAGAGCTGTCTGGTCTGCTTCAGGTGTAAGTCTATTCCCACTGAGCTAATCAAGACCAACTTTCAGGTAGGATAAGATCCAGCCTGATACAAGTCGTGACTTAAATCTCTCACCAAATTCAAAATCTCCCCTGTGGCCTCTGTCTAGTTCAGATCTGTTTGGGAGTCTGGGGACTTACCACAGGGAAGGGTGAAAGATTCTGTCTTTTCACTCTTTCTCCTGCTCCCTTCATTCTGATACTTCGAGATCTCTCTTCCTTCTTTGGTTTTCTAGGATTTAAGGAAGGATTATGGATGTGGGGGGCAATGGGGCACCCTGTTGAGTAGTATATATCAGTGTCATCTGCAGTGAGATATCCAAATTCCATTGTGTGATCTATCTATCTATCTATCTGTCTATCTAATCATCCCTGCATGTTGATAGATGTTGAATGCCCTCCCCACCCTCTGAGAACTCTGCAGTGACAGTTCCCTGACAAGGGCAGGCTCTCTCCAGTTGACCTCTTGTGACCCCCTCATTTCCTGACCCTAGCATTTTGCTTTCAGCCCCTTACACAGACCACTCTCAAGAGAGGGCTTTCCAAGAAGGCTTGAGATGGTAGCCTCACAAAACATCTACTTGACAAATAAACAATCTAGTCATCTTGACCCTGGACTGTTGCTGCACTTTGCTCTTTTCTTGCCAGCATGAACTGCTCTGTCTTGTCTCACAACTTCAGAATTGTCCAAGCACAAGTTCTACATTCACCTACCTATACAGTCTCCTTGGAAACACATGCCAGTTTCTCCTTGGAGATCCCTCATCTGGTCAACTCCATGCAATCAGGCCCATGAGTGTCTGTAGTTAGTGAGCCTCCATCCAGAAGTTGAGGGGCCAGTCCCCTTTCTAGGGGTGTAAGGAGGGGAACTTTTGAATCCCTTCTCAATCAGGGAGCAGAGAAGTAAAATGTCACTATAGTCAAACTGAGTTAGACTAGTTAATGTTTGATGCAGCGTGGAGAACAAAGGGATGTTTAGTGGGAGGGTGTAAGAGGAGCTTGTTATAAGATTGTTATGAAACTTGTCACATAAGGTGACTTCTATTTTGATGTTGAATGGTTTTCTGTTAACTTGAGGCACACGAAATCCTTACAAACACATCAGTCCTTGATCAAAAATGCAAACTCCAACTCTGGCAACTGATGTGTTCCTGATGGTCTCTGAGTGATGCACATTGTATTCATCTGCTCAGGCTACCATGACAAACCACCAAAGACTGTGTGGCTTAAACAACAAAAACTAATTAACTCACGGTTCTGGAGGCTGGAAAGTACAAGATCAAGTTTCTGGCAGGATTCAGTTTCAGGTGTGGGCTCTCTTCCTGGCTTGTAGACAGTGACTTTGTCCTCATGTGTTCTTTCCTCTGAGCATGTGCATGGAAAGAGTGAGCTCTCTGGTGTCTCTTCTTATAAGAACACTAATCCTATCAGATAAGGACCCCATCCTTATAAACTCCATTAACCTTAATTACTTCCTTACCCCAATACAGTCACACTGGGTATTATGGCATAACTCAAAAATTTTCGGGAGACAAACATTCATTTAATTACAGGCACCAATGATACTTTTAACTTTGGTATCAAATAAATGTTTAACAGAATTAAGTAAAATTAAATTAAAAAATGTTTCCATGTTGAAGCTTTCTGTTTGTCAAAAAAAATGGGAAGACCTAGATAAGATAAAAGAGAAATTTGAAAGCATCAGAAAGAAATGACAGCCAAGACTTAGAGGCCAGAATCACAGAGAAAAAGGAAGCATGCTAAGGTGAACTCAGTTTTATCTGACCTTTTCCCCTTGAGGTGTCTGCTGATTAACAAGTAGCATAAGGCTCAGAGGGTGAGAAACTGAGCATAAAACAGAGACTGAAAGGTTAGGAGTCGAGTAGACCTTTTGGTAGTCTGATGTGCTGGAGATCCAAAAATAGGTGTTAAGGCTTAGCAATAGGAAGTTATTCTCCTCTAAAATTTTTTTTAAAAAGAAAAGAGACTTTTCAGGTGGAATGTTGAAAAGAACACACCCTAGAAGCAATGGTGAGCTGGAAAGAGATGAGCTCTCACAAAGACCATAATACAGCTTTAAATCGGTTCAATCATAGATTATATTAAGGTGAATGTCCACCTTAAAGCAAAATCCAAAAGCAAAATCAAAAGCAAACCCTCTCTTTAGGAAGTAACAACCTTCAAATTATTTCTATGGTTTATAAAATTACCAGGCATCTCAGAAGATAAGACCAAATAAACAAACAAACAAACAAAATAAGTAATAGAAGCAGACATAAAGGAGATTCAGGCTTAGGAGTTATAAGAAATGGACTTCGAAATAACTGCTATTTATATATTCAAGGGGGAAAATCACACCGTGGAGAATTTTACTAGATACTTGTAATCAATAAAAAAAAAATCAAATGGAAATTTGAGAACTGAAAAATACATTAAATAAAATCACAAACCCAACATATGAATTTACCTCCAGAATAGACACAGCTGAATACAGGATTAGCACCAGTAGAAAATATTCAGACTGAAGCATAAGTATGAAAAGGATACTTAATACAGCAAGACTGCTCTAGCCTCAGGACAAGTCTCACCCAAGAGCAAGGGAACAACATCAACAGGACAATCGCAGTCCTGCAGCCTGTGGACACAGCCCACCCATCAGCAGGCCAGATCCTGCTCAGGGACTAGCTGGGCTCTGGCTCCACTTATCAGCAAGCCAACACAAGCTTTGGGACACCCCAGACCTTACAGGTAGCTGTGTCAGGAGCCAGCCCCAATGACCAGCTGTCTGGCACCAGCCCTGGGACCCCTGGACCTTGCAGCAAGACCCCAGGACACAGCTCTGCCTGCCAGTGGGCCAGCACTAGCCCCAGGGCCTGGCTTCATCCACCAGTGAACAGACACCAGCCCTGGGATCTCCTGGACACTGACTCAGCCCACCAGTTAACCAGAAATAGCCCTGGGGTCCATTGAGGTTATGCACCAGCCACCTCATGACCGGGCCCTGCCAACCAGCAGCACGCAACATCTGCACAAAGCAGGGTCTGGCAACCAACCGGGCCAGGAGTGAACCAAGACTACCAGACCCAGTAGTCAGTTCATCAGTACAGAAAAACCCACACAGCTCACACAGGGGGACCCCTAGAGATACAGCTCTGATGACAAGACAGGAGTGCACTGCTGAGATGCATAGGACATCTCCTACAAAAGTCCACTTATCCAAAGTCAAAAACCATAACTAACTTAGGAGATACATAGAAAATAGCAATTTAGGCAAAATGAGACTGGAACATGTTCCAAATGAAGGAACGGGATAAAACTCTTGTGAGGAAAAACAAATTGAGTGGAGATAGGAAATTTACACAAGAAAAAGTTCAGAGTGATGACCATAAAGATGATGAAAGAATTCAAGAGAAGAATGGAAGCACAGAGTGAGAAGTTAGAGGTTTTTAAGAGTTAGAAAATATGAAGAACAACCAAAGATGAAGAACACAATAAATGAAACGAAAATTACACTAGAAGGAATCAACAGTAGACTAAATGATACAGAGGAATGGATCAGTGAGCTAGAAGACAGAGTAGTGGAAATCACTGGAACTGAACCAAAAAAAAGAAGAAAAGAATGAGGACATTTTAAGAGACCTCTAGGACAACATCAAGTGCACTAATATTCCCATTATAGGGGTCCCAGAAGGAGAAGACAGAGAGAAAATAGGGGCTGAGAACATATTTGAAGGCATAATAGATGAAAACTTCCTTAACCTAGGAATGGAAACAGACGTCCAAGTCCAGGAAGCACAGAGAGACCCACACAATATTAACCCAAAGAGGAACAAACCAGGACACGATGTAATTAAAATGGCAAAAATTAAGATAAAGAGAGATTAGAAGCAGCAAGGGAAAAGCAAGAAGTTATATACAAGGGAACTCCCACAAGGCTTTCAACTGACTTTTCAGCAGAAACTCTGCAGGCCAGAAGGGAGTGGCTTGGCATATTTAAAGTGATGAAAGGGAAAAACCTACAACCAAGAATATACTACTCAGCAAGGTTCTCATTCAGACACTCTCTTCAATAAGTGGTGCAGGGAAAGCGGGATAACTACATGTAAAAGAATAAAATTAGAACATTCTCTAAGATCATATACAAAAATAAATTCAAAATGGATTAAAGACCTAAATGTAAGACCAGAGACCATAAAACTCCTAGAAGAAAATATAGGCAGAATACTCTTCGACATAAATCGCAGAAATATTTTTTTGCATCTGTCTCCTAGAGTAATGTAAATAAAAGCAAAAATAATCAAATGGGACATAATTAAAATTAAAAGTTTTTGCACAGCAAAGGAAACCATAAACAAACACACAAAAAGACAACCTACAGACTGGGAGGAAAATATTTGTAAATGATATGACCAACAAGGGATTAATTTCCAAAATATACAAACAGCTCATAGAGCTCAATATCAAAACAAACAAACAGACAAACAACCCAACCAAAAAATGGGCAGAAGATCTAAATAGACATTTATACAAAGAAGACATACAGATGGCCAATAGGCACATGAAAAGACACTCAACATTGCTAATTATTAGAGAAATGCAAATCAAAACTACAATGAGGTATCACCTCACATCAGTCAAAATGGCCATCATCAAAAAGTCGACAGGGCTTCCCTGGTGGCACAGTGGTTGAGAGTCCGCCTGCCGCTGCAGGGGACACGGGTTCGTGCCCCAGTCCAGGAAGATCCCACATGCTGCAGAGCGGCTAGGCCCGTGAGCCATGGCCGCTGACCCTGCGCGTCCGGAGCCTGTGCTCCGCAACGGGAGAGGCCACAACAGTGAGAGGCCTGCGTACCGCAAAAAAAAAAAAAAAAAAGATACAGATGTAGAGAATGGACTTGAGGACACGAGGAGGGGAAGGGTAAGCTGGGACGCAGTTAGAGAGTGACATGAACATATTTACACTACCAAATGTAAAATAGGTAGCTACTGGGAAGCAGCTGCATAGCACAGGGAGATCAACTCGGTGCTTTGTGACCATGTAGAGGGGTGGGATAGGGAGGGTGGGAGGGAGATGCAAGACAGAGGAGATATGGGGATGTATGTATATGTATAGCTGATTCACTTTGCTATGCAGCAGAAACTAACACACCACTGTAAAGCAATTATACCCCAATAAAGATGTTAAAAAAAATCTACAAACAATAAATTCTGGAGAGGGTGTGAAGAAAGGGAACCCTCTTGCACTGTTGGTGGGAATGTAAATTGATACAGCCACTATGGAGAACAGTATGGAAGTCCATTAAAAAAGTGAAAATAGAACTACCATATGACCCAGCAATCCCACTATGGGGCATATACCCAGAGAAAACCATAACTCAAAAAGACACATGCACCCCAATGTTCATCGCAGCACTATTTACATTAGCCAGCTCATGGAAACAACCTAAATGCCTGTCAACAGACAAATGGATAAAGAAGTTGTGGTACATATATACAATGGAATATTACTCAGCCATAAAAAGGAACAAAATTGGGTCATTTGTAGGGACGTGGATGGACCTAGAGACTGTCATACAGAATGAAGTAAATCAGAAAGAGAAAAATGAATATCGTATATTAATGCATATATGTGGAATCTAGAAAAATGGTACAAGTGAACCAGTTTGCAAGGCAGAAATAGAGACACAGACATAGAGAACAACATATGGACAGCAAGGGGGGAAAGGGGGATGGGGGGTAGGATGAACTGGGAGATTGGGATTGACATATATACACTAACTAATATGTATAAAATAGATAACTAATGAGAACCTGCTGTATAGCACAGGGAACTCCACTTTGCTGTACAGTAGAAACTAATACAACATTGTAAAACAACTATACCCCAATAAAAACAAAGTGGGGTGGTGTAGAGTGAAATTCTCTCCCAAGTATCGAATGTATCTTTCTGGGGATATTTTGTGCATTTAAAAACCAGTACATACATGAATTTGTTCCCCATGTTTACACAAAAGTTAGAACACTATAAACACTGTTCTACACCTTGATTTTCTAATTTTTAGTTTTTTATTTTAAAATATATATAATGTATTCCAGAGATTTTTATATATGTAGTGTTTCTTTGGTAACTTCCTGAGATGGAAATTAGACAGTTGATTTTCTGCCTTTTTCATTTTTAAATATATCCATTTAAAGTTATGAATTTCCCACTAAGCATGGCTTTACCTATATTCCACAAGTTTGGACATGTCATATCTTCGTTATCTCTCTTTTCAAAATATTTTAAAATTTCCATTGTAATTTCTTATTTAACTCGTGGGTTACTTAGAAGCTTATCCCTTAATTTCCATATATACGAATATACTGTTGACCTGAAACAAATAGACTCCAGATGTTTCTCCAGCAAAGATGGATTTATTCAGGATCAGCAGAAAATTGCAATTCAAGGTCTGCTACCATGGGGAGCCATATGCAAGTGCCCTAACAACAAGGGAAGGAGAACCTTTTTTTGTTTTAACATCTTTATTGGAATATAATTGCTTTATGATGTTGTGTTAGTTTCTGCTGTATAACAGAGTGAATCAGCTATATGTATAAATATATCCCCATATCCCCTCCCTCTTTGGTCTCCCTCCCACCCTCCCTATCCCACCTCTCCAGGTGGTCACAAATTGGGAGGGGTAGAGCAAACAGAATTCACAGCTTTTCATCTGCTGAGTCCTGGTCAGTAAAGAAGTTTTTCTTCTTCCTGTTGGGCTCTGCTATCATGGAAGGGCATGAGAGCTCCCCCTTCTTGTCTCACAGCTCTATTTTATTGAGTTTTCTGTTTACTAATTTTTCATAATACATATGAATGGATTTTCTAGTTTTGTCTATTTGTCAATTAATTTCTAGTGTAATACTAGAAGAATATTGAAATCTGTCTGATTTCAAGGCTCTGAAATATGTCAAGAGTTGCTTTATGGGACAGCATGTGATCAATTTTGGCAACTGTTGGGTGTGCAGTTGAAGAGAATGTGTATTTTGTGGTAGTTGGGTACAATTTTCTACTTATGTCCACTAGGTCAAGTTGCTACTCTAGTTGTTCAAATCTTCCATATCCTTACTGGTATTTTTGTTACTGTATTCTAAAGCGACTAAGACATGTGTGCAAAAATCTCACATTATGCTGTGAATTTGTCTATTTCCACGTTTAGTTCTTTCAAGTTTCCCTTTATATAAGGCCACATTGTTACATACATTTAATTTTTAAAAATTTTTTATTTTTAAATTTTTTTACAGTAGTCCTTATTGTTTATCTATTTTAAATATAGCTGTGTGTACATGTCAATCACAAACTCCCAATCTATCCCACCCCTCCACCCTTCCCCCCATAACCGTAAGTTCATTTTCTAAGTCTGTGAGTCTGTTTCTGTTTTGTAAATAAGTTCATTTGTATCATTTTTTTAGATTCCACATACAAGCCATATCATATGATATTTATTTTTCTCTGTCTGACTTACTTCACTTGATATGATAACCTCCAGGTCCATCCATGTTGCTGCAAATGGCAGTATTTCATTCTTTTTTTGGCTGAGCAATATTCCATTGTATATAGGTACCACATCTTCTTTATATACTCATCTGCTGATGGACATTTTGGTTGCTTCCATGTCTTGGTTATTGTAAACAGAGCTGCAATAAACATTAGGGTGCATGTATCATTTCGAACCATGTTTTTCTTCCAGATATATGTCCTGGAGTGGGATTGTAGCTCATACTGTAGCTCTATTTTTAGATTTTTAAGGAACCTCCATCCTGTTCTCCATAGTGACTGTACCAATTTACATTCCCACCAACAGTGAAGGAGGGTTCCCTTTTCTCTACACCCTCTCCAGCATTTATCGTTTGTAGATTTTCTGATCATGGCCATTCTGACTGTTGTGAAGTGATACCTCATTGTAGTTTTGATTTGCATTTCTCTAATAATTAGCAATGTTGAGTATCTTTTCTTGTGCCTCTTGGCCATCTGCATGTCTTCTTTGGAGAAATGTCGATTTAGGTTTTCTGCCCGTTTTTTGATTGGGTTGTTTGTTTTTTGGATATTGAGCTGCATGAGCGGTTTGTAAATTTTGGAGACTAATCTCTTGTCCATAGTATCATTTGGCAATATTTTCTCCCATCCTGTGAGCTGTCTTCTCATTTTGTTGTGGCTTCCTTTGTTTGCAAAAGCTTTTGAGTTAAATTCTGTCCCATTTGTTTATTTTTGCTTTTATTTCCATTACTCTGGGAGACAGATTGAAAAAGATGTTGCTGTGATTTATATCAAAGAGTGTTTTGCCTATGTTTTCTTCTGAATTTTATAGTATCCAGTCTTACATTTAGGTCTTTAATCCATTTTGAGTTTATTTTTATGTATGGTGTTAAAGAATGGTCGTTTCATTTTCTTACATGTACCTGTCCAGTTTTCCCCTCACCATTTATTGAAGAGACTGTCTTTTCTCCATTGTGTAGTCTTGCCTCTCTTGTCATAGATTAATTGACCATAGGTGTGTGGGTTTATTTTTGGACTTTCTATCCTGTTCCATTGATTTATATTTCTGTTTTTCTGCCAGTACCATACTTTTTTGATGACTATAGCTTTGTAGTGTAGTCTGAAGTCAGGGAGCCTGATTCTTCCAGCTTCGTTTTTCTTTCTCAAGATTGTTTTGGCTATACAGTGTCTTTTGTGTCTCCATACAAATTTTATGATTTTTTTGATCTGTGAAAAATGCCATTGGTAACTTCATAAGGATTGCATTGAATCTGTAGATTGCCTTGGGTAGTATAGTCATTTTAACAATATTGATTCTTCCGATCCAAGAACATAGTATATCTTTCCATCTGTTTGTTTTGTATTTGATTTCTTTCATCAGCATCTTATAGTTTATCCCTAGGTATTTTATTCTTTGATGCAATGGTAAAAGGGATTGTTTCTTTCATTTCTCTTTCTGATCTTTTATTGTTAGTGTATAGAAGTGCAACAGATTTCTGTGTATTAATTTTGTTTCCTGCAACTTTACCAAATTTATTGATGAGCTCTAGCTGTTTTCTGGTAGCATCTTTAGGATATTCTATGTATAGTATCATGTCATCTGCAAACAGTGACAGTTTTACTTCTTCTTTTCCAATTTGGATTCCTTTTATTTCTTTTTTTTCTCTAATTGGCTGGGCTAGGACTTCCAAAACTATGTTGAGTATAAGTGGTGAGAGTGGACATTCTTGTTTTATTCCTGATCTTAGAAGGAATGCTTTCAGCTTTTTACCATTGAGTATGAGGTTAGATGTAAGTTTGTCATATATGGCTTTATTATATTGAGGTAGGTTCCCTCTATGCCCACTTTCTGGAGAGTTTTATCATAAACAGGTGTTGAATTTTGTCAAAAGATTTTTCTGCAACTCTTGAGATGATCATATGGTTTTTATTCTTCAATTTGTTGATGTGGTGTATCACACTGACTGATTTGCAGATATTGAAGAATCCTTGCATCCCAGGGATAAATCCCACTTGATCATGGTGTGTGATCCTTTTAATGTATTATTGGATTCAGATTGCTAGTATTTTGTTGAGGCTTTCTGCAACTATGTTAACCAGTGACATTGGCCTATAATTTTCTTTTTTTGTGGTATCTTTGTCTGGTTTTGATATCAGGGTGATGGTGGCCTCATAAAATGAGTTTGGGAGTGTTCCTTCCTCTGCAATTTTTTGGAATAGTTTCAGAAGTGTAGGTATTAACTCTTCTCTAAATGTTTGATAGACTTTGCCTGTGAAGCCATCTGAGCCTGGACTTTTGTTTTTTGGGAGATTTTAAATCACAGTTTCAATTTCAGTTCTTATGATTGGTCTATTCATATTTTCTATTTCTTCCTGGTTCCGACTTGGGAGATTGTATCTTTCTAAGAATGTGTCCATTTCTTCCAGTTTGGCCATTTTATTGGCATATAGTTGCTTGAGGTACATATAAATTTTAAATTATTTTACCTTCCTGGTTGAATGACCCTTTTATGGAATATCCCACTATATCTCTAGTTTTGCTTTTTACTTTAATGTCTGTTTTGCCTGATATTAACATAGGTTCATCAACATTTTTTACATTGTTGGCATAGCATGTATTTGTCCATTCTTTTGCTTTATACTGTTAATACCCTTAATTTTAAGAGAATGTTTTGTGTACAGTTTATGCTTTTTAAAAAATTGAGCCTGACAATTTTCATCATTTTTTGACATATTTAGTCCACTTACATTTAGTATGATGTCTGTGATAGTTTTCTAAGGCTGCCATAACAGAGTACCACAGAGTGGGTGGCTTAAACAACAGAAATTTATTTTCTCACAGTTCTGAAGACTAGAAGTCCAAGATCAAAATGTCAGCAGGTTTGGTTTCTTTTGAGGCCTCTCTCCTTGGCTTGCAGATGGCTGCCTTCTCATTACGTTTTTTCCTCTGTGTGTTTTTGCCCCTCATGTCTCTTTTGTGTGTCTAAATTTCCTCTTTTTAATAAGGACACCACTCAGATTGGATTAGGACTTGCCCTAATAGCATCGTTTTAACTTAATCACATTTATGAGGCTCTATCTCCAAATATAATCACATTCTGAGGTACTTGGGGGTTAGAGCTTCAGTGTATGAATATAGGGGGGATACAATTCAGCCCCTAACAATATCTGATATATTTCAGTTTAAATTCATAATCTTACTATTTGGTTTTTCACTTGTTCCACTTGTACTAATTTCTCCCTGCCTTATTATTATTGTTATTATTATTATTAATTAGGTAATATTTTTCATTCTTTTCTTTTTCTCTAATAACTTCTGGCATACTTGATTACTAGTGTCTAATCCAAATAAATATTTTTGCTACTTCCTGCTTAACATGAGGACCTCAGAACACTTTACCCATTATTTTTTGTAAAAGGCAACTCTTAGTCTTCTTACTGCACTTCTTAATGTAATCTGTCTTTTTTAATAGATGCTGTTAAATTTTTTCTTTTTGTTTTGATTATCCACAGTTTACACTATGTATTTCTTTTTACCCACCTTGCTTTTGACTAATAGAGCTTCTATGACTTGAGGTTTTCCATCACTTTTGGAAATATCTTTACCACTATTTTTTTCAAATATTGTTTCTGCCCTATTCTCTTTTTCCCCTCTGCGTTTGAGACTCCAGTTACATTTAAGTTAGACCTCACTGAGTCCGTTTGTTTCTCATGCTCTTTCCCATATTTTATGTTCTTTTTCTGTGTTTCAGCCTTGATTTTTCTATTGACCTACTGCTCTCCTCACTTGTGTCTAAACTGCTCCTAAATCCATTTATTAAGTTCTTAGTTTAGTTTTTGATTCTTTTTCATTCTAGAGTTTTATTTGAATGTTTTCATAGATTACACCTGTCTGGTGAAATTATCCATCTTCTTTTCTTTTCTCTTGAATATAATAATAATAGTTATTTTAAAGTCTCTAAAAGGTAATGTCAATATATGGATCTCCTTTGAGTTTGTTTCTTTTTCTTCTCTCTTGATTTTTGGTCATTTTATCCTTGCCCTGGAATACCTCGTATTTTTCTTGAATGGAAAACATTGTGAATTACATATTAAGAGATAGTCTGAAGCTCTGGATGATAATCTTTTCCTTCTATCATGCAGCTAAATTGTCAGCAGATTTTATTCTAGACTATGACTGACCTGAAGGAAGCTGGGTCAGTATTTATGAGAATTTGTCTATTTCTGATTAATTATTATTCCTAGGGTATAGTCCTTCTGTGGTCTTAGCTGGAAACCTGGGATGTTTTTGAGGGCTTTGAACTCCAATTTTTGTCTCCCAGATCTATGAGATTACTGAAAGCTCTGCTCAGCTTTCCAGCCATTAGACCCTTTGCTGCTTAAATCAACAAATTCCTTGAAAGAAAAAGCACCACAGAACATCCAACTCATCTCAAAATACTTCCCTTCTATCTGGGACCTCAGCCTCTCAAGTCATGGTTGCTTTGCTATTGTTATGATGCCTTCAAAAAATTTTGCTTTCTTGTATTTTATCCAACTTCTATAATTGTTCTCATTGTGAAAGTTGCTCTAATACAAATTACTCCACTATAGCTAGAAATTTTTTCTTCTTTATTTAATTTTTATTTTTAATTGTGTGAAACATTTGCCAAAACCCAAACTATAAACAAAAGTACATTCAAAGATGCCTAGTTTCTATCTCTGTCTTCTCCAAAATTTCTTCCTTCTTCCTATATGAAACACATTTTTATTAGTTTTTGGTTATCCATTCATTTTTCAATTTTGAAAATATAAACAAATGTATATATATACATATATATAATTATCCTCCTTTCTTACACAACAGATAGCATGCTATGGACACTGTTTTGCACTCAACATTATATCTTGAAGATCACTTCAGCATAGCAGATAGAAATACTTTGGTTGTTTTTTTACAGTTGTGTAGTACTCCATCATGTGGCTATATTATAACTTGATCAGACCACCTTTAGTGAGCTTTCAATTTTTGTTATTATGAAAAAAATTTGGACATGTATGAAGTTAGAGAGAATGGTTTAATAAATGTCCATGTACCTATCACCTAACTTTGACAATTATCAACTAATGGCCAATATTGTTTCATCTGCTCTCCCACCCACCTCTCCCTGCCTCCCTCATCTGTGGATTATTTGGAAACAAAAATTCAGGAATCATATAACTTCATAACATGTAAATACATTAGTGTGTTTCTCTAAAAGATAAGGAAATTAAAAAAATAATAGAATGACCATTTTAAAAGAATTTCTAACAGAGAAATATTGATATTGACATCTCATGGACATTTATGTCACAGTTACTGCTGTCTTTATAGTGTTTAAAGTTTGGGGGAGTAATTTGAATACCCTCAGACACTTGAAAAATTATTTTAGAAAATTACACTTACACGTTAAAGTAAAACAGAATACTTCTATTTATTCGAGGTAGTTTTCAAAATAAAAAAGAAGGTATCAGTTCAGACTTCCTTGTAGTTTATTTGAGAAAAAAAATTATTTGAGAAAAGACTACGTCTATAGCCTTTAGAATCTTTAAAGATAAGGAATAATTGTTATTAATAGACTTTTCTCGCTTCCCTACTGTGGGTCTTCAAGCCTCAAGCTATCTTGATTTAGGATGGATCAAGGAGAAAAACACTGAATTTGAATATGAGATTCAAGTCTGATTTTTAATGGACTGGATTTAGAATACTTAAATGAGCTTTAGTCTAACCACCCAACTCTTGAATATGCATGAGATATCATGAAAAAATGGGGATGAAAGAATTGAGATGTCCTATTTAAAAGCAGTGGTTGTACAAAAATAAAGGCGTTTCCTTGTTTGTACAAGATAACTGGAGCCTGTTCAGTATAATGAATGGTAATATAGGAGATGTCACATGGCAATACAGTATATGTTTCCCAGGATGTAGACAGTAGGCTTGCAGTGATTCGTGGGAGGCTGAAATCATGGTGGATTGAGTTTTGGGGTAGTTTGGAAGAAGATGTGCTCAAGCTCGATTTTGGAGAATTAGTAATGACCGAGGAAGACTAGAGGAAACAGACATAGTACAATCGTCCCCAGGTATACATGGGGGATTTACTCCAGGATCCCCTCTCCCCAGTGGATACCAAAACCTCTGCAGGCTCAAGTCGTTTTTATAAATGGTTAAATTGCATATAACCTGTGCTCATCCTCCCATATACTGTAAATCATCATCATAATATTATTTAACCTAATACAATGTAGATGGTATGTGAATAGTTGCCAGTGCATGGCAAATTCAAGTTTTGCTTGTTGGAACTTTCTGGAGTTTTTTTTTTTTTTTCCTGAATACTTTCAATCTATGGTTGGTTGACACTGCTGATCCAGAACCCAGAGATACAGGGGGCTGACTGTAATCTCCAATGGGGAAATATGGTTTGAGCAAAAGTGTGGACATTGAAAACCATCAGATGTATAAAGAGGATAAGAGGAATAGGCTGAAAAGGGAGAAGAGTGGTAAATGCTCTAAGTCATGTCCTCAGCAGCCAATGTGCTGAAAACCAATTTGCTAGAACCCAATTCCATTCTCTGTTCTCTGGTCTTCCTGCCTCTCCCTCTAAGCATTCCCCTCAATGTGTTCCTTGCCTCCAGCTGAAGGAGCTGGAAGCAAGAGCACACAAAGGGGCACATAAAAAAAACCTGTAAAAAAGACACTGTTTTATGATGGTCTCATCTTATCAATAACCAATGCTGTGGCTGGACCAGCCCTTGTGGTTCCTATTATGACTGCAACATACCCTTCAGCAGTAGCCATCAGGAAACTTTGAAAAAATAGAGGTTTATTACATACACAACACACCTGGGACCACACAGTGAGGCAGCAAGTAGAGAAAGAGAAAGAAAGAGAGTGGGCCTGGGGTCCTGCTTTTACAGGGGTCAAGGATGGGGGGCTAGGACTTTAGGGGATCACTCTTTATTAGTTAATTTAAACATAAGACCATGAATTTAAATCACAGGAAGAGAAAAAAAAACAAGCAGCCCAAATGGCCAATTATTGAAATCAACCAGGATGTCTAAAACAAAGGAGCCTCAGTGGGGAGAGGCAGCCAGGCTCTGGTTCTTTGTCTGGCAACATGGCTGGCAATGTGTTCATTCCACACAGTCTTCTCTGAAGTGGATGCCTTCAAAGAAGTGGCAATCAAAACTTAAGTCAGGTACTTGCATTATAAAAAAACACAAACAAACAAGCCACTGTCTGAGCTTATACTACAGACACCTGAAAATATAAGGATTAAGAAGAAACAAGTTTGGTGACTTAGCCATTTGGCAGGTAAAATGCCACCATATTGGTCAGTGAGAAAATTAATTAATTCTATAGGACATAAAGCCCAAAATAGAGAAACCATAAAATTTATCATTCAACATGAGACACTCTTGAGAGTGAAAGGGAGTGCTATCCATGATTACGCTGGGACAACAGGCATAATAACTAGACCACAGGATTGTCCACAGAAAAACATGAAGGGCACTGAGCTTAAATAAACATCTAACAGGGTTTGGGATGACACCCAGCTCCCATGCCACCATCTGACTCTCTCAAAGGTGGGTGCTTTTCTTTCCCTCCCACTAGGAGGGACAGAATTGTGTTCAGTTCCCACTTTTGATTCAAGTGCAACATCTCACCCAGTGCTCTGCCTACCATAGGCCTCCAGTAGACGCAGGCTGACTTCACAGGTCAGGAAAAGGACAGGTGTGGATGGCGCAGTGCAGGGAGAGCCAATTGGGGCAGTCACAGGTAAAGACCCCATGTGGGCCTGGGAGGTCACTGGGGAACCATTGAAATGTGTCTGTGGTGGGGGGTAGAGCACCAAGAAACCTGCACCCCATTTCTGTGCCCTGTGCCCCTCCCATGACCAGATTTCCCCACACTGTCCCACTGGCCCTTCTTCTGGTCCTGTCCCCAAGCTCCCTGTTTGGTTTTCTTTAATTATAAACTTGGGAGCTTCTGCTCCAGGGCTGGAGTTTGTGGGCTGCCCTGGGACTTCACAGCTTTACCTTCCTCACTCAGCTTCAGTGTTAAGCACCTGCATGGGCAGCGGGAGACAGTTCTGCAGCCCAGGCTGGGAGGCAGCCCGTGGAAGGTGGATGGGAATCAGGGAGTGGGCTCAGATACACGGATCCTGGCTCTGTCCCCATCTGCCCACCACCGTCTCCTTGACTAAGTTCACTTTCTCCACACCCCTTTTGCTGAGAGGAGGCTGTTGCCTGTCTGAGGCCCACTGTCTGAGCTAGAGAGTCACAGGGAGGCTGAGGGTGATGTGGACACCCACAGCTGGGCTGAGAGGTTGGTGGGAGCTGAGGAAGGTCAGAGCTGGGGGGCTCCTCTCTGACCCCTCTGACCCAGTAAGTGCAAACAAAGAAAGGAGGATGAAATGATTTTGAGGCTGAAATCTCCTTCACAGGGTATTTGCTGAGTTTGTTTTCTTCCAGGGAACCCACCTTTAGGTGAGGGTCTTTACCTGTTACCCTCCTCTCTCCTTTTTGCAGTTCCTATTACTGATCGCTGGTCATTTCGCATTTCTATCGATCAGCATTTTCTCTTCCTGTTATTTTCTGCCTCTGTTAGTTTTTATTTTCTTTTGGGGGGATGAGGGGGTGGGCATATATCTTCTAGTGTTATGCCTCTTCTCACTCTTTCTTCCAGTCCTCTTCCTTTGATCTAATTCTCCCTTTTTCTTAACTTAGTGTCTCATTGACCTTTTTCTTTTCTCTTTCCCTCTGTCTGGATTGGGGGGCCACAGTGATGGGTTGAAGAGTTTTCTAAAGCAGGAAGACAGAGGATGAGTGGAGAGAGATGCAGGTAAAGAGGCAGGGAGGAGAGGGGATGTTGAGTCGTTTTTTCCCCAAAAGGTGACTTGTTTTATGGTGTCATTTCTAGGAAGAAAAATGAACTCGCTAACTAAACACCCATAGTTACCGTGCAAGAAATGAGCACGTGTGAGATGCCAGAATAATTTCTTGAATTGCTTTGCATAATACAATTACTCATTCAACAGATATGTGCTGGGAACAAAATATATGCCAGGCACTGTCCTAAGAGCCTGAGATCCCACCGTGTGCAAAAGTGGCATCAGTGAATACAGGTTTTAGTCGAGAAATCAGGAGTATAACAAAATTCATGTGAATTAAATGTAGCATGCCCAATGGTGTTTAGTGCAATGAAAAACATAAGGCAGGTTAGGAATGAGAAGGAAAAAAGGATTTCAACTCGAAATAGATGTGGAGGAAGGCCTGGCTAAGAAGGTGAGGAGCAGGTAAGGGAACGAGGTGGAATATACCTGGCGAGAGTATTATATGAGGAGGTAAGAGCAAGCCTTGCATCCGCCTGCTCTGTTGGAGGAACGGAAGGGAGGCCAGTGAGACTTGAGTGAAGGAAATTCCAGGGAGAGCAGAACATATATCCTTTTGCCTACGGATGCTCCAGCAACATCTGTTGAAAAGGTTGTCCCTTCTCTGAGAAATTGAATTGTTTTTGCCCCTTTGTCAATGTAGTGTATACAGAAGTAGAAATACAATGTTGCACATGAAACATATAATGCCATAAACCAATGTTACCTCAAAAAAAAAAAAAAAAGGCAAGCAGCAAAAAGGATAGCAACAACAATGACAAAAAGATTAGTTGGGGAGAAAATATTTGCAAACCACATATTTGACAAAGGACTTGTAGCTGGACTAAATAAAGAACTCATCAAAACTTAATATTTTAAAAAGTTGTCCACATGAACAGAATTAAGGGAGGGAAAATCACATGATTATCTCAATTGCTGCAGAAACAGTATTTGACAAAATTTAGTACACTTTTATGATAAAAATATTCAAAATTTTTTTTCAAAATATTCAAATTATTTTTTTCAAAATATTATTTTTTCAAAATATTCAAATTCAAAAATATTCAAAAATATTCAAATATTTTTATGATAAAAATATTCAGACTGGGTGTAAAAGTAAACAGGTGAATGGTTAAACAATCTGTGGTACATTTATACCATGGAATATTACTCAGCAATTAAAAAAGAAAGAAATACTATTGATATAACTGGAATGGATCCCAAGGCAATTATGCAGAGTAAAAAAGCCAATCTCTAGAGGCTACATATTGTCTTACTCCATTTATATAGCATTCTTGAAGCGACAGAATTAGAGACAGAGAATAGATTAGTGGTTGCCAGGGGTTAGGGATGGGAGACAGGAGAAATTAGAGGGGTTGTATGTGGCTATAAAAAAGTAGCCCAAGGGAGTCTTGTGGTGATGGAACAGTTCTGTGTCTTGATTGTGACACTTACCTGAAGCTACACATGTGATAAAATTGCTATATATCAGGTCCTGGTGCAGGAAGGGGCAGCAGTGCAGCTGTTATCTGTCACTGGGGGTCGACTGTGGCCCGGTGCTATCTCTTAGATCCTTCACTGTCCCCTTAAAAAAATATTAAAAAATAAGAAGTAGTGAGTCAAACAAAGAATCATGCCCCTTGAGAACTAGGTAAATTTAAATCTTGGGTAGCCTAATAGACAATGTTCAATCGTGACACTGAAAAAACATGCAGTTTTGGTGTGCTGTGTTTTCATTTTTATTTGTCTCTAAGTGTTCTGCAGTTTCCCTTGTGATTTCTTCATCGATCCACTGGTTGTTTAAGATTGTATTGTTTAGTTTCCACAAATTAGTGAATTACAGTTTTACTTCTGTTATTGACAAAAAATGATGTACATTTTAAAGTAATGCAAATTATATAAGTTTAAATAGTGAGTAGATTCCAGTGTAAATAAAGAATGAGAAAATGAATGTGCTGGGGGAAAAAATTGCTATATAGAGATATGGAGAAATCTGAAAACTCTATGGGTTGTACCAATATCAATTTCCAGTTTTGTTACTGCACTATACTTATACAAGATGGCATCATTGGAGAGAGCAGGTGAAAGGTACATGAGACCTCCCTGTACATTTCTTTGCAACTTTATGTGAATCTATAATTATTTCAAAATATTTTCTTCCTTCCTTCCTTTCTTTCTCTCTTTCTTTGAGCCCAGGTTCCAAATTAACATTCTAAGAAGTTAATGCTCTAATGTGTAGATAGTAAGAGCCCTGCTAATGTCAGGGGCTGTGGTCAGTTCATGATTCCATGTGGTTTTACAGACACATTTTCTAATCCACACTGAGGGCCTCACTGTGAAGCAGTGGAAGGGCCTGTTAATAAAATGACTGAGTGGAAGGTCGCGTTATTATTATTAAAACACGAAATACTCAGCTAAGGCCAATCTCTTCAGGCCCGTGAGGCCTGAAAGACACACACATTGGTTGAAAAGCAGACAGCTATACAAATTTATAAAAATCACACCACAATCTTTACATTAAGATTTAACATAAGCACCAGGAATAAAGCCACCGAATGCAGCAGTAATCCCAGAGTATTGGTTACCCTCTTCTCTTCGAATCTCCCATCCAAACTCAGAGCCCTCGGGACAGAAATCAGGATACTTTTGTCTTCTAGAATTTGAGCCAACCATTCAAATGAGGTTTTGGAAAATTTAATAACATAAAAATCTAAGTTTAAAAAATGTGATTCAAGGCGTGGCTCCGATCTTGCTAAAAACGCCTTTTGGGAGGTTGAGCCGCTTGCACAATGTTGGGAATGAATGAGCCATCCCAGCTCTATGAAGAGAGCAATGACGTGCAGATGGACCTGATGCCTGGCAAGAGTGACCTTCTACAGATGCAGGTAGGCAGCGGGAGCCGGGAGCCATCCCCGAACCCCCCGCACCGGAGCCCTGCCACAGCTCGACCAGGACGGCCCAATGGAGGAAGAGGCGGCCCAGCCAACGGCGGAGCCCCAGGGGGACAGAGGCCTTGCTACCCGGCCCAGCTCTGGGGAGTAGCCAGGCCAGATCGCCAGCCATGGCTTGGAGAAGGTGGGGGAGGGGGGAGGGGGTACGACGAGAAAGACTAGGAATTTGATGACTGGGAGGACGACTGCGACTACCTGGCAGAGGAGCCGCTGAGTGGCGCAGGCTGCAGTTTCAGCAGCCCTTGGAGGAGACAACGTGCTTCTGAGAACCTCCAGAGTAAGAGAAGCAGCTCTGGATGGCGGGTTTTAAATGCGTTATGAAAACACCTCTTTTGATCAGTTGGCTTTTATGGAAAAGCTTTTTTCACTTATGGTTGGCAATCGTTTGACTGAAGAACTCGGCTGTGATTAGATCATTGATATGATACAGAGTAGTTAAGTGATTTGGGAGAGACCCAGCGTTCCACTGTCTCTCGGGTTCTTTCCAAATAGGTCTGTGCCAATGGAAAACTTGATCTTAAAAAATTTTTTTTCTTATTTAATTAAATTAATTAATTAATTAATTTTTGCAGAGTAGAATAGGGCAGGGACAGCACAGTTATGAAAAAGGAAGATAATTGGTAAAGAAAAAGGCTGTTAGTACTGTTGAATCCTGTTTTCAAGAATGTCCTAAAACACCTATGGCTTTGACTTTGTTATTGATCCAGATTATTTTCCTTGCATTGGGGAAAATATCTTTCATATGTAAGGGATGGTTTTGCAAGAATAAGTCATGACCAAGACAAACTACCAGCACAAGAGCCCACTGTATTAGTTGTATGACAAAGAGTAGCTAATTTGTCCAATTAAAGACACGATCTCTTTGAGTTATTTGGACTGAAAGCATTTTAATTATTTATTTATTTGCCACACCGCAAGGCTTGCAGGATCTTAGTTCTCTGACCAGGGATTGAACCCACACCCTCAGCAGTAATATCACCGAGTCCTAATCCCTGGACTGCCAGGGAATTCCCTTGTCTGAAAGTATATGGAGAAAACTTTGAAGATTCCACTTTGTGATCTATCCAAGCTGTGGCTATCAAAGGCTGAATTTTTAGTGTAAGATAAATTGAATATTCTTCAGTATCCCTAAAGGATAATGAAGCCCCCAAAGAAATATGTATTGTGTGTGCTATGTCTTAAAATGTGTTTCCAAGATCATCTGAAATTTTGCTTGCACTACTGTATCTTAATCATTTAGATAGCTACTGTGATCTATAATTCAAGAAAATACCTTGCCTTGACTATTTTTAAAAGTAAAATTTAAGACGTCCTTAATAAAGTTTCAAATTTGAGACATTAAAATGTATGTGAAAGTACAAGAAAACAAACTATTTCTAACATCCTTATACTCTAGAGAAAGTGTCTGTTTTACTTGCTCTCTGTTTTTCATTTAACTTTACAGGTAAAAGACTGTTTCAACGTCATAATGTAAGAACTGTTAAGTGAAAATTGTCAAGTAAAAAGAAAGCCCTAACATCTAAAAGAGACTTTATGAACACTCATGTCCATCAACGCTTAAAGGTTTTAAACCTGCCCAGAAATCCCCCTCAGTATCTGAAGTTTCCTTCTCTAGTTAAGCTTGTTATTGGTTAGGCACTGGCATTCGAGGTAATTTTTTTCTTTTTAAAGCACAATTCAAGTGTGTATCTGAAGCAAAATCACACACTGATGCAGGTAAAAATCAACAGAAAACCAAACTGGAGATTAGTTCACCAAATAGTGATGGTTGTCTCTGAGTTTGGGGCTTGTAGATTAATTTTTTTCTTGGATTTGCTATTTTTTAAGAAGTGGGTTTTTATAATGAGGGGCGGGGGGGGGTGTCTCCGTACAGTGTGCAGTCAAGCGTGTTTTGTCAAGACCCCATACCGCCATACCTCCAGCTGGAACATTTGTTTCAAGGGTGGAAGCATCAGGCAACAGAACTGCATGGATGGAGGCTTCTGAGACCGCCAAGGCGGTCACTAACCACTGAACCACTTCTGAATGCGTCGGTGTTATTTGCCAAAAAAATGTTATGGGTTAAACAAAAAAGAAGTGGGAGGAAGTAGTGCAGTGTTTCCCCTTCCTTTTTTTAATTCATAAAAGCAACACAAGCTCACGGGTAAAACAAAACAAAACAAAACAAGTGATAGTGTAGAAGGCTTCCCCTGCGTCCACGCCCACTCCCCCAAAGTGAACTGCAGGAGTGACTTCTTGAGTTTCCTTCCCAAAAACATTGTGTGCGTCTGTGCTTCGCGAATTCTCCTTTGTCAGAGAGCTCGCAGAGCGCAGATTCCACGCCGGTGGCTCTGGGCAATCTAATTCTGCTAGTTGGAGTGTGGTTCTGCTGACCTGTAGACCC